>NC_141160.1:69015483-70215483 GCF_053477565.2 Lygodium microphyllum
AAGTTAAAATTTTTACCAACTAACATATAATAAATCTCCAAAAAATCAAGTCTATACTAATGCCACCATCTGACACCTCACAAGCCTGATGACACATGCAACATATAATTCCTCCTCTTCCTCCTCCTCATCTTCTCTCTCTCTCTCTCTCTCTCTCTCTCTCTCTCTCTCTCTCTCTCTCTCTCTCTCTCTCCCCACACATATAAATATAGGGACCAAGGTGATTTATAGAAAAGGTATGGGTGAAAAGGCGAAGCTATGTTAGTGAGTTGGTGAGCGAGTGAAAGAGAGTAAGAGTGTCTACACCAACTCCAAGGTGAATCCTTATTTCTTTTTCCTAAACCAACTTTACTCTATTTATTTGTGATACCTCCATGCAAGTACGTGAATATGGTGGGACCATCAAGTGAAGGGGATCCATCTAACATAGCAAGCCTATTCACTTCGACTCCTATCGTACGGATGAGTAACGATAACATCAATTCCAATACCCAAGTAGACCCGTTTATATTTCTTTAATAATCATAATAAATACATGATGAATTTCATAACTAAAGTCATACAATTTTTAAAGGAAATGGTAATAAATTTAAGAGAATGATAAAATTACATTTTTAATAGTTTAGTTCCAAGATTATTTTATTAGATTAATATTATTATAGATTAGTTAGATTTTTTTATATTCATATAATCATAAATATATTATGATAAATTTTAAATATATTAAAAAGACCTCAATTTATGTTTTTATAATATCCTCATTAGATTTAACTTTGCAAACTATATATTTCATTATTTTTAACAAAACTTGGGATCATAAATAGCAATGATATATTAATTTTTTAAAGCATATAATGCTTAGAAATCCTTTTTTATTTCTCTGTGTAATATTTTTCCCTATGAAGGACAAATCGATATGAAAATCATTAATTAATATTATAAATAATTATCACAAATTAATAAATAGCAACTTTGATTATTAGCAGTTTGACACTTCTAATCGTGATTGTTTAAGTTTTTTTTTTTCTAATTGAACAAAAGATATTCTGGCCCTTAAAAGCCTAAGGATATTTGATAATGATAGTAATTCCAAATTTTCTTAAAGAATATTTTCTCTAGAGAAACCATAACCACAAGGAACCTATCATATTAAAACCTAGGATGTAAGCGAAATCTTATCACTCAAATTGACTTAAAATGATCAAAGTGACTTAGAAGGTCTTAGAGAGAAAAAAAAGAAAAACATGCGCATATAATTAGCAAAAAAGACAATAGAGTTATGAAATTAGCTGATAAGAAGGTTTTGAGTTTTTTGCATTTACTTCAGTCAACTAAATAATTAACTCTAATAAGTGGACTCTAGCATCCATTGAAAGATAGATTATCTTGTCACCAACAAATGAATTAAAATTATTTTTCACATTTAAAAAAGTTAATGTCTTGGAAAGGACTGGTTGGTTTCTATTTGAAACCTAATTATGGTTACAAATGTTATTGATAAAACATTTTCTATTTATGTCGAGATAAAGGGTTGTTTGAGTGGTTTCAATTTTCCCCTAGGGTCAACTGCTAGAGCTTGAGTATGAGCTATAATTATTTTGGATCCATGTATGAGGATTTGATGAGTGCTTAGGATGGATGGTCTAGTACAGAAGATTCTCCCCTATGGTAATGCATAACCATGTGGGGCTCTCATCAGAAAGATATCTAGAATACGTGGTTGGTTTGATAATGGGTAAGAAACACATATTGTTTGATGTGGTTTAGCATTGGGATCCTGGAATTTATGGATTGGTTATCGCTTCTTTGGTTTTGAGGGCAGACTTTGTATATATCTCTATGAGTTAATAATATATGATTTTATGAAATGTTTGGAAATGGATTCTTTCTTTGTTTTTGTGTTGTGCCTAACAAAGATGTGCAACAAATCCTATATTAAGGAATAATTAAGGAAGCTACTTTTAAATGTCCAACAGTGTGGTAGCATGCTTTGTTAGATAATTAAAGTAGACTCCATTAAATCAACATCATATCTCTTTCAGGGAGAAAATGTTTCAAATAGTTTCAAATGTTTCAAATAGTTTATCAACAAGGAAATCAACATCATATCTCTTTCAGAGAGAAAATTTTCCACCATGGAAAATATTTTTAATCCTTAAGAATATTAGTCCAACCTTGAAGCTCAAACCTTACATGAAGACCAGTGACAATAATCTACTTATCTACCTATTTTTGTCGACCAAACAAGTGGTATCAAATATAGCCTGTGGGCATTGCATTGGGCAGAAAGACTTCAATTGGTCACACTCTATAAATTTTATAGGAGTGCTCCAAATCTAATAGTTTATATTGATGGTGAGACAATGTCTCTAAATCAATGGGTGTACAGTTCCATTGTCAAGGTCGCTCAACCTAATTGGCTAATGGTGGCCTAGAAATCTTGTCAAGACAATTATGAGATCAAGGAACTTCGTAACCTCCTTGAAAGTTATTTGGCACCAGCTTGATTTCCCTATTTAAAGAGAGATTGAGTGAGCTACCAACAATAGCGAAAGTACAATCAAGTCTAAGAAAATGCCACTAATGCTTAGTAAAATTGTGGCAATTACAACAATACAAACATGAACTGGAATAATGAGCGGCAATGTTGAAAATGTGATCAGTTGAGCCATTTCCGCGTTGAATGTCCCAACAAAGGGACTAATGCCAATGCCAACGTCCCTTCCAATCCTCCAAGAAGTGAAAAGTTCAACAATATAAGATGTGGACATGGGGCTAGGCAAGGAGTAGGTCGAGGAGTTGGAAGAGGAGCAGTGTGGAGTTTGAGCCCGTGCATGTGTTGGCACAACCAAGGAATTGAACCCCTCCCTAAAAGATGAATGTGAATGAGGGTCCATCCATGCGTGAGTAAATAATCAAGGCATTGTGTAGTGATTTTTCCATCATTCAAACCCCGATGGAATATCAAAGTATTCCTTTTAGAATCCTCATCGACTATGGTGCAACTCATTCATTTATTTTCCCAAGATGTGTTAAGGAACTAAAGCTAAATCTTGAGAGAGTTAGAAAATTGATGGTAGAATTAGAAAATGGAAGGGAAATAGTCTCAACTCATGCCATCAATAGAATGCAATTTTAGTTAGATGGCGAAACTACAGCAGCAAACTTTTGGGTTATGTCTCTAGGGGCATATGATTGTTTATTAGGATGGATTTGTTAAGTCCCAACTAGGAAAATATTCATTGTGGTGAGGGATAGGTCTCATTTAAAAAAATCCTAGGTGAAAGAGCCCAGGCACAATGAAAATCGAGCAAACCAAAAATTTGGCTAACCAAAGCTAGTCTAATCTTGAAAGGAATTAGAAAAGGGCTCCCATTTTACCTAATTAAACCGAATAAGGTAGAGGATATCGGAGATGAAGATGAGCCCTCATGGCTAATGAGTGAATACACTAACATCTTTCTTGAGGAATTGACATAATTACCTCCTGAGCAGAAAGTAGACCATGAGATAAAATCAATTTCTAGTGTTGAACTAGTCACAAGAAGACCATACAAAATGTCAATTTTGGAGGCTATTGAACTAAAGGAGCAATTGAAGCAATAGTTGGAACAAGGTTTCATTCATCCTAGTAATTCTCATTGGGCTGCTCCTGCCCTATTCCAAAAGAAAAAGGACGGAACCCTCAGATTACACATTGATTATATGGGATTGAATCATGTTACCATAAAAAATAAATATTTGATTTCATGAATCGATGAATTGTTGGACAGATTGCAAGGAGCTATGATCTTGTCAAAATTTGACTTGAGATCTGGATATTACCAAATCTAGATAAAAGAAGAAGACATCCCAAAGATAGCCTTCAATATCAGGTATGGCCATTATGAGTTCATCGTAATGTCTTTTGACAAATTGTAATAATTTCGATTCCTAAATAAACGCATTCTTCATACGAACCTCCTCTTAGGAGGCCAAAAGGATAAAATAATGGCAAATTTTTTTATTATTATTCCCCTTTCCCCCAACCCACTGTCGTGCTGGAGGAGAGGGGAATAGCATGAGTGAATAAGCTCATTGCTGGAGCTTGCAGGGGGGTGAACCCCATGCACGATGCTGCGTAGGGGAAGGAGGATCCCCCCCCTCACCTATATAGCCTCTGCCATGGGACAGAGGAGGGAATCGTCTCACTATAGGCTGGAGAACTGTAGTCGTGAAGGAGAGTGTGGGTGTGGAGAGAGGCGGAGGGACAGATTGCTGGCGCTGCCACTGAGAGAGGAGGAGGCATCGAGATGTTGCCGTGAGCTGGAAGAGTGAACGAATTGTGGCCGTAGACGAGGGAGGAGCTCGTGGAGTGAACAAATCGTGGCCATAGACTCAACTCTGTTTTAGCACAGCTTACCATCCCCAAATTGATGGTCAAATGGAGCGAGTCAATCAAGTTATCGAGGATATGCTTAGGGCACACTACTGTCATGAGCCAAAAAGGTGGATTCAATACCTGCCTTTGGTTGAATTTTCCTACAATGCTTCTTACCAAGAAAGCATTCAGATGATCCCTTTCCAAGCATTGTATGGTCATGACTATCGAAGTCCCCTAAACTTCTCAGATCCAACCTTGAGGGTTAAAGCTTCAAGGCAGATGTTGGAAGAGATGGATGACCAAATAAAGTCAATAGGACAAGACATGCAAGCCACCAAGGATAGATAGAAGGCATATGCGGAATTGAAGCGTCAAGATAGAATCTTCGAGGAAGGAGACATGGTCTTCATTTGCGTACATCCAAAGAAGAGTTCTCTATCCTTAGTAGATTGTAAGAAGCTAAGTCCAAGGTATTGTGGACCATACAAGATCCTCAAGTGCCTAGGACCTAATGCCTATAGATTGCAACTCCTAGAGAATCTAAAGGTTCATAATGTATTCCATATCAGCCTATTGAAGAAGTATGTATCTAATCCTAACCATGTACTTGATGACCAACAAGTTGTAATGCCTAGTCAAGGAGTCCTTGAACTAAGGCCTGAGAGGATCTTAGATGTTAGGAGAGACAACTGAGATCCAGAACCTTGAGAGAATGCCTTGTCCAGTGGAAATATTATCCCGAGGAGGATGGCATGTGGATAGATGAAAGCACTCTCAACCATCAATATCCCTAGTTTATCTCGAGATGAGGACATCTAGATTCCTCCAAGGGGGAGAGAATGTAATAATTTCGATTCCTAAATAAATGCATTCTTCATACGGACCTCCTCTTAGGAGGCCAAAAGGATAAAATAATGGCAATTTTTTTTATTATTATTCCCCTTTTCCCCCAGCCGATTATCCTCGGGATCCAAAAACCCCCCTTTCTTGTGGACCCCCTCCAAATTAAAAAAAAAGCCCATTAAGCCTTTCTTTTTTCCCCCTCCCGTTCTTACTCAAAGGATCATTTCAAACCTCGGGGTACGTTAGAATCCCCTTTCTATTGGCCTTCACAAGACACCCTCTTTTCCCCCTTTTTCCATTTCACCCAAGGGCTTTTGAAAAGCTCATTTAACCCGGGAGTTAAGGCTTTTTTCCCCCCTTTGGGTTCCCCACAAGCATCCACTAGCCCGAGTTCGAAAACCCTTCCTGTGGGCCTTTGTTATTGCCTCTCTAGTGGGTTTAAAAGCCCATTTATTCCAAAACAAAAAGGCCGCATTTGCGATGGCTCCTAAGAAAGCACAAGGCGTAGCCGCAGGAGGATCGTCTCCTAACATCCATGTGGACCTTTCACCACAAGTCCAGGTTCTTATTCCTAAATTTGATTAACGTCCAAATATTTCAATTATGCATGGACCATTTGAGGAATTAGGATGCATGTTTTTTTTAATTGAAAATACTTTGGCTTATAGCTCACAATTGAGGGATTCAGTCATTAGTATTTTCCAATAAAACGAACAAAATAAAGTGTGCATAAGATTTCTATACATTTCTAGCAAGTGATTTTTATGCATTGCAAAGTAATGAAATTAGATTAATTAATTTCCCTCTTTACAAAACGGAATTATGATAGTACACTTCGATTAAGCATGGAAGGAATAAACCACATATCACATTATTGAACATTTTTTTTTCAAATGATTCTTAGAGAAAGTTGCTAGCAACCATAGGAATTTGCTAGGGATGCATGAAGAAGATTTAACTCTAGGCAAGTGGCCTAAAAAGCTCAAATCAACAAAAGGTTGTGTAAGTTCAGCATACGACAAATCCATTCGGAAAAGAAAGTAGAAAAAGGCTGCATGTTTTAACATAAAATCCTAAAGCTTAGTAGCATGAATCTTGTTTGCATGTTATAGGATGATCAATTGGAATTATGCTATAACTTAGCCTATGATTTGATCTCAACCTGAAAAGTTAGGGTTTGTAAATCAACTTACACGTAGACAATGAATCATGTGGTTACGGAAATGGTAGCATAATTATCTTCAAGAATAGACAGGTTAAATTGGTTTAAACCTAAACACCTAAAACCACGAGGTACTCGTTTAGGAAGGGTTAATTCAATGTAACATATCCCAAAGAGCTAACTAGGGTTAGCATGTTGAGGACATGACCTAATCACTCTTATTGCTAAAGCTGAAACTCTTAAACCTAAAGACTTGCTCACATTCACTGAATGTAGGGATAGTAGGACATACTTGCGAGAAATGATCTAGGGTTTTTACCCTAAGAATCTCTTGCTAAAAAAAGACGAAACTCGATTTGAACTTGGAACCCTAGGACCGACAATGTCGGCCTAATGCAATCAGGACGGATTGTTATATCTAATCATGATTTCATGATTATAAGACTTCATTCGATGGGGGTAAATAGTCTCAGATTTTGATGCGGCACTTGTCCAACAAGTTGCAAATTCGCATGATCTTGTGATTTGATCACAAGGGAATGGCAATTCCTCGGAATGAGATTGGCAGATTCTTACGCAAGTTATCTTGCAAGAGGATGAATAATCGTCCTGACATAGTACCTTTCTTGGGTAAAGTGACCAAGATACGGGAATCAGATATTTGCTTGGAAGCAAAGGACCAATCATTAAATTGAAATAGCATATTTACTGCTAATAGCACTTAAGGAATTGGTTAAATCGGGTTAATAGGGTACGGCCCTAACCCAAGGATAAGGGTTAACAAACAAACCCTTGAGGATCTTGCCAAGTCGCAATTGACCCCAGATCGAGTGCTGGATGCATTCGGAAAGAAGGATTCACTCCTTAGCAGTTAGCCAAAATAACGACCACTGGAAATGATTATGCTTGTAACAGTTTAGAGAGCATTGTTTTGCTTTGTTTGCTCAAGGAATTAAAGGATGAAAAGATATCTAATGCTTCAGGTTGAAGACCTGAAGGGAGAGGCAGCTTCAGTTACCCTTGACTGCCTGCCTGACCCTAACCAAGGGGGTTATTGACCACGCCGGGAAGGTGGACCGAACCCGCCGCGAGAGGTCTCTCCGTTGAGCGCTACTTGGAGCAGGAGGATGCGTGGGTGCCAGAGGGGGCTCTGGCCGTAAATCCCTCGCCTTTCGAGCCCTGCACAAGAGGCCAACGTGACTCGGGATTGGATCTCGAGGCCCACATACTAGTCTACGGGTGGAATCTTGGATTAGTAATCCTTGTGGATTGCTGGATAGCCTTCGGGCGGATTATGGATAAGCCTACGGGCTGGACTTTATGTATTTCAAAGGTAAATATGATAACTTGTTGAAAAGGAACTTGTTTGACATTGCTTTTCTATGTCAAGTGCTATGATTACGTGAAGGAACCAGTGACTAACGGGCTAATTAAGGAAGCTGATTGATACATGTCCAACTAAATGTGTTAGGTAATTAAATAACTAAAACAACCTGAGGAAAGTGTGATAGATGTGGCCATGGGTTCGTCCTACGGATGGGTGGTCCCGGTTGGTCGGGAACTTTTCCAATCATGATGGACAGCAAGAAGATCGTTCAAAGGACACGAACAGCAAGGGCGCTGACCTAGAAGTCTAAGTTATAATAATCCCGATTTATGCTGTTTTAGGGAACGGAATGGGACTATGCCTTATGGCAGAGAGGTCAAGCCTTGCATCCCTCTCATTTCCCATTCTCCTTGAACCAAGTGCAGTGTGAATCCGCTTCGGACCTGGCGTTTGTGCGTAAAGTAGTTCGCTCGGGTTCGACGCTAGTTGCCGTTTAGGAAATCACCAATAGGGAAAACCTTGATTCAGGTGTCCTAAGTGGGAATGGCTAGAATACTTATGCTACGTAGCAGACACGGAAAGTCCTAGATCGCAAACCCCGTTACATTCCATAGGAGTGCCGGGGGAGCTTTCTAGATATCCTTTCCGATGGACTGCTAAGACAGGTGTCGTGAAGACAACAAGTGGACATGTTATAGTTGGTATCAGAGCGAACCAACAAAGGATTTGTTTTTATGAAATCTTGATAAGATGAAGTGAAGCAAATGTTGTTGTTCCGAACATTTCCTTACTTTCAATGCTGTCTTGCAGAATTATGAAGCATGGAACAAGTTCTTAGTGTTCCGAGTCATGTTTATGACTGCGATGCATTCCCCGAATTATTGACAAAGGGTTGAGATGATGAACATCCTAGAGTGTATCTATAATCCATCACCTTTGTATATGGAACGAAGATGGATGGGTGCCTCAGGAATCTACTATAAACAAAATATTAGTGAGTTTGGGAATCTCCCAATTCCCATTTTTTGTAAACTAAAAAGGAGGCACCCAGATAACATGCCCATAAGTTTCTCAAAACTATATGATGTGACCTATCATTGGAAAGCACTTGAAAAATGGAATCTTTTGAGCTATCAATTTGTGACCTATCATTGGAAACCGCTTGAAAAATGGAATCTTTTGAGCTAGATAGTGCTCAATTTGGAGTTATAGTGTTCAAGTTATGACAAATCCAAAGATTTGACCACGTGTCCCAAACTTATGGAAAATTTCCATATTCCCCAATATGGTGTTCATATAGCTGCCCACCGGTTTGCATACCTTCAAACCAACCTAAAGAGGATCAAGTGGTTGGAAGACCTGAAAGTCGTGAAGTTGTTCATTTTTGTGGAGGCTCATGTACACTCAACTTTACATATTCGAGGTCAGAGGATTGAGCTGAACTCATATGTATATGAGAAAGTGACCCATGTAATCCCTGCCGACAGGATCAAGGTGTTGGGGCGCCATGAGAAGAATGGGTTCCAAAGGAAAGGATACCCTGATCTTCCAATGACTTACCGATTCCTGAAGATCCATGACCCGAAACCATACTATTATCCAGTTCCCATAGATAAATGTAATACAACATTATTCTCCCTAAACTAAATGTAAACAGTTGTCCTATCATCCCAAGAAATTTTGTATTCCCAAAGGGCTATGCCCATATAAATATAATAAGACTTCTTTTTATCAATGTCTAATCGTACATGAGAATTGATAAAAAGTTAAGTGGTTAGATTGCTTGGTTGATAGCTGAAATGGAGATGAAATATAAATCGTAACGATTAACGAGTAATAACGTTAAGAAACCTTTATCTAAGCACAACCCCAGGTACAAAATCCCAGTTCGCCTCCTACATCAGGTACTACTGTAATCCAGGAGAAGAAGTTTCTTCTCAAGCAGATTAAGCCGCCCGAATTTGATGGGAGAGAGGCAGGTCTGTCCAAGCAGATGCTGAAATTTGGATTGAATCCATGGAGGATTACTTTGAAGTAGCCGGTACTGCACCTGCCAATTAGGCTATGCTCGCCAAGCTGAAGCTCACCGGTGAAGCCAGGCTTTGGTGGAAGCAATGGTGCATGGATCAAGGGATCGCGGAAGGATCCGTTACCTGGGAGAAGCTGAAGAAAGCCGTGCAAGGAAGATACTTACCACTTGCATATCGCACGCAGAAAATTAATAAGTTCTACGAGCTAAAACAACTGGGACTTACTCTTGACGCATACTATTCTAAATTCGTCTCACTTCTTAAGTATGTGCCACAAATGGACATGACACATCAAGTGTCAAAATTTTGTGTTGGTTTAAATCCACCAGTGAATACCCGTCTCGAATCTATGCGCCCATCAAATCTACATGACGCACTCATTCGAGCTGCCCCTATAATTCAGGAGGTGCAGGCTAGACCAAGATGTAACAAAACTTGGACTTATAATGACCCGAACAGAGGAACATTTAGGCCTCAAATGAAGAGAGTTCAAGGTCAAAGTCAGGGACAAAGAAAGAAAGCAAGGACTAACAATGTCAACAACTTTGTTCCTACTCAAAGCAATGGCTAAAGCCTCCGTTGTTTTCACTGCAACGAGCCCGATCATTTCAAGAGGCAATGTCCCAAGCTTGGAGGAGGACATCGCCAAGCACCTTTCCAAGGAACTGGTCGTGGACAGGGAGTCGCTACCCGAGTCAGAGGAAGAACCACATGCGTTGCCAATAGGCAAATGTGCAAAGAAGAAGAAGATCCAACCATGAAAGCAGAGTTTGAAAGGGCGACAGTCCATGCCGCTCTTCATAAGAAAGGGCCAAATCACCAGTTCTCGGTGATTCAGACACCGTCGGACTATCAAGGTAAAGGTTTCAACACCTTAATTGATTGTGGCAGTACACATTCCTTTTTCTCACCAGCTTGTGCAAAAAGATTAGGAATAGCCACAGTAAAAGCACCTATCTTGCTTGTGGAATTGGCAAATGGTCGTGAGGTTACTTGTACCAAGCAAACTGCTAAGGTGGAATTCTTTCTGGGAGGAAAGACGACTTCGGTCAAATTCAGAGTCATGAATTTAGGTATCCATGAGTTTCTACTCAGAATGGATTGGCTTAAGCCTAATGACGCCCACATTCATTGTGGAAAGGGCCAAATTTCCTTTCGAAACTCTGAAAGGGAATTTGTCACAACTCAAGGTGAGGCTAGAAATCCAAAAATCCAATTAGCCAAAGCATCTCGGATCATAAAAGGAGTCAGAAAAGGACTACTTGTCTACTTGATTAAGCTCAACAAGTTAGATCAGAAGCAGGAGTATAATGAAGAACCTTCATGGCTAAAGAAATAAACGGACGTATTTCCTGAAGAGTTAACAGAACTCCCGCCTCAAAGAGAAGTGGATCATGAGATCAAGCTAGTACTAGGAGTTGTGCCAATGGCAAAGAGACCTTATAGAATGTCCATACCGGAAGCAATTGAGCTCAAGGAACAACTCAAGCAATTGCTAGATCAGGGCTACATCTGTCCTAGCAAATCACCATGGGGAGCTCCAGTAGTATTCCAAAAAAAGAAAGATGGAACACTTCGACTTTGTATTGATTACAGAGGGTTGAATCAATCAGCTGTCAAGAACAAATACCCTATTCCTAGAATAGATGAGCTTCTTGATCATCTTTGGGGTGCGAAGATCTTCTCGAAGATTGATCTCAGATCTGGTTACTATTAGATAAGGGTCAAGGAAGAAGATATTCCAAAGACGACATTCAACACAAGATATGGGCACTTTGAGTTTTTAGTTATGTCATTCGGGCTTACGAATGCGCCTGCCACCTTCAACATGTTAATGCAGGATATCTTTAGGCCATATCTTGATGACTTCGTACTCCTCTTCTTCGACGACACTTTAGTCTATTCCAAATAGGAGGAAGATCATGAACCCCAACTTCGGATTGTCCTTGAGACAATGAGGGCACATAAGCTGTATGCTAAGATGAAGAAGTGTGCATTCTTCAAACATTAGATTGAATACATGGGATTCATCGTATCAGCGGAAGGAATCTCAGTGGACCCAGCCAAGGTCAAAGATGTGCTAGAATGCCCAATACCAATGACTGTCAAAGAAATACGCAGTTTTCTTGGATTGACAGGATGGTATCTAAAGCTTCAAGACCTCAGTAAGGAAATCGAGGTAGTAACTGATTCTAGAACACTTGCCTTAGGATGTGTGCTCATGCAGGAAGGTCATCCAGTAGCATACTCTTCAAGGAAACTGAAGAGTCATGAGAAGAATTATGCTACCCATGATCTAGAATTGTTAGCTATCATCCATGCTCTAAAGATTTTGAGACACTATCTGTTGGGTAACAAGTTTACTCTAGTGGCTGATCATAAGAGTCTCAAGTGGATCTTTACCCAGAACGAGCTCAACATGAGGCAACGATGGTGGATTGAAGTGCTGGAGGAGTATGACTTTGAAATCAAGTACCGACCAGGAAAAGAGAATCTAGTTACTGATGCATTCAGTCGCAAGGAATTCCTTAACTCATTACTCTTGCAAAATCCATCAACAACTAGATCTCTAGCTACAAAAGTATCTATGCCAAACAATCCAATACTTGAGTTAGCTAGAGAGGAAGTATGCCATGATCCAGCCTCTCAAAAGATGCTAAGGGAGATCTCTATCAAGGATCATGACCAAAATCTACAGGCTAAGTATCATGAATTCTCTATCAATAGTGGACTTGTCTACTATAGAACGAGAGTATGTATACCAGCAAGCCAGTCACTTAAGCACAAGATACTGTGGGAAGCTCATGATTCCCCTTTCTCAGGACATCCTGGCTATGCCAAGACTCTCAATGCAATTAGGAATAGCTACTATTGGGAGAGGCTTAAAGGTGACGTTCTTAAATATGTCACTGAGTGTTTGTCTTGTCAACGTATCAAATCCGAACATGTCAAAATGCTAGGGAAGTTACAACCACTTGACATTCCCCAAATGAAATGGGAATTCATCAGTATGGACTTTGTTGTTGGCCTACCCCAAGTTCAGGGAGGATACAACTCCATCGTGGTTGTGGTTGACATGCTCACTAAGGTTGCACACCTTATTCCAGTAAAGACGAACTATAAAGCCTCAAACATTGCAAGATTGTTTATCAAGGAGATATTCAAGCTACATGGGCTACCCAGAAGAATCATTAGTGATCGTGATTCTCTCTTCACATCACACTTCTGGAGAGCTATCTTTGAAGCCATTGGGACTCAACTCTATTTTAGCACAGCTTACCATCCCCAAACTAATGGTTAAACGGAGCGAGTCAATCAAGTTATCAAGGATATGCTTAGGGCACACTGCTGTCGTGCGCCAAAATGGTGGGTTCAATACTTGCCTTTGGTTGAATTTGCCTACAATGCTTCTTACTAACAAAGCATTCAGATGACCCCTTTCCAAGCATTGTATGGTCATGATTGTCGAAGTCCCCTAAACTTCTGAGATCCAACCTTGAGGGTTGAAGCTTCAAGGCAGATGTTGGAAGAGATGGATGACCAAATAAAGTCAATAAGATAGGACATCCAAGTCCCCAAGGATAGACAGAAGGCATACGCGGATTTGAAGCATCAAGATAGAATCTTCGAGGAAGGAGACATGGTCTTCATTCGCGTACGTCCAAAGAAGAGTTCTCTATCCTTAGGAGATTGCAAGAAGCTAAGTCCAAGGTATTGTGGACCATACAAGATCCTCAAGTGCCTAGGACCTAATGCCTATAGACTGCAACTCCCGGAGAATCTAAAGGTTCATAATGTATTCCATATCAGCCTGTTGAAGAAGTATGTATCTAATCCTAACCATGTACTTGATGACCAACAAGTTGTAATGCCTAGTCAAGGAGTCCTTGAACTAAGGCCTGACAAGATCTTAGATGTTAGGGAGAGACAACTGAGATCCAGAACCTTGAGAGAATGCCTCGTTCAGTGGAAAGATTATCCCAAGGAGGATGCCACGTGGATAGATGAAAGCACTCTCAACCATCAATATCCCCAGTTTATCTTGAGATGAGGACATCTCAATTCCTCCAAGGGGGAGAGAATGTAATAGTTCTGATTCCTAAATAAACGCATTCTTCATACAAACCTCCTCTTAGGAGGCCAAAAGGATAAAATAATGGAAATTATTATTATTATTATTCCCCTTTTCCCCCAACCGGTTGTCGTGCTAGAGGAGAGGGGAATAGCATGTGAATAAGCTCCTTGCTGGAGCTTACAGGGGGGTGAACTCCATGCATGATGCCGCGTGGGGGAGGGAGGATCCCCTCCCCTCACCTATATAGCCTTTGCCATGGGACAAAGGAGGGAATCGTCACGCTATGGGCTGGAGAACTGTAGCCGTGAAGGAGAGTGTGGGTGTGGAGAGAGGAGGAGGGACAGACTACTGACGCTGTCCTGAGAGAGGAGGAGGCATCGAAACGCTGCCGTGAGCTGGAAGAGTGAACGAATCGTGGCCGTAGTCGAAGGAGGAGCTCTCGGAGCTGTCACCAAAATCTCCTCCCTGCCATGTGCTTCATCTAGAAGCTCTAGAAGCTTCTAAGGGGGGGCTCTTTAAGCCCCCTTTTCCCCCCCATACAAAAACCACTCTTTAAGGTCTTTTGCACCCCTTTTTCCCCCTTTCATGCTAGGGCCATGACTATTTATAGAAAGTGACTCTAAAGATAAACATTCTATATCACATGCCTACGTTTTGTGTTAAGTTATTACAAAAGGGGGAGGTCAATGTAGATGCTCTCATTGATAAGGGTCCAACTTCCATACTCTTTCCTACTATTGAAAGCAAGTTGGATAATAAAAATTAGTGCTCATGAACATGAATTTGAATCCTTATAGTGGCACACTATAGGCCTTGCTTTTAAAATTTAGAATAATGTTAAAATGTTGAAATTAAAAGCTTTTCTGTACTCTTTTATATTCTATGAAACATAGAGGACATGGAAAAAGAGATCCTTTTGGATATTCATTCAAGTACCAAGTGAGTGCAATGTTGCTATTTTGATAATTGCATATACTTGAGTTTTCCACAAACCCAAGTTCTCTCCATTTTTAGTTTAGGGAACCTTGCAAATGGGCAAAAGTAAGAAATATGACATATTCTACCACTGTCCACAAACCCAAATAGTAAGGGGATAAGGACTTTCTAAAGAGAATCCTTAAGGAAAAGGAAAGAAGACAATAGCTAGTAAGTCCCAACCAACATAGAAAATCCTTGAGGCATAGGAAAAAAGACAATAGCTAGTGACTCCCAACCAACATAGCAAACCTCAAATCTTCTAATAAGTATAAGTAAAAATCCAATACTAATGTAAAGATAGAAAGTAAGACCAATGCCCAACTTCCAAATGCTACAAATTGTAAGTGCAAAGTGTAAATCAAGCAATAGTGAAACCATGGATGTGGCATTCCTCTCCTAGTGGATGTTAAAGGTTTTATCCTCAACGCACAAGGATATTATTAAAGGAAACTGTCGATTGTGGTTTCCTAAACTAGTCCAAAGTTCACAATTCACTACAACAAGGACTTGTTGATCATGAATCTAGAGTAGCAACAATCCCCATCTAATGTTAGAAATGTGCAACTTGAATTTGTCATGAAATCCATCATGACTACCAAAACTACCACTTGGGAAGCACAATAGTACTAATCTGACTTGTTATATCAATGCTAATCCAACCAACAATACAAGAGTTTCAATGCTCAAAGATAGCAAAATTCATTTTGGGGTGGATCCACACTACAAGATATAGGCCTTATACCGACGTTAAAAGCGACGAAAATGTAAATAACAAAATTTTCCCCCGTCATCGCAAAAAGCATCATTATTGGCGACACCATAGAACAATTGATATCAGTGTCGGTATCAGTGTTGTTATTGGAGTCGGTATCAGCTTCGTTATTGGAGTCGGTATCAGCGTCATTATTGGCGTTTGTATCAGCATCGCTGACACCGACGCTCATACCGACGCTAATAACGACACCAATAACAACGCGAGAAGTTAATTTGCGATGCTAATAGCGACGATAACAATAATTTATTTTTTTTTGGTGGCAGGGTTGCAAGCTGCCCTGCCACAAATAGCAATGTGTGCTTTATTTGGGCCATACAAAATAGTTTCTGCACTGTGTACAATGCTCGTGTAAACAAAAAAAAAGTATACTGAAATCATAATATTGATACATGAAATAAATACATGATTGCATAATGAAAGCGACGGGTACAATCATGACAAGATATCACTACTATATAGAAAATGTCTACACAGATCAGGCGACCAAAAAAGAAAGGTGTGTGAGCTCCAGGGATCCAAGGGCTGGCTACATATCCTTGCCATCCGAAAGCTCGTCCTGCCGCAAAGGAGCATCGAACGGACTCTGCAAAAAAAGAAACAAAAACACATCAGTCCACCATACAATAATGCATTCTAATTAAACATGGTAACTGTGGACAAGAGAGATGAGTGACTTACAGGGCCGCTGCGTCTATACAATCGGTCGATCAATGCAGTGAGACCATGCCTCTCTGCATATCGAGTCTCAAGGCTGGTCAGATCGCGATTTGTAATGGAGTACTGCAAAGAAAACAAAATACTAACTTTTAGAAACATGATTGTCAGTACAAAGGATATTGCAAAAAAATAAAGAAGCAAAACAAAAGAACAACTTACAAAGTCCTCCAAATATGTCCCGTGGCCGCCACTCCCAAGATGATGGACCACAGCGGCCTCTAGTCATGCCCTTGCCGCCTCGCGCTGCTGACTCCAACGTCGTGGAGAATTTGTAGCCTCCTCCCTCAGTCGGCCCTAGTCGTCCACATCTAGCCACTTAGGCTTTGCAGCCCCACTCTTGAGTGCCTTGCATATGTCCAATCGTCTGTGTGACATATATGCATGCATATAGTCCATCATCCAGCCCGTAGAAAATCTATCTACTGAGGCTGGAACTGGAAACTCCTCATGCAAGGTTGCCACTATGTAGTCCTTGCTCCCCTCAGGTATGTTCTTCGAATGATCTAAGACGTTGTGCCAAAAAACTTGTTGGTAGAACTCTCTCATACGAGCCATCACCCTTCTCCCCTCATCATTCATGATGATGGTTCCTGACCTATCATCGACTAGATAGGCATATCCCCCTGGGGTATGCCTAAGATGGGTCCTCTCCCGCTTGCGTTCATGCTCTTGGGTATATCCAGGAGATCCCTGTGCATCCGATGTACCGACCGGGATAATATCTGTCCGAGTGGCACCCATAGGGGTGCCACCTACTACAGACGGTTGAGCAAAAGCCGGAGTAACTGGAGTAGACGTACCCATAGGTGTGACAAATCCTGGAGGTGACGCAACTCCAGCTGAACGATGAGACGGAGACATCGCATCGTGCCTCTACAGCATCCACTTGAGCTTGAGCCATGCTCCTTGGAACCACCACGAGAGTGAGGAGTTGCACCTGTATCTCGTGCCGACCGCGGGCTCACTGCCTTCATATCTCTGCAGCATCCCCCTGACCCTTAAGCACTTCCTCCCTCTGGCCCAAGTCTGGAGCGTCGACAACCTCGTCTGCTCGAAGCTGAAGCATCCGATCGCACTGAAGTAGATCTAACAAAGCGGCCTGACGATGTCCAAGACAGCTCCTGGTCTGCCATGTCTCTGAATCTCGCAAACTGGTCTGGAGACATGAGCGTGAAGATATCCCGCAACTCCTCATCGCTCATCCCTCGACTCATCCTGAAAATGTCACCTGTACAGACAAAAAATGATGTTAGCATAATCAATTTAAATCATACAAAGCACGATAATATAAATCCTAAAAAAATGATCTCACTTAAAATGCATATCTTATGTACCCTTATAAGCGATTGGTCAACGAATTGAGTAAGTGGATGCTCCAAGTATGAAGTATCCTATGGTCCCATGTCAATCTCCTGACACAACTCTGCATACACTGGAGGTCGATAGACATGTCACCACAAAAGGATGAGTCCACCTCGTTCTCAAAGAATTCTTGGACTCCTGTATTTCCATCATTGTTAGCCGATGCTGGCTCCAAGCTTTCACTGGCCTCCACCCCTTACAATATCGACCCCTCTATTTGCATATTGTCTTCATGAAGTAAAAGACCACATTCACCATGAAGTAAGTCTCTCCAAACCCAAACCATTTTTAATTGAAAAACTAACTATACTTGGAGGATAATCTGTAGAATGGTAGAAAAGCTAGTAGTAGAATTTGATCGAATTGTATTTGAATGCTTCACTCAATTTGATATAATATTTTGTACCCTAGCTAAAGCTTACAAAATGATAGATACGGGCATTACAAGAGATGCTATTGTTGAGGTCATTCCTTGCTAGTCTACAACTTGAGAAGATCATGAGCACATCTATTTATAGAGGATCCTAATTCAAGAGGAGTTCTTAAAGACTATGACAAAGAATGAAAATTATTTAGCCTCATCTCCCCTTATGCCCCCACAACTAAAGTCCTAGACAAGGGAGAGATCAAGAAGCTCAAACAAAAATCTTAGTCCACAAGTCCTTATGCGAGAGAGTGATACAGACATAAAACAAAAACGGCCTAGTGTTGGGTAGCACAGTGCAATAAAAATGCATCAACACAACTTAAAATTGCATTTCCATGTCTCTCAATTTGATTGTCCTTGTGAGAAATCTCAATTCTTTGCTAGAGTTATACCACCATCCTCTACTAGATGAAGTCTTACTAGAATAAGACCATATTACGAGTCATTGTGGGATGCCCAATGTGCTTTCAATTTATCTCATATGTGATAGTCCTAGGCTAGCCAATAAGTGACTTAGAACCCCTAGAAGATCTCTAATATAATGCCAATTTCTATAATTGGTGAATGTTTAAGGCCTGAAACTATTCTTTGCGATACATAAATAAACACCCCAATTCAAAAGATCTTCTAATCATAAGATATCACATATATGCCAAGAATCTTAGCTATGACCATTAAGCAAGAACCATACCTTGCAATGATAGGAATCATTACATAATTGTTGTGCAGGGGGGAGGTGCCATATGAGGTAATGTAGTAAATGTGAAGTATTGAGTTAAATATTTAAAAACCTTCAAAGAAACATTTTCAGGATTTGGTAAATTTCCATTACATTTGTACAAGAACCTTATATATATATATGGTAAAGCATGGATCCATGGTACCCCACTAGAGAGGGGAAGGGAAAAACCAAATCACTTTTACTTTAGAGTAGCAAATACCAATTCAAAATCAAGCCCCAAATCTCGTGTTTCTCTAAAGTATACACCTCATCATGGTGATCGCCATGTCTCAACAATGATAAAGTGAAGAAGATAGTGAAGAAATGTGGCCTCTCTTCTTATGTGAAGGTGCTGTTGGGCCTGACCAACCAGATAGTCTACCATCAGTGATGATAAATTGAAGAAGATAGTGGAGCAAGGTGGCCTCTCCTCTTATGTGAAGGTGTTGTGAGGACCAAATCAACCATATAGCTTGCATGACCTCATCAAGATCTATAGGATAGACGAGAAGGTGGGGCTGTATTGGTTCATAACGAGCAAGAAGTGGTCTACTACAACATCATCGTAACACCTACTCTTATGGAGGAAGCACTAGGCATAAGTCAAGGTGGCTTCAATTAGCTAGAAGAGCCAAGGCCTTCCTAGAGACATGAAGAAAGCTAAATGCAATCAGGTTGATTTGCTCTATAGTGCTATTTTAAACAAAGATTTGCACCTTAAGGCATAAACCTTCCACATCATATTCACAAACATAAGGACCAATGCTTATGTGACTAGAATTTCCAAAAGCCGTATGGAGAGCCTTGTAACTAGAAGTATTGTAACACAATATTAGTGAGTTTGGGAATCTCCCAATTCCCATTTTTTAAATACTAAAAAGGTGGCACTCGGATAACATGACCATAGGTTTCTCAAAACCATATGATGTGACCTATCATTGGAAAGCGCTTGAAAAATGGAATCTATTGAGCTATAGAGCGCTCGATTTGGAGTTATAGTGTTCAAGTTATGACAAATCCAAAGATTTGACCACGTGTCCCAAACTTATGGGAATTTCCCATATTCCCCAATATAGTGTTTTGTAAATAATTTGTGGATCCATGCGGTCCACAAGGCCAATTGTGAAAGCTTTAAAAACTATCATTATGGATGCACAAGTGACAATGACAAGTATTGACATGAAAGGAGCCATGATTAACTAATTGAATGCTCCCTCACCTATTAGGACAATCCGAGAAGATAGATTCATGCACATGAGCCTAAGGAGACCACCAAGAAGTTGAAGCCCATCTAGGAAGCACTCAACAATAGAAGGATCTAGCTCCAGTAAATAATTTTACCACCTTTGATGAAAAGAAAGAAGGAAGATCCAAAAATTGAGAGGATCAACGATTGTTATCAAGAAGAGGGAAGCCGTAGGAGAAAAGAAGCTAGAATATAAAGGAAGAAAAGAACAAAAGAATGAATGTTGGCAAAGGAGAATAGAAAGAAAATTAAGGAAGATAACATACTAGCTAAGGTCATGAAGTGGGAGGAAGTGAATGACAAAATGTCTAAAGAATACATGATTAGAAGTGATCCGCATGAAAAGGAAGAATATCAAGCTACTATTGAGTAATCCTAGAATGAATTCGAAGTGAGAAACTTAAACCCACGAGCATGAGGATACTACAATGGACCCATTTTTTTCCATCCAAACAATTGCAACAAACCACGCAAGGGTTTTCTTTACATGGATATATATTTTTAATTTCTCTCCCCTAGTACTCATGTGAATCCTCCTCCCTCGGGGCTCATAAAATTTCCCCTCCACATATGCATAAGAACCCCCCTCTCAAGAAATTAAAAAAGCCCTTGTTAGTGACACTTAACTTATAAATATCAAGATATTACATGCCAAATGGCAATTTTATGTTTAACAAAAAAGTTAAAATTTTTACCAACAACTAGCATATAATAAATCTCCAAAAAGTCAAGTCTATACTAATGCCACCATCTGACACCTCACAAGCATGATGACACATGCAACATATAATTCCTCCTCTTCCTCCTCCTCCTCCTCCTCCTCCTCTCTCTCTCTCTCTCTCTCTCTCTCTCTCTCTCTCCCCACACATATAAATATAGGGACCAAGGTGATTTATAGAAAAGGTATGGGTGAAAAGGCGAAGCTATGTTAGTGAGTTGGTGAGCGAGTGAAAGAGAGTAAGAGTGTCTATACCAACTCCAAGGTGAATCCTTATTTCTTTTTCCTAAACCAACTTTACTCTATTTATTTGTGATACTTCCATGCAAGCGCGTGAATATGGTGGGACCATCAAGTGAAGGGGATCCATCTAACATAGCAAGCCTATTCACTTCGACTCCTATCGTAGGGATGAGTAACGATAACATCAATTCCAATACCCAAGTAGACCTGTTTATATTTATTTAATAATAATAATAAATACATGATGAATTTCATAACTAAGGTCATACAATTTTTAAAGGAAATGGTAATAAATTTAAGAGAATGATAAAATTTCATTTTTAATAGTTTAGTTCCAAGATTGTTTTATTAGATTAATATTATTATAGATTAGTTAGATGTTTTTATATTCATATAATCATAAATATGTTAGGAGAAATTTTAAATATATTAAAAAACCTCAATTTATGTTTTTATAATATCCTCATTAGATTTAACTTTGCAAACTATATATTTCATTATTTTTAACAAAAGTTGGGATCATAAATAGCAATGATATATTAATTTTTTAAAGCATATAATGCTTGGAAATCATTTTTTATTTCTTTGTGTAATATTTTGCTCTATGAAGGACAAATCGATATGAAAATAATTAATTAATATTATAAATAATTATCACAAATTAATAAATAGCAACTTTGATTATTAACAGTTTGACACTTCTAATCCAGACTGTTTAGGTTTTTTTTTTCTAATTGAACAAAAGATATTCTGGCCCTTAAAAGCCTAAGGATATTTGATAATGATAGTGATTCCAAATTTTCTTAAAGAATATTTTCTCTAGAGAAACCATAACCACAAGGAACCTATCATATTAAAACCTAGGATGTAAGTGAAATCTTATCACTCAAATTGACTTAAAATGATCAAAGTGACTTAGAAGGTCTTAGAGAGAAAAAAAAGAAAAACATGTGCATATAATTAGCAAAAAAGACAATAGAGTTATGAAATTAGCTGATAAGAAGGTTTTGAGTTTTTTGCATTTACTTAAGTCAAGTAAATAATTAACTCTAATAAGTGGACTCTAGCATCCATTGAAAGATAGATTATCTTGTCACCAACAAATGAATTGAAATTATTTTTCACATTTAAAAAAGTTAATGTCTTGGAAAGGACTGGTTGGTTTTTACTTGAAACCTAATTATGGTAACAACTTTTACTGACAAAGCATTTTCTATTTATGTTGAGATAAAGGGTTGTTTGAGTGGTTGCAATTTTCCCATAGGGTCAACTTCTAGAGCTCGAGTATGAGCTATAATTATTTTGGATCCATGTATGAGGATTTGATGAGTGCCTGTGATGAATGGTCTAGTATAGAAGATTCTCCCCTATGGTAATGCATAACCATGTGGGGCTCTCATCAGAAAGATATCTAGAATACGTGGTTGGTTCGATAATGGGTAAGAAACACATATTGTTTGATGTGGTTTAGCATCGAGATCCTGGAATTTATGGGTTGGTTATCGCTTCTTTGGTTTTGAGGGCAAACTTTGTATATATCTCTATGAGTTAATAATATATGATTTTATGAAATGTTTGGAAATGGTTGTTTTCTTTGTTTTTGTGTTGTGCCTAACAAAGATGTGCAAAAAATCCTATATTAAGGAATAATTAA
This sequence comes from Lygodium microphyllum, assembly GCF_053477565.2. Lineage (NCBI taxonomy): Eukaryota > Viridiplantae > Streptophyta > Polypodiopsida > Schizaeales > Lygodiaceae > Lygodium > Lygodium microphyllum. The sequence continues at coordinate 69,038,125 of NC_141160.1, forward strand.
GGAAGCTACTTTTAAATGTCCAACAGTGTGGTAGCATGCTTTGTTAGATAATTAAAGTAGACTCCATTTAAAAAAAAAGGAAAGCATGAAAACTTCTCTCCCTAATGGAAGGCATTCGATGTTGGGTTGACCTGATGAGTCGGGGTGCCTTCCTAACAAGGAGTTGTGTAGGTCTAGAGTTGATTACACTTACTACCTTCTAGTGCTCAGTCTTAGAACCTGATCAAATGTTGTTTTAGGGGACCAAGGATGAGATTTTGCCTTATGGATAGAGGGGTCAAGACCCACTTCCCCTTGTCTCTCACCTACTTTGAACCAAGTGCAATGATTGATTTGCCCTTAGTTTTGATCAATTACAAAGTGATCATCCTAAGTGAGTGCTAGATGTTTAAAGGTCTTTAGGAATCTTTTTAGGTCAATCCTCGTGGGATGAGGAATCTTTTTTCTCTCTCTCTCTTTGTAGTGGTAAAACTCTCAAAAAAACTGAGTACAAGATAAACACGTGAATTTACACAAGGAAGATAAACAAACCCACTAATGTACATCATGTCCCATGTCTCTTTGTAGTGGTAAAACTATCAAAAAAACCAAGGGAAAGATCTTCAACTACTACAAGAAAGAGAAAGATAAGTGGACAAGGTGTTGGAACATGAAGGGGAAAGCCATCCACATCTCTCCAAGCCTACCCACCTTTAAGCTTGCCTACTACTTAGCAAGCTTACGGTTTCCTACCATTTAAAAGTTTCTCCCACTTAGACATGCCAATGATTGAGAAGCTTATTCATGAACTTGCATAATATTGAGAAGACTACTTTCCTAAGTCACATCTCTACTACTTTTCTTTTACCCTTAATCTTTTGACTATTCATCTTTTTAATTAGAAGAAATATATAGGTCTATCCTAATCATCAATTCTTTATACATTTTTACTTTTTAAATGTTCTTTTCATATAAAGAATTTAATTTGTACTTTTAACCTAACTCACTTGCATAAAAGAATAGAACATAACTCTTTAAATCAAACTTTAAAGAAATACTCAAGGGAAGTTTGGGGGGTGGGGGGGGAGCATCTCCTCATCTGCATGGAACAACATTGAGAAGCTACAAAAAGATTTTATTCATAGACATTTGGGCATCAAAAGCACCACACCATATGTACTTATGCTTTTGGAAGTTGGCTGTCGGCCAATTGAGATGCATGTTATGATCTGAGTACTAAGATATGCCACATGAGTACGTCAAGTGGATGACAATAGGCTCCCCAAACGGGCATGGGATGCTAGCACACTCGTACAAAAAACATGGAAAAGTATAGTGCTTTCAACAGGATGGTCACTGGATATGTGAAAATGGTTTAAAGGGTGGCGAGTGGATAGATATCTAGATATGGCATCTGAAGATATATGCATGGACACATTTCAATCAAACCTCTTACAAGCATATCAAGCAAAACATCAAAGCATGGGAGCAAATGGAAAACTTGCTTATTACAGTATGCATATCTATTCTTCATGTTGGGAATCCTACATGTAGGCAGAGGCACACACACAACCATACATAGCCAACCCGCTCTCAGTGTGGTATTTAGACGGAGTATTGCATGACTTCGAACTCGATCGCACACTTTATTGATTGAGACAGGTGCATGGAGTGGACAGGCAAGGGAGATGAGGTTATGCAAGCTGTGTGGACTACAGAGTGTAGAATCAAAGGAGCACATGATTATGATATGCCGAGCATATGCACACATATGGGTTGACTTTGATATCCCTTTACAAGGGCCACTTCACCAGTTTCTGACCACTACTCCTATATCGGAGTTAGCAGCTCTCATCACCCGCTGTCGTGCCGCTACGCACACACCGTGTAAAAAAATCTAGAGTATGGCTTCCTTTTCCATTTAGAGAGTCAATGCCACTTTGGGCATTAGTGTTAGTGTCTATAGTTTAAAATATTGGATTTTTTTGGACAAGTTTTTAGCCAATTTTTGATATTCTAAATATTATCTCTTGTAAATCCATAAAAATATAGATAACTTCTAGATTAGGATGACATGTAAAAGAAAGCATGTAGCTTTCAGCCAATTTGAGAAGATTTTATGTGAAAAGAGAAATTGATGAAATTGTGTGACGTGCGATCGCTGTTTTCAGGCAGTGAAGAGCACTCCGAAGGGGGAGATGAAGGAGTGATCTGGTAGAATTCTGACTAGGTATGCTGTCATTTTACCCCCCTTTCGGAGCCAATGGAAGCATTAGATTGGTGATTTGATAAGCATAGAGGAAGGTATTATTTTATACACATTTTTGTCTATTAGAGTTATATCTTCTTATAATACTGAAAGAAACTGACATGCTTCATCTCTGTTAGTATTCTTCTTCATTTTCTATTTATTTTTGGGAGTATTCTTCTACATCTTCTATTTCTTCGAACCCCTTCTCTTTCGTCTACTCCTCTCCCTGAATCTACCTTCATCGTGTTGTCTCTTATCTTCAAGAACTGGTCTTGAAACCTTCAAACCTTCTCTTATCTCTACCATCTCTAGAGTCTAAGCTCTTGAGCCCCCATACATTCTTCTCTTGCTAAACCCCTGTGGTGACCTTCAATGCTATGTGCTGCAACATTGGTGAACCCGACATGAAGGTTGGTGTAAGAGAACTCTAAGATGGGGGATTCTTTAGGAGATACTCTACAAAAATTGGTGCGCATACTGCAGGAGACTCAACAATAACAAATCCAAATGTTACAACAACAACAACAAAGGCAAGACGAAGAGAAGATTGATTCCACATCTATCAAGGCCCTAGAGGAAGTTGGGTGTGAATTAAAACAATTTAATGGTCATGATTAAAGCTGAAAGAAAATATTTATGTCATGTAAAAAGAGAGTTGAAAACTTATGACATGATGGCTGAAAATGAAGATATTTCGAGCTTTTTTTTGGACTGATTACTTATGACACATTGGCTAAAATATATGCAGCTGCTCATATAGAAAATTAGGCTGAAAATCAGTCCATAGAAGTATGTACATTGGATTTTTATCAAACAATTCAAGAATTTGTTGAGTAGGAAGACATTGGTTTACTCAACAAGACTGAGCTCAAGTGGAGACAAAATACAAGATAGTGGATAAGAAAGTCAAGAATGTGGTAGTCCCACTGCGTCCTGAAAGTGAAGGGCTGGCTGATAGGGTAGTAAATCAGCCAAGTCTTTGTGATCCTTCCAACATTGGTCACAAGTTCATATATGAAAGTATAAAAGAGCTCAAAATAGGTGAAAATTCTTTCCTTTCACCGACTGAAAAACATTCTTTTATGCAAATGCTAATGAAACATGGAAAAACTTTTGCATTTCAGCCAAGTGAAAGAGGTTTTGTGGATCCAAATATTGTGGCTCCTATGGTCATTTTTACAGTCCCACATGTGCCTTGGAACCTCAAGCCTATTCCTGTTCCAAGGGTGCATTTGCCCAAATTATTGAAACTTCTAAATAAGAAGAGTAGAATAAAAATTTTAGAACCTTTTTTAGCACCTTACTCAAATCGATGGTTTACCGTGCCCAAGAAAAATGGATCTTTATGATTCATTCAAGATCTATAGCCTGTTAATTGTGTCACAATCCGAAATGATGGTTTGGGTCCAATCGTCGACAAGTTTGTTGAAGCTTTTGTAGGTAGAGCAATTTATTCTATGGGCGACCTATATTCAGGATAATTTCATTAGAAAGCCAAGACATTACCACAATGAAGACACCTCTTGGATTGGTCCACATGTGCACTCTACCACAAGATGCAACAAACTCCGTAGCCCATATGATGAATGCCATGCACAAAGTCTTGAGGGGCTTTATTCCACAACTTACTCTTCCATTTCTTGATGATGTACCTATCAAGGGATGTGAAGTCAATGAAAAGAATGAGGAGCTTGATGAAGATGGTTGCACGGCATTTGTAGTTAACTATATTCATGATTGTGATAGGATTTTGACAAGGCTAGAAGAGGTACATCTTACCCTTTCTAGAGCTAAGTTGATTTTTAGAGTAGAAGAAGTTCTAGTGGTCGGACATCTATGTGGCCCCTATGGACGCAAACCTTCACCAATCAAGATAGATGCCATCAGCAGAATGCAAGAAAAATGTACAAATGTTTCAGAAGTAAGAAGATATTTTCACGCATGCATATTCTATCTCATATGGATACCATATTTTTCTTAATATGTAGCCGAAAATCTTTATCAATTATTAAGAAAAGGCCAAAGATTCTCTTGGGCTAATGAGCATACTCTCACTATGCATAAATTAAAGAAGCTGTTAATTTCAGCCCCCACTCTCAAAAGGGATGATTATTCAAATGGTTAACCCATCATCCTTACTGTGGATACAAGTCCCATTGGGATAGGATGGGCTGTTGGCCAAGAGGATCTTCAAGGTAACAAGTATACAATTCGTTTTGGAGCAAAAGTTCTCAATGAACGTCAAAGAAGGTATGCACAAGTAAAAAGGGAATTGTGGGGAGTTGTAACAACATTAAAGTGTGATAGTGAATAGTGGTAGAAAGTGATCGTCTTCCACTCTTGGGCATGATTGCCAACTGCTCTACACCCGATATTGCTATGCTAAGATAGATTGCATATATTAAATATCTCAACCCTAAATTAAAGCATATTGTAGGAAAGGCGAATCCAGTTGACATGCTATCACGTGCAAGAAATGACAATGAAGAAGAGCTGATGGAAGAAGATGAAGCTGAAGAATATATACTTGCTGAATTTCATTCCATGGCTTCTCAAAATACATTTTTAGTTACTGCATATACTAGTCCAAAGCTGAAAACAACAGGGTGGTCAACTAGAAGCCATCATGCTCATTGCATTGCTCAAGTTCTAGTTCATTTCCTTGAAGAAGATGACCAATATTTGAGCACAATGAAGAAGAAAGAGACTTGGACTGATGAGGAGTTCAAGCATATCTTGTACTGATGAGGAGTTCAAGCATATCAAGAGGAAAGCTTATGGCTTTTTTGTTAAAGAATGACATCTATTGAAGCATGCAAAGAAGAAGAAAGAAGCGCTTGTCCGAGTTTTAGGTAACAAAAGATTGCAACAACAGGTAATGAAGGAATTTCATGAAAGCCTGTGGGCTGGCCATAGAGGCATATGGGGAACCTTTAGTAAAGTCAAAGAAAAATATTGGTGGAAAAACATGTATCGGGACATAGCACATTTTGTTGAAACCTGTTATGTGTGTCAGATGTATTCTATGGTTAAGCATCGAGATGGGTTACAGCCGACTTATCCCTTGTCTATACATTATAGATGGCTTATTGATCTTGTAACCATGCATATAGGAATATGGAATATGCGGTATTTAGTGCTTGCAAGAGAGGATCTAACCAATCAAGTTGAAGGAAAATCCTTAACAATCAAGACCACTCAAGTTGTTTGTCATTTTTTGCTTAAAGGTGTGTTTTGCAGATATGGTTGTGTGGGTAAAGTAACTACAGATAGAGGAGAATTGGATGCTGATGAGGCATGCAACTTCTTTGCTCAATTGGGTATCAAGTTGGCTTTGACATCAGCCTACAATCTTGAAGGAAATGGAAAGAGTGAGAGAGGTCATCAATATATTCTCAGAGCTCTAGCAAAGTCTTGTAGAGGAAAGATTAAAGAATGGTCTAAAATGCTACCTTTTGCATTATGGGCTGACCGGACTACTCATAGTTCAGCGTGACTGGCTATATGCTAGCTGAACTTATGCATGGAAAACAACCAATTATGCCAATTGAAGAATCTATTCCCACATGGAGTCTTCTGCCTTAGGAGGAAGGCATCAGTAGAGAAGAGTTGCTGACTTTGCACATATGGCAACTAGAAAGAAGGTCTAAAGATGTTCAAGTAGCTATTGAGAAGCTAAAGACAACAAGACTAAAAAACAAAATTTAGATTTGATAAGCGAATTTGACTTTGGCCAAGAGCAATTCAAGAAAATGAGTGGGTGGTTATCTATGACAACAGCCTAGACAATCAATACAGTGCTTCTAGGAAGATGGTAACGCGTTGGTTTGGCCCGTATGTGGTAAAGGTCATTCATGACAGTGCCACATATTCATTGGCTTAATTGCATGGGACTAGCATAAAGATACTCGTAGCTGGAAAAAGAATCAAGCCTCTTCCTTTCTTGCCTTTGTATCCTCATACATTGCTACCCATCAAGTCATCACATTGCTATTGAGCACACAATATGTGTTTATTCTATTATGCAACTCCCTATTCAATCTTGCTAAACCCTTGTAACTTGAGGCACAATAGCCGCATCTTGAAGTCTTCTTTATTAGTCCCTAATTGTGTGAAGGAGGAATCCACTTGGGTAAGAAATTCAAAGAAAGACACAAATGATTCATGTACCAACTAACCTTCAGCCATACTATATTGAGGCCTTGCATTTTGCCTCATAAAATCCTTCGAGGTTTTCATGAATCCCTCAAGAAACAATATCCATTGAGCATGCACTATCCCACATATAGCCATCTCATCCACCAAATGTACTATAAGATGTAGTTGGCTTGTGAGCATGGTCCATGGTGGAAAAGTCTCCTCCAATAAATAAACTGCCTTAATTTCCATGACTTGAGTAAAATGTTGTGGGATCAATTTCTTTGAGCTAACATATTTGCAAAGAAAGAAATATATACATTACATTAGCACAAAAAGTGAAATATTATCTTCATTTCCATGTCAAATTTGTAGCTAATGCTATGGCATATTATCTCACATGCTCCTACATCTTGCCAATATACTCTCTTGCTTTCTTTGAAGCATAGTGTGAGATGGTGGTAGAAACTATAAACTACTAACATCACATTTTTGTGATCACTTTGCTATAAGAATTAATAGTTTGAAATTATGTGTAAATGCCAACTTTGACTTACTTATCACATGTTGTACCAATTGTGCAACTTTAAGCCAAATAATTGCTCCACATCTCTTCATTTGATCTTTGTGAAAAACCCCTTTCAACATCGCATACAACCCGTGGATGTACAAGTTATGGATTGTTTTACAACGTTGTCCTCTTTATTTATCAATATCTATGGTGCATATGGTATAATGGTTTTTCCATTTTCTGCCAGGGAAAACTTGCCTTTGTCTACCAATACTACATAGATCCTCTCTTAATGCTCAAAATCACATACCCCAATTGAGTGATCCCATACGGTAGAACCCACATTCTTCAATGTATGCATAGGATATAGAAGGTGATTAGATGAATCTAATTAGATAGTTGAAAAGAATATGGAGTACTTGATCCAAAAATACCTAATGCCCATTCAAATAGCCATAAACTTTGTTCCTATGCTATGAATGGTTATAGGTCTTACTAACTCATGCTAATTGGAGGAGAATGTTCCAAATTATCAAGTTTATCTGCATGCCAATGGATATGATACGTTCTTTTAGGTACACATTTTTTAAAGATGAGCAAATAACATGAGTAAAATCCCATGATTGGTGCAAGATATGTAAGGTTTCTCATGGCCTTGATAGTCATTGACTTGATTAAGTAATACCTGTATTTTTTTATTTTGCATCAATCTATAGTACATAATGCATTAACGTTCTTGAAGTTTATACTACTCATTTCAATCACATGTTGTTTTACTATAGAGATATGTTTGACAATTTATAAGTTTTTTAACTTAGTATAATGGTTCTTGTAGAGGGAGATAAGGACATCCTTGATTGAATTCACAAGGTATAGAGTAGTGGAGATAAACAATCTCTTTGAGAAGTATTTATCCATAAGCATGCTCATGATCTAGACTTACCTCTTAGTACATCTAGTGGACAAAGTGGATATTGTATGTCTCATCCACATGGATGTTCTGTTTGGAGTATTTCATGAAAATCCTAAAAGGATTTGTGTGATCGGGGCTCATCTAGAGGGGAAACATGGCTAAAGGTTGGATAGTGTCAAAGGGATTGGTATATATTTTGAAGTGGTGGTCAATAGTGGATTTAGATAACAGGATGTTGTAGACATTGAAGGATGACAACAGATTAACAAGAGATGTGGTAGTTAGAAACGGGATAGAGAACAAGATGGATGGATCCATGGAGGAGAAAGTGAATCGTTTTTGTAAGTTGTACCTTGGATCCATGGAGAAGTGTTTGAGTAGCTATGAGCATGCTAGAAGGAAATGGGAGGCAACATGATCAAAATTTTGATGTAGTACACATGTTCAATATCTCGAGGGCATGGAGGAGTTGCCACGGTTCATGCATGTAAGGTGGTTGCATGATGACCTAACAAAAACTTTACATCAAGGGAAGGAAGTCTTTGGGGAGGAGGGGGAGTTCTTGAGGGGATATAATCGAAAGGTAAACACATGCTTTCATTGTTGTTGTATCTAGCAACTGTATGCATCAACTAATTTAGGTGCTTCAATGTATAGTATAGGGTCTACAACATTGCATGGTTGCATGGGTGATATTTCTAAGTGGAGCACATTTACAAATTATGCTCGATAATGGAATGTAGTGTCATGGAAAAGTTTGAACAAAAGAGTGGATGGTGGGCTACAAATCTGAATATTATAGTGGATGAGATGGAGTATTTTGGCAATTTGCAAAGTGTTATTTCAATATATTATCATAGCTTCTCCATGATCATATTTGATGTACGGTAGCTTAAACTAGTGTTGAAAGGAGGAGGGGCAACCTTTCGAAGAGGGCCATCTAAATTCTTAGAGGTAGATTTTGAGAAAAGATAGAATAATTTGTAGAACACATTTGTCTTGTTGAATCACTGTGAGTAGGTGCATGGACATTTTAAAAAAATTTACCACAGCACGAAAAAAGTTACAAATGTTTTTTTATGCCAACACCTCATTACCAATATCTCACCTTCCTCTTATCTCTGCCTAGATGGGAAGAATTGTCTTGTCCATTATCTCTTCTAGAATCAACCACTAATTCTTTGGTACTTGGGTAGATAGTAATAAGTGGAAGGAATTGTCTTATCCGTTATATCTTCTAAAACAAATCACTTCTTCAGTACTTGGGCAGGTGGTAATAGATTACATAGTAGTAGAAGTAGCAGTTGTAGCAATGGTGAAAGGTGGAGTGAAAAATGAAAGTTTGTAAGGATTATTTCTATAATTCCATGACTCTTGCATAGATTGTGTTTTTTATATCAAAATTTTTGTGAGGATATACATGCATTAAGAAACCCCATTAATAAATATGTGGATCTTACATATCAAAGTGCTTGCATGTTTAATACATATTTATATTCATGTGTCATGTGATTGTATATCCAATAGTTGAAATCTTATGACAAGTTTGGTAGTGACAATATCTTACTTATGTGCTTATGGGATTGCTTTGCCTATGTTTGTGTTGGATTCACATTATCTATGGTCATTAGTCAAGAAGTTGGAAGTGGATTTTATGACTCAACATGAATGCAAATGTTGAGAATTTGTTTCTATAAGTGACCACTCTTGTGACCCTAGACACCCTAGACAAGTGGGAGAAGAGTTTTGACAGTGCAAATGCATCCAAGCCTAGCCTTGCAAAATTTGGTGAAAGTATACGACTGTTTTCAGTGCCTATATTAGGGACAAGACCAACAAGGAAATAGCATATTGGAAGAGAGAGATTATTGTGTGCTGCAGAAGAGAGATGCACTAAGAGAAGACTAGGGAAGAATAGGCTAAAGCTTTTGTGAAGTACTATTGTATTGATTTGTGATCTCCTAGGATGTAGTGGACTATTCTAAATAGAAAAAATAGGTTATCTATTGCTATTCAAGAAGAAAGCTCTCTGACCCAACTTAAATTTGTGGGAGATTTTCACTCTTTGTTGTCCCAAATAGGGGGTTTGTGTGGACTATGTTAGGGTATTCATATTCTTTTTCTAGAGTGGATTAAAATAGAGGCTTTTAACAAATTCATATTATTAGGTTTTGGAGGGGGTGGGGAGTTGATTCTAGTAGGATCATTGGGTTTGGGAGGCGGTTGAGAGTTGGACTGTAGAAGGATAAGGGGACGAATGAGCTGGAATGCAACTTTAATAGTAGTGGAAATTAGTTCTACTTATCCAAAATCAACTTTTGTTCATAAAATGAAGGTTGTGGAGATGGAAGGTAGTTGTCTCTTGCTTATATTGGTGATCATTTTTAACACAAAAACGATTTGTAAAAGAATTGAGGTGCAATGGTGAGACAGAAGAAAGACAATATTATTTGTGAGTAGTAGCCAATGAGTGGCTGTATTTCAAACAACCCCTAATCATAATGCTAAAAATGCTAGGAAAAGTGTGATGTTTTAGGGGGGTTGTCTATCCTTTTGTTGGGGGTAAAGGCGCCTCTGCCTAGCCGCTCGTGTATTACTACACTGACAGTCATGGCCATTGCACACTACAGGTGGCAGGTGCCCGTCACCATCACTTTATTCTTTATTATTTTAGTGATAGTTTGAATAAAGGAAGGCCCAGTCACACATTGTGACAGTTGGAGTTCCCATTTCTTGTCTCTCTTTCTTGCTCTTGCTCTCCCGCCATAGCTCTCGCGTGCAAGCTTGGATCCTTCTCACCTTTTAGCTCGTATTAGAGCTCGGCTTCCTAACTCTTGAGCTTGGCTCGTGGCATTCTCAGCTTCCCATTGACTCCCCACTCGCATTGGGTCTCCTTCCCGACAGCCATGGCTCATTCTCTTGAGCTCCTATCACTCCTTGGCTTCCCGAGCTTCTTCCCGACCTAATGAGGCACCATCAGGGCATTGACATTGAGATATTGCTTCATTATTTCAGAGAGTTATTTTAGTCCACATGTCTAGGTAAATAGGGCAGTCACCATTGAAGCTTCCAATCTTCATATCTCTTTGCCATTGGTTGTGGGCTGCCACAGGCTTGTTCCAAGGCCTCTTTGGCTCATGTTTGAGCCCTCCAATCTCTCCAAAACTACCACGTGGACCAGCAGGAGTAGCAGCATCATCATGCTAATCTGCACCTGATGTTGGACAGATTTCATTCAGCCACACACTAGTTACTTGAGCTCCAGCTCCAGCTTGGCATTAGGGGCTCCATTTCAAGCTTTTTGCACATGTATTGATACTTTGGCATTGGTCCTTTGAGATTAGGCATTTTTTTGGTGGTTGAAAAGAGTATTTCGGGACTTTTATAAACAGTCTATAGACATTTGATGCTAGTGCTACATTCACAGTTTATGCCTATGCTTGTTTGGGCATGATTACATAACCGGTTTGATGCCTATTGCATCTCGATTGATTGGGGGATTCAAGCTACATGTCATGCTATGATTTTGACCTGATTGTGGGGCTGGAAATACACAGTTTATAACATTAAATGCATGCTGAATACTCTTGGGCTGAAGCTATCTTTCATGCTTTGACATATGCCTATTGGTTCCGGGTGTGTGTCTTGGGTTATGCTATGATGTATTGATCATTGAGGGATGACTTCGAGCTTGTCATTGGATCCGGATGCTTTTGGAAGCTTGAGCTTATTTCAGCCCGCACTTATTGACATCTGTCTATGCTTGACTATGGTTAGTGCTTTGACAGTTATATGCTCTTTGGGTACATGCTTACCCGACGCCTACGGCTTGATGCATTTGTCTTGGCACAGTGTACCATGTACTTGTTGAACTTTAGTGCTCTCTGAAGACTTGGCTTCGATTCTCATTTGCTATTCCGAAATTTTGTATTGGATGTCGTTTTGGTTGTCAGAGATCTTTATTAGGATGTATGTCTTGCTCATGGATGCTACCTACAGTTGCTTTGTAGTCGTCATGCTCTTGGGATGCTATTGAGGCATTGTCTTGGTTACCTGTCTTTGTTACTTTGACTTGGTTTGATAGAGCTACTGAGCTCGTTTATCCACCTTTTGTGCCAGTGGGAGCATCTTGTATGCTTGACGGACATTGAGCAGGAGGTTTATGCTATTTGAGCATTTTGCAGATACTTGAGACTTTGGGATCTCTTACACTTAAATGTTGCATGGTTCATGCACTGATATCTTGGAGTTTTTTTTTACCTAAACTTGGGCTTTGTACTCTTGTGAGCATACACCTACTGGTATTAGGTCTTGCCAGTGTTATGTATACTTTGCCCTACTATCCAGGGGGTATGCCTACTCACTGACGGATGCTTTGGTGACATGTTTGGGTGTTTGCTCAGGGTCTTGATGACTTTTTGGTATTGATTTATGCCCGTTTATGGCTGGTCATGTCTTGGTTGTCATTTATTGACTTGGTGCAATGATTTGGTCAGCAATTGACTCTCACAGTACCCTGTTGTCATTTATTACAACAAGCATATAGCTCTGGACTGACATGGATTTTTCATGTTGAAATATTTTGAAATGGTGTATTTTCACTAGTACTTGGTGGGCAGCAGCTTTGGTTACACTTTTCTCCCCATTTTCTCTCGATTTTGGTGATTTTTTGATAATTTTCTACAGTAAACAACAAGCAGTTTTTGAACTGTCTGTAGTCTTCCAGCCTACATTATGGCAAGTTCCTCTAGTGATCATGCTATTTTCAACATCACTAAGCTTGATAGTAGGAATTACTCTTATTGGAAGAGCCAGATTTGGCAGGTGTTGGTGCAGAAATCACAGATCAAACCATTGAGGTTGAGCAGGCAGCCGCCTGCAACTATGCCAGATGAGGAATGGCTTGAGCTTGATGAGTTATGCCAGTCCACTATTCTATTATCTCTCACAGGATAGGTTCATTACAATGTATTTGAGGAAGAACAGAGTGCATGGCAGCTGTGGGATAAAATCAAGAATCTCTATGACAAGAAAAGTTCAGCAAGTCAGATGTATTGGCTGAAGCAGCTTATGGATCTGCGCATGAAGGAGAATGTGACTATGTCTGCTCACTTGAGCTAGTTCCATGCTATACTCAAAAACTTGAATTCGCAGGACATCACTTTTGCAGAGGATGTCACTCCTCTTTTCTTGCTTGGTACTCTTAATGAGTCATGGGATGTATTCCGCACTGCATTATGTGCCTCTGCTACTACCTTGAAATTATCTGATGTTGAGAGTGCTCTTCTGCAGGAAGAGATTAACCGTAAGAATTTGGATGCCTCTCGTGTGTCGCATGCTATGACAATTAGAGGTAAGAAAGATGGATATGGAAAGCATGGTAGTGGCAGTGGCCGTGGACGGGATTCTCAGAAATCTTGGTCCAAGTCTCATGGGAAGTCACGTAGCTAATCCTGTGGCAAGAATGCAGATGTTACTTGTCACCATTATGGGAAAAAGGGCCATATTAGGCCACAATGCCATGAACTGCGCAATGAAAGGCGCAAAGATAAGGGGAAAGACAAAGTGGACGATAAGTCTTCCATGAGTGATCTTCCATGTAGAGTCTCCAAAAGATACATGATAACCTGTGTCATCAAGCTGTCTAGCTGATATGAGATTGCATGTCAAAGCAGGTGTCACATAAAAGAACGCACTTGAGTCCAAGAGCCAACACTGTGCATACATAGAGTGTATCTCTGTCGTCTGCGAAGCACTAGAAGAAGCTGCAAGGATATAATCATCATCAACATCCTCAGGCTGCATAACATTGATCTCTTCAATTTTAACACTGAACTTTGCAGGCACTATGCTGCGACTGATTGTGAGAGGTGCCAAGGCTGGCACCTTCCGCAAGATTGACAAGTGCATGTCTTGAATAATCAGAGTCAGTGTTCCCCACGACTCCTGTATCCTGGCTGCCATAGTATATGCACATATCTGTAGTGCCCTTCAAGTACCTCATGATACCCTTCACGACATCCCAATGCTTCTTGCCAGGTGTAGCCATATAGCGTGCCACAACACCAACTGCAAAGGTAATATCTGGATGAGTGGCTATCATGGCATACATAAGACTGCCCACTGTAGATGCATAGGGAATCTTGGCCATCTCGGCCCTCTGCTCATCTGTCTGCGGACAATCAGCTTGTGATACCTTCACATAAGAAGTCAATGGACAGCCAATAGGCTTTACGTCCTGCATGCGGAAGCACTCAAGGACTTTATGAATGTACTCCCTTTGTGACAAGTAGAGGAGTCCTTGATGCCTGTTGCGTCTAATGCGCATACCAAGTATGTGAGAGGCATGTCCTAGATCTTTCATCTCAAAGCTCTTCTTAAGCTGAGTCTTAAGAGCATCTAGCTCATCATGAGATTTCCCTGCTATCAGCATATCATCCACATAAAGTACCAAAATCAATAAAGAACCATCACCGGCTTTCTTCGTGTAAAGACATGGATCCATAGCACTCCTGTTGTAGCCCTGTGACTGCATAAAGGCATCAAACTTATGATACCACTCCCTAGGTGCCTACCTCAAGCCATAAATAATTTTCTTCGATTTGCACAATAGGTGCTCCCTGCCAGGTTCTGCAAAGACCTTAGGCTGCTCCATATAAATCTCATCATGCAAGTCCCCATATAAGAAAGCCGTCTTGATATCCATTTTGTATAAATCCAAGTCAAGCTGAGCAACCAAAGCCAAGACTAAGTGCAGGGTAGTCATCTTAACCACAGCAGAAAAGACCTCATCAAAGTCCACACCATGCTCCTGCTTAAAACCCTTTGCTACCAATCTAGCCTTGTATGTCGGCTTGGGGTGTCCAGGGGTACTTTTCAGCTTGTACACCCACTTGCATGGCAAAGTCTTATTACCCTTAGGCAAGGAAACCAAATCCCAAGTCTCATTCTTATGCAAGGAGTCTATCTCAGACTGCATAGCCCTCTCCCAGGAGTGACTATCACCCTTGCGCATAGCCTCATCATAAGTAAAAGGCTCTCCTACATCTGTAACCAAGACATAATGCATCGAGGGCTGAAATCTATCACATGGATGTCTGTCTCTAGCAGTCTGTCTCACGGCAGGCTCTACTGCCTGCCCAGCTACCTGTCCAACACCTTGACCATGAGTATTTGATGCAGTTGTAGGCTGTCCAACTGGCTATGCGGGAACTCTCGACTCCTCTTGAAATATGACCCTGCGGTTCTCAACAACTCTCTCAGGCTACCTATGCATCTTGTCTTCTTGGAAGACTACATCATGACTGTGGATGACTTTCTGTGCTTGTGGATCCCAGAGACGGTAACCCATCTTGCCTGCATCCCCATAACCAAGGAAAATGCATTTGACACTCTTAGGATCCAGCTTACTTCTCTTGTCCCAAGGCACATGGAAAAATGCCTCACATCCAAAGCCACAGAGATGTGCATAAAAGGGAGGTTTTCCAGTCCATACCTCCTCTGCAACCTAAAAATCCAAACCACTAGAAGGTGATCTTTTTATGATATGCACAGCTGTACTAACTGCCTCATCCCAAAAGCTCTGTGGTAGACCTGCATAGCTAAGCATACTGCGTACATGCTCCTGGATGGTTCTATTCATTTGCTCAACCAAACCATTCTTGGGGGGGGTAGGGGGGCGGTCAATTGATGCTTAATACCCCTCTCATCACATAACTGCTCAAAAGCACGTGAGACATACTCACCCCTATTATCTGTCCTTAGGCATTTTAATGTATACCCAGACTGGTTCTCAACCAATGCAAGCCATCTCTGAAACATAACCAAGACATCGTATTTCAGCTTAATGGGATAAGCCCAAACTTTCTATGAAAAAGCATCTATGAAAGTAACAAAATACTTTGCACCACCCATAGACTGACAAGGCATGGGCCCATAGACATCTGAATGTACCAATGCCAAGGGCTCACTCATGCGTGGCCTACCAAACTTCTTATGCGTAGACCTAGTCTGCCTGCCATAAAGACAATGCTCACATGAATCAAAACATGCATAATCAAGGGGCGGTAAGTATTGCAAACCAGAAAGCATTTTCATTCCCTTCAATGACATATGGCCCAAACGGGCATGCCAAAGAGATACATATGGGACAGAACCCACAGACAAAATATGATCAAGGGAAGAAGCGGATACATTTACTTGGATTACTTTGGGATTATAGCTAAATTGCTTCTCCAAACTAGAAATTTTGGTAACATGATTATGTAAATGTGTTAATCATGTTGTGTAGCGATGATGAACCTTATAACTAATGTTAGTAATGAGTTTCTACAATTGAGATATCTCACTATCTTAATTATTTAAATATTATTGATATTGTGACCATAATGATCTTGAAGGTTGAAACTATTAACGAGGTCATATCATTGTTTGTGTGCGTTTTTTTTTTGGGGGATGTGATAGCTAGAGATCATGACATCATAATAGGCTTTTGTTGATGTTTGGATTCAATTGTTTGTCTTAGCAATATGCCCAAGTGAAGTTATGTGTGGATAAAACAATTGCAAAGCCATCTTTTGGGATAGCGATTTGCTATATATTGTTTTAAGCAAAAGGACTAGTAGGTTGTCTTGGTTGGGCCAACATTTTTTCATCATGGATATTATAGACATAAGCAACTGAAGCTATGTGTGCATAAAACATTCACCAAGCCATCTTTGGAGTGGAGATATGTTGTATACTTCCTTAAACAAAAGGAACTAGTTGTTTGTCTTGGTTGGGCGAAAGTTTTGCACACCAAGACATATTAGATTGGTTGGGATGAGGTGGTGAATTTGCTAATGAGGGCCTTCAAGCTCAAGATTTATTCCCATTCATTCCTATAGACCAATATTGTTGGTGGAACATGTAAATCTTCTTTCCTTTCATCGAGGAAAAGTTTTCTCTCTTTAAAATGAATTATAGAAAGTGTTGTTGTATTATAATGAAAGGTGTATATATCTACAACCACTAGACATGGGAGCATAGCTTAGAGTTTTAAGTTTACCTTATGGATATGCAAACATGAGAGGCCATGGCCTCAACTTGCCAAAAATTACCTCTTTCAGGTGGAGATCACAACATCCTTCGAACAATTCGCTTTACATAAAATAGGGAGAGTGTGTAGCACGTGAGAGTTGTTGTATGCTATGAAGAAGCCTATGAAAACTACATTAAAATGGGAAGATGGTAGTGGCAAAACCATTACACTGGATTGAAGACACACACATCTCCATGTCACGCATGCAAGCAGGCTTGCTAAATTGTCAAAGAGTCGACATGTCTACTGTGCAACCTTTTGCAAATGCAAGCTACAAGCCAACCTTAAGTAGCCCCAATGAGAGGACATGGCTAGATTGAGCCCATTCTACTAGAGGACCAAGGGTGTCACAACAATGAATGCACAGCCAAAGCTATCAAGGGGTACATAAGGCATCAATGGCTCTATCCGTTGATAGCATTAAGTAGAGGCATGCTACACTTTTGTCATATGGTGTTTATCTTTATTACTTGGGGTGCCTTTCTTTGGAGGAAGACTTTTGATGTTGGTTCGAGGGTAGATACCAGGGCAAGGTGACCCTTTGCCAATTTCTCTTTATCGGGAAAGGTTTTTGTCTAGTGGTATTGGCTTCAAAAGTTGAAAGGGATTGGGTTTTGGCCTCATCTGTTGGGTATAGAGGTAATCTGGTTTATTCTTTGATGTGGTCGTCAACCTTCACATTAGATGGTGTGCTTCGACATGAATGCCTAGTATGGATCTTCTTACTTGATTTGCCCCCATGGCTAGTTGGAGAAGGATTAACCATTGCAGTCACTCTTGGAAAAGTTCTGTATGCCCCTAAAGTATCAAACTCCTCGAGCCTACTCAAGGGGGAGCACCACATTTACATCATTTGTGATCAACGCTATGAACCTTTTGAATTTCTTGAGTTGCAGGGCCCCTTAGGCCTTTGGATCATGCTCAGTGTCAAGTTTTCACCTTTTTTGGATACATGTTATCATTGTCATAGTATTAGACACTTTGCATGAGCATGTCCCTAGAAACTGGCGGGAGATAAGGGCAAAGAGGAGCATAGGAGAAACAAAAGCACAGACCCAAATCAATTAGGAAATGCCTCGCCCACTCAATTGTCATCCACATCATTTTCAAGTGATCATAAACCTAAAGAGAAGGGCAAGAATGTGGACCACTAGCATTGGGCCTGCTCCTCCTCCTCTACCCAACAAGTTCCTCATGCTATAATAGACGGTGCTGAGAAAGAACCACAGTCTAAACCTAAGCCACCTACCTCCTCTAACTCAAACAAGGAAAATGTACAACCTAGAGTTTAGCTGAAGAAGAATGGTGGTGGACTTACCTACCAACCATTGGTTGATTGTAATTATTATACTCCAATTGATCGACATGAATTCATGGATGCATTAATTATGCATTGCTAATCATTGTAGAAGCACATCTAAAATTAAAATGTTCTCTTGGAACATCAAGAGAATGTGTTTTGATCTCAAGAAACAAATTTTGTATGGAATTTTCCACAGGTACAAACTGCATATAGTTGCTCTCTAGGAAGTGAAGCTAGATGAAGCCTCTTATAGGTCTTTGAATAGCCCAAGGTACACTATTTTCCATGACCTCAGAGGTAGGGGTCGCGGTGGGACCCTCCTACTTATTAAGGAACACCTCAAGCCCGAGTTGGTGTAGAGATTAGGAGATGGTGGTGTAGTGGCAGTGAAGTTGGAAATGTAGGGGGAGAAATTTAATATGGCTTCACTTTATGGATACAATATGTCAACTTATAGAGCTTGACAATATGAGGCCATTGGTCACCATATTCAGGACCAAAAAACCCTATTGATTGGGACATGTCCTTCCTAATGATCGTACTCACGGTATGAGATGCATGATGCTGGAGGAAATTGAAGCATGGAATAACTTTGAAAGGGTCTGTAAGCTTCGTGATGTAGTAGTTCTAGCACTTGGTAGCACCAGTGTTTTCTACACACCTAACATAATAAAGATGTTGGTTCATCATGGCATGCATGTCACCTAGATTGCTTCTATATGACTTTGGGAGAATGCTGGCTAAGTGGGCATGTCACACATTGTGTGCTAAGTGAGATTTCTTCTTTACATCATATTTTGATTATAATCTCTTTTAGTTTGGCTGTCATAGGTACTACATGGAAGGGACCACCTCCATTCCGATTCAACTACTTCTTGGAGAATGAAGCCTTTGTCAGGGTCATTAAAGACACATGGAGATCTACAAGAATTGGTGTTGCAACACTTGAGTTGAGATGGTTGAATTGCCTTATGCTGTCACTAGCCTTGTTAATGAACATGGAAGGAAGTTAGTAGAAGCCAAGAAGAGAAGTTTTAGAGATACAACATATGCAAGGAGCTCATTGCTTGGTGCTTCAGTAATGATCCGAGATGCTCGTGTTGTAGGCCCTCCTTATGAGTACTAGGGTTTCCTGAAAAAGAAGGAGGAAAACTCTATGTAGACAACCAAGGTGCTATTGAGAGGAAAGTGGATCACCCTAGGGGATGCCCCCAATTCCTCCTTTCTTAGCTCGCTCAAGATCAAGCAAATGAAAGAAATAATTTCAGCAATTGAAGATGAGCAAGGCCATGTACACTTGGATGAAGCCATGATCTCTAGGATTTTTGAAAGACACTTTCCTTCAATAGTCATAACTGAACCAACTAATTCCCTCGGTTATAAAACTAGGGTTGAAAGGTTCATGCGAGAAACTATTGTATTGATAACCATAACACATGCCTTGGTGCTTGAGAGGCCTTTCTCCCTTGAAGAGTTACAATATGTTGTTATGAAGATGAAGAAGGGCAAGACACTTGGAACTAATAGACCTAGCTCTATTATTCTAAGCTATTTGGGACACCTATGGTCAGGACCTGGTGGCCTTGATGACTTAGTTAGGCTGATTGGAACTCTATCAGAGGAAGATAACCAGGGCCTTATTAAGCTTATGTTGAAAGATCATACGACAAAAGTATCAAATTGGAGGCCCCTGACAATGTTAAATTTCAACTATAAGGTACTTGCTAAGACCTTGGCAATGAGGATTAAGCATCTCCTAGAAGGCTGATCCACCCTAGGTAGTATGACATCATTTATAAAAGGAAGATTCAAGATGCAATATTTAATATTATTTTTTCAATGGATCTTACATTGTCTCATCAACATGAGTTTGTCTTGGTAAATGTTGATTTCAACAAAGCCTAAGTCAAAATTAATAGGTGCTTCATCAAGGGTGTTCTCCAAGCATTTGGCTTTGGCACTATCTTTAGGAACATGATGAGTTTTCTATTCTTGAATGCTTCTGGATTCATCAGTATACATGATAGTGTTATTGGGGCATTCCCTCTCAAGGGGTCCATTTGCTAAGTTTGTCCCTTGGCATTGGTTTTGTTTGCACTAATCATTGATCCTCTTTTACACAAGATTGACAAGTAAGTGCAGGATGGAATTATTTGTGAGCTCCCAATGCTAGATGGATCAATATCCCCCTCTCAATTTTTTTCAAACGATAGTACATCTATCGTTGCTGCCAAAAAGACCTTAGTAGACACACCGATGGACTCTTTCAATGAGTTTGCTGAGTTTTCCTCGTCTGTCATCAATTGTACCAAGATTGAGTTGTTACCACTCATGTGAGAGGACCCTCAACCTTGGATGCTAAGCTATGGATTCAAAATGATCAAGCTTGGGGAGATTATCCAATAGCTAGGAGTACCTATTGGAATATGGATTACAACATGATAATGCTTTCTATGGTTCTTGGAAAAGATAGGTGTCAAGATAAGCAAGTGGCTCACTATACCCATCTCACTTGTAGGAAAGGTATTTATGATCATGACTTTCTTAGATTCAATAACAGTATACATGGCCTCTCTGTTTGTTTTCAATAATGTATCATGGACTCACATAGAAAAGGCCTTTAAGCACCTCCTATGGAGCATAGATGCCTCTTTTGCAGGATGCCCCAAATAGGATGGGATGTGATTAATTCCATGGACAAGGTTGAAGGAGGTGCAGGGCTTAAACCACTAGCTTTGAAAGCTAAGTGACTTTGCTTTCAAGTCATTCACTACATGGAAGAGTAGCAACCTTGGGAAATTATCCTAAGAAGCTAGATCATCTCATCAATACACAAAGGGAACTCATGGTATGAACTTAGGTGGCAGGATGCAATATGCAACTATCAGTGCCCTATTAAAATTCCATAGTTTGACACAGCTCAAGCTTTGGTGAGGAGTTGGCAATCTATTATTTCCCAAGCATCGTGGTCTGCAACAGCAAATAGGAATGGAGACTCAACCTTGAACTCTAGTATATGGGCACATCCATTCACATTTGATCCCCCACCATCAGTGCCAATAACTAGCAATCCTAGGTTGGAAAAGAA
The DNA here is from genome assembly GCF_053477565.2 of Lygodium microphyllum. Taxonomy (NCBI): domain Eukaryota; kingdom Viridiplantae; phylum Streptophyta; class Polypodiopsida; order Schizaeales; family Lygodiaceae; genus Lygodium; species Lygodium microphyllum. The sequence continues at coordinate 69,059,386 of NC_141160.1, forward strand.
ACTTTTTGATAAGGGATTAAAATCTTGGACCCAAGTCTGGGATAGTGCTCACTCTCAATTAATGGATACTAGGGATATTAGTGCCCTATTTGGATTGAATCAATTGGAAAGTGTATAGATGGCAAACATGTTCAGGTAGTACAAGAGACCTAACTAGCCCACTACAAGCACAATAGTACCCAATAAGCTAATCCAGTCACTTGCTAGCCCACAACTGGTCAAATGTCATAAGAGACTCGGCTTCTCCTCCCCATCCCTAGCTATACCCCACCTCTTATGTGACAAGTGGATATCTTCTTGCCCCATGACTAGATCTAGCACGTGGAAGTGCAGGGTCAAGCATGTGTGGAAAGCCACTCCTGTCTACAAGCTTAACATTTTTAGATGGAGGTTGAGTACAAAGAAACTTCCCCTAAGGGCTCATTTAGCCAGGAGGATGCCATGTCTCTTTGTGCCCTCTTTGCAAATAGGAGGAAGAGGATGAGGAGCACTTATTTTGGGTCTCTTGCCATACTACCCCGGTTTAGAATAGGGTTAGGAAGTGGTTGAAGGAAGCCAATCTCATGGTCGACTTTAGTTTCACCACAATGCTCTTTGCTGATCGAAATCATCCGGATGATGCCACATGGAAGCTGCTTAGTTTGATTTCAGTAGTCACTCTTAAATTTCTTTGGGATAGGAGGAATGATAGAGCTTTCAAAACAAATCCATAGACTGGTATCACTTGCCCTTTGGTTCTGAGACCTGCTACACTCCTAGAGTGTTGGAAATTCGTTACTTCAATCAATATAATAGTATCACATTTAAAAAAAACCCTCTTGCATTGTTTATCCGTTTGCACAAGTTCCAACATGTTGGCAAGACATATTCATGTGGCCTTGATTTTCGAAGGACAAAATGCAATATAATCATAATGGGAGGAAGGGAACCGTGAGTAGCGTGTAGGCATCAGTCAGGAAAATAGTATATTGGACGACCTTACGATGACGTGAGCAGAAGGCGACGATGGTGGCTGGCGGGACAGGGAGGCAGCGGAGAGCCACACAGGCCCGCGTTGGATTGGTACGAGGAGGCGTCGAAGGTGGTGAAAGGGGCCTGCTGAGGGATCTCTCCTGACAAATGGTTGTAGGACACGTTGAAGTTGAGGAGCCCTTGGAGCTGCACGAAAGTGGAAGGGATGCTGCCGGTCAGCTGGTTGTGGTCCAAAAATATGAATCGTAGCGAGGTTAGGTTGCCCAGAGAAGCGGGAATGGCGCCCGAGAGCTGGTTGTGGTCCAGAACCAAACTTTCCAGGTAGGCGACGTGGCCGAGCTCCGGTGGGATGGGGCCTGAGAGGGCGTTATTGGAGAGGTCGATCAAGGGAGTGATGTCGTCGGAGACGCCTGGGAGCGCGGAGAGGCGTGCGATCCACCGAGGAAAAGGGCCCGAGAGGCCGCAGCCACTGAGGTGGAGCTCGCCGAGAAAGGGCAGGGTGGCCAGGCCGGACACGCGGTCGGCGCTCGGCCCGATGGGGTTGCCGTCGAGAGAGGCGATCCCCAGTTGCTTGAGGTTGGAGAGGTCTTTGGGCAGGCCCGTGATGAGGTTGTGGTCCAGGTAGAGCTCCAAGAGGCTGGTGAGGTTGGCGGTGAAGGCGTCGGGCACCACGCCCGAGAGGAGGTTGTTGGAAAGGTAGGCGAAGTAGAGGCTCGAGAGCTGCCCAAACGAGGCAGGGATCGGGCCATCGATGGCGTTATCGATGATGTTGACGCGCTGCAGGCTGGCCATCTGGCCTATCGAGCGAGGCAGAGGGCCGGACAGCTTGTTATGGGAGACGTCCAGCTCTTGCAAGGCCGCCAGGCGCCCGAAGGACTCCGGGATGTGGCCGTGGAAGCTGTTCTGGCCCAAGTTCAGGTTTTGGAGCGCCGAGAGGGAGCCCAGGGAAGGGGAGAGGGCTCCGCGCAGGCCCGCATTGGAGAGGTCCAGCCCTGTCACGCGGCCTGTGGCGGCGTCGCACGTGACGCCTCTCCACCCGGAGCAACAGTTGGCCTTGGACGCCTGTGCCTTCCACGTGTCCAGGTAGCCGGACGGGTCCCCGGTCACGGCCGCCTTGAAGTTCAGCAAGGCCGCCCGGTCTTGGGTTGCGCATATCGCCGCCCCCTCGGCTTGCTGCAATACTAAGGCCGCTGCAGCCCAGTATAGAGACGCCAGTACTATGATCAACACATGATCAATCCTCCTCGGCTCGTGGAGACCTGCGGTCGACATCATGCCGAATTTTATATTATAAGGTTGTACTACCACTGAGAAGGTGCAGAAACTAAGTGATCGCCCCCTGTGCGCGAGCTGCTAGCTAATAATTGACTTCAGCTCGAGTCTCGATCGATAGCTCTGATCGGCAGTGCTATTTTTATTGTATGTGCAAGAATACTGTAAGTCGAGCCCGATAAAGGGACGTGAAAATGGAACTTGATACAATGCAGATAAGGTGGGCAGAAGTTGAGTTGACAAAGATGAGAAATCTTGGCCCTTCCTATCTCGATGAGAGCTTTATCTATATCTACCCAGAGCTACCCACCAGCATCCAGGTCCAAGAAAGAGTGCAGGTCAACGCAACACTCTCCGATTCAAAGCCGATGACTGCTAAGTGGCAACCGGTCAACAGAAAACCGGCCAGCATGGGGGCAATTCAGCACTGCATAATTCCTGATCACTCATGATTCCGAAAACCCGCCATCTTGACTCGTTCTCAGCACATAAAAAACATGGAAGAGGCGTCGAAGCTCTGCTGGCCAGCTAGGTACTGAAGAGCACCTATATGAGCAAGAGGTTCTAGAATGTATTTTCTCTCTTACAATGGTGACTGGCATTGGAGGGCCCAATCAGTTCCCCTTTTGCATAAGTCATGCGAAAAGGTTCTCGAATGCATTTTCTGGCATTGGAGGGGCCAATCAATTCTCCTTTTGCATAAGTTATGAGCATATATTCTAGAAAGAGGGACTTCTAATGTCTAAAAGAGAGGGATAAGGAAGGACTTCATGTTTTGAGAGTAGATGAATGATACAAGAGGAGGCTTTTTTGGTAGGGTCACAACTTACTATATATCCTCAATTGATGCCCTTGATGTCCTGGCTAAGGCAATCAAGGGCAAAAGCCATCCACGCACAATCATCCTCTCTTGCGTACGAGCAAGAATTGACTCCAAATACGAGAAGTGGGCCTTCCTAAGGGCTCACCCAAAAGGGAGGATGGGCAATGCAAATAAGAAAGCACAAAAGATGTAGCCAGTTCTCTTGAAAAGTAGTAGAATGAGGTAGAGGCATGTACAAACATTGTCATGAGAGTTTAAGTCCATGGTATGAAATTAGAAGGAAAGTAGTATTCTAAGGAGTTCAATAGAATGCATACATGGCATGTTGAGACAAGAATTCCAAGATAGTTTATTCATGGAGTGACTTAGTTGTGGGTGCAATGAAAAGTGTTGAACATGGCTAGAAGAGGATGAAGTGCCAAGTCAATTTGGAACTTAGGCAAGTGGAGGTTTGTATGTGGCATGAGTTAGGTGTGAAAGAGGGACTTTAATGATTGACTTTGGGAGCCTTTGGAGGGACTGAATGGAATTGTGTGTTGGGGGAGGTTGTTGATGTGGAAAGTTTACAACAAGAAAATACATGGATAGGGGGCACATGATGAAGAGAAGAAGGGGAGGGGGGGGACTTATGCCTCTAGCATAATCAAGCTTTTTGATGACATCTCAGGGTTGAATCTCCTTCAGAACTTCATGCATGGTATGTGGACTAAAGAATTGTTTTTGAAATCTATAGATTGAGCCTTGTAGGAAAAATTGAGAGACCATTTGGAAGATGAGACAATGGAAACATGGCTAAAACTAAGTGGTTGCATGTAACAAAAGTTGTGAATATTATTGTTAAGAAGGAAATAGTGAAATTGAGATTGGGTACAGGGACTACGTTTGCCACCTTTTGCAAAGCACTAGAATTTGCAACAAAGCCAATTGTTTCTATGGCTATTTCTCTAGTTATGCATGCTAGTTCAACTATAAAAGAGGAGGTTTTGGATGAGATAATGAAGAGCATGCGTGATCTTCAGTTGATGTTTACAAAATGGAATGAAATTAAGGTTGAAGAAAGGGATCAGGGAGTAGCCCCAAAACCTACACAAACGGGGTTTATACATAGGTGTATATATATGATAGCTCTCAACACGAGAGGTGAAATTGTGCATCTTAGATTGCTTGGTTGATAGCTGAAATGGAGATGAAATATAAATCGTAACGATTAACGAGTAATAACGTTAAGAAACCTTTATCCAGGCACAACCCCAGCTACAGAATCCCAGTTCACCTCCTACATCAAGTACTGTTGTAATCCAGGCGAAGAAGTTTCTTCTCAAGCATATTAAGCCACCCGAATTCGACGGGAAAGAGGCAGGTCCCGTCCAAGTAGATGCTGAAATTTGGATTGAATCCATGGAGGATTACTTTGAAGTAGCCGGTACTGCACCCGCCAATCAGGCTATGCTTGCCAAGCTGAAGCTCACCGGCGAAGCCAGGCTTTGGTGGAAGCAATGGTGCAGAGATCAAGGGATCGCGGAATGATTCATTACCTAGGAGAAGCTGAAGAAAGCCATGCAGGGAAGATACTTACCACCTGCGTATCGCACGCAGAAAATGAATGAGTTCTACGAGCTAAAACAGCTGGGACTCACTCTTGATGTATATTATTCTAAATTCGTCTCACTTCTTAAGTATGTGCCACAGATGGACATGACACAGCAGGTGTCAAAATTTTGTGCTGGTTTGAATCCACCAGTGAATACGCGTCTCGAATCTATGTGCCCATCAAATCTACAGGACGCACTCATTCGAGCTGCCCCTATAATTCAGGAGGTGCAGACTAGACCAAGAAGTAAGAAAACTTGGTCTTATAATGACCCGAACAGAGGAACATTTAGGCCTCAAATAAAGAGAGTTCAAGGTCAAAGTCAGGGACAAAGAAAGAAAGCAAGGACTAACAATGTCAACAACTTTGTTCCTACTCCAAGCAATGGCCGAAACCTCTGTTGTTTTCACTAGAACGAGCCTGATCATTTCCAAAGGTAATGTCCCAAGCTTGGAGGAGGACATCGCCAAGCACCTTTCCAAGGAACTGGCCGTGGACATGCAGCCACTACCCGAGGCAGAGAAAGAACCACCTACGTTGCCAATATGCAAATGTGCAAAGAAGAAGAAGATCCGACCATGGAAGCAGAGTTTGAAAGGGCGACAGTCCATGCCGCTCTTTATAAGAAAGGGCCGAATCGCTAGTTCTCGGGGACTATCAAGGTAAAGGTTTCAAGACCTTAATTGATTGTGGCAGTACACATTCCTTTATCTCACCAGCTTGTGCAAAAAGATTAGGAATAGCCACAATAGAAGCACCTATCTTGCTTGTGGAATTGGCAAATGGTCGTGAGGTTACTTGTATCAGGCAAATTGCTAAGGTGGTCATCTTTCTGGGAGGAAAGACGACTTCGGTCAAATTCAGAGTCATGAATTTAGATATCCATGAGTATCTACTCGGAATGGATTGGCTTAAGCTTAATGACGCTCACATTCATTATGGAAAGGGCCAAATTTCCTTTCAAAACTCTGAAGGGGAATTGGTCACAACTCAAGGTGAGACTGGAAATCCAAAAATCCAAAAATCCAATTGGTCACAACTCAAGGTAAGTCGAGCTCGATAAAGGGAAATCTTGGCCCTTCCTATCTCGATGAGAGCTTTATCTATATCTACCCAGAGCTACCCACCAGCATCCAGGTCCAAGAAAGAGTGCAGGTCAACGCAACACTCTCCGATTCAAAGCCGATGACTGCTAAGTGGCAACCGGTCAACAGAAAACCGGCCAGCATGGGGGCAATTCAGCACTGCATAATTCCTGATCAGTCATGATTCCGAAAACCCGCCATCTTGACTCGTTCTCAGCACATAAAAAACATGGAAGAGGCGTCGAAGCTCTGCTGGCCAGCTAGGTACTGAAGAGTCCACCTATATGAGCAAGAGGTTCTAGAATGTATTTTCTCTCTTACAACGGTGACCGGCATTGGAGGGCCCAATCAGTTCCCCTTTTGCATAAGTCATGCGAAAAGGTTCTCGAATGCATTTTCTGGCATTGGAGGGGCCAATCAATTCTCCTTTTGCATAAGTTATGAGAATATATTCTAGAAAGAGGGACTTCTAATGTCTAAAAGAGAGGGATAAGGAAGGACTTCATGTTTTGAGAGTAGATGAATGATACAAGAGGAGGCTTTTTTGGTAGGGTCACAACTTACTATATATCCTCAATTGATGATATGATCGATTGATGCCCTTGACGTCCTGGCTAAGGCAATCAAGGGCAAAAGCCATCCACGCACAATCATCCTCTCTTGCGTATTTAAACCATCAAGGGATTGGCTGATAAGGAGCTTATATGAGTGTAATTTGACAAATGCAACTTGGAGTTGCTTTCACGATTACGCATAGGTAAATCAATGTGCTTGAAAAATCAATGTGTACCTTTGTTTTACCTTCTTGTGTGTAGGCAAATGACACGAGCTTTTATGTCGCTTGTACGTATGCAAAGGATGAGAGTGAGTTTGTATGCAAGCTATTTGTTTATGAGACATCTACTTTTGTGTATGTGTATATGTACATCCTTATTTTTCTTCGATAGTAATTGGGCCAGGTTGCAGGTAAAGAATAGAACTCCTTGCAACAAAGTTTTGAATTTGACCACTCCTATTGCTTGTTAGCCATTAGGAGGCTAGATGTGGGAAGCATTTGCTAGACACATTTTCAATCAATGGGAACATGTAACATCCAAAGCATGCCTCCATGGAAATACCCTTCTTGATGGCATATTGAGACTTGGCCCTTAGAAACTATTGATGTGTTTGTGCTTGTTGAGGGGTGTTAAGATGTCAAATCAACTTATTGGTATAGTATGTGTGACAAACAGTGAAATTTGGCATGTTTTATCAACGATCTCCAATGAAGGGCACAATTTGGAGTGAAATTCATAAAATTAATTAATCTAAGGACATAAATCTATTCAAATATGTGGTACTAAGAAAGCATTCAATGCAAAAAATGAGCTCTTTCCATTTTAATAGATTAAGAACAATTGTACCTATGAGTTTCCATTTTGATAGATGAAGATCAATTGTAGTTATGAGTTTGATCTCATCTTTAGATTCTTCTCCACAGTTTCCATACATTCACAAGTTTGTTTTGGGAGAAAGGATTTGTAAGTGCATGTGCTTTGTAAGTCATTGAGGTGTGGATAGGCTCGATATTGATGGGCATCCTTGGAGGGTTGACTTGTGCATACAATGGTATACCACTTATGACTACGCTTGTTAGCACCTTTCCACAGAAGTGCCCAATATTTTGAACGAGCAAGAATTGACTCCAAATACGAGAAGTGGGCCTTCCTAAGGGCTCACCCAAAAGGGAGGATGGGCAATGCAAATAAGAAAGCACAAAAGATGTAGCCAGTTCTCTTGAAAAGCAGTAGAATGAGGTAGAGGCATGTACAAACATTGTCATGAGAGTTTAAGTCCATGGTATGAAATTAGAAGGAAAGTAGTATTCTAAGGAGTTCAATAGAATGCATACATGGCATGTTGAGACAAGAATTCCAAGATAGTTTATTCATGGAGTGACTTAGTTGTGGGTGCAATGAAAAGTGTTGAACATGACTAGAAGAGGATGAAGTGCCAAGTCAATTTGGAACTTAGGCAAGTGGAGGTTTGTATGTGGCATGAGTTAGGTGTGAAAGAGGGACTTGCTCTAAGACATGGGCTGCACATACAATCGCAAACTGTAGGGCCCAAAGAAATAGAGCCACCAGAGCATAGGAAAGAAGAGAGGCAAAGGCAAATTAAAGACTCAAGGCCCAATTTTGAAAGGGGTTAGCAAGACATGGTTCCTTAGTAGACAATTTTTTAAAGACAAAATCTAATTCGCAAGAATGCCGCCTCCCACCACTCTTTCTTGACCTCAACACCGACAAAGATACCTGTGCAATGGCTAGATCCATGAGGCAAAAAAAAAGAGCACGTAGATCATAGTCATTGCACCTAGGGATCCTCAAGTTAGAAATGTCCGGTGGCTTTAGTCGGCTTGCTCCGTGTCTAATCCCCTAGCCCCTCTTTTGATCGCCCACAATGATTGACTTTGGGAGCCTTTGGAGGGACTGAATGGAATTGTGTGTTGGGGGAGGTTGTTGATGTGGAAAGTTTACAACAAGAAAATACATGGATAGGGGGCACATGATGAAGAGAAGAAGGGGAGGGGGGGGACTTATGCCTCTAGCATAATCAAGCTTTTTGATGACATCTCAGGGCTGAATCTCCTTCAGAAATTCATGCATGGTATGTGGACTAAAGAGAGGACTCTTAGGATCATTGTGAAGGGTTTCCAGGTACCCATCCTTACTTTATCACTCAAGAACAAGGCAGAAGGTTCCCTATCCTTTTAGAATGAATTTTGGCTATCATAAGAGAGATTTGAAGCTTCTTTAGGCTATAAATAGTAGGGTACAATAGTGAGAAGCCAGCGTAGCTTGCTGTTCATTGAGTTTTTGAGCTCTAATAGTGGTTTTAGGGTCATCTCTTGGGTGTATATCATTCCCTATCATTGGGGAAATTCTTTGTACTTGTATGAGACTAAGCTTTACAAGAATTTGGAGTAGCATATGAATCATTATTTACTACTATAATTAATAGTAAATTCAAGGCAAAATGGTAATTTGGTACAACTTAATTTTAACTTCCGTTTTCCTTACAGATGAACTCATGCCAAATAACCACATTTGCCTTGCTAAGATGTGCAATTAGCAAAGATAACTTCCTAGTAATTTGAGCATCGAAAGAAACCTTTCATGAATTTAACCATTTACAACGATTTGTTGCGAAAGGAATAAGACTAATGGTGCAAGATATAATTTCAACACCTTAGGATTTAACTAAAATATACTACTATAGTAAATGGCTAATCTTGCTCGTAATTTATAATGCTTGATGCAATTTGAAGAAAGCTAAGTTGTATACATTTCCATTCATAAGCTAAACTCCTTCGTTACAAATAAATCGAACAAATATAACCTATCCTTAACAATTTTTCTTTGCATGATCGACTTAAAACCGAATTAAAGCCAAGAAGAAAAACCTGGTTTTGGGGTGAGATATCCACATGGATATCAGGAGATGACCCTCCCGCAACTACACCTTGGACTTTCTTCGGCGGCATCGTAGTTCGAATGTGAGATAGCCTTTTTCTCTTTCTTCTGGAATTCCACCGTCTCTTTGGATCAAAAAAAGTTTATGGGTGAGTGTGGTTTTGCAACCACAGGAACCCTTGGAGGATTTTGACTTGGGGTAGAAGGAATAGAAAGCACTTATTCTCCTTCCTTCCCTTTCTTTTATCTTTTTCCCACTCTTCCTCCTTCACTCCTTCTTTTCACTCCCTCTACTTTCCCTCCCTATCTTTTATCTCACGGCTATTTCTCCCTTACAGGATTCCATCCGAGGCCATGATGATGATTTGGATTTTTAGGTTCAGGGGGGAAAAATAATAAGGGTTATACGGGGGATTAAGAGGAAAGCTTAGGGAGTTGTGGGAAAAAAGAAAAGAGTTATGAGGGGGTTGAAAAAGGGTTATAAGGGGGTGATAAGGTTTAGGGGAATAAAACACAGGGGGTAGGTTTCCAAAGTCAAGGAAGGGCCTTAAGGGAAAAAGGGAATTTAAAATCCTAGGGGGTTTAAAACCGGGGGGGGAAAGGGCTTTAGAGGGATTAAACCCGGGGGGGGGAAACAAGGGGGCTTAGGGGGGAATTAAACCCGGGGGGGGAACAAGGGGCTTAAAGATCCCCCCTTAGAAGCTTCCAAGAAGCTTCTTGGAAGCTTCTGAACTATTGTATGTGGCGTGGGGAGGACGACGAATTTCTGACAGATCTTCGTGGACTGGATGGTGATGGCAGCGGCGGCCTTAGGATGTAGGCGGTGGCTCCTAGTGTATGGCGACAGCTGGCGCACAACACTTTGTCCTCCCTCTCTCAGACTAACAATGGCATCTCCTGGCGGCACAGCAGGCGGCAGCAGCCTTCTGTCCCTATCTTCCTCATCTCTGGCCCGTCATTAAATAGTGGAGGGGAGGGGGATCTTCCCTCCCCTGCATGTCAACACGCATGTCCCCCCCCCTTAATCAAAGCTCCACCAAGGAGCTTAGTTGCTCCTTCTATTTCCCTCCCCCTCCAGCTCGTCAGTCGGCTGGAGGGATAAGGGGGGAATTTAAAAAAAATTCGTTTATCCCATTTTCATATTCATTTGAGGCAGGTTCACGCGCGTGCTTTTATTAGCGAATCGGGATATTACATCAAGGAGGAGGTGTACGTGGCTAAGCCACTAGGATTTGAGGTCCCCCATTTAGAGAACAAATTTTGTAAGTTGAAGAAGGCACTTTATGGACTACAACAAGCCTCTAGAGCATGGTACTAGTGGATAGATAAATTCTTTCTAGGTTTGAATTTCAAAAGGCGCACCTCATATGCTAACTTGTAGGTTTACAAGGATAGTGAAAAGTCTATAGTGATTGTCCTATATGTGGACAACCTTCTTATTACATGTGACTATGAAGATATGTTCTATCAAACTCGAAAGGCTTTGAGCTCAAAGTTTGAAATGACAAACTTGGGCTTATTGCACTATTGTTTGGGGATTGACGTCTGGTAAGAACCTTGTAAAATATTCATCTCTCAAAAGAAATATGCATGGGAATTCTTGAAAGCATTTGGCATGATCGAGTGTAATGAGAAAGCTACACCTATGGAGGTCAATGTGAAGTTATCCATTGAGGATACATCAACACTAGCAAACATTGGAAGATATAGGTGGTTGGTTGGCAGTCTTATCTACTTGTGTAATACCAGGTCAAATATTAGTTTTGCTATTAGTGTTTTGAGTAGGTCCTAAAACAATCCACGAGAAAGTCATTGGGAAGTTGGGATGTGGGTACTCAGATACTTGAAGGGAACTCTTGACTATGGTATCACATACACTTCTAGAAGTGCTCTTATTATAGAGAATGCTGAGTCAGATTGGATAGGTGACATTGATTCTATGAAATCAATTTCTAGTTATTGTTTCTCATTAGGTTCACGAATCTTCTCTTGGATCAGTTAAGAAGCAACCAAGTATGGCATTGTCTTCTACCAAAGTAGAGTACAAGGCAGCTTGCTTTGCTACATGTGAAGCAATATGGTTTATGAGGATTGTATGGCATATGGAAGTATAGGATAAAGATCCAATAGTGCTAAGATGTGACAATCAGAGTTGCATTTCCATTGCCAAAAATACAATCCTTCATGTACTTACCAAACACATTGAGATCCAATATCACTATGTACATAACTTGATCAAGGATGCAATAGTAGAGACCACTTCAATTTCAAACAAACTGTTTCTAGCCATAGAAACAATTGGCTTAGTTGCAAATTCTAGTGCTTTGCAAAAGGTGGCAAACGTAGTCCCTGTACCCAATCTCAATTTCACTATTTCCTTCTTAACAATAATATTCACAACTTTTGTTACATGCAACCACTTAGTTTTAGCCATGTTTCCATTGTCTCATCTTCCAAATGGTCTCTCAATTTTTCCTACAAGGCTCAATCTATAGATTTAAAAAACAATTCAATTTTCTAACCCTCTAAAGCTTACTTCTCAATAGCCTACAACAATACATACCGATTGTCAAATTATTATAGCAAAGCAGTAGTAGCTGCAAGACCTTTGTTGGATCTTTCAACCCAATCCATAAATGTCCTGTGTGTGACCCAACCACTGTCTTCAAGAACAAACTCTTATGTTGGAGCTTTTATAAATTTAATCCAACTTAAATCTTTACTATACAAAGCTACAAGTCGATCTTTTAGTACTTGTATGGTAAGATGAGCAAAGTACCGGCTCCATGCATACTATGAAACCCCCAAGAAATCCACTTTTGTTGCATACATCCACAAATAATTTAACACATTAGGACCATTAAACTCCTTCATTTCATGCTCAACTACTTGCAAAGCATTCATTGCCATAGTATCAAGCTTCTCAAAGTTTGTCTTTGTTGTTGTTTCACCATTGCTATTGTCGTAGCAATAGCACATGTATCATATCATCACTTCCATAAAGTTCCTTTTTCTCCTAATAGTATCTACAATTTCATCATGAAATTCACGCTTTGCTATTCTCACTACCTCACCAAGCAACCTTACTATTAAGGATCTACTCCTCAAGCACTTTCTTAATGTCAATGTGGCAGTCTTTATGTCATACTACAATTTATACCTAGGTTGCTTACTTTTCTTCTTTCATCCATGCTTCTTTCCTGCACTACATCTTTCATTATGTATTCGACAATGGCTTTTTCAATAGCCTTTTTCTACTCTACTTTACTCCATATCATGCTCTTTGAGGTACCTACAACATCATTGTCTCTTCTCCTCTTTTTCTCCACAACTAAATTAATATTCTACACTTCTCGCAAGTATTCGTAGACTATAAAAGAGTAACCTAGAGCATCCCAACTTACCATATTCCATATATTTTGACCAATTCAACCTTAGAAGTCTTTCCCTTTACTACACAATCCAAATAACATGACCGTACTTGAGACTTTGTGTCAACCATACATATACTAAGAGAACCAAGAGATTTCTCAATCTATAAACCATGTGTGATAGCATCTATGGCTACAAATGCATTTCTTACTACCAATTCCTCAAGGCACTTTTGCAAACCACCTTTTCCAAGGTTTGTTCGCTCAACTGGTAGACTTGTCTCCCTTGAATGGATCTTACCATCCTTCCAAAATATACAAATTTCTAGAACTTTGTGCATCATGATAAGATGCACAATTTTTCCTCTCATGCTGAGGGTTGTAATATCATACACACTTGCATAGAAATCCCTCTCGGGTAGGATTTGGGGCTAATGTCTGATCCCTTTCTTCCACCTTTTCATCCAATTTCATAAACGTACTTAGTTGAAGATCTCGCGTGCCTTTCCCTATCTCATCCAAAAGCTCCTCTTTTATACTTGAACCAACATGCATAATCGGAGGAACTGCCATAGAAACAATTGGATTTGCTACAACTTCTAGTGCTTTTCTAGAGGTGGCAAGCATAAACTTTATACTCAATCTCAATTTCATTATTTTCTTCTTAACAATCATATTTATAACTTCTATTACATGCAACCACTTAGTTTTTAGCACTATTTCTATTGTCTTATCTTCCAAATGGTCCCCTAATTTTTCTTGCAAGGTTGGATGTGCAACTTCCAAAAACAAATCAATATTCTAACCCTCTAAATCTTACTACTCAACAGCATCCAACTATACATACCAATTGTCCAATTATTGTAGCAAAGTAGTAGCTGCAAGACGTTTGTTGGGTCTCTCAACCCAATCCATAAACATCCTGCATGTGACCAAACTAGTGTCTTCAAGAAAAATTTCTTCTCTTAGAGATTATAAATTTAGTCCAATCTAAATCTTTCCCATAGAAAGCTACAAGTCGATCTTTCAATGCTTGTACGATAAGATGAGCAAAGTATTGGTTCCATGCATACTATGAAACATCCAAAAAATCCATTTTTGCTACATACACACACAGATAACTTGACAGATTAGGACTATTAAATTGCTTCAATTTATGCTCAACTACATGCAAAGCATTCATTGCGAAAATATCGAGCTTCTCAACGCCTTGCTATCTTTGTTGTTGTTTCACCATTGCTATGATAGTAGCAATAGCACATGTCTCATATTATCACTAATTCCTACAGTAGAACTAGAACTTGATGATTCTCCCATATTCTCAATCCTTCCAAAAGCTTTCATGTTGAGCTCACCAATGTTGGAGCATATAGGGTTGAAGGCCTAGCCACAGGGGTTTAGGACAGAAGGAATGCAAAGAGTAGGGAGAGAAAGATTAAAAAGAAAGACAACTTATGAATCACATAGGCTTCAGAATTCATGTTTTGTTCATAGAAACATTCATACCCTAAGCACTTGACTACTTTCCTTACCATAGGGACAATAAATTCGTAAAGATAAGAAACTAGGGTTTGTCCCTAAGGTTCTTAAAAGAAGAAACCCTAGGCCTGACATACGTCAGCTTACAGAATCTAAACAGATTATTCCATCGCAGGACTTGCGCAACAAGTATGAAATCATTTAGTCTTGTGATTGATTCACAAGGAGAAAGGGTAAAAACCCTCATCAAGGACGGCAGATCCTTTATGCAAGTTATCTTGCAAAAAGACATATTTTTGGATATCCTTCAAAATAAGGAAAGTTGTAAACCGGAAACTATCATATCCAAGGCACTTTAGGGTTAACCAAGTTGGGTATGCCCTACACCGGAATATAAAAGATCTTACCAATTTACAAGACACCTTGGGAACGAGTGGTGATACACTCAAAAAGGAAAGAACACTTCCTTAGCAGTTTGCCAAACAACTGGGTTGATTAATGGAAATGTTTGTGTTTGCTAGAGATTTTAGGGCTCTGTTTGAATTATGAATTACAAAGTAAATGAGTACCTATACTTCAGGTTGAAGGCCTGAAGGAAGAGGCAGTTTCAGTTACCCCCGACTGCCTACCTAACCCTAACCAAGGGGGTTGCTCACCGCGCCGGGAACGTGGACCGAACCCGCCGCGAGAGGTCTCTCCGTTGAGCTCTACTTGGAGTAGGAGGACGCTTGGGTGCCAGGGGGGCTCTGGCTGTAAATCCCTCGCCTTCCGGGTCTTGCACAAGAGGCTAACGTGTCTCGGGATTGGATCTTGAGGCCTGCATACTAGATGACGGGCGGAAGCTTGGAATAGTAATCCGTGGGGATTACTGGATAGCCTTCGGGCGGATTATGGACAAGCCTACGGGCGGAACTCCTTGTATTTCAAAGATAAAATGATGAAATGTTAAAAGAACTTGCTTGATATTGTTTTTCTATGTCACGTAATAAGATTACGTGAAGGAATCAGTGCTTAAAGGGATTAATTAAATAAGCTGATTGTTATATGTCAAATTAATGTGTTAGCTAATTACATAACTAAAACAAACCGAGGAAAGTGCGAAGGATGGGCCATGGGTCCGTCCTACGGTTGGGTGGTCCCGGTTAGCTGGGAACTTTTCTCAAAAATCTCGAAGAACAGCGGGATGATCATCATCATCAAAACGAATAACGAGAACGATGGCCTAGAGTTACGTCTTACCCGATTTACGTTGTTTTAGGGGAACCGAATGGGACTAGGCCTTAATGCAGAGAGGTTGAGCCTTGCATCCCTCTTGTTTCCCATTCTCCTTGAACCAAGTGCAGTGTGAATCTGCTTCGGACCTGGCATTTCTGCGTAAAGTAGTTCGCTCGGGTCTGACGCTAGTTGCTGTTAGCTAATGACCAAACAGGAAATCCCTAATTTCGGTCGATCCTAAGTGGGAAACGGCCAGGATACTTCCGCTACGTGGCAGACGTGGGAAGACCTAGATCGCAAAACCCGTAACATTCCTTGGGAGTTTCGGGCGGAGTTTTCTAGACATCCTTTCCGATGGACTGCTAAGACGTGTCCTCGATGATACTAGGGGACACGTTACAAGTTGGTATCAGAGCCGACCAACAACGGAATTTTTTTTATGAGATCTCAATAAAATTAAGTAAAGAAATTGTTGCTGTCCAAACATTTTCTCATCTTCAATGCTGTCTTGCAGAACTATGAAGCGTGGAACAAGTTTTTGGTGTTTCGGGTCATGTTTATGACTGCAATGCATTCTCCCCTTTATAGACAAAGAATTGGGATGATGAACATCCTGGAGCAGATTTATAATCCATCACCTTTATACATAGAACGAAGATGGACGGGGTCTTCAGGAATCTACTATATAGCCGCCCACCGGTTTGCTTATCTACAGACTAACCTAAAGAGGATCAAGTGGTTGGAAGACTTGAAAGTCGTAAAGCTGTTCATTTTTGTGGAAGCTCACGTAAATTCAACTTTACATATTCAAGGTCGGAGGGTTGAAATGAACTCATATGTATATGAGGAAGTAACCCATGTAATCCCAGCCGACATGATTAAAGTGTTAGGCCGCCATGAGAAGTATAGATTCCAACGGAAAGGGTATCCCAAACTTCCAATGAATTATCGATTCCTAAAAATCCATGACCCAAAACCCTACTATTACACAGTTCCTGTAGACAAATGCAATACAACGTTGTTCTCCCCAAACTGAATGTAATGATTGGATTATCATCACACGGAACGTTGTATAAGGCTATGCCCATGTAAATACAAATAAAGACTTCTTTTTATCAATATCTCGCTGTGCATAAGAGTTGTTAAAAAGTTAAGTAGCTTCATTATTTACGAGATAGCTGAACTAAAAATGAAAGATAAGCCATCATCGATTATCATATAATAACGTTAAGAAAACTTTTATCCAGGCACAACCCCAGGTACAGGTTCCAAATTCGCCTCTTACATCAAGTACTGCTGTGACCCAGGAGAAGAAGTTCCTCCTCAAGCAGATAAAGCCACCCGAGTTCGACGGGAGAGGCAGATTCGTCCAGGCTGATGCTGAAACTTGGATTGAATCCATGGAGGATTACTTTGAAGCAGCTGGTACTGCACCTACCAATCAGGCCATGCTCGCCAAGTTAAAACTCACCGGCGAAGCCAGACTTTGGTGGAAGCAATGGTGCAGGGATCAAGGGACTTTAGAGGGGTACGTTACCTGGGAGAAGTTGAAGAAAGCTGTGCAGGGAAGATATTTGCCACCTGCATATCGTACGCAGAAAATGAATGAGTTCTACGAGCTAAAACAGCTAGGACTCCCCCTTGACGCATACTACTCTAAATTTGTCTCACTCTTAAAGTATGCGCCACAGATGGACATGACACAGCAGGTGTCCAAATTCTGTGCGGGCTTAAATCCACCTGTAAATACCCGTCTCGAATCTATGCGTCCATCAGATCTTCAGGATGCACTCATTCGAGCGGCGTCTATAATTCAGGAGATGCAAGCTAGACCAAGGGGTAACAAAACTTGGTCCTATAGTGACCCGAACAGAGGAGCATTCAGACCTCAAATAAAGAGAGTTCAAGGTCATAATCAGGGACAAAGGAAGAAAGCAAGGATAAATAACGTCAATAACTTTGTTCCTACTCAAAGTAATGGCCGAAACCTCCGTTGTTTCCACTGCAGTGAACCCGGTCACTTCAAGAGGCAATGTCCCAAGCTCAGCGGAGGACATCGCCAAACGCCTTTCCAAGGAGTAGGCCGCGGTCAAGGAGCCATTACCCGTGGAAGAGGAAGAACCGCTTGCATTGCCAATAGGCAAAGATGCGAGGAAGAAGAAGAGGAAGATCCGACTATAGAAGCAGAATTTGAAAGAGCGACAGTCCATGCCGCTTTACACAAGAAAGGGCCGAATCGCCAGTTCTCGGTAATTCAGACACCGACGGACTATCAAGGTAAAGGTTTCAAAACCTTGATTGATTGTGGCAGTACACATTCCTTTATCTCACCAACATGTGCAAAAAGATTAGGAATAGCCACAGTAGAAGCACCTACCCTGCTTGTGGAATTGGCAAACGGTCATGAGGTAACTTGTACCAGGCAAACTGCTAAGGTGGAATTCTTTCTGGGAGGAAAGAAGACTTCAGTCAAATTCAGAGTCATGAATTTAGGTATCCATGAGTGTCTACTCGGGATGGATTGGCTTAAGCCTAATGACGCCCACATTCATTGTGGAAAGGGTCAAGTTTCCTTTCGAAACTCTGAAAGGGAATTTGTCACAACTCAAGGTGAGGCAGGAGTGCCAAGAATCCAATTAGCCAAAGTATCTTGGATCATAAAAGGAGTCAGAAAAGGATTACCCATTTACCTGATCAAACTCAATAAGTTAGATCAAAAGCAAGAGTCTCATGAAGGACCTTCTTGGCTAAAGGAATACGCTGGCGTATTCCCTGAGGAAGTGATTGAACTTCCGCCTCCAAGAGAAGTAGATCATGAGATTAGGCTAGTGCCTGGAGCTGCACCAATTGCAAAGAGAGCTTATAGAATGTCCATACCAGAAGCAATTGAGTTAAAGGAACAACTCAAGCAATTGTTGGATCAGGGTTACATCTGGCCTAGCAACTCACCGTGGGGAGCTCCAGTACTATTCCAAAAAAAGAAAGATGGGACACTTCGACTATGTATTGATTATCGAGGGTTGAATCAATCAACAGTCAAGAACAAGTATCCTATTCCTAGAATAGATGAGCTTATTGATCGTCTTCAAGGTGCAAAGATCTTCTCTAAGATTGATCTCAGGTTAGGTTACTATCAGATAAGGATCAAGGAAGAAGATATTCCAAAGACGGCCTTCAATACAAGATATGGGCACTTTGAGTTCTTGCTTATGTCATTCGGGCTTACAAATGCACCTGCCACCTTCAATAAATTAATGCAGGATATTTTTAGACCATATCTTGATGATTTCGTGCTTGTCTTCTTCGATGACACTTTAGTCTATTCCAAACAGGAAGAAGATCATGAACCTCAACTTTGGATTGTCCTTGAGACAATGAGGTCTCATAAGCTGTATGCAAAAAAGAAGAAGTGTGCATTCTTCAAGCGTCAGATTGAATACCTGGGATTCATAGTATCATCAGAAGGAATATCAGTAGACCCAGCCAGAGATGTGCTTGAATGGCCAATACCAGTATCCGTCAAAGAGATACATAGCTTTCTTGGATTGACTGGATGGTATAGGGTCTTCATCAAAAACTATGCTTTGATTGCAGCACCTCTTACAGACTTACTAAAGAAGCAAACTTCTATTACATGGTCAACTTCCGAACAAAATAGCTTCGACAAATTGAAGCAAAGTTTGGTATCAGCACCTATTCTAAAACTTCCTAACCTCAATAAGGAGTTCGAGGTAGTAACTGATGCTAGCATTCTTGCCTTGGGATGTGTACTTATGCAGGAAGGTCATCCAGTAGCATACTCTTCAAGGAAATTGAAGAGTCATGAAAAGAATTATGCCACGCATGATCTGGAATTACTAGCTGTCATCCATGCTCTAAAGCTTTGGAGACACTACCTGTTGGGTAACAAGTTTACTCTAGTAACCGATCATAAGAGTCTCAAATGGATTTTTACCCAGAACGAGCTCAACATGAGGCAACGTCGGTGGATTGAAGTATTGGAGGAATATGATTTTGAAATCAAGTACCGACCAGGGAAGGAGAATGTAGTTGCCGATGCACTCAGTCGCAATGCATTCCTAAATTCCCTAATCTTGCAAAATCCATCAACGGCCAGATCTCTGGCTACAAAAGTATCTATGCCAAACAACCCTATACTTGAACTAGCTAGAGAGGAAGCATGCCATGATTTGGCCTACCAAACAATGATAAAGGAAATATCTACCAAGGAGCAGAATCAGAAGTTGCAAGCTAAGTATCAAGAATTTTCCATTGATAATGGACTTGTCTACTACAGAACAAGGCTGTGTATACCAACAAGCCAGTCACTTAAGCAGAAGATATTATGGGAAGCTCATGATTCTCCTTTCGTAGGACATCCTGGCTATGCTAAGACTCTTAATGCAGTTAGGAAGAGCTACCATTGGGAGAGGCTTAAAGGTGACGTTCTCAAGTATGTCACTGAGTGTGTCTTGCCAACGTATCAAGGCCGAACATGTCATGATGCCAGGGAAACTGCAACCGCTTGACATTCCCCAAATGAAATCGGAATTCATCAGTATGGATTTTGTTGTGGGCTTACCCCAAGTCCAAGGAGGATACAATTCCATTATGGTTGTGGTTGATATGCTTACCAAGGTTGCACACCTGATACCAGTAAAGACAAACTATAAAGCCTCCGACATTGCAAGATTGTTTATCAAGGAGATATTCAAGCTACATGGGTTACCTAGAAGAATCATTAGTGATCGAGATTCTCTCTTCACATCACACTTCTGAAGAGCTATCTTTGAAGCTATTGGGACTCAACTCTGTTTTAGCACCACCTACGATCCCCAAACGGATGGCCAAACAGAGTGAGTAAATCAAGTCATCGAGGATATGCTTAGGGCATACTGCTGTCGAGAGCCTAAGAGGTGGATTCAATACTTGCCTTTGGTTGAATTTGCCTACAATGCTTCTTACCAGCAGAGCATTCAAATGACCCCTTTCTAGGCATTGTATGGTCATGATTGTCGAAGTCCCCTAAACTTTTCTGATCCAACCCTAAGAGTTGAAGCTTCAAGAAAAATGTTGGAGGACATGGATGATCAAATAAGGTCAATAAGACAAGACATACAAGCGGCCAAGGATAGGCAAAAGGCATACGCAGATTTGAAACGTCAAGATAGAGTCTTCGAAGAAGGAGACATGGTCTTCATTCGTGTACGCCCTAAAAAGAGTTCTCTATCCCTAGGAGAATGCAAGAAGCTAAGTCCAAGGTATTGTGGGCCGTACAAAATACTCAAATGCCTAGGACCCAATGCTTATAGATTGCAACTCCCTGAGAACCTAAAGGTTCACAATGTATTCCATATCAGCCTATTGAAAAAATATGTACCCAACCCTAATCATGTACTTGATGACCAACAAATTGTAATGCCTAGTCAAGGAGTCCTTGAACTAAGACCGGATAGGATCTTAGATGTTAGGGAAAGACAGTTAAGATCTAGAACCCTGAGAGAATGCCTCGTCCAGTGGAAAGATTATCCCGAAGAGGATGCCACTTGGATAGATGAAAGCTCTCTCAACCATCAATATCCCCAGTTTATCTCGAGATGAGGACATCTCGATTCCTCCAAGGGGGAGAGAATGTAATATCCCGATTCGCTAATAAAAGCACATGTGTGAACCTGCCTCAAATGAATATGAAAATGGGATAAATGAAATTTTTTTTAATTCCCCCCTTATCCCTCCAGCCGACTGACGAGCTGGAGGGGGAGGGAAATAGAATGAGCAACTAAGCTCCTTGGTGGAGCTTTGATTGAGGGGGGGGGCATGCATTTTGACACGCAGGGGAGGGAAGATCCCCCTCCCCTCCACTATTTAATGACGGGCCAGAGGTGAGGAAGATAGGGATGGAAGGCTGCTGCCACCTGTTGTGTCGCCAGGAGATGCCATTGTTAGTCTGAGAGAGGGAGGACGAAGTGCTGTGCGCCAGCTGTCGCCATACGGGAGGAGCCACTGCCTACATCCTGAGGCCGCCGCGGCCATCGCCATCCAGTCCACCAAGATCGGTCAGAAATTCGTCATCCTTCCCATGCCACATACAATAGTTCAGAAGCTTCCAAGAAGCTTTTTGGAAGCTTCTAAGGGGGGATCTTTAAGCCCCTTGTTCCCCCCCCCCCCCCCCCCCCCTGCGGGTTTAATTCCCCCCTAAGCCCCCTTGTTTCCCCCCCCCGGGTTTAATCCCTCTAAAGCCCTTTCCCCCCCCTCGGTTTTAAACCCCCTAGGATTTTAAATTCCCTTTTTCCCTTAAGGCCCTTCCTTGACTTTGGAAACCTACCCCCCGTGTTTTATTCCCCTAAACCTTATCACCCCCTTATAACCCTTTTTAACCCTTTTTCAACCCCCTCATAACTCTTTTCTTTTTTCCCACAACTCCCTAAGCTTTCCTCTTAATCCCCCATATAACCCTTATTATTTTTCCCCCCTGAACCTAAAAATACAAATCATCATCATGGCCTCGGATGGAATCCTGTAAGGGAGAAATAGCCGTGAGATAAAAGATAGGGAGGGAAAGTAGAGGGAGTGAAAAGAAGGAGTGAAGGAGGAAGAGTGGGAAAAAGATAAAAGAAAGGGAAGGAAGGAGAATAAGTGCTTTCTATTCCTTCCACCCCAAGTCAAAATCCTCCAAGGGTTCCTGTGGTTGCAAAACCACACTCACCCCATAAAATTTTTTTGATCCAAAGAGACAGTGGAATTCCAGAAGAAAGAGAAAAAGGCTATCTCACATTCGAACTACGATGCCGCCGAAGAAAGTCCAAGGTGTAGCTGCAGGAGGGTCATCTCCTGGTATCCATGTGGATATCTCACCCCAAAACTACGTTTTTCTTCTTGGCTTTAATTCGGTTTTAAGTCAATCATGCAAAGAAAAATTGTTAAGGATAGGTTATATTTGTTCGAGTTATTTGTAACGAAGGAGTTTAGCTTATGAATGACAATGCATACAACTTAGCTTTCTTCAAATTGCATCAAGCATTATAAATTACGAGCAAGATTAGCCATTTACTATAGTAGTATATTTTAGTTAAATCCTAAGGTGTTGAAATTATATCTTGCACCATTAGTCTTATTCCTTTCGCAACGAATCCTTGTAAATGGTTAAATTCATGAAATGTTTCTTTCGATGCTCAAATTACTAGGAAGTTATCTTTGCTAATTGCACATCTTAGCAAGGAAAATGTGGTTATTTGGCATGAGTTCATCTGTAAGGAAAACGGAAGTTAAAATTAAGCTGTATTGACTGGAAAGTAAACTGTCACAAGGATAGCAAAACCGTGACAAGAAGATTAATGTTACCTTCCGAAAGATAACTAAACCAATCTAAACATAGAAACATTCATACCCTAAGCACTTGACTACTTTCCTTACCATAGGGACAATAAATTCGTAAAGATAAGAAACTAGGGTTTGTCCCTAAGGTTCTTAAAAGAAGAAACCCTAGGCCTGACAGACGTCAGCTTAAAGAATCTAAACAGATTATTCCATCGCAGGACTTGCACAACAAGTATGAAATCATTTAGTCTTGTGATTGATTCACAAGGAGAAAGGGTAAAAACCCTCATCAAGGACGGCAGATCCTTTACGCAAGTTATCTTGCAAAAAGACGTATTTTTGGATATCCTTCTAAATAAGGAAAGTTGTAAACCGGAAACTATCATATCTAAGGCACTTTAGGGTTAACCAAGTTGGGTATGCCCTACACCGGAATGTAAAAGATCTTACCAATTTACAAGACACCTTGGGAACGAGTGGTGATACACTCAAAAAGGAAAGAACACTTCCTTAGCAGTTTGCCAAACAACTGGGTTGATTAATGGAAATGTTTGTGTTTGCTAGAGATTTTAGGGCTCTGTTTGAATTATGAATTACAAAGTAAATGAGTACCTATACTTCAAGTTGAAGGCCTGAAGGAAGAGGCAGTTTCAGTTACCCTCGACTGCCTGCCTAACCCTAACCAAGGGGGTTGTTCACCGCGCCGGGAACGTGGACCGAACCCATCGCGAGAGGTCTCTTCGTTGAGCTCTACTTGGAGTAGGAGGACGCTTGGGTGCCAGGGGAGGCTCTGGCCATAAATCCCTCGCCTTCCGGGTCCTGCACAAGAGGCTAACATGACTCGGGATTGGATCTCGAGGCCCGCATACTAGATAACGGGCGGAAGCTTGGAATAGTAATCCCTGGGGATTACTGGATAGCCTTCGGGCGGATTATGGACAAGCCTACGGGCGAAACTCCTTGTATTTCAAAGATAAAATGATGAAATGTTAAAAGAACTTGCTTGATATTGTTTTTCTATGTCACATAATAAGATTACGTGAAGAAACCAGTGCTTAAAGGGATTAATTAAATAAGCTGATTGTTATATGTCAAATTAATGTGTTAGATAATTACATAACTAAAACAAACCGAGGAAAGTGCGGAGGATGGGCCATGGGTCCGTCCTACGGTTGGGTGGTCTCGGTTAGCTGGGAACTTTTCTCAAAAATCTTGAAGAACAGCGGGATGATCATCATCATCAAAACGAATAACGAGAACGATGACCTAGAGTTACGTCTTACCCGATTTACGCTGTTTTAGGGGGACGGAATGGGACTAGGCCTTAATGCAGAGAGGTTGAGCCTTGCATCCCTCTCGTTTCCCATTCTCCTTGAACCAAGTGCAGCGTGAATCCGCTTCAGACCTGGCGTTTCTGCATAAAGTAGTTCCCTCGGGTTTGACGCTAGTTGCTGTTAGCTAATGACCAAATAGGAAAACCCTAATTGCGATCGATCCTAAGTGGAAAACGGCCAAGATACTTCCGCTACGTGGCAGACGCGGGAAGACCTAGATCGCAAAACCCGTAACATTCCTTGGGAGTGCCGGGCGGAGTTTTCTAGACATCCTTTCCGATGGACTGCTAAGACGTGTCCTGGATGATACTAGGGGACACGTTACACTTGAGATCACCATACAAGAACATTGATTTGACATCAGACACTGTAAAAAATGTGTGAATAGTGGTCATTCTAGCAGTTGCAGCAAATGATTCTTGAAAATTAAATTCTTCAACCTACAAAAATCCTAGTGCAACTAATTTGGGTTTGTACTTTTCTAAGCTGCCATCAGCCTTGTACTTTACCTTTCAGATCACTTGGTGCCAATAATCTCTCTCCTTTTTGGTGAATCCACTAGCTCGCAAGTGTCATTCTTCATTATGTAGGTATACTCATCTTGTATAGTTGTCCTTCTTGCTGGATTGAGAAGTGTTTCTTCCAAGTCTATTGGCTCCTCTACTTCTTTCATAATCTCAACCATCAAGACCATATTGACTATATGTGAGAAGAAGCCTTTCTTTGCTCCTCTATTCTCAAAGATCTCCTTGGTCCATCTACCTTTTCCTCATTTGTGGTAGGCATAGGATTACTACGATCATAGAGATGCTTCACCCATCATGGCAATGGCTTTTTCATTGGCGTGATTACAGATTGGTGAACTTTTTTCTCATCATCTGAAGATGATGCTTCCTCCTCCTTGAGAGTAGGGAGGACAAAGATGATAAAGTGGAAGAAATTATATTCTCCTCCTCCACTGTATGTGGCTGCTCCCTGAATACCACATCACGGCTCGCTAGGATCTTATGTGTCTCTTCGTTATACAATTTGTAAGCCTCTTGCTCATCACTATAACCCACAAATATACATTTTATGCTTTTTGGATCTAACTTGTTTCTCTTATCCTTTGGAGCATATACATAACATTCATATCCAAAATTTCTAAAACATGAGACAAATGGTTTCTTACCAGAGTAGGCCTCATGAAGAGTTTTGCCGTTATGAGACTTTGTGTAGCTTCAATTGAGAATGTAGATTGTAGTATTAATAGCTTTTTCCCAAAATTGGTGCCCTTGCCCTTAAGCAATGTACCTTGCCATTTCTACAGTAGTGCAATTTTGGCATTTAACAATGCCATTTTGTTGAGGTGTATGAGGTATCTTCAATTGATGCTTAATCCCTTTACTCTTGCAAAAGTCTTCAAACTCCTTTGAGTTGAACTGACCAACCACCATATGTTCTAAACTTCTTCACACTTTTTCTGTTCTCATTCTCAAAAAGCTTTAGCCATTCTTTAAACTTACCAAAATCTTGAGCCTTATCATGAAGGAAGTACACCCACATCTTCCTATTGTAGTTGTCGATGATGATCAATATAAAATAAGAAGATCCTCAGCATAAACCAACTCTAGAGGACCCTTTGCTCTGTTCTTACTTTCTTGTGGAAATACATTTCCCTATTGCTTGCCCATCACATAAGCTTCATATAGTTTCTTCATTTCATTTACAACATGTAAATGAGCAACCATACCTTATGCATCTCCTTTAACACTGCAAAATGAATGTGACCAAATCTTTTATGACAAAGTTTACTTGTGCCCACACTAGCAGTGGATATAAGAGCACTTAGCTCATACAAGTTGTTTCTCCTTTCTTCTTTGTTGACAACTTTGCCAGATTGTCGATAATTTCTATACATATCTTAGTGAATCTCATCTCATGGCCAAGATCAATTTTATAGAAGCAACTGATAGCAGATTTCTCTGAATCTCTCGAATATACAATACATTTGAAACATTCTTGAGTTCACCATTTGGAGTAACAAAGAAAATAGTATATGTGCCCTCAGTAGGACATTTTGCATAATTTCTAATCATCATAGTAGTGATGGATTTATACCTAGGCTTCATAGAATTATATAGATCTTTCTTGTTAGTCATGTGATGCAGGAGGTGCCACTATCCAATATCCATGAGTTAGTGAATTAGATATTCCTTGCACCAAGGAACACACTTTCTCAATGGTCACCATGAATAACTCCAACTCTGCTTCAACCATATTGGTTATCTCTTTCTCTTTAGTCTTCACGATGACATTCTTTTCATCTATCTTCTACGACAACCTATAATTGCATGTCCTTTCTTCTTGTAGTAGAAGCACTCTCCTTGAAACTTTTTCTTACCATCCTTCTTCTTTTTGTCTTTGTTGGTAGAGGAACCACATTTTCCTTTTGCATTGGTAGGAAATGCAACATCTCCATTGCTGCTACCTTCTTGGGCTTTAAGCTGCAACTCCTCCTCCATTAGTAGTACACAAAATTCCTCAAATGTCAAAGCTTGGGGTCTCACTTGAGTATTTAGGGCAGTTACTAATCCATCAAACTTTGGTGGACAAATCCAAAGATACCTCCGAGCTAGCTTCTCATTAGTCTTTTATATCCAATGCCATCCATTTGGTCACATAAATTCCTTATTCGAGTGATAAATGCTTTAGTTATCTCTTTTTCAGCAAACTTCTATACTGCTAGTTGATTCTCCAAGTTTTGAATCTTTGTTTGATTTCATGTTTCGTATTGAATCCTCAATACATTTCAAGCCTCTGATGCCTTGGTTGAATATGCTGAAATCAACGTCAAAACAGCTTGCAACTAAGGCAAACAATGTATTTGCATTCCTTTGTTTCCAAGCTCATAGAAGATCTGAACATGGAGGAATCATAACACTCAAATTTGATGGATTGAAGGTGGATTGTGGTTCTTCATTAGTCCCCAATACTGTCTTGAGGAGCTCATAAGAATCAAGGGTAGTAGTGATTTTAAACTTCTTCATAGTGTTGTTTGTACCATCTAGCTTGTCTTCATTGAAGGTTGGTGGATGAGCATTTAGTGTTTGAATTATCGATATAGTAGTAACAACACATTAGGGGAGTTTTGAGGTCTCGAAAATGCTCTATAAGCGATCTTAGAGAGAGAAAATATTTTTAAAAATAAAATAATTTTTTATTTTTAAAAAATTTTATATTTTGGTAAGTAAATATATAAAAAATTATTAATAAGTCATTGTTGTGATATTCTCGTGGTCACATCAAACCTAGAAATCTAGGCCGCCATAAAGGTGACAAAGATTGTCATAATCAAGATCTTACTCATCCTAATTAAAGTGAAAACTAATATTCAATTTGAATTTTTTTCAACGTTTGATTACTTTCCTCCATTCTCACTCTCTTCTTTCTTTCCCATCCTTACTAATTTCTTCTTCATTTTCCTTCCTCTCTCTAATTCGCATACTTTTTCAATCCAATCTTCTAATCATCTCGTTAGCTATGGATCAGCCATCCAATGATCTCTATAGCTCTAGTAAAAGGCCTCTCTATCATCTTCATATTGAGTTGGATAGTGAGTATGAACCCATAAGGAAGAGAACAAAACCCATTACCGTTACAGAGTCTACGAAACATATACTCAGGTTTGAAGGAAAGAAGAATCTTGATCTTTGGTTAGATGGCAGGCTATATCCCAAATATCCTAGCAAAAATAACACTCAGCCTTTCTATAATAGCTCTTCATTGTTGAGGTTCATTGGTGATGGTTATATTGGGTTTCTAGACTATACACTTAACTTGGTTGCAGAAAAGGATGTCCTCAAATTGGAGAACCATCTTTTATCAAAACATAACAACAAGCTATTGCAGAAGCTAGATGGCTATCAACAGAGGATTCATTTGTTGGGAAAATGCATCAAATCTTATCAACGAAAACAAACTATTTTAGAACTTGGAAATCAAAAAAAGGCTCGTAGAAATATTGAGAGTCTTAGACAAGGAGGAGATTGTTGTAGTAAAAGAATCCAAGCAACAAGATATATTTTTGTTCCACTTTAAAAATATGAGATATGACATTGTTTATAATTAATTGTATTGATTTGTGATGTTGATTTTGTTTAGGTCTCTTCTTCAAATCGAATGCAAGTGAAAGAGATTCTTTCAAAGCATCTCAGTTTTATTATTATCTTCTTCCTTCAGTAGTTTCAAAAGATATTTGGAGAAGAAGAAATTTAAAAAGGCAAAGAAACAATGCTTGGAGTCATTTATAAAGGATCTCTCTTTGGATATTGAGTTAGTGTAGAAGACACTAGATAATATTGGTATCAGTCAAGATGCTTATATACAACTTTTTCAGTTTTATAGTCAAACATGAAGTAAGGACAAATACATAATTGCATACTTCCAAGGCCATCTGTGATTAGAACTATTAGACAGATAGTGAATAACAAGGTAATGGAGATTCTGGGTGAGTCTTTCCATATCAAGGCTAGCTTCAAGGACAAGAAAAAGGATGTTGTATTCAATGAATTTAACAATATTTTCCTTGACTTGCCCACCCTCCAATGCTTAATGATTAGATTCTATGACTTGCCACTAGAAGAGGTACAAGGAGTGACTAGATTTGTCGTTAAACTTGATGAAAGTGAGATTCTAAAATCTACAAAACTAGAGAGGGTCTCTATTACCGCGATGAATAGAGAACTTTCATCAGATCATTACAATCACTCAATGTCATTCAGTGTTCAATCGAAACACAACATTTGATGGCTAGGAGCATTTGAAGTAGATATAGAGGATTTTGATATATTGTATTGGGTTTTTCATCGAACACCAATACTTGATGTTATTAAGAGACAACAAGCAGGAGAAGAGCTATTTGTTGAAGGATTTGGGAACTATAAGATTGAGTGGCACACTGCTAGTGACTTAAAGACACTTAAATGTATGTACAATGTATCAAAGGGAGCCAACTCTAGATCTCCTTGCCTATATTGCATGTCCTTAGCTAGAGAGTTGAACTCAAGCAATTGGAATAGAGCTCCCTCTAAGCACAACAAGTATCCACAGTTTAAGCCAGTCCTAGATATTCCTTTAGTGAATGCCCATATCTATACACTTCATGCGCTTTGTAGAATAATATAAAAGCTTGTTCATCTTTATATAGGATTTGCATGGAAGCTCAAGCCATTATTAGCTAGAATAGATGCTACAACAAAGATTAAAAAAGTCTTATCTGCAATTGGTTTGCAAGGTTGTAATGTTGTTATTGAACCAGATCTTCAAAAGTGAAAGGATGGAAATTGTGTCCCCAAAAAGCCATCTATTGATGGAGTGAAGGCTCGAAGGTTCCTAGACTTTCATGGGAGACTTGGTAAGATAAACTCTAGGAATGGTGGCTCAACTATTAGATACAATCAATGGAAGTGCCTAGATAATGGAGTTAAGGATCATGCTGATAATGGACAAGCTTGGAATAGAAAAGCCAATGTTTGGGAAACACTAGACAAAGTATTCTTTTATTGTGATAAAATAGAGTGGAATGATGATGATCTCAAATACTTCAAAAACCAATTGAACCTTTTTAAAAAGGCAATGATAGAAGCTTGGGGTAATCAACACTTCACTTACTATATGGTAAGAAGTTTGCATATGCATGTCTCTTTATTGTCTGACTCATATAGGGTTTTCTAATTGAATTTCTTTATTTGTTAACTATGCATCATATTTTATACAACCATGCTTCATATTTTATCAAGAAATATGGATCTCTATCTATTTGGTCAACCCAAGGTATTGAATTTCTTTATTGGAATTTTGGTGGAGGAGGAAGAAGCTTGGGATAATCAACACTTCACTCACTATGACAGAAGCATAGCCTTTGATTTTCTTATCTTAGAATTATAAAAGAAGTCAACAAATATATTAATAGACATGAACAAAGTAACTTTGCTTAGCCTACTTGAGATACTAGGTTTTAATGCTCTTTGTACCTCAGAAAATATTTTACGTCTATAGCCCTCACTAGTAACTCGACTTGGCAAAGGCCACTCAAAGCTTGAAAAATCTGGTAAAGGAAGGGGGGATATTGATCCCCATTGGCTATGTTGCATGGGGACAATATAAGAATGGTCATAGAAGAATATTCCATTATCTGCAAGCTCTGTCTTCTTTCTACCTTTGTACATCACTTCTTCGATCAAGCCATGCATCACATCAATCACATCGATAATAGACTCGACGGTTGCCATTCCTCAAGATTAGAGGGATAGACATCTACAAGACAAGTGAAAAAATGTTATAATGGCCAACCTTAAACCAAGTTCAAGAAAAGAAAGACTTTAAGAATTAAATCCTTACAATTTGGTTTATGCATTGGAAGATTTGAACTTCCAGGTTTCAAATACAGCTCTCTATGAATAAACACATGTTGCACTAGAACCTCTTTTATGCTATTCTTATTTATTCCAAGCTTGAAATATCAAATTATACCCTTCCAAGAAAATATGAACGAGCTCTCATATCTTCGCCTTTTCCCACATTTTGCCTATTGCATGGTGATCCAACTGCCTTTGCTAATGATTGTAGGAATCCATCTTCCATATTTTTGGAACGAGTTAAACACTGATATGGATGTGATTTGGGAGCTTGGATGCCTTTTTTAAGGTCAAATTTATGTATCCATAGCAAAGAGAGAGAGAGAGAGAGAGAGAGAGAGAGAGAGAGAGAAGACTAGGCTACAACGAGAGGGACAAAAGAAACGAGGGAAAAACATGAGAGGGACAAAAGAAAGGAGGAAAAAAAAATGTGCCAAGAACTTTACTAATTTGATTTTAGAGTAAACCTGTAATTATCATTAATTCAGACATATCATTAAATAAAAGAGGTCGGGACTATATATCATTAATGTAAAGAATGTCATAACCACGAATATAAGAGGCTAAAAAAAGATATTGATAATACAAAGTTGTAATATTACTATGTATGTATCTTTTTGTAAAATATTTTTTTTCATTTTTAAAAATAGAAGTTCCATTATGGAGGCTTTGCTCTTATTGGTCTAGAGCACTCTCTTTCTATATCCTAAAAGGCATTTTCGAGACCTCAAAGTTCCCCAAATGACTTGATACTCCAGCATGGATACCTAATGCAACAAATGAAATTTTTCCTCTTCGTTGTTGAAGGCCCTTGCCTCTTGTGTACTCTTCACTCCTTGGAGACCTTGGGCTCTAATATTACCATGTAGAAATTTTATGGGATAGCAAAAAAAATTTGAGCAAGGAGTAGAGAATACACAAAAAATATGAGAAGATCATAGGATACTTGAATTTCAAATGAACTGATAGAAAGATGGCTCTATGCACCCATGTACTTCCACTATGAAGCTTAGATGGTGATCCAGACAGGTGATAGTAGGTGAAGAGCTTAAGGGTAGCTGGAAGAACTCTGAGTGGGTGAAAGATAGATTGACAATGGCTTTAGAGAGGTCTTCCTTTAATAGCATGGGAAGGTAGTCTGCTTAGCATGTTTGACAATATTATGAATCTTCCCTAGTGGATAAGGGAATATTTTCTTTACCATCGGGCTAGAGGTGCTTCCCTTGGACCCCCATTAGGGGGGCTACTAGCCCCTCTTCCTCGAGTTGCTACTAGCATAACTACTCTATCTAACCCAAAGGCTATATCCACAAAGAACATCTTTTTTCTATCTGGTCACATATAGACCCCATCTGACATGCAAGTTAGGACCCACCCAATGTCCATGCTCACACATGGCTTCTCCTCATAATGGGAGCCTTATAACCTAGAGCATCATGGATCATTGGTGGCACCTTACGTGGTGGGGCATTGAGCATATTTAATAGTAGCCACTAGATGCTATCATAGATGGTTTACAAATTGAGAAATTTATTGGTTATCTTGGTATATGTATGGTAAATAGAAAGTCTCAAGTATGTCATGTTCTTTGGATTGTTTAGTAAAGAAAAAGACTTCCAAGGTTGAATTGTCTTTTGTATGTTAGATTATATGGAGTATGATAGGATGGGATGCTTTGATTGACTCTTTTATAGTCTATGCATACTTGGAAGAAATGGAGAATATTAACATAGTTGTGGAGAAAAAGAGGACTAGAAGAGACAATGATGTTGTAAGTACCTCAAAGATGATGATAGGAGCAATCAAGAGCGATGAGATTTTGGTTCCATTTTGGGGACCAACTGATTCAATATTGAGTGCTTGTGCACTTCAAATCGAGTGATGGAGTAGGAGTTCATCTCCAAAATGATGCTTTGTTTAGTAGGAAGCGAGGGAGTCAGATGCCATTTGATCTCTCTTGTGGATTAGTTCAGGTTTAGGAAGCTTTGCATTGGTTAGAGTAGAAGAAGTATATTTTGATTAGGTTTGAGACATAAAGGTTTGGGAAATAAGGAGAAAAGAAGGCAAAGATAAGTCTCTATATAACCAAGAAACATGGAAACATGCCTTCCTAGAGGCTCCATGAGAGTGTGGACTTTTTACATGTTTACCAAGAACACAATCATCACAAAAGTTAAGCTTTGAGCTTTTCACATCAACTCTTCCAAGTAAAGAGAGTGCCTGCAAACCCTTTTGGCTCACATGTCCAAGATGCTTGTGCCATAACTCCATGTGTGACTGCATTTCAACAATTGCAACAAACTTTTTAGGAAGTGCCTTACAGTAGAGATAATACGGAGTTCCCTTTTTACCACCTTTAGTGACTAGCATAGATCCTTTTTGTATTTTCCACATACCACCACCAAAAGTAGTGAAGTAACCCTTACCGTCTAGTTGCCCAACAAAAAGCAAGCTCTTCTTGATGGCAAGTACATACCTAACATCATGAAGAATCAATTCCTGACCATTTTCTAGAGCCAAGTGTATGATGCCCATTCATTCAATTATACATGCATGATTGTTGCCAAGGTGTAAGTATAATCACATCAATTAGGTCATGATTGTTACCAAGGTAGACTTTTCCAAGATTACCTTTTACATAAGTAGAAAAACACTCCAAAGATGGAGTTATATGAAAAGAAGCACCGCTCTCAATAATCCATGATTATGGCAAATGATCATCAGCTAACAACAAAGCATCTATCACATCTGTTTTAGTGATATACATGTCCTCCACTATCATAGCAAGTGGATATGAAAATGCAAGCAGCAAATCAACATCTTTATCATATTCTATTTCCTCAATAACAACACTAGATACCACATTTTCTTTTTCTATCTCTTTAGGGGTAGAGCTACCATCCTTGTCATTCTTTTTTTCTTTTGCATTAGCTTGCTTCTTGCGCTCTTGTTCCTTTTTAAAGTATCCACAATCGGGCTTTTTATGCCCTTTGCGACCACATTGATAACAAGTTACATCTTGCTGTTTTTCCTTGCTTTTGCTGTGATTCTTGTTTTTCTTTGTAGCATTATATCTTTTTTCAGTTCTTCCTGTTACATTATAGGCTGATCCACTATTTTCCCCACTTTCCTTGTGTCTAATCTCTTCATTTAGAATAGAACCACACACACCATCAAATGTCGAGTTGGGGTTATTGCTCAATGACACAACCAATGCTTCCCATGAATCAAACAAGGTCATGACCAAGAAAACTCACTCAAAATACTAGTGAAAGCATTCAAATTCTCTGAGGCAGCCTTGGAATCATCAAGCTTCAAGTTGACCAACTTCCGCATGAGATGTGCCTAATTGACAAGAGTTGTATTCTCATAAGTAGCCTTGAGTTTCTCCCAAACTACATAGGTAGTATCAAGTCCCTTTATATCAACCAAGATATCATCTGTGATGGCCAGTTTAATGTAAGTAATGGCCTTTTCATTCATTTTAGCCCAATCCTCGTGCTTACACCATGTTGTACATGTTTAATTGCATAAAGACAACTAATGAGGTAGACACAAATGGAAAAAGCCATAACCTAGTGCCATTACATTGATAGACATGTCAATGGAAATCTAATAAGTTGTACAAATGTAGTTTTAGACCACACGCTTTAAAAAACTGTAAACTAAGTTATACCAATGTTATTTTAGACTTGAAAAGTGAGCAGAAGGTGGAAGCACAAGTGAAAGCGAGAAGAGAGTGAGAGCTATGGAGGTTCAAGCAAGAAGAGAAAGACCAATGTCAGAGCATACAAGATAGAAGGTCTACAATAAGGGTATGAGATAAAAGGGTTTAGAGAGAGTAAAACTAGGAATAGGAAGAAAGATAGAGTATTAAGTGTTCAGATGAAGTGTAAGACAATGATAGAGGCACAATTCGATGATTCTATTCCATATAGAATCTAGCAGCACAACTCAATACATCCATATAAGATGCCCAAATCCTAGGCATGCAAACATACTTGGAACAATTACCCAATACACAATACAATACTATAGCTTACTTCTCCTGCATGTTGTCTCTTAATAGCATCAAGTATTAGTATTTGATGGAAAAACCCAATATAATATATCAAAATCCTCTATATCTACTTCGAATGCTCTTAGACACCAGATGTTGTGTTCAAATTGAGCAGTGAACAACATTGAGTGATTACAACGACTTGATGAAAGTCCTCTATTTATCAAGGTAATAGAGACCCTCTCTAATTTTGTGCATTTTAGAATCTCACTTTCATAAAGTTTAACCACAAATCTATCCACTTCTTGTGCCTCTTTTAGTGAGAAGTCATAGAATCTGATTATTAAACATTGTAGGGTGGGCAAGTCAAGGAAAATATTATTAAATTCATTGAATAACCCATACAGCTAAATCTCTATAGTAGATGATAGACATTAATGCTAAGAAGTGATACCAAGCATCAGAATCCATTAGGATCACTATTTATCTAGTACAAGGCTTCCAAAAACCACATCAATCCTATATGAAAATTTTATTATAGTGAGAAGAAAACACTCATTGCTACCCATAAATCTAAGAAAAACTCAATCTTTGATGTCTACAAAATGTCTATCAATGGTGGTAGAGAGTAAGAATCAAGCATTTAAGCACATGGGAATCCCTGTTTAAGCCTCCACAATCCATGAATAGCTTGCTACCCTATTCTTCCCATGAGTATATAGCTCAAAAAGACCACACACCCCTCTCTTCTCTTCTCCCTCCAATGTATGAATCACAATGCTACTTACTATTCGTAAATGCAAGAGCACTTTTCCCCTTCTTGTTTTTCTCCAGTTGCATGCCCCAATCTTTAGTAAACTGTCCATGATTTAGAGCAAGTCCATTTAGTCCCCCCAAATGGTGTTGAAAAATGCATTGGCTATCCTCTCCTACACCACACACTTTTTTTTCTTTAAACTCTTCCCTTAGTCACTTAAGTCACTGCGTAAGTCTTTATTCTACGTCCCATATCTAGATATCTTCCCAGACTCCAACTTGCTTGATCAAGTTAACTCTCCTGCAAGTAAATTAGTAAGTCAAGTCTACTGGAAGACCAACACTCTTGTCCTATAAAGTATTCAGTTTCAACTAGCATGCTAAACAAACCAAAACATATAGAAGTAACAGTGGCCTTATTCTTCCAACAAGCATCCTCCTTCTAACAATTTTAAAGAGTGAACATGCACCCCCTCTAAAATTGTGCATCCACCTTCTAAAAAATTTCAAGAGTGTCACGACATCCACCCCCTCTATACATGTGCATCCTCCAGATGATGTGCCAAACTTCAATCATTCATAGGTTTAAAGTCTTCATCTCTATTTTTTGTTTCAACCTCATCATCCATATCGTCATGTGGTCTTCTCCAAGGTCTTCTCCAGGTCATCCACCTCATATGTAGTAGATTTGTGCCTCTTAAAGAGCTTGATTCACTTACCTACTATACAAATCCACAATGTAGTCCTATCCAACTCATAGAGTGGATAGGTACCATTTTCATATACATGTCGTACCAGGTATGGACCAAACTACTACTTTGAAACCTTGTGAATAGCATTGTGTTGGTTCTATGAGATATTACTATAAATACCACCCAATCTCCCTCTTCTATGGCCCTGGATCTCAGTCAATGCTTCTTATCAAACCTCTTCTTGTTCTAAAGCCTTGCTACCCACAACCTAAAAACTATTGCCTCAATGTCCTTAATTGGTCTTCTCTCTAATTGTTTAATGTGGAGAGCCAATAGTTCCTCTCTACTCAACCCTTATTGCTAAGGTAGCACACTCCATGTAGCAACCATCTCCTCAATTAGTATAATGGGTTTCTGACCATATAATAATTCAACAAGCATAAAACCTATTGTTGCACTATGCATCATCCTATTAACCTATAATGCAAACGGTAGCATCCTTGGCCGCTCTATTATCCTGCCTCTATGTGATTTTGCTAGTACCTTAATGATAGGTGGGTGTCCCCTTTTGCTCTTGCCATTACCTTCTAGATTGTATGTTGTAGTTAGAGCCAACTTGATTCCCAATTGTAAGAAGAACCCATGAGCCTCATCTACATCCACTTCCCTTGAGTCTACTATAATCTTGCCAACACATCCATATTGGTAAAACATCTCTTCTAAGGGAAATCTATAGATAGCCTATGTAGTCTTCATATTGAGAGCTCTTCCCTCCACCTGATTTGTTAGATCCTCCTATGTGACTATAAGATACTATGATTGTTAGAGACCTGTAGGCATTGTCACTAAATCAACCACCCATTTAAAGTGCATAGATAATGGATAAGTCGAATACAACCCATCTCTATATCACACAGCAGAGTATACCTTGCAAGTATTGCATGGCTCCACAAAGTGTGCTATATCCTTGTATATACTTTGCCACCAATATTTTTCCTTGATCTTCTCAGAAAAGCCCTAGACACCTCTATGGCCAACCCATAAACATTCATGAAATTCCTACATAATCTGCAATTGAGTAGCTCTATCCCCACAATGGCTCACAATGGAGCCCCATTCTTTTTCTTCGCATGATTCTAGAGATAACCATCTTTCAAGATAAATCCATATGCCTTTCTCTTTATTCTTTTATACTTTGCATCTGACCACAATGATGGGTCCCTTTCATCCACCCTCTATAAGGTGGATATTGTACCTAAGACAAAGGAAAACAAGATGTAAATGAAAATTGAAATCCACACTAAAATCCAAGAGAACAATGTGTGAAAGAATGCTAAATAGAAGTAGCTAGCCTTTCGTAAAATGGTGAAAATCCCTACCACACGAAAATCTCGTTGCACATGCACTCCCCCCCTAAATTTGATATTAGCTATGATCATATCAAGCATCCATTCACTATCCCAACTTGTTGAAGGGGGCAGTTATTCGCAACCTGCATTCTTCAGCTATGGTGTGGATCCACTAACCAACCACCATTCTCATATAAATTGCATGTCATAAATTGATTTCAAACCCATGATATAATAATGCAATACATGGAGTTTCCTATCCACTTAACTTCACAACTGTTTCAGTTGTAGCTCTTGCAAAGTGTGTGTGAGAGTAGTGACTTTTAGGAATGAAAGTGCCTTCCTCTACTTCTCAGGAGACTAATGTTGCATAACATCTTGTGAGTAGTGTTGTTCATAATGACATTTTCAACCAATACATCTCTCTTTCCATCCTTAATCTTCCCATTTTCGGCTTCAATTTGCTTTAGGACAACAACAAAATCATCACAGATTCCCAGTGAATGCCTTGTAAATCCATTTCCTCATCAACATCCATAAGTGCTTGACTAGGCTCTCCTACAAGCTATCATTTTCCTTCAATGCTATCAGTTATTCCAGCTTTTTATCCTACACTACATCTTCCATTGGTAAATGACTTTTTCAGTATCCTTCTACTGCTCTATTATACTCCCTATCATGTGCTTTGAAGTACCTACAACCTCATCATCTTTTCTCTTTTCCTCTAGAATAGCATCTATATTCTGCACTTTTACCAAATATGCATAGATTATAAATGAATCCATTCGAGCATCCCATCCTGCCATACTTTGTTTATTTTGACTAGCACATGACAATTCAACCTTATCTATCTTTTTCTTCTTTGCACAATCCAAAGCATGACTTCAGATTTCATGGCAACCTTGCATGTACGAAGAGAACCAAGGGATTCATCAATCTACAACCCATATGTAACGACATCTATGGCTACAAATGCATTTCTTACTACTAATTCCTCAAGCCTCTTCTACATATCTCCTTTTTTTGAATTTGTTCAAGAGGCAACCTTTTCTCTCTTGCATGAATTTTACCATCTTTTCAAAAGAACAAATGTTTGGCTTGCACATAACAATAAACCACACAATCACTCTTTTCATGCTAAAGAGTATCACACCGTATATATTTATGTTTCCATCCTTCTCTAACACCCTTTTGGACTGCTACTGCTTGTTCCATTTCCTCCACTTTTTCATCCAATTTTGTAACCTTCAGAACTAAGATCACAAAATCCTTTTACTAGCTTGTGCATTACATCCTCTTTTATGAACAGACCAATAGGCATAACTAATGGATCAGCCATACATAAATAGTTGGCTTTGCTACAATTTTTGGTGCTTTCATAGAGATAGTAGGCATAGTCCTTGAATCTAATCGCAATTTTATTCTTTCTCTCTTTATAATTATAGTTATAGCTTTTGTTACATGTATCCAATTGGTTTTTAGCCCTATCTCCAATATCTCATCTTCCAAATGGTCTATCAATTTCTCTTGTTGGCTACCCTCTCCAACACCACACTATTGTTTTTTCTTCATACCCTTCCCTTAGAGTAATTTATTTAGTTAAGTTTATAGGAAGATCAACTCTCTTGCCTTGTAAAGTATTAAAGTTCAACTACCATGCTAAACAAACCAAATTATATAGAAGTGATGTTGACTTTATTCTTTCAACAAACATCTTCCTTCTATGATTTTTCAAGAGTGGCACTTACCAAGTATAGCTATACAACATGCCACAACTCCCACTGCAAATGATATGTCAAGATGAGTGGCTATCATGACACACATTGAACTGCCCACTATGGATACCTACGAAACTGTGGTGATCTCGGACCTCTCATATCTAATTGCAAACAATTGGCATGACTAACCTTCACATGAAAAGGTAAAGGATGGCCAATAGGCTTCCATTTTGCATATGAAACCATTTTAAGTACTTTATATATGTACTCCTTTTGGGACAAGCAGAGATGTCTCTTAGTGTGATTGTGCGAAATCTGCATACCAAGTGTGCGTAAGGCGTATCCCATGTCCTTC
Organism: Lygodium microphyllum; assembly: GCF_053477565.2. Classification (NCBI taxonomy): domain Eukaryota; kingdom Viridiplantae; phylum Streptophyta; class Polypodiopsida; order Schizaeales; family Lygodiaceae; genus Lygodium; species Lygodium microphyllum. Next base: position 69,098,568 of record NC_141160.1, read on the forward strand.
ACCTCAAAGCTCTTTAAAGAATCCACAATTTAGCATGAGCACTCCTGGCTATAAGCATATCCTCAACATAAAGCACCAAGGTAATAAGGCTACTATCATGTGCCTTCCCTGTGTATATACATGGATCCATAACATTGTGGGAATACCCTTAGGAATGCATGAAAGTGCCAAACTTATGGTATCACTCCCTAAGTGCTTGCTCAAGCCCATAAAGACTCCTCTTCAATTTTTATACTAGGTGTTCCCCTACCTCTTTTCAAAAAGCCCTTTGACCGTTGCATATAAATGTCCTCATACAAGTCTCTATGCAAAAAATTTGTCTTAACATCCATCTACCGAAATTAATTAGCAACCAAGGCCAACATCAAGTGTAGAGTAGTCATCTTTACCATAGGAGAGAATATCTCATCAAAATCAACTCCCTTTTCTACTTAAAGCCTTTAGCAACCAATCTCACCTTATATGTTGGCTTAGGGTGACCAAGGGTACTCTTCAACTTGTACATCCAGCTGCAATGGTTTTTCTATAGCAAAGCAAAATCGGATTGCAATGGTTTTTCTATAGAAAAATCGGATTGCATATCTCTCTTCCAAGAATAAGAATCACCTCTCCACATAGCCTCCTCATAGGTAAGTGGCTTGATAGAGTCAGTCACTATGACATAATCTATAGAGAGCTCATAGCGATCAAGAGGATGTGAAGATTTAGTAGAGCATCTCAAAATAGGTTGGGGGGACTACACAACTTGTTCTCTCTATCCAACACCATGATCCTACACAATAGGCAAATCCTAGGTCACCACAACATCAACAACTGCAATAGGTTGTCTTGTTGGGGTTGGTTGTACTACAACAAGAGGTTCCTCTTAAAAGATCACCCTACGTACCTCTATCATATGATCTAGTCACATATACATTTTATCCTCATGAAATATAACATCATGGATACGGATGACCTTTTGAGCTTGCGAAGGTTTAAAACGATAGCCCATCTCACCTACATTGCCATAATCAAGAAAGATGCATTTGACGGACTTTAGATTCAACTTATTGTGCTTGTCTTTAGGAATATGGCACAAAGCCTCGCATTCAAAGACTCACAAGTGTGCATACAAGGAAGGTTTACTAGACCATATCTCCTCTACAACTCTATCACCAACAACAATACATTGGGATCTATAATGAGATGCATGGTAGCAATAATTTCCTCAGCCCCCAAGAGTGCTTCGTAAGCCTACTTGACTAAGCATACAATGGACTCTTTAATGAATAGTTATGTTTATGAGCTCTACAATACCATTCAAGGGTGGAGTGTATGGGGCACCCAATCAACTAGTACTTAATACCCCTCTCATCACATAGCTTCTTAAAAGCCTTAGATACTTATTCTTTTGCTTAATCAGATAGGCCCAAACCTGATGCGAATAATCATCTATGAATGTAAGAGAATACTTTTTACCTGATGCCATGAGGCATAGTCACGGTGGATTCCGTGAGGTTTTACAGGGAATTCTGTAAAATTTATTTGTTGACCGAGGCTCCTATATAAGGTGAATTATTTGTGCAAGAAGTTGACGAGGATGCATGTCCTTCACGAGTGTTTTATTAATTAATGTACACATGGGTGATTCCACAGCGGGTGATTCCATAAAATTCATATTAATTAATTAAACTTTTACGAGTTTAGAGTACGCACTCGAATTAAATTAAGGTTAGGACAGTGTTCCAACCTATTTTAATTATTTGTAATAGCTGAAGATTGCTAGGCATTCATTATTGTTTGTTTATTTTATTTATAAACAATTGTGAATGCTTCAGTTGATGTGTAGAGCACGTAGCAGTCGCTTTAGGTAGCACTAGGCATTAGCATAAGTCTAAGCATAAATTTCATAATTATGATTAGTTATCTTAAGTATAATATATATGTATTTATATGATATCGCATTATTAAAATTATTACTCTATTTGTAAGTTATAAGTTTAAACTTCTTTCGTAATAATTAGATCATTGTCCATAGTACTATTAATTCATTTGCTTTTAATATAGATTATTTTAGAACATGAGATTCAAGATATGCTTTTATTGGAATACCTTGCTATTTTCTTAATGTAGTTAAGTTTTAAAAGGCTTTTCTAGCTTTCTTTATAAAAGCAACAGGATCGCATGCAAAATAGGAGAACACGGTGAAAACAGAGTTTTTTCTTTTGTCCCTCATTCGGAATCGGAATTCAGAGATTCAAGAGTCGTTTTGGGGGTTTTGGTATGCTCCGGACGCAATGGTGATGTAAAAACATCAAGATTCAAAGCACATAATTTTTTGCAGCAACTGCAATATGTCATAGGATACCTCTTGACTCTTAAAACTATGTATTTCAATTGATATTTGTACTTTCTTTGTAATTATATGTAAGATATGAATGCAAATATCCATGTAAAACTATAATATATAATTAAGGATGGCAAACCATGGCTCTTCCCATAGGGGAGGTTGGGCCGAATCTTGCCTTTTTCTCTTGTATTTCTCAATCTATTGGGTTATTCAAATCCTCTTATGTATTATAATGTTGTTTGTATTTAATAGTTGAGATTAATTTGTTACATTTTTTCACTAAGTTCTATTATGTGTGTCATAAATTAAGTTGTTTATGATTGAGATTTCATTTGCTAGATTTGGCACGTGTTCCGCTTCGTAACATTACCAACCAAGGACTAATAGGACATGGGGCTACAAACATTTAAATGCACAAGAGTCAAAGGCTCACCACACATATAGAACCAACCTTCTTATGTGAGTTACAAGTATGTCTACCATACAAACCATGATTACATAATCAAAACAAGAATAATCTGAGGGTGGGAGGTATTGCAAATGGATCAATACTTTCATTCCTTTCAAAAACATGTATCCAAGGCGACGATATAAGGATATTCTTTCATAACTCATATGCACCACCCTCAGTAGAGATAACATTGAAATACACATGCTTAGACAAAGATAGTACCGTAGTGGACTTGCATAACTCACCACTCTCATCCCCAATCATCTCTATCCCCAGTTGTTGGATATTTGCTCCTTATTTTCAATGCCTTAACTTGCTTCTTTTGCACCAATACTTGCCATATTTGTGTCTCTCAATATTGGAACTTATTATCCATCAATCTTTTCAAAATTCAAGATAGCACTGTTGGCTGATGCATGAGAAGTATATGCCATAATGACTGCAAAGTACTGCAAAGTATGAGAGTATGGACTACTATTGTTATAGCAAAACAACCTCAAAACTAAGTAAAAAAGGGTAGGCAAAAGGGAAAGAATAGAAGAGATATATCTTTCCACAAAAAACTGCAATCAAGAAAGTGTCAAATCAAAGTGTCTACTCTCCAAAAGGTTCCTAAAAACAATAGTTACAATAGTGCTATAGTAAATGCAATAGTGTATGTGAATACATCTGAAGGAAAATAGACAAAATGGCAAGCTCCTATTGCTAAGAATATCTAGATAGCAATTGGGATAGAAAGAATGCAACTAGTAGTGAATAGGCATAGACTAGCACTACTAAAGACTATCAAGAAGTCAAAGGTTTAGTCAACCATGTATCCCATGAGCATATACATCATGGATGCAAAAGATCTTAGGAGTAACTGTAGAGATCCATCAAATCAACAATGAAGGGGTTAAAGAGTAATGATGACCAATACATAACCAATATGCATGTATACATCACTGACAAATTGGGGTAAGTGTTGGTGTCCAAATCATAGGAGTCAAATCAACCCATAATCATAGGTAATTGCATCAAGTAGCATACATGAGAGCATATACCTAAGTTAGAAGAGTCCCACTATCTTAGAGAACTAAGCTTTGCATAACATAACCAAAGTGAATCCACTAAATCAAATCTAGAATGGTAAGTGAGCAAGCAAGGCTCAATGCATATACATCAAAGCATTCGAAAGCCCAATCATATCAAATATACATTTGGGAGCACAAGTATCCAATAAGTCTTCACTATACGTAAGTGGGAAGATTGAAGCAACTAATTATGACCCAAATTTATCAAGTGTAACTCAAATCCAATCCTCAAAGCATGTCATAAAACATATTTGGGCCCAAACATTAGTGCCAAGCATGAGTACATACATGTGGCATACTCGAATGGCATGAAGACATAATAAGCACAAACATTCTTAGCTAAAATACTTGCTATCCACACTATATACAACACTAAAAACCTATCATAGCTAAGCTATGCAATCTCAATATATCCCAAATAGCACCTCAATACATCCATTGGCAATCCCAACACCAATACATGAGCGTATAAGCATTAAGAAAGCTCAAACATTGAATAGATGGTTGTCTTAGACTATATATAAGAGATCTACTATGTATTACAGTAATGATAGAGGTTGTAAGACTCCAAATGATGACCAAATGTAAGCCAATGATACTTAGACAATGAATAGTGCCCAAGAGTTGAAACAAGAGCTAGTGGGGAGGAGAGTGGGCAGCTTGTAGATCAAATGTAGGAGCTTGGAAAATAGGTCCAACTTGCATGTTTGTTGCTAGCTAACCTATGGTTTTTACTAAAGGTAACCAAGAACTCGAGGATGCTCCACAAATCCATAGTGAGGTCTTAGAGCAAGTTGAACAAGTCAGGAGGTGGAAGAACTCAATTCATACCTCGGGAAAAAGAGACAATGGCTACCATTTAACCTTGAGTAGAAGCCTCTTCGTAGGTGAAGCAAATGACTGATGAAGCTCCATGAATGCAGCTCTAATACTAGTTGAAAGCTAAGTGGAAGGTAGAAGCATGAGCGGAAGAAAGAAGAGAGCAAGAGCTATGGAGGTTCAAGCAAGAAGAGAGAGATAGTTGTGCTTGAACTCTAACAGTCACAACATGTGACATGCCTTCCCTTATTCTATGTCACTAGAAGAATAAAGAATAAATTGACAATGATGGGTGCTTGCCACCTATAGTATACAAGTGTGCAGGTACTCTATACAAGTAAATGTAGGTGGCTAAGCACATGCAGTCTTTAACCCCCACCAAGATGGACATTCTAATGTAGATAGAGCATGAGTTATTTTGTGTATACATGTATAAGACTTGTGAAAATATCTATCCTATAATGAAAGGCATTCTATAAGTCTATATAGTTTACAATTTTCAAGATTAAAAACATACACATACCCATGAAGCTCCATGATAGCTAACACTAGCCCTTATGTACGTGTCTATCAATTATCTCATATCTACTAGTGAAACAAGTTATTTTAGAGAAAGTGCCTTTAAATCAAAACTCATGACAAGTACTAGAAAATAAGTTAAAATTCACACACATGGTAATATAGGAAAACTTAGAGTGAAAACAACAAAATTTCAAGTTAGGCATGCTTATTTGACATAGGATGCATTTGAACTAAGTTAGAAAAGAAGAATGACTTTCCAAATTCAATCCAAAAGGAAAGAACAAGAGGCAAGACAAGAATGTTGTTAGTGGGATCCTCTGGTTTCTTTCTAGGTTGCTCCTTCATAGGAGGTGAAACATGATTATCTTTCCCTAAGGCCATAATACAACAATTACACAATAAATAATAATTTCACATACAAGTGTATGAATAAGTTCATGCAATAATTTCATATATAAGTGTATGAATAAGTTCATGAAATAATACCTCCCAAAATAATAACAATCATGTGTATCAAAGGCAATCCATTGGTAAATACAAAAAGCACTACATCTACATCACTCTAGCTATTAATTTTCTACTCTCACAAAAAACACGGAACACCTTAATCCCCTACCTATCTACCTTGCATAATCTGACTAGTGTTACATATGTGCATATGTGTAGTAAGTCATATTATGTAATGAATAGATAATAATAACAAATATTCCCACCATAAATAAACATCTTATTTCCATAGCAATAAATTAAATATCATAATGTTACTTGCAGGTTTAAAAATAAATATCTTCAATTGATTAAAAGAAACAATATGAGTGATTAGCCTCAAGAACCCATACATTTAGAAGCACTCTCCCTCATTCTGTGAGCTCTCTCTATTTAGCACTTTCTATCTAATTTATATGTGAGCTCTCTCTCTCTCTCTCTTTCTGTCTCTCTCTCTCTCTCAAGCACATGACATGATAGAGAAGTTAAAAAATGGAATTCAAAGACCTAGATCGTACCATGTCCACATTTTTAGTTGACTAGGCAATGTTGAATTAAAAACCTTGGAAGGGGAAAGCATTAGACCTTTTGATGAAAGTTGTATCAAGAAGTACTACTCTCTAAGTCATTCAAAATATGAGCCTATAAATCAAGGATTTGATGTCCCTATTGGAGTTGTTATAATTTCACAGTAGACTTGGTATGACTAATTACAACATGGAATAGTCAAATAATATGCTCATCCAAGATAATCTAGTCATGTGCCTCAAGAAGAAGCATCTGACTTTCATGCTAGGGCCATTACTATTTATAGAAATTGACTCTAAAGATAAACATTCTATATCGCATGCCTACCTTTTGAGTTAAGATATTACAAAAGGGGGAGGTCAATGTAGATGCTCTCATTGATAAGGGTCCAACTTCCATACTCTTTCCTACTATTGAAAGCAAGTTGGATAATAAAAATTAGTGCTCGTGAACATGAAATTGAATCCTTATAGTGGCACACTATAGGCCTTTCTTTTAAAATTTAGAATAATGGTAAAGTGTTGAAATTAAAAGCTTTTTTTTATTCTTTTATATTCTATGAAACATAGAGGGCATGGAAAAAGAGATCCTTTTGGATGTTCATTCAAGTACCAAGTGTTTTGATAATTGCATATACTTGAGTTTTCCACAAACCCAAGTTCTCTCCATTTTTAGTTTAGGGAACCTTGCAAATGGGAAAAAGTAAGAAATATCACATATTCTACCATTGTCCACAAACCCAAATAGTAAGGGGATAAGGACTTGCTAAAGAGAATCCTTAAGGACAAGGAAAGAAGACAATAGCTAGTAAGTCCCAACCAACATAGAAAATCCTTAAGGCATAGGAAAAAAGACAATAGCTAGTGACTCCCAACCAACATAGCAAACCAAAAATCTTCTAGTAAGTATAAGTGGAAATCCAATACTAATGTAAAGATAGAAAGTAAGACTAATGCCCAACTTCGAAAAGCTACAAATCGTAAGTGCAAAATGTAAATCAAGCAATAGTGAAACCATGGATGTATGTGGCATTCCTCTCCTAGTGGATGTTAAAGGTTTTATCCTCAAGGCACAAGGACAATATTAAAGAAAACTGTCGATTGTGGTTTCCTAAACTAGTCCAAAGTTCACAATTCACTACAACAAGGACTTGTTCATCATGAATCTAGAGTAGCAACAATCCCCATCTAATTATAGAAATGTGCAACTTGAATTTGTCATGAAATCCATCATGACTACCAAAACTACCACTTGGGAAGCACAATAGTACTGATTTGATCAATGCTAATCCAACCAACAAAACAAGAGTTTCAATGCTCAAAGATAGCACAATTCATTTTGGGGTGGATCCACACTACAAGATATAGGCCTTATACCGACGTTAAAAGCGATGAAAATGTGAATAACAAAATTTTCGCCCGTCATCGTAAAAAGCATCATTATTGGCGATGCCATAGAACACTCAATATCAGTGTCGGTATCAGTGTCGTTACTGGAGTCGGTATCAGCGTCATTATTGCTGTCGGTATCATCGTCAGCTGATACCGACTCCAATAATGACACTGATACTGACGCTCTACGACGCCAATAACGACGCGAGTAGTAAATTTGCGACGCTAATAGGGACGGTAACAAGGAAAAAAATAATTTGTGAAAGGGTTAAAAGATGCCTTGCCACATATAGCACTGTGTGCTCTATTTGGGCCATACAAAATAGTTTTTGCACTGTGTACAATGCTCGTGTAAACAAAAAAAAAGTATACTAAAATCATAACATTGATACATGAAATAAATACATGATCGCATAATGAAAGCGATTGGTATAATCATGACAAGATATCACTACTACATAGAAAATGTCTACACAGATCAAGCGATCAAAAAAGAAAGGTGTGTGTGTTACAACTATATATATCATCTCTCACTTGACTTGGGTCTCACCTATATATACTAACTCTACATCAATATGAATCATTCTTTGGAAGCATGTCTTGTGTATCTCTCTTGTACTCTCTCTCTCTCTCTCAACATGGTATCAGAGCTATGGATGCGTAGCAACAACAAGAAAGATAAGTTGTTTCATTGTTTATATTGATTGAATTCTTTGCACAAGCGATGATTTGATACATGAACTTGTTCAAATTAGAAGTATTAGTTAATTTTGTCTTTAAAAACAAAACGGCTCTCGAATCCTGTCAAAACGGCTTGTCAATCGGAGTTCTAGATCAAAAGTTATGACAGTTCAGGATTCAAGACAACAATTCTGCTCGAATCTACGATTCTTTATTTAAAACTGTAATTCTAATTACAGTTTGTTAATCCCTAATTACAATTCGCCGTCTTTGTTAATGAGGTTGATTACGACAAGCAAACATCTTGCTATTTTTAGCGATGTTTTATTATCGTTCACGTTCTTTGCTCGACCGAAATAGCACTTTTCTTATATGCGTCATCTCGTCTTGCACGTTACGTCTCTCTATTTCGGGCTTTCTTTTTAGTCACTCAATACTTTTCGTCGTTCTTACGTGCATTGGTATCCTACCAACGATGGTAGTCTGCAAAACAATTATGATATATACAAACAATTATGAGTCACAATATATTAGAGTAAAATATATAAAGAATTGAAAGAAATATAAATTTTAAAAAACTAGAAATCAAAATATACTTACAAACTCTGCCTCCCATGACTCTCTGCCACCCGATCCGTAATGCGACGATCCCATGGTTTCCATTTGGATCCGTCGCGCCTCTGCGTGCTGGCGACTCTTCACTTTCTCTGCTGCTTTCTTCTTGGCTTTCTTCCACTCTATGCGGTGGCACATAGGTGGTTGGCTATAGGCTCCACGCCCCTCCTCCTGCCTCCGCAGTGAGTCCCTGGCCCGTGTCATGAGGTGGGATCTTTAACATGTCCTCCTAGCCCACCATTAAACAATGCTATGTTGTGGATCCTCTCTCTTTCTAGAGCTAACAAATGCATATGATTCATGCACTACATGAGTCTCTCTTTAACTAAGAAATAATTATTGCACAAATGTGTGTGTGTGTGTATACATATATATGTATATATATATATGTACACACACACACACACAATAATAATAATAATTATTATTCTCCTCTCTTTGTGTGTGTGTACATACATAGGGCACCAACAACCATCCTTGCCACCTCAATGTAAGGTCCATAATTTCTTGTGATAATGATATTGTTGAATAGTCAACATCCCCTCACATATTTTCTTTTTGTAGTTTGAAAACCAAGGCCTATAATCACTCGCAACATGCTGGAAAAATGGATACATAATGTAGATACCAAATTGATAATAGTTTTCAAGATTTAGGCTCTCATATTATCATAATTAAAATGTCTTTCAATATAACATGTCTTCCTAGCCCAACATTAAACAATGTTGTCCTATGGCTTCTCTCTCTTTCTAGAGCTAACAAATTTGTACAATTGGTGCATACATGAGTCTCTCTTGAATTAGGAAATTGCACATCCATATGCCTTGCCTTAAACCCCACCATTAAATAATACTAGATTTTGGTTGCTCTCCCTTTGTCTCTCCTATAGCTAAGAAATATCATATAGTTATTGCACTACATGAGTCTCTCTATAGCTAGGAAATAACTATAGCATCTCTCTCTCTCTCTCTCTCTCTCTCTCTCTCTCTCTCTCTCTCTCTCTCTCTCTCTCTCTCTCTCTCTCTCTCTCTCTCTCTCTCTCTCTCTCTCAATGTCTCTTCTTCTTCTTCTTCTTCTTCTTCTTCTTCTTCTTCTTCTCTTTGTGTGTGAGACACTAGCAACCATCCCTGCCACCCCAATGTAAGGTCCATCCTTTCTTGTCATAATGATATTGATGTGTAGTCAAAATCCCCTCATTTATTTTATTTTTGTAGTCTGAAAACCAAGGCCTATAATCACTCACCAACATGTTGGGAAAATGGATACATAATGTAGATAATAGAGTGATAATAATTTTCAAGATTTAGGCTCTCATATTATCATATTTAGAAGGTATTTGACTATAGCATGTACTCCTATATAGTGCTCATCGATCTTGTATATATCACAAAAGGACAAGTGCATGCAAAAGAGATAAAAGGATGAGTCACAACTTAAAGTGAAATAGGGTAGATTTGTTGCATGAAATAGTTTGTTTTAGAGGAGGATCTATTCTACCTAATTTTCAATAAAGTGCCACTTACATAGGGTGAAAGTACTCTCCTAGGCTTTATTTTGATATGTGGTACACCCTATTTGCACCAGCCTTTGTAAGTTATTTTAGATTTTGTCTAACAAGGTTTGTTATTATAGTAAGTTGCCTACTAATTGTAGACCCCTTTCCATGAATACTTTATGATTTAAAATTATTTTTGAAGACATCCAAAATTTGTTATACATTATAGAGGCTTCTATCCTAGTCTTCATCTCAACCAAAGATTTAATTTTTTCCAAATATTTTGTAACATTTGTAAAGCTATAAGATAGAGTAGTACTCTATCATGTATGTTCTTTCAACCATTGTAATAACTTCACATGTTCTTTTGTGGATGAAAACCTCAAGGCAGGGATGGAATATAAGAAATTGAGAAGACATTTATATGTTTGATATATTTGGGGAATAATGCCATGTCGCGTTGATATAGGTATAAAGATATTTTGACGCATCTAGAAGAGGTGCATTTAACTCTTTCTGGACAAAAGTCAGTCTTTGGAGTTGAAGAGGTTTTGATTATTGGGCATATGTGTGGGCCCTATGGGGAAAAACCATCACCAAAAAAAATAGATGGGATTGATAGAATGCAAGATATATGCATGAATGTATCAAAGGTGCGTAGATTCTTGGGTACATGTGTGTTCTATTTAATATGGATTCCTCACTTTGCACATTTAATTGATGCTCTATATCAACTCTTGAGGAAAGGTAAGAGATTTCATTGGGAAAGAAAGAATCATAAAGCAATGAAGAAATTGAAGTAGCTCTTGAAATATGCTCCTACATTGAGAAAGGCTGATTATTCACATGGAAAGCCTATCATTATTACTGTTGATACGAGCCCAATCGGGATTAGATGGGTAATTGGACAAGATGATGAGGATGGGAAAAGATATGAAGTTCACTTTGGCGCTAAAGTATTGATTGATTTTTAGCCTAATTTTCTATATGAGCAGCTGCATATATTTCAGCCAATGTGTCATAAGTAATCAGTCCAAAAAAATTCTCGAAATATCTTCATTTTCAGCCATCATGTCATAAGTTTTCAGCTCCCTTTTTACATTATATAAATATTTTCTTTCAGCTTTAGTCATGGCTAGAAGAGACTTATAACAACCCATACTATTGGCTGTATATACATATAGATTTGCTAGAGACACAGTTTCTGTAGCATAAGGAGGTTCAATCTTTTTACATAACGCACTGCCATAGCCTCCTTTCATAGCAGTGCGGCCCGAAAACCCTTGAATTCTTGGGCATTAGGAGGCACTAGATAATCATGCAGTCGATCTCTATTTCGATGATGGTTAACACACACAGTAAGAAATTGGACAGCTTGTTCATTATCCTTGCTTCGGATTCGAGTATAGGAAGAATCATCATCAAGAGCTTTTGTTTCCAAGCGGGCTTTAGAAATGTAAGGTTGCCCAAGAATGATAGGGTAACTACAAGAGTCTTGAACAAAAAGTGAAAATTGTATTTTATGTCTCCAATAGTTACCTGCACATTAGGGCATGCAGTATATAACTCTCCAAAAGAGTTGTTTGCAGCTCTCATTCGCCAACCTGGATCAACGTCTATAGGCTATCTGCCACTTTCATAGAGACTCCTTGCCATGACGTTTATCTCCGAGCCATGGTCTAAGAGTTCAATACATGGTATTTCTTTTTCTCCAATTTTGACGACTATCTCCGTTGTTTCTCTTGCCCAATGCATATGGGAGTAGTGACAGCTTGGAATGAACTGAGCCTCTTCCTCCTCATGCATGTGATGTAGACTACCTTCTTTTTGAGAGGTGGGATGCCCAACTGGTTTGGACAGCCGACCATTACATTTTCAATTTTCACTTCTTTAATTTTTGTACTCATGCTTTCTTTATCTTCAGCTTTAATTGCTACAATTAATTATTTAATTGCTTCAAGATGAATTCCTTGTGAAGTCAGCTTCTCTTCATCCTGCACAAAAACTCTAAGAACTTATAAAAAAGCATGCACTGTTTCTTCAGCTTCATCACCAACATGTTGTCTTTTCCTTTTGATTACATTAATAATTACATCATGGAATTCACGTTTGGCAATTCCAAGAATTTCGCCTAAGGTGTATTCAATTTTTCTTTCTAGAAGTCGTTCTTCTAGGACTCGTTTGAGATCGGTTGTAGATTCTATGTCAGACTGTAATTTGTAGCCTAGCTGCTTGCCTTTATTCTTTCCTTTGGTCTTTTTTGTTTGTGGTGCATCTTCCATCTCTTGATCTGGGGTTATATTTTCAGCAAGCTTTAGCTGTTCAGGCGCTCTTCTAGTTACCCATTTCGAAGGGCTAGAACAGGAAGGCCCTGGTTCATATTCTCTTCTTCTCTTTTCTTCAATCAAGACTTCTTTATGATTGACATCAACCAAATGTGCAAAGGCAGAAAAAAAATCTATCGGTTCTTTCCAACCGGTTATTCTTCGAATGCACTAACTACCGTTAGCCAAATCTTCTTTGGCTACTTTACCACGTTCCATTTGATCTAGTGCCTGCATCCATACTTTAGATTGCACGTTAGCTTTAGATGCTTTCAAACTTGATTTAATTGGCTCAATTTGCAGCCCATAGGTAGCTGCATCAATTGTTGCATAGGCATTCTTTACAACTAAATCTTCTAATCTTTTCTTCATTCCACCATTGTCAAAATTTGGCTCCAATGGAAGACCAATTTCAGCTGCATGAAATTTTTCGTGTTTTCAAAAGACAAGCTTTTGTGCTTTAGCCTCATGGAAGGAAAAACACTCCCTCTTGTTATGTTGTTGGCTATCATACCAAATACAAAGCCTCTTAGAGCCTTCTCTCATGGGTCTTTGAGTTGATGAAGGTCCTCGTTCTTCAACTTTGACATCCAACTTCTCCACCTTGAAACTAATTTCTGTAAGATTCAGACGAATATCATGTATGCTTTTAATGAGTTCATCCATGACATCATTTTTAGAAGGAATAGAAGAAGAAAGAGTTGGTTGATTAGTCAAAGGAATATGGAATTTTGAAGGTGGAACAAGCTCCATCAATGGAGTTGTTAAAGTTTAAGTAGAGCCCAATCTTAGTTGCATCCACTCTCTTCGAGTAATCATGTTAACTGCATCAATAACATCTGTCCATGCACTTGACTCCTGATTTAGAGGTAGCATCTTCTTGGGGATCAGTAAGCTTCTCTACAGAATGGGATATGCAGCCTTAAGGAATAATTCAATCTTCTGACCTTCCATACTTTGTTGGTCTTCAGCATTAAGTTGTCCAAATTTACTTTCAAACTCATGGTATAAAGTGGTTGCAGCTAAACCTTTGTTGGGTTTCTCAACCCAATTAGTGAAACTTTTCTTCATCATTAGGCCAGAGACTTCTAAGAAGAATTCTTCACGTAGAACTTTTTTGAATGCAGTCTAATTTGCATCTTGCTGAAAAAGACCATGGATTCTTTCTTGAAGACCATGCTTGGCTAGTCTAGCAAAATAGCGACTCCATGTATGTTGCGGTATACCAAAGAAGAGCATTTTCTCAACATAAAAGCGAATAAAAACAAAGACATTTTGACCATTAAATTGTTTAAATTCACACCCAACTTCCTCTACGGCCTTGATAGATGTGGAATCAATCTTCTCTTCATCTTGCCTTTGTTGTTGTTGTTGTAACATTTGGATTTGTTGTTGTTGAGTCTGCTGCAGTATGCACACCAATTGTTGTAGAGTATCTCCTGAAGAATCCCCCATCTTGGAGTTCTCTTACACCGACCTTCACGTTGGGCTCACCAATGTTGCAGCACGTAGCCTTGAAGGTCACCACAGGGGTTTGGCAAGAGAAGAATGTATGGGGGTTCAAGAGCTTAGACTCTGGAGATGGTAGAGATAAGAGAAGGATTGAAGGTTTCAAGCTAAGTTCTTGAAGATAAGAGACAACAGGGTGAAGGTAGATTCAGGGAGAGGAGTAGACGGAAGAGAAGGGGTTCGAAGAAATTGAAGATGTAGAATAATACTCCCAAAACTAAATAGAAAATGAAGAAGAATACTAACAAAGATAAAGCCTGTCAGTTTCTTTCAGCATTATGAGAAGATATAACTCTAATAGACAAAAACGTGTATAAAATAATACCTTCCTCTATGCTTCTCAAATCACCAATCTAATGCTTCCTTTGGCTTCGAAAGGGGGGTAAAATAACAACATACCTAGTCAGAATTCTGTCAGGTCATTCCTTCTTCATCTCCCCCTTTGGAGTGCTCTTCACTGTCTGAAAATAGCGATCGCATGTCACACAATTTCATCAATCTCTCTTTTCACATAAAATCTTCTCAAATTGGCTGAAAGCTACATGCTTTCTTTTACATGTCATCCTAATCTAGAAGTTCTCTATATTTTTATGGATTTTTACAAGAGATAATATTTAGAATATCCAAAATTGGCTAAAAACTTGTCCAAAGAAATCCAATATTTTTAACTATAGACACTAACACTAATGCCTAAAGTGGCATTGACTCTCTAAATCTAAAAGGAAGCCACACTCTAGATTTTTTTACACGGTGTGTGCATAGCGGCACGACAGCGCGGGTGATGAGAGCTGCTAACTTCGATATAGGAGTAGTGGCCAGAAACTAGTGAAGTGGCCCCTCTAAAGGGATATCAAAGTCAACCCGTATGTGTACATATGCTAGGCATATCATAATCATGTGCTCCTTTGATTCTACACTCTGTAGTCCACACAGCTTGCATAATCTCATCTCTCTTGCCTGTCCACTCCATGCACCTGTCTCGATCAATAAAGTGTGTGATCGAGTTTGAAGTCATGCAATACTCCATCTAAATACCACTGAGAGCGGGTTGGCAATGTATGGTTGTGTGTGTGCCTCTACCTACATGTAGGATTCCCAACATGAGAGTGGGTTGCTATGTATGGATGTATGATGTGTCAACTATAGGGGACAAGAGATATAAAATATCCTTAAAAATTTTTACTCAAAAAAGTAAGATAAAGGGAGTGGAGTACTCTATCTGACAATACTTCCTCTCTCCCTCCAATCATTCTCTTTCTTCTCTCTCTTCTTTTCTTTTTTTGTACATTTCTTCTCTCTCTCCTCTCATTTCTTTTGTTAAAAACCAAAGGGGGGTGGGGAGGGGCAGGTGTAAGCATTGTCAATAAACTAATAGGGGGAAGAACATGAAATGGTAGAGAGGTAGGGATCCGCGAGCTCAAAAGGTCATCTGTATCCATGATGTTATATTTCATGAGGATAAAATGTATATGTGACTAGATCATATGATTGAGGTACGTAGGGTGATCTTTTAGGAGGAACCTCTTATCGTAGTACAACCAACCCCAACAAGACAACCTGTTGCAGTTGTTGATGATGTGGTGACCTAGGATTTTCCTATTGTGTAGGACCATGGTGTTGGATAGAGAGAACAAGTTGTGTAGTCCCCCCAACCGATTTTGAGATGCTCTACTAAATCTACTAAATTTTGGGGTGTCAACATGTTAGTGGCCTATTTGGCCGCCAGCCCCAATCTCACCTCCCCTCTCCTTTTTTTTAAATTTCTTGAGAGGGGGTTCTTTTGCGTATGTGGAGGGGAAATTTGACGAGCCCCAAGGGAGGAGGATTCACATGAGTACTAGGGGCGGAGAGAAATTAAAAATATATATCCATGTAAAGAAAACCCTTGCGTGGTTTGTTGCAGTTGTTTGGATGGAAAAAAATGGGTCCATTACAATATGCTCATGCTCATGGATTTAAGTTGCTTCCCTCACTTTGAATTCATTCTAGGATCACTCAATAGTAGCTTGATATTCTTCCTTTTCATGTAGATCACTTCTAATCGTGTATTCTTTACACATTTTCTTATTCACTTCCTCCCACTTCATGACCTTAGCTAGTATGTTATCTTCCTTAGTTTTCTTTCTATTCTCCTTTTCCAACATTCATTCTTTTGTTTTTTTCTTCCTTTATATTCTAGCTTCTTTTCTCCTACGGCTTCCCTCTTCTTGATAACAATCGTTGATCCTCTCAATTTTTGGATCTTCCTTCTCTCTTGTCATCAAAGGTGGTAAAATTGTTTACTGGAGCTAGATCCTTCTATTGTTGAGTGCTTCTTGGATGGGCTTTAACTTCTTGGTGGTCTCCTTAGGATCTTGTGCACAAATCTATCTTCTTGGATTGTCCTAATAGGCGAGGGAGCATTTAATTAGTTAGTCATCCTCATTTCATGTCAACACTTGTCACTGTCACTTGTGCATCTGTAATGATAGTTTTTAGAGCTTTCACAATTGACCTTGTGGACCGCATGGATCCATAAATCATTTGCAATACTTCTAGCTACAAGGCTCTCCATAAGGCTTTTGGAAATTCTAGTCACATAAGCATTGGGCCTTATGTTTGTGAATATGATGTGGAAGGTTTATGCCTTAAGGTGCAAATCTTTGTTTAAAATAGCACTAAAGAGCAAATCAGCCTGATTGCATTTAGGTTTCTTCATGTCTCTAGGAAGGCCTTAGCTCTTCTAGCTAATTGAAGCCACCTTGACTTATGCCTAGTGCTTCCTCCATAAGAGTAGGAGTTAAGATGATGTTGTAGTAGACTCTTCTTGCTTGATATGAACCAATACATCTCCACCTTCTCGTCTATCCTATAGATCTTGATGAAGTCATGGCAAGCTATACGGTTGATTTGGTCCTCACAACACCTTCACATAAGAGGAGAGGCCACCTTGCTCCACTATCTTCTTCAATTTATCATCACTGATGGTAGACTATCTGGTTGGTTAGGCCTCACAACACCTTCACATAAGAAGAGAGGCCACATTTCTCCACTATCTTCTTCACTTTATCATTGTTGAGACATGGCGATCACCATGCTGAGGTCTATACTTTAGAGAGACACTATATTTGGGGCTTGATTTTGAATTGGTATTTGCTACTCTTAAGTAAAAGTGATTCGTTTTTTCCCTTCCCCTCTCTAGTGGGGTACCATGGATCCATGCTTTACCATATATATATATATATATATATATAAGGTTCTTGTACAAGTGTAATGGAAATTAACCAAATCCTGAAAATGTTTCTTTGAAGGTGTAGAAATATTT
This sequence comes from Lygodium microphyllum, assembly GCF_053477565.2. Taxonomy (NCBI): domain Eukaryota; kingdom Viridiplantae; phylum Streptophyta; class Polypodiopsida; order Schizaeales; family Lygodiaceae; genus Lygodium; species Lygodium microphyllum. The sequence goes on from NC_141160.1 coordinate 69,116,095, forward strand.
GACTCAATACTTCACCTTTACCATATTACCTTGTATGGCACCTCCCCCCTGCACAACAATTATGTAATGATTCCTATCATTGCATGGTATGGTGCTTGCTTAATTGTCATAGCTAAGATTCTTGGCATATATGTGATATCTTATGATTAGAAGATCTTTTGAATTGGGGTGTTTACTTATGTATCTCAAAGAATAGTTTTAGGCCTTAAACATTCACCAATTATAGAAATTGGCATTATATTAGAGATCTTCTAAGGGTTATAGGTCACTTATTGGCTAGCATAGGACTATCACATATGAGACAACATTGAAAGCACATTGGGAATCCTGCAATGACTCGTAATATGGTCTTCTTCTAGTATAACTTCATCTAGTAGAGGATGGCGGTATAACTCTAGCAAAGAATTGAGATTTCTCACAAGGACAATCAAATTGAGAGACGTATCACTCTCTCACATAGGGACTTGTGGACTAAGATGTTTTTTTGAGCTTCTTGATCTCTCCCTTGTCTAGGACATTAGTTGTGCGGGCATAAGGGGAGATGAGGCTAAATAATTTTCATTCTTTGTCATAGTCTTTAAGAACTCCTCTTGAATCAGGATCCTTTATAAATAGATGTGCTCATGATCTTCTAAAGTTGTAGACTAGCAAGGAATGACCTCAACAAAAACATCTCTTGGAATGCATGTATCTATCATTTTGTAAGCTTTAGCTAGGGTGCAAAAGATTATATCAAAGTGAGTGAAGCATTCAAATACAACTCGATCAAATTTTGCTACTAGCTTTTCTACCATTCTATAGATTATCCTCCAAGTATAGTTAGTTTTTCAATTAAAAATGGTTTGGGTTTGGAGAGAGTTACTTCATGGTGAATGTGATCTTTTACCTCCATATTTATCAAGCTATTGTCATAAGTTTTCTACTTTACTCTTCTTTTCCTGTTGGATCTTTTTACCGACAGGTTGTGCACTAAACAAAAGGTTACTATTGTGATGGCACTACAAGGATATCAGGCCATAGCGATGCCGATTAGCGACGATAAATAGGGGTGTCGCGCAAATAGGGACGCTCCACAGAGAAAAAAAACATGGGCCAAAACCCAAGTGCATTTTATTTTGCGCATTCAGGAAAGTTTTCGAGAGGGAGAGTGAGAGAGAGAGCGACCATTTTACTTAGAGGGAGAGAAAGAGAGAAAGAAGGCTTCTCACCACTATCGGCGCCACCGCCGACGTCGTTCGCAAAGAAAAGGAGGAGGTGTACAGAGGGCGAAGAGGAGCTGCCGTCGCCGCAAAGAGGAGCCGCCAAACCCTTCTTCGAATCTTTACGGTGAGTGCATTCTCTCTCTCTCTTTTACTTGTTTAGGGTTTAATTTGTGTATATTGAGAGAGGGAGAGGAAATGAGAGAGAAAGAGAGGGAGAGGGAGAGGGAGGGGGAGAAAATGAGAGAGGGAGAGGGAGGGAGAGTGCATTCTCTCTCTCTTTTACTTTTTTTTATATAATTTGTGTATATTGAGAGAGGGAGAGGAAATGAGAGAGGGAGGGAGAGGAAATGAGGGAGAGGGAGAGGGAGGAAATCGGAGAGGGAGGGAGAGTGCATTATCTTTCTCTTTTACTTTTTTTTGTATAATTTGTGTATATTGAGAGAGGGAGAGGAAATGAAAGAGAAAGAGAGGGAGAGGGAGGGAGAGGAAATGGGAGAGGGAGGGGGAGGGGGAGGGGGAGGGGGAGGAAATGAGAGAGGGAGAGGGAGGGAGAGAGAGAGAGAGAGAAAGAGAGGGAGAGGGGGAGAGGAAGGAAATGGGAAAGGAAGAGGGAGGGAGAGAGAAAGAGAGGGGGAGGAAATGGGAGAGGGAGAGGGAGAGGGAGGGAGACATTAAACATAATAGGAAAATGAGAGAGAGGGAGAGGGAGAGGGAGGAAGAGAAACAAAAAGAGAGGGAGAGGGAGAGGGGGAGGAAATGGGAAAAGAAGATGGAGGGAGACATTAAACATAATAGGAAAATGAGATAGAGGGAGAGGGAGAGTGAGGAAATGGGAGAGGGAGAGAGAGGAAATGGGAATGGGAGAGGGAGAGGGAGAGAAAGAGAGAGAGAAGGAGAGGGAGAGGGAGAGGGGGAGGAAATGGGAAAGGAAGAGGGAGGGAGAGGGAGGGAGATATTAAGCGTAATAGGGAGACATTAAACATAATAGGAAAATGAGAGAGGGAGAGGAAATGAGAGAAGGAGAGGGAGGGAGACATTAAACATAATAGGGAAATGAGAGAGGGAGAAGAAATGAGAGAAGGAGAGGAAGAGAGCAAAAGGAAACAAGAGAGGGAGAGGAGAGAGAAAAAAATGAGAGAATGAGAGGAGAGAGAAAAAGAGAGAAAAGATGTTAAACATAATAGGGAAAGAGAGAAAGAGAGGGTGAGGGTGAGGGAGGGAGAGGAAATGAGAGAGGGAGAGAAGAGAGAAAAAAATGAGAGAGGGAGAGGAGAGAGAAAAAGAGAGAAAAATCATTAAACCTAATAGGGAAAGAGAGAAAGAGAGGGTGAGGGTGAGGGAGGGAGAGGAAATGAGAGAGGGAGAGAAAGAGAGAAAAGTAAATAAGACCTTACAATAAGCTCATCCTAGGCTCATAGGGGTTAGGCCGATCCTCAACAAACCTAAGGGATATATGGCTAGAGAACCCTAGCATACTTGTGCCTCCTAGCATAATGTTCTTCCTGCAAAGAGACCTCTCATACATGGGGCTTGTCCTAGCCTCCACCACGCAAGTATACAACAAAGGCAATCAACCAATCAGTCAGAAAAACATTCATTTTTCATAACGTAAATCCAAAAATAACTTTGGATATTCCATAAAAATCAATCTCTTCTTAAAAAGACAAATACAAAAACCTAAAACAACATCATTCTTGGCATCCATTACCGATTGAAATCAGTAAGACTTTGAAATCCTACCTTAAGTATTATAACTATTTTTTTGTGGTGGATTTTCTTGCCATAATTCAATGTCAATTTGTGCTTGTGTTTTTCACAATGTGTTGACTATCACCACAACAAAAACGAGTCATAGACGTGCAAAGTCGGGCGCATCTATCATTGCATCTATATGCGCATGTAAAAGAGCGTGTAAATAGACGCAAATTTTGCGTCTATATATCCGCACAGATAGACGCGAATATAGAGGCGTTTTCAGACGCGTAATTATTAAACCACCTGAAATTGGACTTAATATAATTAAAAAACCAGAGTTAATAATTATTTTTTCATTGCTCTCTAATGAATGGCAGTTCCTCAAGTTGACAAGCCTGATATAAGTAATTAGCGGCAAGCGACACAAACCTTATTATACAATTAGTATAGCAAGCATTGCATGTATCTCGTAATTTTTCTACTTGAAGAAGATAAAAAATACTTCATTTTTATTATGAAAAATTCAATTTAGCTTTAAACTTGACTATTGATTCTTAAGTATGCACATGTGCATATGATATTTTTCATAGAATTAAGAATACACATTGAATCATTAAGCGAATTAAGTATGTTATAGTGAATGATCCATCTCATCTTCAATGAGATCAGCCCTTGCTAAACTATCTACTTCTAGGTCTATGTTACAAGAGGTAACGAAACAAGTAAGTCTATCCCACTATCAAATGTGTTGCTATATTGCTCAATAACTTCATCATCATCAACCACATTATTGTCCTCTTCTGCATTTCCTTGAACATCCTCGCGAGGTTCATCTTGTACTATATCATGCATATCATCCATTATGGTGTCATCATGTACATCATCATTAATTGTTAATTCGTCATCTGCTATCTCTATGTCGGTAATATTACCACATATTGGTTTTGAACGATTAGATATAGGGATGACATATCACCATCGGTTATTGTTTACCATTGGATGATATACAACTTGTATTTGAAAAACAAAAGCAAGAAACTTAAATACTTATTATATTGTGTATATGTATCACATGTATACATATTAAAAAAATAGCTTTTACATATATACCTGCTCGCATTGTTGAGGTAGTACTAATGTGTCATTCTTGTTTTGGTCAAATTTTGTAGAGTCAATGATTACAAAACCACTTGGATGACGTCTAATTGTGCAATGCTCACCATTTGTTACCACTTCTTTAAACCACTTCACATCCAGTACATATATAAAGAATCATCTAAAGTCAAGCTTCAGAATATCTTGGATCAAGCCACAATAGCCTTCCATGGTACCATTGGCATCCTCAAAGTGAGCAAGGACACCACAATCTTGGGTATTTCTCTTTTCATCTATACATTGAGTTCGAAGATGTTTACCCTCACACCAAATACCATTGAATAATGTGCACTAGTAGTAAAAGATTAAGATCAAACATGTCAATTTATTATATAAAATATAACTAAAAACAAATTAATTGATAGTATGTCTCACCTTTGATAAGCAACCTCGTGTGTATTCCCACTCTTCTTGAGATATATTAATTTTCTCATCTTTTTCCATTCTCTCCATTTCCTCATGTAACCAATCTATATCAATATGACATGGGAGCACATTTAGATGATTTGGAAATGAGACATTACGTCCATATCTGGTGCGAAATGCTTGTCTTTCGCTTTTTCTTCTTGCCCTTGCTTCATTATATAGTGTCACCCATTTGCTCATTACATCACGATTGAGTACACAAAAACTATTTAACTTACGAAGTTCTTCTTTTGTTAGCACTTTACTCATTCCTTTTTCTTGAGGTATTATCTTCATCGTCTTTCCATAGTTGTGGTTGAGAGGGGTCCACTTCAGTAAGATATTCAGAGATATAAACAAGGGATGATTGCACTAACCAACCCTCAGCCATGCTTCCCTCAGGCTGTGCTTTTTGCCTCACAAAATCTTTCAAGGTTTTCATGAAGCCCTCAAGAAAAAACATCCACCTTGCATGAACTGCCCCACAAAGTGCGATCTCATCAATCAAATGTACGAGTAAATGTAATTGAGTAGTCAAAATGGAGCGAGGAAAAATTTCCTCCACCAAACAAACAACCTCAACAGATAATACTTGAGCATCTTGCAATGTGTTTGGATCAATTTCCTTCGAGCTCACGTAATTGTTTATTTTTGTGTAGAAATTCAAAGAGGTTCACTACATGATGTATGCAATATATAATGAAAAAATACAATGTATACACACCTCACAAGCTCTCCCATCTTGTAAATGATATCACGTACATCTTTGGATACACAATGGGATATGCTAGTAGAAAGTACGAACTGAATGTAAATAATATTCATAGATCAAATGATTAGTTGAGGAAAAATTCATTATATCCCAAAGTTTACACATAGTTACTCCACTAATTTCTATAGTCATGGTTAGAGATACCCTTACTTGAATCATTTTGTTCCAATCGTGGGACTTCAAACCGGATAGTTGCTCCACACCTCTTTTCTTTTTCTTTATAAAGGCTCACTTGAGACATCTCATACATTCTGTGGGTGTTCGAAAGCTACATATCTGTTCCTTCACTATTTTTTCCTCATTCTTTGACAGCATCCAAGGTGCATGGGGTAGCTTAATCTTTCCTCTAGGTCCAACGCGTGGCCTTGCTTGTCTCATGCGACCAATGTTACGTAAATACTCCCTTACATTGACTGAATCACGATCCCCTATCAAGTGATCCCATAATGTAGATACAACATTTTTGAATATGTGTATGGGGTCCAACAGGTGATTGATCTTGAGTTCAATCCAATACGAAAGATGAAAAAATATAAAGAACCTTACAAACAAGCAATATATTATGTAAACAATTCATCATGCTAAATACTTTAAAGTCAATCGAGAGAAATATACTTCTTACCGACTCATGCCGAGTGGAGGGTGGTTGTCGACATTAATCCATCTCTCCTTCCAATCTCGAATGGTAGGGAGAACATATTTGGGATGGTCAATAGGAAGAAATCGATGATGATTGTCATAGATAACCTTCTTTAAGCATGCCAGCGTAGAGGAAACTAGAGAGGGACCGCAAATAGGACATGCATGACATCCTGATGTGGTTAAACCTGTTGAATTAATAACATGCAATTGATTTAAGTCTTGAATTTCAAATATAGAGTTATATACATGTGCCTGAATACTCTCCATATCCTGAAAAGTCATGCATGGTCCACAACAACATGGCCTTCAAAGTGAAATCTCTAGAGGATGCAGATGCGCTTGTATGTTGCACCTCAATACCTTCCCATAACATTTCTAACTCTTCAATCAAAGGCTCTAAGTAAATGTCCATGTTTTTTACCTTATACTTTCCAAGAATAAGAAGTGACAATATTACATGTCCCTTTTTAATTACCATGGATGGAGGAATATTATAGTTCACCAATACTACTGGCCATACACTGTATGATGTGCTTTTGATGCCAAATGGATTGATTCCATCCATACCTAAACCAAATCTCAAATTTCTTGGCTCTTCTTTGAAAACGGGCCACAAATTGTCTATATGTTGCCATGCTGGTGTGTCTGCAGGGATCCTCCGTTTTCCATCACTTGTACGATGACTAGCATGCCATGATATGAGCTTTCCAATAGACTTACACTTGAACATAAGTTGAATATGTGGAATAATCAGAAAATGTCGCAAAACCTTACGAGGCACATGACATAATCGAGGCCTCCCAGAGATGTCAAGTAATGTCTTGCTTGCTCTCTCTTAGTTGGCAATTTGTTTCCTTTTGGAAGTATTTGTGATAATAACCTACATATATTTTTAAAAGTGAGTTAAAAAACCACCAACATATATTTGTGTCTGATTTTAAAATAGAACAATTAATATTATGATTCATAAGCCAAAATGAATTGATACCTACTTCAATAATGCATTCAAACTGACATTACTCCATCCATAAATTGTTTGTAAGTTAAGTATCTCGAGGGACGCATGAAGAACGGAGTACGTACAATCTTCATACAATGAAGTAGATGACGCTACGTATACTGGGTCATCTGGCGTCGTAGAGTGACCTTCTCCCCGAACTGATTGCGAAAATAGATCGTGTACCATGTTGTCCAAAATCTCATCCTCTACAACTTGATGGGACATTTCATGAGGGCTACTATCATGATCGTCAGTCTCCACTCTTCTTGAAGACTCTGCCTCCTGTGTCGACGTTTTGCAGCCTCTTGATGCCCGGGAGGGAGCATCTGAGGATGTGGCACCACATCCTGCTCAACCACAAAAGGGAGTTACATGTACATTGATATATATTTCAAACATAGACTAGCAATCTTACTATTAAAAACAATGAATACCGGTGATTTTTCTCGGTCCCATTCTCGATACATGCTGAGGTGTGACATTGCAACTCGATGTGCTCGAAAAATACACCCTCCACAACGATCACACATGCATTTAATTTTTTGTTGTAGCCATGCACCTCGATTATGAAGACGTAATGTTTCATCCTCACTTGAGGATATGCTCGTTGACTCATCAACATGCACCGCACTAGGTGATAATGACGACATGATTAAACCTTATTCATGACAACATCAAATTTGTTATTAATATGTTTACATAAAAACTTCAAGGCATATTAATTATTCTAAGATATTCAATTTTAAATACAAAAAACTTATCATAAATATATAAAAACTTATGATAAGAACTTACTATCAAAACTTATCTTAAATACAAAAACTTATGATAAAAATGCAAGCGCACTAAATGCGCGTCTATGCCTGCGTCTAACTGCGCATACACGCCTACATCTATCTGCGCATCTACATCCGCATCTATTAGCCCGTTTACGTAAACTTAGACGTACATATATACGCAAAAATAGACGTAAACGTCAAAATTCAAAAGATACAAGTGATTTCTTTTCAAACTGCGCCTTTCCTGCGTTTTTTGCACGTTCTAGAGCTCGAGTTCAATCGACATGCAGTCTACCTCTACTAGTCTCTTCATGACTCACCTCCTCATGACTCACCTCTTCTTTCACTTCAAAGAGACAAGAAGGGAAACAAGACAGCTAAAGAGAAGAAAGCCAAGGAGAGGAAGAAAGAGAGAACAAAAGAGAGGAGAACAAGAGGAACAAGAGGCAAAGAGAGGAGACAACAAGCAGCAAGCATCAAGGGAGAACAACTCACCAAGGAGAGGAAGAAGGGGAAGGAAGCAGTGCTACTACCTGTCCACACAAAAGACCCAAGGTGAGTCCTCTCTCTCTCTCTCTCTCTCTCTCTCTCTCTCTCTCTTTCTCCCTCCCTCCCTCTCTCTCTCTTTCTATATTAGGATCTTTCTTTCTATGATTGAAGTTTTCATATCACAAAGAATCATGGATAGCGGTTGTCGGCTTGAGAGCGGCTGACTTAGTGTGTTTGACAGCGTGTGTAGATTCCAGTGCAGACGTAGATATAGAGACGCAGCTATGTTTGATGTTATCGCATTTGCAGCCGCGTCTCCAAGCGTGTGTATTCTGCATCTCAAACGCGAGATGTAATGTGTTCCCTATTATCATCCAGGACACGTCTTAGCAGTCCATCGGAAAGGATGTCTAGAAAACTCCTCCCGGCACTCCCATGGAATGTTACGGGTTTTACGTTCTAGGTCTTCTCGCGTCTGCCACGTAGCGGAAGCATCCTGGCCGTTCCCACTTAGGATCGACCGGAATTAGGGTTTTCCTGATTGGTCATTAGCTAACAGTAACTAGCGTCAGACCCGAGCGAACTACATTATGCAGAAATGCCAGGTCCGAAGCGATTTTCCGCTGCACTTGGTTCAAGGAGAATGGGAAACGAGAGGGATGCAAGGCTCAACCTCTCTGCCATAAGGCATAGTCCCATTCCGTTCCCCTAAAACAGCGTAAATCGGTTAAGACGTAACTCTAGGTCATCGCTCTCGTTATTCGTTTTGATGATGATGATCATCCCGCTGTTCTTCGAGATTTTTGAGAAAAGTTCCCGGCTAACCGGGACCACCCAACCATAGGATGGACCCATGGCCCATCCTCCGCACTTTCCTCGGTTTTTTTTAGTTATGTAATTATCTAAAACATTAATTTGACATATAACAATCAGCTTCTTTAATTAATCGTGTTAAGCACTGGTTCCTTCACGTAATCTTATCACCTGACATAGAAAACCAATATCAAGCAAGTTCTTTTTTTAACATTTCATCATTTTATCTTTGAAATACAAGGAGTTCCGCTCGTAGGCTTGTCCATAATCCGCCCGAAGCCTATCCAGTAATCCGCCAGGGATCACTATTCCAAGCTTCCGCCCGTAGACTAGTATGCGGGCCTCGAGATCCAATCTCGAGTCACGTTAGCCTCTTGTGCAGGACCCGGAAGGTGAGGGATTTATGGCCAGAGCCCCCCCTGGCACCCAAGCGTCCTCCTGCTCCAAGTAGAGCTCAACGGAAAGACCTCTCGCGGCGGGTTCGGTCCACGTTCCCGGCGCGGTCAACAACCCCCTTGGTTAGGGTCAGGCAGGCAGTCGGGGGTAACTGAAGCTCCCTCTCCCTTCAGGCCTTCAACCTGAAGCATTAGATATCATTTCATCCTTTAGTTCTTTGAGCAAACAATGCAAACAGTGCTTTCTAAACTGTTACAAGCACAATCATTTCCAGTGGTCGTTTACTTGGCCAACTGTTAAGGAGTGAATCCTTCTCTCCGAATGCATCCAGCATTCGATCCGGGATCAATTGTGACTTGGCAAGATCCCCAAGGGTTTGTTTGTTCACCCTTTTGTCCTTGGGTTAGGGCCATACCCTGTTAACCCAACTTAACCAATACCTTAGGTTTTATTAACAGTAAATCCTGGCGACCATGTCGCTCCAATTTATTGATTGATCATTTGCTTCCAAGCAGTTACCTAACTTTCCTTTACTTGGCAAATTTTCCCCAAGAAAGGTGATGTAACAGGATGACTACTCATCCTCTTGCAAGTTAAACTTGCACAAGAACTTGCCAACCTCATTTCAAGAAATGGCAAAACTCTCTTGTGAACAAACCACAAGTCTATGCAACGTTGCAACTTATTGCACAAGTGTCGCATCTATTCCATGGGATCATTTCACCCATTGAACGACGTTTTCTGGTCACGGAATTATCTCCAGATGAGAAGCAGGGTTTAGGGTGTCTTCTTACCCAACCCATTCCTAATTACACTAGGCCGACAATGTTCGGTCCTAGGAATTCCAACTCAATCCGAGTTTCATCATTTGAACGAGTGATCCTTAGGGTAGAAACCTTAGATCATTTTATGCATGAGCGTCCAATTGTCCCTACATTCCGTGAATGTGGGTAGGACCTTTGGTTCAAGGGTTGGTCTTAGTAACAAGTGCGTGAAACTAGGTCAAGTCCTTAACGTGCTAAACCCTAGTTAGCACTTGGGTTATTTATCGTATCGGTTGAGCCATCCTATGCGAATCCCTTGCGGGTTAGGCGATTTAGATAATTCGATCTACTTGTCTTGCGACAAGGACGAACCATCCCTAGAGATGTTAACTTGATCTTAAAGGAGAAAGCTAGTTGTAACATCTCACAATTCACCTAAACGCGTGATTCATTGCTTCTACGTACCCCTAAATTCGCAATAACCCTAACTTTTCTTGTTAAGACCAAAACGCATGTTAAACTGCGGCATAACTTCCATTGATCCTACTAGGACTTGCATTCAAGAATCATGCCCACAATTCTTTTTCTAAGCTTTTAAGATTTCATGCTTCAATAAACCATGCAGCCTTTCCCTAAATACAACTCTTGATGAATGAAATTTTTCATATGACAAATGTGCAACATGCACTCCTTTCCTGACTACAACGTAGTGAAATTCATGGCAAAAAAACTAGAGTTGACCTATTCCAATTTACAATCACATGCCACACGCAAATTCCTAGAATCATTTCCGCGCTCTTCTATTTCCTACGGGGTTAAGGACTTTCCCTAATGAATCATTCAATGAAGATTTGTCTAAAAATGCAACGTGCAATTAATCTTTCCATGCCTAGTCAAAGGTACACTTTAATAATCTCAACCTTATAATGATAGGCAATAGGTGTTCTAGGCCGTCACTTTGACATGCACGACAAGGCAACATACTATTAAGGACGTTAAATGGATAGACAATTTCTTTATATGGAAAATACCAATGACCCAATTTCATGTCATGAACTAATTCTAATCATTGTTCGAATAGTCGATTTATTTCCAGTTGCATTTAACTTGACTAGGTGATTTTTAAGCATGCATAGGTGCTTCCTAATCCATGAAGTTGTCATGATTAATGCAATGCTTTTGCGTGGAATCAAAATTAGTAAAAACCTGGACTTGTGGGCTCGGGGAGATATCCACATGAATATTAGGAGAAGAACCTTTTGTGCTTGCGCTTTGTGACTTTTTTAGGGCCCATCGCGAATTCGATCTTCGGTTAGCCTTCATGGATTTCGAACTTCTTGCCTTGGCTTGCAGTCTTATGATCTTGGCCCGTCTCCCTCTTACGCGAAAATCCCCTTTGAAGTACAGATCCTTGAAGAAGTACCGGCTTGCAAGATTTGGCTTACGGAAGGCCTGAGGGTTTGGAGCTTGGACTTTTTTGTGGGAGAGGAGGGAGTTCGCAAGAAGGGCTCTTGTGAATGGCCTTGGGGCAATGGAGACTTTGAGAGTTCTTCCTCTTCTCCTGAGGCTAGGGATGGGCTTGTGGGTGATCGGTGGGAAGGGGGCTTAACAAAACCCCCTTAGAAGCTTCCTAAAGAAGCTTCTATGAAGATTCTAAGGTGTGCAGCTCCGACGTGGAAAGAGGGAGGATAATAATGACGTGGAAGAGGATGACGACGATTCGAAAGGCCTTGATGGCAGCATGTGGGCTCAACGACAGCATGCGGCATCAACGGCAGTAGCTCGGCAGTTGGCGTAGTGAAGGCGGGATGGCTCGCACGGCAGCAGGCAGCTCTTGCTTCTTTCAGCGTGGCGGTCTCTCCTTCTGTCCGTCAGCGTGTCTGGCTCTACGGCAGCGGCTTCTCTAGCACGACCTCTCTGCTTCCTTCCTCATCACGACGTAGCACAGCACTCAATGCTTCACTACTCCCTCCTCCACTCACTCCACAATAGCCTCCACAACCTGTCGCCTTCCTCCTCTCACCTCTCAAGTAGCATGTCGTAGCCTTTTCCCCCCCTTTTTTCAACACCTTAGAGGGTGTATTTATAGGACAAGGGGGGGAGAGGGCTCCCTCCCCCACGTGGCCCCCTTGCATGGTATCCTCCCTTCCACCTTCTTAGTTTCCCAATATAGCCCATCCCATCCCCTTCCCTCAGCCACGCTTTGGCTGGGGGGAAGGTAAAAAATAAAAAATAAAAAAATTTGCAATAAACCTATCATTATCCTCTTGACCTCCTCCCAAGAGGATGTTTCCTCGTAGGTGATGTGGTTTTTGATCCTCGGTCCCGGTTGACCAATGCGGAGTACTCCTTTTCTTGCGTACGGTCATAAATCAACTACCGAAAATGGAGATAATCTTTTCACGAATTTACGGTGTGTGGGAGGTTGGTCTTGTAATATTTTTATTCAAACGAAAATGTTACACGAGAATACATGTGCTCTACTCAAAATCTTTGACTTTAGAGATGTGTCTGAGAGCGCGTTTATTTTGCACCTCAGACACGAATATACACACACTTTGCTCAAAAGCTTTGACTTCTAGGAAGCGTCTTAGAGCATGTCTATTCTGCATCTCAGATGCGAATATACACGCGCTCTGCCCAGAAGGTTTGACTTTAGGGAAGTGTCGGAGAGCGCATTCATTCTGCATCTCAGACGCGAATATACACGCGCCAGCTCTGATAAAAAAACAAGTTTTTATTTTTGGAATTGTACGAACATGTTACATAATATTACAGTTTACACAATATTACAGTTTAGCAAATTTGTTTTATTCCTGTGTTTTGTTTGCAGATGTCGCATCCTGGTTTATCTAGCAATGATCTAGATTTGGAGCGCATGAATGATACATTGGTCTTGTTCAGCAGAGGGGTCAATGCTTTTTTTGGAGGTTTTCCTAGTAAGGAAGACTTCATGGGAGAGATGACTAGATACCTTGGCCGCTCTCCCACAGTAGACGAGGTGTTCAGCATCATGTCTAGAATGCATCTGACGTCTTTGCCTAGCACTGCTTCGCAAACACCAAATGTCCAAAATCCAATTGTAGGTACTCCACGTGCAGTGCCTATACATGCATCGGCTGAAGCACAAGCGTCAACTGACGCACGTGCATCCAGCGAGGCAGAGGGTAGTCGATAGAGAGGGAGGAGGGAGAGTCGAGGAAAAGGACGAGACTTAGGTGGGGGTTGCCTAGGAGGTGGTGAGCGATCACCCTCACCAGAAGATCACAGAGAGGAGCTAGTACGCTAGTACTATAGAGTTACAGATACTGGTGGCATCTTCCATGATGATGAAGGAAGGGGTGTAATGGCGTACATGAGGAGCATCGTGCATGCGACGTATAAAGATTGTTTCGTTTACTTCAAGAATCAAAAAAGCGGCTTGTGGCAGGAGGTATTGAGGGCAGTCCATAGGAGGTACCCAAATCCTGAGGGTCAGCGATTCTCGGATAATTGGGGACGCACAAAATGTTAAGATATCGAGCTCCACTCATGATATGCCAGGGTGACCGTTGTGCATTTATGTCACCGACTTGTCAGTTGTAGACGCGGTTGGTACACCGCCCATGAATAATAGCTAGATGACAGCTATCCTTATCTACTCTAGTTCGTGGCTCAGTTAGTATGCCACCTTAGTTAGTTGTCTTTGGTTTGAAACCCATATATAGGGTTCTTCTATTTCTTTGTATGAGAGTTCTTTTGGCTTACACAACTAAGAAGAGGAAAACTGTTTTCAGCCTCCACCTCTGTGTGTATTCCCCCATTGTGCAAGCAAGAAAGCTACAAGTGAGACGCCTTCCTTCTCTCCCACAATCTTGACATGGTATCAGAGCCTTGTTCGTAGTAAGGAGCTCAAGAAAGCAAGCCAAGCTCGCGGTGTTCTGGTAAGAGGAGCAGTGGTGCTTTCATTTTCTGTTTTGGGAGCAGATCTCTGCAGGTAATACAGCCGGAAAGTGCAGGAGTGCATTGTCCCAGGTTGAGACGCCCTTCGCGACCTTGTTTTTTTGATTTGAGGCCATTTCAGGGCCTATTTTGGAGGTGGAAGTTTTCTGCACGCACTCAGGAAAAGGCCCAGTTTTATGCTGTGCAGCCACTGTTCTACAGGTCGGTGAAAAGTTACTGTAGAAATTGCATCGTATGCTTGTGCGCAGAGACATTGGGAGTTTCAGAATCATCCTTGGTTCCTGTTTATGCAAAATCGTCACTAGGAAGTGACTGTGTGGTCAAATACCACTTTCGCCAGTTTTGCAGATTTGCCCTTGTGAGGGTGAAGCTGTGTTCTTTGCAGTGACAGAACTTTTTGCAGTGTTCTGTAATGGCATCTGATTCTCTCTCACAGATTATCACTGAAAAGCTTGACAAGAACAACTTCCAAGCATGGAAGTTTAGAATGACGAATTTCCTTATGGGAAAAGGATATTGGGAATTTGTTGCAGGAAATGAAGAAGAACCAGTTCTTCCTGATGTTCCCAATCAGCAGCAAATGCAGGCATTTAAAGTATGGCATGAGAGAGCCAGGAAAGTTATGTATTGGTTGTCTATCAGTATTTCAGACTCTATGATTGTGCATATTCAGGATGCAAGTACGCCAAAGGAGGCATGGGATACTTTGTCAAAAATGTATAGCACAAATACTCAAGCCAGGAAAATGCAGCTCAAGCAAGAGTTGCATAATGTGCAAAGAGAAAATATGAGCATCAATGACTACCACATGAAGGTGAAGAAGATTGCAGATGCACTTGCTTCCATTGGGTCGCCAGTGGAAGATGATGATTTAGTTTCTGTGACCTTGAATGGTCTAGGAAAGGATTATGCGCAGTTTCGGACATCCATTTCCGTCCGTGAAAGATTTCCTGATTTTGAGGAGTTGATTGCTCTTCTAATTTCTGAGGAGCAGAGAAATGGTGGTGCATCTTCTTCAGGAGGAACTTCAAAAGAAGCTGTCTTCTACTCAAATGCTGGAAGAGGTAGAGGCAGAGGTAGAGGAGGCCGATTTGGAGGCCGTGGTAGAAATCAGAATATGCAGCAAACTCAAGAAAACCAGTCCTATGGAGGAGGACGTGGTAACTCTAGAGGCAGGGGGAGCCAAAGAGGTCGTGGTGGATGGCAAAGAGGCCAAAATGCAAACAGTAATGTTGAATGCTACTACTGTGGTAAAATGGGTCATATGGCTAAAGACTGCTATAAAAAGCAGAATGACATCATGAATGGAAAACTGCAACAAGGGAATTATGCATCTTCTAGTAGACAGGGTGATGACAGAAATGAGCATTTGTTCATGGTGCAGCACATGAACAATTCTGTGACAAGTGCAGAAGAAAGCAATGATGTATGGTATGTTGACTCAGGTGCATCAAACCACATGACAGGTCATGCAGAATGGATGGAGGATGCAAGGAAAATGGAAAAACCAGGATTTGTGGAGACTGGTGATGATACTGCACATCCTATTGTGCAGATTGGAAAAATTCCTTTGTCTATGCAGGATGGGAAAAAGAAATACATGTCCGATGTATTTCATGTCCCGAATATCACCAAGAATCTAGTTTTTGTTGGTCAAATGGTTGAACAGGGCTTGCAGGTCAGATTTAATCCTCATGGATGCTTTGTTGAGGATATGAAAAATAAAGGTCGCTTGATAGCAAAAGGAAAGAAGAAGGGCAGAATGTTTACATTGGATGCAGACATGTCTGAATTGAGTGCAGCAATGTTTGCACATGGGACCGGTGTAGTTGCAGATATTGATATCTGGCATAAACGCATTGGTCATGTTAATGTACAGCGACTTAAATCAATGCAGGCCCAAAATATTGTTGCAGGATTGCCCAAATTCAAGGTTGCAGAAATGCATAAGGTATGTGAAGCCTGTCAGTTTGGAAAACAGGCAAGGAAACCATTTCCTAGACATGTTCAAGAGAGTGAGAAGCCATTGGAATTAATCCACTCTGATGTGTGGACTACTAAAGCTGCATCTCTTGGAGGCTGACATTATTTTGTCACTTTTATTGATGACTATAGCAGAAAAGTTTGGGTGTATTTTATGAAAAAGAAAAGTGAAGTTTTTGGGCATTTCAAAACTCTTAAAGCTATGGTTGAAAAAGAAACAGGCCTGCAGATAAAATGCCTAAGGTCAGATGGAGGGGGAGAGTACCTCTCAAATGAGTTTGCAAGCTTCCTGCAGGCGCATGGCATAAAGCAGCAATATTCATGTAGTCATACCCCACAACAAAATGGAATTGCAGAAAGGAAAAACATGCATATTGGAGAGGTATCTCGTGCCATGCTCAACGAAAAAGACTTGCCAGATTTTTACTGGGCTGAAGCAGTTGCTACAGCAGTCTACATAATGAACAGGTCTCCCACTGCAGCAATACATGGAATGACTCCAGAGGAGAGGTATACTGGTAGGAAACCAGATATTTCTCATTTGAAGATTTTTGGTTGCATTGCCTATGTACATGTGCCAGATGAGTTGAGATCCAAGTTGGATCCAAAAGCTGAGAAGTGCATCTTTATTGGTTACTCTCTGCAGCAAAAAGGGTATAGATGCTATAACCCTTCTACTCGTAAGTTTACAGTGAGCAAAGATGTTTTGTTTGATGAGATGAGTAGCTGGTATAAACCAGTAAATGTGATTGATGATGTAGATGCACAAAATGATAATGCTGTACAGAATTCACAACAGCAGTCACAAAATATTAGTGGACCTGGAGCGTCCTCTAGCAGTGGTTCACATTCTTCGCCATGGACAGGCAGATTGAGATCAGGAGAATCTTCTCAAAGCAATGCAGACAGTGGTATGCAGGTATCATGAAAAGGAAAAGAGAAGGTTGACCAGCCCATGTTTGATGTGAATGCAGGTCACTCTTATGTGGATGGTGAATCCAGTGGCTCAGAACAGAGCATTGATGATGAGTTGGGTATTCCTTCTATTGTTACACCTGGAGTAAGGAAGACCAGGGATGTTTTGAGAGCACCTGGGAGTGAACCTACTTTGCGCAGGTCTACGAGAGCTAGGTATCCTGTGGATAGGCTGAAATATGATGGATTTACAGCCATTCACTATGCATATATGGTCAAAGTGATACAGGAACCAGAACCCACTTCTTTTGAGCAAGCCATGGGAAAAGAAAAATGGGAGAAAGCCATGGATGAAGAAATGGATGCCTTGGAAGTAAATGCTACATGGGAATTGGTACCTTTGCCTAAAGGTAAGAATGCAATTGGCTGTAAGTGGGTTTATAAGGTGAAGCACAATGCAGATGGTTCTGTGAACAGATACAAGGCAAGATTAGTAGTCAAGGGGTATGCACAAACATATGGCATTGACTATGAAGAAACATTCAGTCCGGTTGCAAGGATGGCAACCGTAAGAGCAGTCATTGCTATGGCTGCATCAAAGGGATGGTCTTTACATCAGATGGATGTAAAGAATGCCTTCTTGCATGGTGATTTGCAAGAAGAGGTCTATATGGAGCAGCCACCAGGTTATGTGCAAGCTGTTCATCCTGAGTTTGTTTGCAGGTTGAAGAAAGCCTTGTATGGCTTGAAGCAAGCACCTAGAGCATGGTCTGACAAGATAGGACAGTATCTTGTCACTATTGGCTTTCAGATTTCCAAGGCAGATTTCTCACTTTATGTGAGAAAAACAGAGAAAGGTATTATGCTACTTGTCATTTATGTTGATGATTTGATTATGACAGGTGACAGTGATGAAGATATCCTTCATGTGAAAATGCTATTGAAGCAGAAGTTTGAGATGAAGGATTTGGGAGAGCTGCGTTATTTCTTGGGCATTGAGGTGATTAGATCACCAAGTGGGATACAGCTCTTGCAGAGGCAATATGGATTGGACATGCTGTCCAAATATGGGATGACAGGCTGTAAGCCTATTTCAGTTCCTTTGGAGCAGAATGTGAAGCTGAGCACAGATGCAGGTGAGCTTCTAGAAGACCCTACTATGTACAGACGCATAGTAAGAAGTTTGATTTATATGACTATTACCAGGCCAGATTTGAGTTATGTTGTTGGATTGGTAAGTCAGTTTATGCAGGCTCCAAGGAAACCACATTTGGATGCGGCTAGACGCATACTCAGGTATGTGAAGTCCACATTGCAGTATGGACTATTTTATGAGACTGGGGTTCAGATACAGTTGCATGGATACACTGATGCTGATTGGGCTGGTAGCATTTCTGATAGACGATCTACCAGTGGATATGTGTTCTCTTTTGGGAGTGCTGCAGTCACTTGGAGCAGCAAGAAACAGCCTACAGTTGCCTTATCCAGCACAGAGGCTGGGTACAGGGGCGCAGCAATGGTTGCATGTGAGGTAGCTTGGTTGCATAAGCTACTTTATGATATGCATCAGTCTACAGATGGGCCAGCGTGACAACATGAGTAGTATACACTTGGCAAATAACCCAGTCTATCATGCTAGAACAAAGCACATTGAGGTGCATTATCACTATGTGCGAGAGAGGGTTTTACTAGGTCTTATTGATCTAGTTTATGTCAGCACAGAGGATCAGGTAGCTGACATATTCACGAAGGCATTGGGCGCAGAGAAGTTGTGCAAGTTTAGAGACCTGCTTGGTGTGCAGGAATTGGGATTGAGCTCGAGGGGGAGTGTTGAGATATCGAGCTCCACTCATGATATGCCAGGGTGACCGTTGTGCATTTATGTCACCGACTTGTCAGTTGTAGACGCGGTTGGTACACCGCCCATGAATAATAGCTAGATGACAGCTATCCTTATCTACTCTAGTTCGTGGCTCAGTTAGTATGCCACCTTAGTTAGTTGTCTTTGGTTTGAAACCCATATATAGGGTTCTTCTATTTCTTTGTATGAGAGTTCTTTTGGCTTACACAACTAAGAAGAGGAAAACTGTTTTCAGCCTCCACCTCTATGTGTATTCCCCCATTGTGCAAGCAAGAAAGCTACAAGTGAGACTCCTTCCTTCTCTCCCACAATCTTGACACAAAAGTGAGGGATTTTCTTCACAACAAAAGATCCCACCTCATAACACGCGCCAGGGAGTCACTGCGGAGACAAGAGGAGGTGCGTGGAGCCCATAGCCAACCACCTATGTGCCACCGCATAGAGTGGAAGAAAGCCAAGAAGAAAACAACAGAGAAAGTGAAGAGTCGCCAGCATGTAGAGGCGCGACGCATCCAAATGGAAACCATGGGATCATTGCATTATGGATTGGGCAGCAGAGAGTCGTGGGAGGCAAAGTTTATAAGTATATTTTGATTTCTAGTTTTTTAAAATTTATATATTTTTTTAATTCTTTATATAATTTGTTCTAATACATTGTGTCTCATAATTGTTTGTATATCATAATTATTTTGCAGACTACTATCATTGGTAGGATACGTGCTCCTAGAGAGGTAGGTTACCATCGAGGCCATAACCATGCAGCCACATGGCTTCACTTCTATGAGGAGGGTCTCATCACTGAGGAGCAATACAACTGGGCTATGAGGATTTGACAGCTAGAGGAGGTATGTTTTTCTTACTTTCCTATTAAAAGTATGGCTAATTATAACTTTTTCTTTGTAATTGTACATAAACAACCTTGATCTTTTGTGTGTGTAGAGGAACCTCGATGTGGAGCATAGCAAGGAGGGGGATAGCGACGCTAGTAGCTATGGTGGTGCCAGCGAAGATGTTTCTAATTCTTCAAATTGGTAGAGGAGCACCATACCTCCTCTATGGTATTATTTCCTTGTTTTTCTATTATCCATCTTTGAGCCTACTACTTGCGGCCACGCTTTAGGTTGCAAGCACTTAAACTCCCCATGTAAATGCGTTTTATATATAATGAATACATGGATTTTTGTTTTCAATTCTCGTGCCTTTAGATCCATTGTGTTTTTTCCAAATGAACAATTTGATGTATGGGAGGGGAAAGAAAAAACTAGAGAGCATGTGGTTGCTACCAGAGAGCAAAGCAACCACATGCTCTCTGTTTTTTTTTCCAATTCTGTGCATCGCGTCTATTTGCGCGTCTAAATTGCAGAAAACGCGCGTCTATACTCGCGTCTAGAATGCAGAGTACACGCGCCCATAGACGCGCTATGTAATTCAAATTAATAAAAAGAAATTAAATATCTTTTAAAAAAATGAGATTTTTGGTTTTGCGGTCGCGTCTATTGGCGCATGTAAAAGCGCGTCTATGCACGTGTCTATGTACCTGTCTAATCTTCCATGTAGACACGCTTGTAGACGCACAAAAGAAATTAAATAAATAATAATTTTAGTTTTCATGTGTGCATTTATTGATGCATGTATATGCATGTCTAAAGCGCATCTATTGGTGCATGTGGATTTCCTTATATATGCGACTATAGATGCGAAATGATACATGCACTAATAGATGGGCTTATAGACGCACCCGTAAGATTTTCTCTCAATTCAAAAATTGCATCTAAAAGTGCGTCTAAGAGGCCTTTTTGTTGTAGTGTATGGGTGTCAAATGCTCTAGTCGGATCTCTCTCTCTTTCTCCTCTCTCTTCTCTCAACCCTTCTTTCTCCCTCAATCTTCCCTCTTTCTCTCTTCCTATACTCTCCCTAAATCCCTCTATCTCCCCGTATCTCTTTTCTCTCTATATCTCTCTTTCTATTTTTACATCTCTCACTTCTCTCCTCTTCTTCTCTAACTTTACTCTCTCCCTAACTCTTGTCTCTCTCTTCATCTCTATATAAGTAGTCGTAGTTGTAGTCATAGTCGTAGTCGTAGTCGTGGTCGTGGTCATGGTTGTAGTCGTAGTCGTGATCGTAGTCGTGGTCGTCGTGGTCGTGGTCATGGTAGTCGTAGTTGTAGTCATGGTCATGGTCGTGGTCGTGGTCGTAGTCATGGTCGTGGTCATAGTCATAGTTGTATTCGTAGTCGTAGTTGTAGTCATGGTGGTCGTGTTGGTCGTGGTCGTCATTGTCGTGGGTCGTGGTCATGGTCGTCGTGGTCATGGTCGTGGTCGTAGTCGTGGTCATCATGGTCGTGGTGGTTGTAGTCATGGTCGTGGTCGAGGTCGTGGTCGTGGTCGTGGTCGTAGTTGTGGTCGTAGTCATAGTCATGGTCATCATGGTCGTGGTCATCGTGGTCATGGTGGTCATAGTCATGGTCGTGGTCGTGGTTGTACTCATGGTCGTGGTCCTGGTCATAGTCGTAGTCGTGGTCATGGTCGTAGTCGTAACGTAGAAAAAAAGAGAGAGATGGAAGGAGAGGATAACAATTTAAGAAAGAAAAAAAAAGAGAGAGATGGAAGGAGAGGAGAACAATTTAAGAAATAAAAAAATAATGATAACAAAAACAAATTGTTTGTCATAATGTAGACAAAATGGAAAATGATGAAGGTCCTGTTGTTCAAGATTGCAAGATGTATCTTAATCAGCATATCCCATGTCCTTGCTCTCAATGCAAGCTGGCCATTAGATGAAAACGTCGATTGTCTATAGAACATGTACGATGATTTGGCGAGTTTTAATCTGAGATCATTTTTTAAGCGATTGCGGATTTTTAGAAAATTGTAAGAAAAGTTAATATCAATTATGCATTGTACTCGCAAGCTAATTGAATACCATATACAATAAGATTGGGTCTGGCTGGAAATTTTTCTATCCAAGGAGGTGACGTCTCGTCCCAAGGAGGAGTGCACCCTTTGCGGCCAATTATAAGAGTTCGTGGGCGTGCGATGGATGGAGTGCATGAGCCAATCCGCCACTTGCAAGGCCAATCTATACCGTCAATGCCAGGGGAGGCAGGTAGCCTTCCAGACCTACCTACAATCTTGGAGCCTGAGATGGAGGCAATGATCGATGCATTGATTCCCATGGATGTCGAGACTTCTGATCCGCTTAGAGAGGAAGCATCCATACCATTATATGATGGGTGCCGAGTATCTCTTCTGAAGACACTGCTTGCACTCTTAAGTGTGCAAGCTTGGAGCCTAAGATGGAGGCAATGATCGATGCATTGATTTCCATGGATGTCAAGACTTGTCATCCGCTTAGAGAGGAAGCATCCATACCGTTATATGATGGGTGCCGAGTATCTCTCCTAAAGACACTACTTGCACTCTTAAGTGTGCAAGCAAAATACGGGTGGAGCGATGCGAGTGTGACTGAGTTGTTCAGGTACCTTGTACATATGCTTCGTTGATTTATTTTCGGCACTATTATTAAAAACATTTGTGCTTTTTCAAGGTGTTTTATGATTTTTTTCAGGTTATTGAAATATCATATATTACCACTTGCAAATACCATGCCTGAATCTTGTAATGATGTACGATATGTTTTACGAAAGCTTGGCATAGACTACAACAACATCCATGCATGTATCAACGATTGCATACTGTTTCGAGGAGAATACAAGACTATGGAGACATGTCCAAAGTGTGATGCTCATAGGTATCGATAGGACTTGCAAGGGCAAACCATCCCTCAAAAAGTTCTCAGACACTTTTTGCTTATCCCCGGTATAAACCACATGTTTCATACGTCCGGCATGGCGAGCTTGACAACGTGGCATGCATAGAATAGGTCCACGGATGGAGTTCAACGAATATCAGCGGATTCACATGCATGGAGCCACATTGACTCTACCTTCCCAGGCTTTTCCCAAAAGATAAGGAATCTTCAGCTCAGTCTTGCAATGGATGGCATGAACCCATTCGGTCTGCGCTCAACTTCTTACAGTGTGTGACTTATAGTCCTTGTCAACTACAATATCCCTCCATGTCTTTCTATGAAGAAAGGACATCTCATCCTTAGCTTACTTGTCCCCGTCCGATACAAAGTCAAAAATATAGACGTGTATCTTTGTCCATTAGTCGATGAGCTTAAGATTTTATGGGAGAAGGGGATCACCGTGCAAGATATGAGCAAGAGCGATGGTCGGCAGTTTGCCAATATTCGAGCCATTCTCATGTGGACGATGCATGAATATTCGGGATTCGGAGAGTGCTCAGGTAAACAGGCTTTCGTTCTCGTTGGTAATATCTATATTTTATCTCATTCAAGCTTGTATTCACTGGGTCATGGTGTTGGAACAAGTCTAGTTACCTTAAGTTATCATGTATATCCATTGTGCCGACTACAGTGAGACTCCTGAAGGTCACAAACCATGAAGAGGATGGTATATCAAGGACACGCCGCTTTCTTGCTAGAGGGTCATGAACTCAGGGAAGGTTTTCTTGAACGACCTCCAACACGTATGAATGCCGCAAGCTAGTATGAGCTGAAAATGGTCCACACGGAGTCACATCCAAACGGAATGCGGTGGTTCTCAGTTTTCTACGAGTTGCCATATTGGACCCACTTACAGGTCAACCACTTGTTGGATTCCATGAATATTTTCAAGAATGTGGGCAGCTTGCTATGGGACCACATCACAAGAAAGAGAGACACTATAGGGGCACGAATGGATTTGAAGAAGGTAGGTAAGATAGAGGCGCTTTGGCCGCAGTCGAGTGCTGATGATCGCGTGCAGCTACCTCGTGCTCCTTGGGTTTTTTCCACTAAAGAAGAGCTCATTGTGAAGCAAGTAGTCAAGTCTATCCGCACTCCGATGGGTATGATGCGTTCTCTCATGTCTGCATTTTCTAAAGATGACCAATTATCAGGGCTAAAATCACATGACTAGCATAAGAAATAATAGGTTTATACTACGAATGGATTGTAATTTGCGTGCGCATTTTTCTATTTGGAGTGTAGCCATTGTTCATAATGCTTTCTCATTTGTGCCAGTTTGTACTACCGATCGCGATCGCAGGATATCTTACTCCAGAAATACATGGGGCCATTTACAAGTTGTTGACTTTGGTGCAATGGATCTCACAGAAGGAGATTAAGACGTTCTCTATTGAATCCGCGAGGCAGGAAGCAGTGGAGACGGTCTATCTCTTTGAGAAATACCTGCCTACCAGCATGCTCACGATACAAATCCACCCTCTTGTGCATCTTATAGATGAAGTGGAGATTGCTGGACCTGTCCATACACGATGGATGTTCTTCTTGGAGCGCTTCATGAAAACCCTGAAAGGCTATGTCCAACAACGAGCTTGGCCAGAAGGTAGCATGGCTGAAGGTTGGTTGGTGTCTGAGGCACTAGTGCATATTTCACAATGGCTATCAACGGTGGATCCAGACAACAAAATGCTATGGTTGCTGAAGGATGATGATAGACTGACTGGAGATGTGGTGGTTGAAAATGGGGTAGAAAAAAGAATGGATGCTACAATGGAGGAGAAGGTGAATCACTTTTGTATGTTGCACCATGCCTCTATGGAGACGTGGCTTGCCAAGTACCAAATCGCTAGGCAAGATCGAGAGGAAGCATGATCTGAATTCCCACATAGTACGTGTCATCGACAGATTCGATATCCCGAGGGCATGGAGAAGATGCCACGGTTCATGTCAATGCGATGGTTTCATGGAGCTTTGACCGCAGCGTCTCACGAAGGGGCAGAGGTCTCAATGAAGGAGTGGAAATTCTCGAGGGGATGTAGTCCAAAGGTGATGAGGTATTTAGGATTTGTCGTATCTATATTTTATATGTGACATCTAATTTGAGTATTTCAATGTACAATATAAAATATATAGTGCAGTGTGGTCATGTGGACGACACTTTTGCATGGAGCGTATTGACAAAATGCGCTCCACAATGGACTGTGGTATCATGGCAAGGATCGAGCAGGAGAGCCGGCGACGAGCAACAGATCCAAACAAGGTTATAGATAAGATGGAGTATTTTGGGAACTTGCAAAGTGTTGTTACAGTAGATTATCGTAGCTTCTCCATGATACTATTCGATGTGTAGTGGTTCAAACTGGTACTTGAACGAGCTGGAGCAACAGTTCCACGAGGTCCATCTGGATTTCTCGAAATAGATTCCGAAAAAAAATGGACGGATTTGCGTGACACCTTTGTGTTGCCAGCCCATTGTGAACAGGTGCATGGTCTCATTTGTTTGTTAATTGTATTATGACATGGTACATGCCACAATAGTTTAAACTCTCTTGTACATATTTGTGAACAGATAATCTTCTATCCAAACCCCCGACAACCTCGATGGTGGTATGTTATACCTTTAGCTCCCCGAAGTGCGAGAGTATATGATCAAAGCAATGTTCCGAGCATAGATGAAGACAATATGCAAATAGAGGGGTTAATATTGTAAGGGGTGGAGACCACCAAAAGCTTGGAGCCAGCATCGGCTAACAATGATGGAAATACAGGAGTCCAAGAATTCTTTGAGAACGAGGTGGACTCATCCTTTTGTGGTGACATGTCTATCGACCTTCCAATGTATACGGAGTTGTGTCAGGAGATTGATACGGGACCATAGGATACTTCATACTTGGAGCATCCACTTACTCAATTCGTTGACCAATCGCTTATAAGGGTACATAAGATATGCATTTTAAGTAAGATCATTTTTTTAGGATTTATATTACCGTACTTTGTATGATTTAAATTGATTATGCTAACATCATTTTTTATCTGTATAGGTGACATTTTCAGGATGAGTCGAGGAATGAGCGATGAGGAGTTACAGGATATCTTCACGCGCATGTCTCCAGACCATATCATGAGATTTAGAGACATGGCAGACCAGGAGCTGTCTTGGACATCGTCATGCCACTTTGTTAGATCTACTTCAGCGCGATTGGATGCTTCAGCTTCGAGCAGACGAGGTTGACGCTCCAGACTTGGGCCAGAGGGACGGAGTGCTTCAGGGTCAGGGGGATGCTATAGAGATACGAAGGCAGTGAGCCTGTGGTGGACACGAGATACAGGTGCGACTCCTCGTTCTCATGGCAGTTCCAGGGAGCGTGACTCAGGCTCAGGTGGATGCTGTGGAGGCATGGACGCGGTGTCTCTGTCTCGTCGTTCAGCTGGAGTTGCGTCACCTCCAGGATTTGTCACACCTATGGGGATGTCTACTCCAGTTACTCCGGCTTTTGCTTAGCCATCTACAGGTGACACCCCTATGGATGCCACTCCGACAGATATTATCTCGGTCGGTACACCCGATGCATAGGGGTCTCCTGGATATGCCCAAAAGCGTGGACGCAAGTGGGAGAGGATCCATCTTAGGCATACCCCAAGGGGATATGCCTATCTAGTCGATGAGAGGTCAGGAGCCATCATCATGAATGATGAGGGGAGGAGGGTGATAGCTCGCATGAGAGAGTTTTGCCACAACAAGTTTTTCGGCACAACGTCTTAGATAATTGGAAGAACATATCGGAGGGGAGAAAGGACTACATAGTAGCATCCTTGCATGAGGAGTTTCCGGTTCCAACCTCAGTAGATAGATTTTTCTACGGGCTAGATGATGGACTACATGCATGCATATATGTCACACAGACGATCGGAGGCACGCAAGGCACTCAAGAGTGGGGCTGCAAAGCCCGAGTGGCTAGACGTGAATGACTAGCGCCAACTGAGGGAGGAGGCTACAGATTCTCCAGGACATTGGAGTCAGCAGTGTGAGATGGCGAGGGCACGACTAGAGGCCGGAGTGGTCCATCATCTTGGGAGTGGCGGCCACATGACATATTTGGAGGACTTTGTAAGTTTTTATTTTGTTTTGCTTGTTTATTTTTTTGCAATATCCATTGTACTGACAATCATGTTTCTAACAATTAGTATTTTGTTTTCTTTGCAGCACTCCATTACAAATCGCGATCCGATCGGCCTTGAGACTCGATATGCAGAGAGGCACGGTCTCACTGCATTGATCGACCAATTGTATAGACGCGGCGGCCGTGTAAGTCACTCATCTTTCTTGTCCATAGTTACCATGTTTAATTAGAATGCATTATTGTGTGGTGGACTGATGTGTTTTTGTTTCTTTTTTTGCAAAGTTCGTTTGATGCTCCTTTGCGGCAGGACGAGCTTTCGGATGGTGAGGATATGTAGCTCTCCCTTGGATCCTTGGAGCTCACACACCTTTCTTTTTTGGTCGCCTGATCTGTGTAGACATTTTCCATGTACTAGTGATATCTTGTCATGATTGTACCAATTGCTTTCATTATGGGATCATGTATTTATTTCATGTATCAGTGTTATGATTTCAATATACTTTTTTTTATTTACACGAGCATTGTACACCGTACAGAAACTATTTTGTATGGTCCAAATAAAGCACATAGTGCTATATGGTGCAGGGCAGCTTGCAACCCTGCTACCAAAAAAAAAGTTTTCTTGTTACCGTCGCTATTAGCGTCTCAAATTTACTGCTCGCGTTGTTATTAGCGTCGCAGAGTGTCGGTATCAGCATCGTTATTGGAGTCGGTATCAGCGATGCTGATATCGATGCCAATAAGGACGATGATACCGATGCTGATACCGACGCTGATATCGACTATTCTATGGCGTCGCCAATAATGATGCTTTTTGCAATGACGGGGGCAAATTTTGTTATTTACATTTTCGTCGCTTTTAACGTCGGTATAAGGCCTATATCTTGTAGTGCGGATTTACCCCAAAATGAATCGTGCTATCTTTGAGCATTGAAACTCTTGTTTTGTTGGTTAGATTAGTATTGATAAGAAGTCAGATTAGTACTATTGTGCAAGTGGTAGTTTTGGTAGTCATGATGGATTTCATGACAAATTCAAGTTGCACATTTCTAACATTAGATGGGGATTGCTGCTACTCTAGATTCATGATCAACAAGTCCTTGTTGTAGTGAATTCTGAACTTTGGACTAGTTTAGGAAACCAGAATCAATAGTTTTCTTTAATAATGTCCTTGTGCATTGAGGATAAAACCTTTAACATCCACTAGGAGAGGAATGCCACATCCATGGTTTCACTATTGCTTGATTTACATTTTGCACTTAAAATTTGTAGCTTTTGGAAGTTGGGCATTGGACTTACGTTCTATCTTTACATTAGTATTGGATTTTCACTTTTACTTATTAGAAGATTTTTGGTTTGCTATGTTGGTTGGGAGTCACTAGCTATTGTCTTTTTTCCTATGCCTTAAGGATTTTCTATGTTGGTTGGGACTTACTAGCTATTGTCTTCTTTCCTTTTCCTTAAGGATTCTCTTTAGCAAGTCCTTATCCCCTTACTATTTGGGTTTGTGGACTGTGGTAGAATATGTGATATTTCTTACTTTTGCCCATTTGCAAGGTTCCCTAAACTAAAAATGGAGAGAACTTGGGTTTGTGGAAAACTCAAGTATATGCAATTATCAAAATAGCAACATTGCACTCACTTGGTACTTGAATGAACCACCAAAAGGATCTCTTTTTACATGTCCTCTATGTTTCATAGAATATAAAAGAGTACAGAAAAGCTTTTAATTTCAACATTTTACCATTATTCTAAATTTTAAAAGCAAGGCCTATAGTGTGCCACTATAAGGATTCAAATTCATGTTCACAAGCACTAATTTTTATTATCCAACTTGCTTTCAATAGTAGGATTAAAGAGTATGGAAGCTGGACCCTTATCCATGAGAGCATCTACATTGACCTCCCCCTTTTGTAATAACTTAACTCAAAAGGTAGGCATGTGATATAGAATGTTTATCTTTAGAGTCAATTTCTATAAATATTCATGGCCCTAGCATGAAAGTCAGATGCTTCTTCTTGAGGCACATGACTAGATTATCTTGGATGAGCATATTATTTGACTATTTCATGTTGTAATTAGCCATACCAAGTCTACTGTGAAATTATAACAACTCCAATAGGGACATCAAATCCTTGAATTATAGGCTCATATTTTGAATGACTTAGAGAGTAGTACTTCTTGATACAACTTTCATCGAAAGGTCTAATTCTTTCCCCTTCCAAGGTTTTTAATTCAACATTGCCTAGTCAACTAAAAATGTGGACATGGTACGATCTAGGTCTTTGAATTCCATTTTTTAACTTCTCTCTCATGTCATGTGCTTGAGAGAGAGAGAGAGAGAGAGAGCTCAAATATAAATTAGATAGAAAGTGCTAAATAGAGAGAGCTCACAGAATGAGGGAGAGTGCTTCTAAATGTATGGGTTCTTCAGGCTAATGACTCATATTGTTTCTTTTAATCAATTGAAGATAGTTATTTTTAAACCTTCAAGTAACATTATGATATTTAATTTATTGCTATGGAAATAAGATGTTTATTTATGGTGCAAATATTTGTTATTATTATCTATTCACTACATAATATGACTTACTACACATGTGCACATATGTAACACTAGTCAGATTATGCAAGGTAGATGGTTTAAATACGCAAGAGAGGATGATTGTGCGTGGATGGCTTTTACCCTTGATTGCCTTAGCCAGGACGTCAAGGGCATCAATCGATCATATCATCAATTGACGATATATAGTAAGTTGTGACCCTACCAAAAAAGCCTCCTCTTGTATCATTCATCTGCTCTCAAAACATGAAGTCCTTCCTTATCCCTCTCTTTTAGACATTATAAGTCCCTCTTTCTAGAATATATTCTCATAACTTATGCAAAAGGAGAATTGATTGGCCCCTCCAATGCCAGAAAATGCATTCGAGAACCTTTTCGCATGACTTATGCAAAAGGGGAACTGATTGGCCCCTCCAATGCCGGTCACCATTGTAAGAGAGAAAATACATTCTAGAACCTCTTGCTCATATAGGTGGACTCTTCAGTACCTAGCTGGCCAGCAGAGCTTCGACGCCTCATCCATGTTTTTTATGTGCTGAGAACGAGTCAAGATGGCGGGTTTTCGGAATCATGAGTGATCAGGAATTATGCATAGCTGAATTGCCCCCATGCTGGCCGGTTTTCTTTTGACCGGTTGCCACTTAGCAGTCATCAGCTTTGAATCGGAGAGTGTTGCGTTGACCTGCACTCTTTCTTGGACCTGGATGCTGGTGGGTAGCTCTGGGTAGATATAGATAAAGCTCTCATCGAGATAGGAAGGGCCAAGGTTTCTCATCTTTGTCAACTCAACTTCTGCCCACCTTATCTGCATTGTATCAAGTTCCATTTTCACGTCTCTTTATCGGGCTCGACTTACAGTATTCTTGCACATACAATAAAAATAGCACTGCCGATCAGAGCTATCGATCGAGACTCGAGCTGAAGTCAATTATTAGCTAGCAGCTCGCGCACAGGGGGCGATCACTTAGTTTCTGCACCTTCTCAGTGGTAGTACAACCTTATAATATAAAATTCGGCATGATGTCGACCGCAGGTCTCCACGAGCCGAGGAGGATTGATCATGTGTTGATCATAGTACTGGCGTCTCTATACTGGGCTGCAGCGGCCTTAGTATTGCAGCAAGCCGAGGGGGCGGCGATATGCGCAACCCAAGACCGGGCGGCCTTGCTGAACTTCAAGGCGGCCGTGACCGGGGACCCGTCCGGCTACCTGGACACGTGGAAGGCACAGACGTCCAAGTCCAACTGCTGCTCCGGGTGGAGAGGCGTCACGTGCGACGCCGCCACAGGTCGCGTGACAAGGCTGGACCTCTCCGATGGGGGCCTGCGCGGAGCCCTCTCCCCTTCCCTGGGCTCCCTCTCGGCGCTCCAAAACCTGAACTTGGGCCAGAACAGCTTCCATGGCCACATCCCGGAGTCCTTCGGGCGGCTGGCGGCCTTGCAAGAGCTGGACGTCTCCCATAACAAGCTGTCCGGCCCTCTGCCTCGCTCGATAGGCCAGATGGCCAGCCTGCAGCGCGTCAACATCATCGATAACGCCATCGATGCCCCGATCCCTGCCTCGTTTGGGCAGCTCTCGAGCCTCTACACAAGGAACTTTCAATCGATCCCCATATAGGAAAAAAAGAGAATTCCCCATGGAATTCCCTAGTTGAAAATACATATAAATGGGGAAAGTAAAAACTAGGGAAAATGGGACATTTCCTAGTGAGAATAAGTAGGGAATCACATAAGACTTTTCCTATGTAGGAAATATTTCCTACATAGGAAATTCCATAGGAAAATACAAAATTTTCTATGTAGGGAATAATTCCTATATAGGAAATATTCCATATATAGGAAAAAAATTCTAGAGGTGATTCCCTAGGTACTCTCACTAGGAAATCTCTCATTTTTCTTATTTTTTACATTCCCTACTTATATGTACTTTCAACTAGGGAATTCAGTGGGAATTCTCTTTTTTCCTTATCACTTTATCTACTTTGCCC
Source organism: Lygodium microphyllum (assembly GCF_053477565.2). Lineage (NCBI taxonomy): Eukaryota > Viridiplantae > Streptophyta > Polypodiopsida > Schizaeales > Lygodiaceae > Lygodium > Lygodium microphyllum. The sequence continues at coordinate 69,147,389 of NC_141160.1, forward strand.
TTACTCTTAGACATGCTAATATCAAACAAGAAATTACATAATAAATTTTTAACTAGAAAATTATATAGAGAATGTCATCATTTCTAAGTAAGGATCAATAACATACATTGAATGATCAAAATAGATTAAACAAATTAAGACATCAACATCCACTTCTAGCAACCAAAAGAAAAATGAAAATACTGTTAAAGGAGCATAGAACTAAAAACTAATTAAGCAACATGTGTGTCTTGATTGTTTTATCCCTTAAATCTCCAATATGTTGCAAAGTAATAAATGTTTGAGTAATCCCTCAAATCTCCAATATGTTGAAAAGCAATAAATTCTTAACTCAAAGTAGAAGTTATGCTAAAACTTCCACATCATCTAGACTAAGCACATTGCTATTTTTGTTTAATACAACTTTGCCATTTCCTAGTATCCAATAAATAATCTCCTTAATCATATCATCACTTGTTGCTTCTTTGTATCCTTAATCAAGACTCAAAAGCTAGCTTCAATCTTTTTGAGATTCATGTATGTACTCTTTAAAGAAAAGTACATATCATGAATTGTAGGCACATCAAGATACTTCAAAAGTATGGTTTCCATGTTTTCTTTTGTCATATTAACTTGCATTGAATAACAAAAAGAGAATAAGTAACTTATTATACTATATATAGATAATTAAATGACACGAATTATAATATGAAAAGCCATAAATTTAACTACATGACTATTATATATATATATATATATATATATATATATATATATAAAAACTATAAAGCTACCCTTTAAGCATAATTTGAAATGTTAATCTCAATGCCTTGGTTTGGGAGATCTTTCAATTTCTAATTCAAATAAAATAAAAAATTTAGATTATGCTTTTCATGTATGACATAAACAAAAATATAAACATTTACATCTAGTACCTTTGGTTCTTTTTCGTTGATATTGGTACCTCGTTTCATGCTCCTTTGTTGCAAAAGATCTTTCATCTTCTCACTTGGCTAGTCAACACATAAAATAAATAGTTATGTAATAAATTATATCTTTACTTATTCACTAAACTATGACACTATTGTTCTCTCACAAACATATATCAAATACCTTCCTCTTTCTTTGACTTTTTCGAGATGTTTCATTAATGTCATCATCTGGATTAGCCTACATTCAAAACTAAAATTAGTAATCACATTAAAAATATTTATATAGAAAAATAAGTTACATACCTTATCATTGCTTGAACTATGGATACTTTGTTCCAAAGTTTCTTGACATTTAGTTCATTACATTATTTTGTCTAAACCATGTGACAATAACTTTGAAAAGCTGGCACAATTTTTCATATCAAGTGTCTCATCTTCATTTTCAACATCCTACATTTTAAGCATGTAAAGGATAAGATACTGTTAAGAACATGAATCATATGGTCAATCTTAAATTTAATATAAAGCAAAGAACCTCATCGGATGTATAACATTGAAATTCTTCAAAGCTCTTTTCTTCCTCCACGAACATATTCATCTATGGGAAATGAAAGTTAATGTATAAGTATCTGTATAAGAGACATTCTCAAAGAAAGTTATTAGATATGAGCTTAAAAGCATTACCTGCAATGATAAATCTGTTTGCTTGTATTGTTGTCCTTCAAAGGAGCTACTTTCTTCAAGAGGCTACATCAACAAAATAAGATCATGTGTATACATCAAATGTCTCCAAAATATATGGAATCAAGTACAAAAATGATAAACATATAAGATTATAAGATACCTTTTCCAAACCTTGTTCATTCACAATATCATCCATGCTAGGAATGTATACATCAAGTTGATTAGAATCAATAGTAGCAACATATGGTTCACTCTACCATCAATAGACACCCCTAAATGAGTATGGGAGAAAAAAAATCAATCCTACACTTATGATATCAAACTTATAAATCATATCATCTTACCATTAATGATGTTATGTCATTTGATACATTTTGAAGCTTATCTATATCATCCACTCCAAGAGATGCGGATAATTCTCTCTATATGTCATAAGATTAATAGTTCAATAACTAAGAATCTACACCTCAAATATTAGGAAAGCTAATAAAAAAAAGTAACAATCAACTTACCTTCTTTAAAAGATCTTTTTTCTTCAAATACTTTCTTTCATCTTGCTTTGTACCCTTCCACCAGTCATATATGTCATTCTCTCTCCATATGTACTCACATCCAGTAAACTTCAATGGTAAAATCTCATGGTGATTCTCTGATATGATTTTCATGACATACTCTTTATCCGCATTTTTATAACGTAGATCATCTGGGTTTAAGGATTCAAACCACCTATGTACTCGATGATAATTTTCAAGCATGACAGTATGTTGACTTTTAAAGTATTCAGCCAAGAGCTTTTTTCCATAAAGTCTACCCTCTTCTCTAAATTTCAACATGGGTGGCCGATAGATATCATCATATGATGGTATGTGTATCACTCCTATTGATACTCAAGTGATCAAATATCATTAGTTAGTATAACCATTTCAAAAAATGACTCATTATCAACATAAGAAAGCAACATCATTGCAACATGTAAAATAGGGATAAGCGACATCATTGCAAAAGATAAAATCTCCAAGAAATTCCTTCAACTGAACTTTGGAATGTAAGCTGTATGTCTGTCACATCAAAACTTAAAGAAAAACATTACAACACAAGGTCTATAGAGAGAGTTCGTGATGCCGCTCTATAGACAACATAACACATGTGGGACCCCATGAACATAATATAAATAAAACAATTTGTCATCAACTAGAATATAGACGCTCATCAGCTGGAACGAAATAATGTGTCATCAGCAGGAATTTAGACGCTCATTAGGAAAGAATATAAACGAAACAATTTGTCATCAGCTGGAATATAGACCCTCATCAGCTGGAAAGAATATAAACGAAACAATGTATCATTATCAGCTGGAACAACTCAACAGCTGGAATAATAAGGAATGTAACACTAGCACGCATAGCCAAAAAAAAATGTGTAGCTCAAAAAGTGTGACACAACACAATCCAAATGATGACAGTGATCCTTCTAGAGAGATGAAGTTTTGAACGTGCAAAATCTGAATTGAACTATTCAGAGCTCGCACATAATAGCCTAGATCCACTAGGTCTAATTATACAAACATTGATGATTCTAACAACAGCGTGGCACTAGGTATAATTATACAAACATTGATGATTCTAACAATAGCGTGGCAACTGAAAACAAATATGATTGCTGCTTCTATACTTCTCTAAAATAGATAATTATTATACATAATACGTTCCACATTTCAAGTGGAGCACTTGAATTGGTTATGATGAAGCTCCACCAGAAGCTATAGAACACCAGAAGTCAGACCCTCAACCCACATTCCAAAAGCATAATGGATATAATACACCATAAAATAACTTCTCAGCCTGAAGTAGTGATCATCTATGTCCTTTGCAACTATCGTCTACAAACTAAGCAGAGCATATTGACCCAAGGTAGTCATTCCAGGTTACATACACTTGGTAATTAAGTGATGTTGATCAAACTGAAACCATGTTAAGTAATTTCGTTAACAACATTAGCAAAGACCACCAAACCAATGGAGCAGATACCTTTCTGCAGTTTCCCTGACTCAAACAACACCTGCATGAATGCATCTCAAAAGGGTGCACCAATAGAAACTGAAATAAAGCTCTCTGAAATTCTAAAATGTCAGTCATCTCACCAAAGAAAAAATACAATATATTGCTATCAGCTTTCTAATACCTACCAAGAAAATACTGCCCCTCTACTTCCATTGACTGATAAAAACAAGAAATAAATGGAGTCATGAACCAGATGGTTTTGGAGGTAACAGAAACCCTGAACTTACCTCCATCATATCCACCTCCAAAAATCACCACTGTCTGTGAGATAGAAGCCATTGAGATAGAGGCCCGAGCAGCCGGATAGACATCTCCCTGATACAATCTATGCCAGGTAGCAGCACCTAAAGCCAACATCTGCCTGTGTAGGCGCTTCCATCCTATCTTGCCATCACGAGGCAAAAGCCAAGCATCCATGGCACTGATCCCCCACTCTCGCCTGCAAATTAGAGCCCAGAGAGCATCTGAATTGGCAAGATCACGGAACCGTCAGCATGTCATCCCAAATGCCAAAACTGAGGATACCGGGAGGCGCTGGAAAATGCCCAGCATTCGATCTGCTCCAGCTGAAGTATACTGTGATCTCCATCGTGGTTATTGTCATCATCCGTTTCCTCATGGAATGACCAATTCATGGTTACTTGGAGAAGTCAGACAGGTTCTGTTGACCATGCCCAAGCACCAGAGCCCTAAAAAATGCTCTGATCTGTGTACTGGGATATCAAAAAGCAATTGGCCTGAGAGGCTCTATTCATCACATACGATTTGTTCACTAGTACTTGAGCCCTAATAAATGCTCTGATCTGTGTACCGAGGCATCAAAAAGTCGTCAGTCTGTAGACCATGTCCAGTCTGTTTGCAAGTATCAAGCCCTAAATATTGATGTCAAGCTGAAACATTGCATCGAAGCACAGTCACAATATCTGTGTGCCGCCCAGTACAGCTGGAGGAAGCCCTAAAAGGAGAAGAGCTTCATCCTCTCAAACGATCTTCAGCTGGAGAGAGAGCATGTAATCCGAGCAGCAGCAGGGGAGGGCATGCGCAGTCCGTCGCATCGAGAACAGCACTAGTCGGCAGGTACTGGAGATGGAGGAGAAAATAGGGGAAGGTCTCCCGACTGGACATTCTTGCCTTGTGCACTAACATAGAACAAATGTCACTTATTTCTCAACATAATGGCCAAACACTTGATATTCACATCATGAATCTTGCCCTTTTGAATATGTCTTTGAAATTCCATTATAAACCTTTATCTCCATTTAACTAGTTTAATGTTTTGATATTTCAATTAATATCTACTAGCAACACTTGCAAAAATAGATACATGTGGAGAGTGGCTACAAATAGGGCTAGCATTTTACAAGACATTCATTATTTTGAAGTTGTGGTCCCACAATATCATACTTATAAACCATCGATGATTGCGTATTTGAGATGTTGCAAAACCACGTGAGCCCTCACTTGTTTATGGTCGTAGAGGCGTACGAGTCTCGGTCCAATTCATGAAGCACATTTGGCTTGGTTTCTTTTCATTCGCCCCAGGTCCACGAACGGTGACCCAATTTCTTTAGCCTCCCTTCAAGCTCAAGAGCTAACATTTTTACATTCTCTCATGTCAAGAATTTTGAGAGAACATGGGGATTCCCTTTGGTGTCATTGAATTGAGGTGCATCACGCTTAAGCAAGAGGTAACTTGCATAAGTCTACATGAAAGCATACCAATTTTGTTTACGATTGACCTCTCCTATGGTATTACTGTTGCAAAGAGGATGATGATGTATTATACGTATACATGCAAGAAATTTAGGTAGCCATCACTCAAAAATTTATTTCACCGTGCTATTTCACTCAGAAATTTAGGTGATATTGAAGCTCTATAATGCCTATGATGGTTCATCTTGCCTTCTTTGGAAACTTATTGAAAGTGGAAACGTTTACATTACTCCATACGATGACAAAGTACATGTGAGAGTTTTGTTTTGTTGTGATGGAATATGGTGCACCTTTTTTTCAAATTATAAAGGTCAATGCTAAGGTATGAAGAAAATTTGGTGCCTTTGAGACTTCATGTGGAACAATCTTTTGATCATACAATGAATAGTCCTTTCCTTGAGATGCATACAATGCTCTATATCTCATGTGGCAAATGTGATATATATCATGTGGTGATGTCTAGCTACTAGTTGGCTTAGTGAGTTGTTGCCATGTCCAAAATTTATTTTGGTTCAACTCTTAAAAAAGAGAAAGATTAGTATCTTGAATTAAGAGAGTGATGACTCTTTACTTGAGGGATTGATTGCATGAAGAATATTGTGAGAATCAAGAACAACCTACTAGTTCTAGGTGTTTTGACTTGAGAATGTTCTTACATGCTTACAAAACCTAAGAAAAGGAAGATATCATCAAGAGTTTGAGTTGAGTCTAATAACATTAGATTCGGTGATAGAAGGATCCTCATTGGATAGAAAGATTTAAGACTACTTCTTGGAGGAGAGTTCAATTATCTATGTTGGTGGCTTAGGGTTGTAGCACTTGTCAGATATCCTCACAACTTGAAAAGGGATTTTGAGGGAGGTGAGGTGTCTGTAAGAGTACTCCACCATTGGGCAAAGGGAAATCAAGGCATAGGAAAGTTGCTTCTTTGTAGTTTGATATGAAGATTGTTTCCCCTTGAGCATGTAGTTGATGTTGCTAGTTTTATCACATAAGTCTATCAACCCCTAAGTTGATGTTGAGTGTAAATATGGTGAGTGGATGAGAGAGCCGCTATAGGTCAAGCAACACTCGAGTTTTTAGCATAGTTGCAAATCTTTTGGGTAAGTTGCATGTTTCTCCCAATGAGATTTCCTAAAAAATCATGAAAAAACTACTCATTTTCAAAAATTGGGTTCAATGTTAACATGTGCTTTTTTAAAATATCCCAAATCTAGTAGTTTTTTAATTATACTTCTTTAGTGATAAATATTGTTAGTAAATTGGATATTTTTAAGTAGTTTATATTCACACTAGTACATGGTTAACTATCAAGAGTTTTATCCATCACAAAACTATGCATTTTGTTTATCTTCACCTTAGTTTTAAACAAATTTTGATCTTAAAACTGTCAACTATTTTGACCCCCTAAATAACTCATTAGATATCCAATGGAGTTTCTACACTTTATATTTGGGATAATATCAATATATATTCTAGGATGTACATATTGATATATTAATACTTAGTAGTATTGCCTAATGAAAACAAGTATTGTATACTAAGTTTTCTGCATCTCAATGAGATACTGACTTTAAGATGCCATATGTAAAGTGAATGTAGTAATTTTTCAATAAGATATTAACTTACACTTATGAAAGTAAGTGCTACATAAGAATTTACCATATACTCTAAATCATGGCTGGAAATCCTTTTGTCTTGATTACATGTCGTGACCATGTTTTGTTATCTAGTTTGAACTCACAGAAAAACTTAACGAGCATACTCTATAGGTTTACACATTTATTAACACATTAGGGTTTTTCTGCTGTGTCGAGAAGTGCACCATTGAGTATTGGCCATTCTCAGTTTTTCTCACCTGTTTGAAGGTGGATAACTCTTATATGCTCTTGGAGGTTTGGCAACAATGATGGGTCATTGGCTTCTTTTTCTTGGCTGGCAAGCATTGTGGAGAAATAGAAGCTTCAAGTTGCACTTAGGATTATTGACAAACCTAAGAGACATAGATTGGTTGATAAGGAGTTTGGAAAAAGCATAGTAGCCAAAGGATCAATTTAGGACTGCAAAGTAAGAAAAATATGTGTTGTACATCTATGCTCATTGTATTGTGCTAGAAAAAAGCACACGTATTTGAGCAGCTTTCACTATAGGCTTTAGCTGCTTAGACCTCCAATGTGGGTTCAATGGTAAGTGATGATTGGAAGCAACAACCATGAATAGGGAGCAATAGTAGTAGTAGCAGAGTAGGACACAGATGCTTTAGCATGAAGAGCGAGTTATCCACCTAGAGCAGTCAGATTAGGTCCCAACACAAGTCATAATTCAACTAGCGGGAATAACTTTTAAGTAATAGTATCTTAGCAGCAAGGAAGTAAAATATAAGTGGAGTGAAAGCTCAAAACAGCCCAACAGCCAGGAGCATCCCCAATCATGCCTTCAGGTAATTATGTAGCTATAGCAGCCACAAGATGTGCCTTCAATTTAAACTATAACTAAGGGCAACAAGAAGAACCATCTAGGAAAGGAAGCACATTAATTGCAGCCTTCAAAACTACAAAACAATGTAGGGGAGAAGTCATTTGGATCTGATCAATAGCCAGAAGCACTACATCACACCAGAGCGGCCTCAAGCACTAGAAAATGCAACACTCATTAGGCACTATGATTTCTGTACATTGCTGCTAGCATAACTAATCTATTATGGATACACTACTTGAAATTTGACTGCATCACCCCCCTTTGTAGGGCCTAGGTAGGCTAGTCAGCTTGCAAGTCTAATCCGCCTCCTAGTCATTCAAGAGACTGGGCATTTCTAGTTGACTAAGCCAACTTGGCTCATCCACTGTCACCGTTCACCACTGCATTACTCATTCAACAAATCTTAGGGAACTGCTTTGTGACTAGAGGAATACCTCATACTAGAGGACCCTCTAAATGGAAGTTATGTGGAATAATTGTCAAATGATTTATGAAGCTTTTGGGCACAAGATCCAAACTTGGTCTAGTTTATCAAATCATATTCACAAGATGAAACTTGCTCTACTTTTTCAAATCTCAATGCAAAAGTGGGCATCAATATTGCAAATCCAACAAAATTAATCGAGTTGATTAAAAAGGGTTGCAATATTAAGGAGCTACAATGAAAAATAAATAAAGGATTCAAATTTAATAAAATGCATCAAGGTAGATTGTAAGAATTGTATTAAATAATCTATATTTTCCAAGGAAAATTTCTCATACTGTGTAACTTTTCATTAAGTAATAGGGTTAAAGCTACATGACTTATAATCATGTTGTGCATTATTTAAACGTATGTTACAAATATATAAACTCATAAACATGACGACCTACAACTTATAGAAAATATATGATTTCCAAATCTATGTAGGCTTGTTATAAGTTATACATCTATAAAGTACCTTTAATCACATCCTTATAATTCCTTATGTAGGGATTTTCAAAGGAATGTGGGGAATGCTCTATATTCCCTATTATAAGATGTAGGGAATGTAGGGACTTTCAAAGGAATGTAGGGAATGCTCTATATTCCCTATTATAAGATAAAGGGAATGCAATTTCCTAGTTATAGATGGGGAATACTTACTTGTCTACATAGGAAATATTAGAGAATTTCCTATATTCCACCAAATTGCCTATGTGGGGAACGATTGAAAGTTCCTTGTGCTACTTCGCCTACCTTTCCAACAACCGCCTCTCCGGCTTGGTGCCCGACGCCTTCACCGCCAACCTCACCAGCCTCTTGGAGCTCTACCTGGACCACAACCTCATCACGGGCCTGCCCAAAGACCTCTCCAACCTCAAGCAACTGGGGATCGCCTCTCTCGACGGCAACCCCATCGGGCCGAGCGCCGACCGCGTGTCCGGCCTGGCCACCCTGCCCTTTCTGGGCGAGCTCCACCTCAGTGGCTGCGGCCTCTCGGGCCCTTTTCCTCGGTGGATCGCACGCCTCTCCGCGCTCCCAGGCGTCTCCGACGACATCACTCCCTTGATCGACCTCTCCAATAACGCCCTCTCAGGCCCCATCCCACCGGAGCTCGGCCACGTCGCCTACCTGGAAAGTTTGGTTCTGGACCACAACCAGCTCTCGGGCGCCATTCCCGCTTCTCTGGGCAACCTAACCTCGCTACGATTCATATTTTTGGACCACAACCAGCTGACCGGCAGCATCCCTTCCACTTTCGTGCAGCTCCAAGGGCTCCTCAACTTCAACGTGTCCTACAACCATTTGTCAGGAGAGATCCCTCAGCAGGCCCCTTTCACCACCTTCGACGCCTCCTCGTACCAATCCAACGCGGGCCTGTGTGGCTCTCCGCTGCCTCCCTGTCCCGCCAGCCACCATCGTCGCCTTCTGCTCACGTCATCGTAAGGTCGTCCAATATACTATTTTCCTGACTGATGCCTACACGCTACTCACGGTTCCCTTCCTCCCATTATGATTGTATTGCATTTTGTCCTTCGAAAATTAAGGCCACATGAATATGTCTTGCCAACATGTTGGAACTTGTGCAAACGGATAAACAATGCAAGAGGGTTTTTTCTAAATGTGATACTATTATATTGATTGAAGTAACGAATTTCCAACACTCTAGGAGTGTAGCACGTCTTAGAACCAAAGGGCAAGTGATACCAGTCTATATGGCCACATCCCTAAGCTTTCTAGCACATAGCTTGAAAATCTGGTGAGTATTTTCAAGGGATTTCAAAAAGATGACACAATCTTTCTTTAAGATTCTAATGGCATCCATCGGAGTAGTCATGGATTTGTTTTGAAAGCTGTATCATTCCTCCTATCCCAAAGAAATTTAAGAGTGACTACTGAAATCAAACTAAGCAGCTTCCAAGTGGCATCATCGAGATGATTTTGATCAGCAAAGAGCATTGTGGTGAAACTAAAGTCGACCATGAGATTGGCTTCCTTCAACCAATCCTAACCCTATTCTAGACCGGGGTAGTATGGCAAGAGACCCAAAATAAGTGCTCCTCATCCTCTTCCTCCTATTTGCAAAGAGGGCGCAAAGAGACATGGCATCCTCCTGGCTAAATGAGCCCTTAGGGGAAGTTTCTTTGTACTCAACCTCCATCTAAAAACGTTAAGCTTGTAGACAGGAGTGGCTTTCTACACATGCTTGACCCTGTACTTCCACGTGCTAGATCTAGTCATGGGGCAAGAAGATCTCCACTTGTCACATAAGAGGTGGGGTATAGCTAGGGATGGGGAGGAGAAGCTGAGTCTCTTATGACATTTGACCAGTTGTGGGCTAGCAAGTGACTGGATTAGCTTATTGGGTACTACTGTGCTTGTAGTGGGCTAGCTAGGTCTCTTGTACTACTTGAACATGTTTGCCATCTATATACTTTCCAATTGATTCAATCCAAATAGGGCACTAATATCCCTAGTATCCATTAATTGAGAGTGACCACTATCCCAGACTTGGGTCCAAGATTATAATCCCTTATCAAAAAGTTTCTTTTCCAACCTAGGATTGCTAGTTATTGGCACTGATGGTGGGGGATCAAATGTGAATGGATTTGCCCATATACTAGAGTTCAAGGTTGAGTCTCCATTCCTATTTACTGTTGCAGACCACGATGCTTGGGAAATAATAGATTGCCAACTCCTCACCAAAGCTTGAGCTGTGTCAAACTATGGAATTTTAATAGGGCACTGATAGTTGCATATTGCATCCTGCCACCCAAGTTCATACCATGAGTTCCCTTTGTTTATTGATGAGATGATCTAGCTTCTTAGGATAATTGCCCAAGGTTGCTACTCTTCCATGTAGTGAATGACTTGAAAGCAAAGTCACTTAGCTTTCAAAGCTAGTGGCTTAAGCGCTACACCTCCTTCAACCTTGTCCATGGAATTAATCACATCCCATCCTATTTGGGGCATCCTGCAAAAGCCATCTCTACTCCATAGGAGGTGCTTAAAGGCCTTTTCTATGTGAGTCCATGATACATTACTGAAAAAAAATGTAATATTTCTACCGAAAATATATTATGAGACCATGTGAATTCTCGGCGAAAGACAATGTCGGCGTTGGGTCTCGGATGGTACGAACTTGGATACGATGTAACATTATCTCCTTTGGCAAAAACCGGGACTATGAAACCGCATATGTCGCATGAATTCCCTCTTGGGAAGAGGTCATAGGGATAATATTTTTGAATTGGGAAATTCTTTTTAATTATTCCCTCCTTCCCCCAGTCCACTGTCGTGCTGGGGGAGAGGGAGGGAAGGTGGGATGACTAAACATCTTTGTTGGATGCTCTGGAGGGGACGTAGCCATGCCAAATGCCGCGTGGGGGAGGGAGGATCCCCTTCCCTCTCCTTATTAAAACCATACTCAAGGGAGCTGGAGGGGGACCGAAAATTTGTGACGCCGCCCAGAAGCCTGAGTCGCCACGCTACCATTGCAACGCCGTGAGCTGCCGCATCATTCGCCGCTGCCATCCGTCTGCACGTCACCACAACCGCTCCTGGCCATCATCACGCTGCTCAAGAGGAGTTATCTCCCTCCACGTGGCCCTTGTGGAAGCTTCTAGAAGCTTCAAAAGGAGGTTGACATAAGCCCCCTTTCATATAACACCCCCTACTTCTCCCCCCACACACGAGATCCCCTCCTAAGGGCTCTATAAGCCCCCTTTTCCCCCTTGATTTGCCATTTAAGGGCCTTCAAGTGGTCCTTAAGCCCCTTTTCCCCCTCCCATGCAAAAATTCCTTCTTTAGGCCCTTTTATACCTTTGTTCCCCCCCCCCCCCCCCCACACACACACACAAAAATAAAAGGCCCCTCTTTAAGCCCCACACAAAAATCCACTGTTAAGGGTCTTTGACACCTTTTTCCCCCATACAAAAGCCCTCGTAAGGGTCTTTTACACCTTTTATTTTCCCTTTTTCTGTTGGTCTTTAAAAGGCCATTAAGCCTTTCCCCTGGCTTAATGGACCTTACTCGCGGAGGATTTTAAAACACCCCCTTCCCGGGTTTTAAACCCTTTCCGTGGTTTCTCCCCTCCTCCACAAAAGTATCCCTTCAAAGAGCTTCTATGAAAGGAAGGAAAAGAAAACTCATAAAGGACGGTGGAATTTCAAAAAGGAGTTCACAAAGCCGCATCCAAGACAGAAAGGCTACATTCGTGATGGCTCCTAAGAAAGCCCAAGGCGCAACCGCAGGAGGATCATCTCCTAGCATCCACGTGGACATCTCACCACAAGTCCAAGTTTTCCTTCCTAATTTTTATTTTACGTTGTTATAATTCAATCGTGAGTGGATAATTTTTAGAGATAGGATGTATTTTTTGTCTTAAATACTTAGGTTAATTCTTAAAGAATTAGCTCACGAGACAGAAAAGTTCGATCATTAGTATTTTCAATAAAACGAACAAAATAAAGTGAGCAGAAAATTGATATGCATTTCTAGCAAGTAGTTTTATGCATTGCAATAAATTGAAATTTGATTAATGTCCATTTTTACAAAACGGAATTAAGATAGTGTACTTCATTTAGGCATAGGAGTATAAACTGCATGTCGCATTATTAGGACATATCTTCTTCGCAATGAGTCATTAGGAAAAGTGCTAACAATCCATAGGAAATTGCAAGGCATGAAATGATTTTTAAGTTGAATAACTCTAGTGAATTGGTGTAAATATCGTTTTTCAACTGCATATTTATTAGTAAAAGGCTGCATGTTTTAGCATGAATCTTATTCGCAAGTTATAGGGTGATTAATTGGAATTAGGCTATAACCTAAAAGTTAGGGTTGAAAATCAACTTACGCGTAGACAAGTTAGGGTTGAAAATCGACTTACGCGTAGACAATGAGTCATGTGTTTATGGAAATGATAGCGTAATTATCTTCAAGAATTAAACAAGTTGGCTTAAACCTAAACACCTAAAAATCGCGAAGGGACTCGTTTAGGAAGAGTTAATTCAATTCCAAAGAACTAACTAGGATTTAACACGTGACCTAATCGCTCGTATTGCCAAGGCTGAAACTCCTATACCCTAAAGTCTTGCCCACATTCACGGAATGTAGGGACATTGGAACATACTTGAGAAGTGATCTAGGGTTTGTCCCTAAGAATCTTTCGCTACAAAGATGGAACTTGGAACCCTAAGACTAACAACGTCAGCCTAATGTAATCATGAACAGATTGTTTCGTGACTCCATTCGAAGCGTAAATAGTCCCATAACTTGATGCGACACTTGTGCGACAAGTAGTAGAGTCGCACAATCTTGTGAATTGATCACGAGGAAATGGCCAAATTCCTCAGAATGAGGTTGGCAGACTCTTACGCAAGTTATCTTGCAAGAGGATGAAAAATCGTCCTAATATAGTATCTTTCTTAGGTAAAGATAATTGCTTGAAAGCAAGAGACCAACCAATAAATTGGAATAACATATGAACTTAAGGTATTGACCAAGTCGGTTAATAGGGTACGGCCCTAACCCAGGATATGGGGGATCTTGCCAAGTTGCAAGTAATCCCGGATCGAGTGCTGGATGCACTCGGAAAGAAGAATTCACTCCCTAGCAGTTGGCCAACAATAACGACCAATGGAGATGATTGTGCTTGTTACTGATTTAAGAGCACTATTTTTCTTTGTTTGATCAAAGAATTAAAGGATAAATGGATATCTAATACTTTAGGTTGAAGGCCTGAAGAGAGAGGCAGCTTCAGTTACCCCCGACTGCCTGCCTGGCCCTAACCAAGGGGGTTGTTAACCGCGCTGGGAAAGTGAACCATGTGGATAGCCTTCAGGCGGATTGTGGATAAGCCTACGGGCTGGACTTTATGTATTTCAAAGATAAATATGATAATCTGTTAAAAAGGAACTTGTTTGACATTGCTTTTCTATGTCAAGTGATATGGTTACGTAGGAAACTAGTGCCTAACAGGCTAATTAAGGAAGCTGATTGATACATGCCCAATAAAATGTGTTAGGTAATTAAATAACTAAAACAATCTGAGGAAAGTGCGGTGGATGTGGCCATAGGTCCGTCCTGCAGATGGGTGGTCCTGGTTGACTGGGAACTTTTCTCAATCAAGATGGACAGCAAAAAGATCGTTCAAGGAATACGAACAACAAGAGCATTGACCTAGAGTTATAACTGATCCCGATTTACGCTGTTTTAGGGGAACGGAATGGGACTATGCCTTATGGCAGAGACGTTGAGCTTTGCATTCCTCTCGTTTCCCATTCTGCTTGAACCAAGTGTAGCGTGAATCCGCTTCAGACCTGGCGTTTCTGCATAAAGTAGTTCGCTCGAGTTCGACGCTAGTTGCCGTTAGCAAATGACCAATACGAAAAACCCTAATTCAGGTCGGTCCTAAGTGGGAACGGCCGGAATACTTCCGCTACGTGGCAGATGCGGAAAGTCCTAGATCGCAAACCTTGTAACATTCCATGGGAGTGCCGGGCGGAGCTTCTAGACATCATTTCCGATGGACTGCTAAGACGTGTCCTGAAGATACAAGTGGACACGTTATAAAAAACAGAGAGGCCATGTATACTATTATTGAATCTAAGAAAGTCGTGATCATAGTTACCTTTCCTACAAGTGAGATGGGTATAGTGAGCCACTTGCTTATCTTGACACCTATCTTTTCCTAGAACCATAGAAAGCATTGTCATGTTGTAATCCATATTCCAATATGTACTCCTAGCTATTGGATAATCTCCCCAAGCTTGATCATTCTGAATCCATAGCTTAGCATCCAAGGTTGAGGGTCCTCCCACATGAGTGGTAACAACTCAATCTTGGTACAATTGATGATAGACGAGGAAAACTCAGCAAACTCATTGAAAGAGTCCATCGGTGTGTCTACTAAGGTCTTTTTGGCAACAACAATAGATGTACTATCATTTGCAAAAAATTGAGAGGGGGATATTGATCCATATGGCATGGGGAGCCCACAAATAATTCCATCCTACACTTACTTGTCAATCTTGTGTAAAAGAGGATCAATGATTAGTGCAAACAAGAGCAACGCCAAGGGACAACCTTGGCAAATGGACCCCTTGAGAGGGAATGCCCCAATAACACTATCATTAATACTAATGAATCCAGAAGCATTTAAGAATAGAAAACGCATCATGTTCCTAAAGATAGTGCCAAAGAAAAATGCTTGGAGAACACCCTTGATGAAGCACCTATTAATTTTGACTTAGGCTTTGTTGAAATCAACATTTAGCAAGACAACTCATGCTGATGAGACAATGTAAGATCCATTGAAAAAATAATATTAAATATTGCATCTTGAATCTTCCTTTTATAAATGATGCCATACTACCTAGAGTTGATCAGCCTTCTAGGAGATGCTTAATCCTCATTGCCAAGGTCTTAGCGAGTACCTTATAGTTGAAATTTAACATTGTCAAGGGCCTCCAATTTGATACTTTTGTCGTATGAGCCTTCAAGATAAGATTAATAAGGCCCTGATTAGCTTCCTCTGATAGAGTTCCAATCAGCCTAACTAAGTCATCAAGGCCACCAGGTCCTGGCCACAGGTGTCCCAAATAGCTTAGAATAATATAGCTAGGTCTGTCACTTCCAAGTGCCTTGCCCTTCTTCATCTGCATAACAACATATTGTACCTCTTCAAGGGAGAAAGGCCTCTCAAGCACCAAGGCATGTGTTATGGTTATTGATACAATAGTTTCTCGCATGAACCTTTCAACCCTAGTTTGATAACTGAGGGGATTAGTTGGTTCAGTTATGACTATTGAAGGAAAGTGTCTTTCAAATATCCTAGAGATCATGGCTTCATCCAAGTGTACATGGCCTTGCTCATCTTCAATTGCTGCAATTATTTCTTTCATTTGCTTGATCTTGAGTGAGCTAAGAAAGGAGGAATTGGGGGCATCCCCTAGGGTGATCCACTTTCCTCTCAATAGCACCTTGGTTGTCTACATAGAGTTTTCCTCCTTCTTTTTCAGGAAACCCTAGTACTCATAAGGAGGGCCTGCAACACGAGCATCTTGGATCATTACTGAAGCACCAAGCAATGAGCTCCTTGCATATGTTGTATCTCTAAAACTTCTCTTCTTGGCGTCTACTAACTTCCTTCCATGTTCATTAACAAGGCTAGTGACAGCATAAGGAAATTCAACCATATCAACTCAAGTGTTGCAGCACCAATTCTTGTAGATCTCCATGTGTCTTTAATGACCCTGATAAAGGCTTCATTCTCCAAGAAGTAGTTGAATCTGAATGGAGGTGGGCCCTTCCATGTAGTACCTATGACAGCCAACCTAAAAGATATTATAATCAAAATATGATCTAAAAAAGAAATCTCACGTAGCACACAATGTGTGACATGCCCACTTAGCCACCATTCTCCCAGTGTCATATAGAAGCAATCTAGGTGACATGCATGCCATGATGAACCAACATGTTTATTATGTTAGGTGTGTAGAACCCTGGTGCTACCAAGTGCTAGAACTACTACATCACGGAGCTCACAGACCCTTTCAAAGTTATTCCATGCTTCAATTTCCTCCAGCATCATGCATCTCATACCGTGAGTATGATCTTTAGGAAGGACATGTCCCAATCAATAGGGTTTTTTGGTCCTAAATATGGTGACCATTTGTTTTGTGACTCCATTCGAAGCGTAAATAGTCCCATAGCTTGATGCGACACTTGTGCGACAAGTAGTAGAGTCGCACAATCTTGTGAATTGATCACGAGGAAATGGCCAAATTCCTCAGAATGAGGTTGGTAGACTCTTACGCAAGTTATCTTGCAAGAGGATGAAAAATCGTCCTAATATAGTATCTTTCTTAGGTAAAGATAATTGCTTGAAAGCAAGAGACCAACCAATAAATTGGAATAACATATGAACTTAAGGTATTGACCAAGTCGGTTAATAGGGTACGGCCCTAACCCAGGATATAGGGGATCTTGCCAAGTTGCAAGTAATCCCGGATCGAGTGCTGGATGCACTCGGAAAGAAGAATTCACTCCTTAGCAGTTGGCCAACAATAACGACCAATGGAGATGATTGCGCTTGTTACTGATTTAAGAGCATTGTTTTTCTTTGTTTGATCAAAGAATTAAAGGATAAATGGATATCTAATACTTCACGTTGAAGGCCTGAAGGGAGAGGCAGCTTCAGTTACCCCCGACTGCCTGCCTGACCCTAACCAAGGGGGTTGTTAACCGCGTCGGGAAAGTGAACCGTGTGGATAGCCTTTAGGCGGATTGTGGATAAGCCTACGGGCTGGACTTGATGTATTTCAAAGATAAATATGATAATCTGTTAAAAAGGAACTTGTTTGACATTGCTTTTCTATGTCAAGTGATATGGTTACGTGAAGGAACTAGTGCCTAACGGGCTAATTAAGGAAGCTGATTGATACATGCCCAACTAAATGTGTTAGGTAATTAAATAACTAAAACAATTTGAGGAAAGTGCGGTGGATGTGGCCATAGGTCCGTCCTGCGGATGGGTGGTCCTGGTTGACCGGAAACTTTTCTCAATCAAGATGGACAGCAGAAATATCATTTAAGGAACACGAACAACAAGAGCATTGACCTAGAGTTATAACTGATCCCGATTTATGCTATTTTAGGGGAACGGAATGGGACTATGCCTTATGGCAGAGACGTAGAGCTTTGCATTTCTCTCGTTTCCCATTCTCCTTGAACCAAGTGTAGCGTGAATCCGCTTCAGACCTGGCGTTTCTACATAAAGTAGTTCGCTCGGGTTCGACGCTAGTTGCCGTTAGCAAATGACCAATACAGAAAACCCTAATTCAGGTCGGTCCTAAGTGGGAATGGCCGGAATACTTCCGCTACGTGGCAGACGCGGAAAGTCCTAGATCGCAAACCTTGTAACATTCCATGGGAGTGCCGGGCGGAGCTTCTAGACATCATTTCCGATGGACTGCTAAGACGTGTCCTGAAGATACAAGTGGACACGTTACAAAAAACAGAGAGGCCATGTATACTATTATTGAATCTAAGAAAGTCGTGATCATAGTTACCTTTCCTACAAGTGAGACGGGTATAGTGAGCCACTTGCTTATCTTGACACCTATCTTTTCCCAGAACCATAGAAAGCATTGTCATGTTGTAATCCATATTCCAATATGTACTCCTAGCTATTGGATAATCTCTCCAAGCTTGATCATTTTGAATCCATAGCTTAGCATCCAAGGTTGAGGGTCCTCCAACATGAGTGGTAACAACTCAATCTTGGTACAATTGATGACATACGAGGAAAACTCAGCAAACTCGTTGAAAGAGTCCATCGGTGTGTCTACTAAGGTCTTTTTGGCAACAACAATAGATGTACTATCATTTGCAAAAAATTGAGAGGGAGATATTGATCCATATGGCATGGGGAGCCCACAAATAATTCCATCCTACACTTACTTGTCAATCTTGTGTAAAAGAGGGTCAATGATTAGTGCAAACAAGAGCAACGCCAAGGGACAACCTTGGCAAATGGACCCCTTGAGAGGGAATGCCCCAATAACACTATCATTAATACTAATGAATCCAGAAGCATTTAAGAATAGAAAACGCATCATGTTCCTAAAGATAGTGCCAAAGAAAAATGCTTGGAGAACACCCTTGATGAAGCACCTATTAATTTTGACTTAGGCTTTGTTGAAATCAACATTTAGCAAGACAACTCATGCTGATGAGACAATGTAAGATCCATTGAAAAAATAATATTAAATATTGCATCTTGAATCTTCCTTTTATAAATGATGCCATACTACCTAGAGTTGATCAGCCTTCTAGGAGATGCTTAATCCTCATTGCCAAGGTCTTAGCGAGTACCTTATAGTTGAAATTTAACATTGTCAAGGGCCTCCAATTTGATACTTTTGTCGTATGAGCCTTCAAGATAAGATTAATAAGGCCCTGATTAGCTTCCTCTGATAGAGTTCCAATCAGCCTAACTAAGTCATCAAGGCCACCAGGTCCTGGCCACAGGTGTCCCAAATAGCTTAGAATAATATAGCTAGGTCTGTCACTTCCAAGTGCCTTGCCCTTCTTCATCTGCATAACAACATAATGTACCTCTTCAAGGGAGAAAGGCCTCTCAAGCACCAAGGCATGTGTTATGGTTATTGATACAATAGTTTCTCGCACGAACCTTTCAACCCTAGTTTGATAACTGAGGGAATTAGTTGGTTCAGTTATGACTATTGAAGGAAAGTGTCTTTCAAATATCCTAGAGATCATGGCTTCATCCAAGTGTACATGGCCTTGCTCATCTTCAATTGCTGCAATTATTTCTTTCATTTGCTTGATCTTGAGCGAGCTAAGAAAGGAGGAATTGGGGGCATCCCCTAGGGTGATCCACTTTCCTCTCAATAGCACCTTGGTTGTCTACATAGAGTTTTCCTCCTTCTTTTTCAGGAAACCCTAGTACTCATAAGGAGGGCCTGCAACACGAGCATCTTGGATCATTACTGAAGCACCAAGCAATGAGCTCCTTGCATATGTTGTATCTCTAAAACTTCTCTTCTTGGCTTCTACTAACTTCCTTCCATGTTCATTAACAAGGCTAGTGACAACATAAGGAAATTCAACCATCTCAACTCAAGTGTTGTAGCACCAATTCTTGTAGATCTCCATGTGTCTTTAATGACCCTGACAAAGGCTTCATTCTCCAAGAAGTAGTTGAATCGGAATGGAGGTGGGCCCTTCCATGTAGTACCTATGACAGCCAACCTAAAAGATATTATAATCAAAATATGATCTAAAAAAGAAATCTCACGTAGCACACAATGTGTGACATGCCCACTTAGCCACCATTCTCCCAGTGTCATATAGAAGCAATCTAGGTGACATGCATGCCATGATGAACCAACATGTTTATTATGTTAGGTATGTAGAACCCTGGTGCTACCAAGTGCTAGAACTACTACATCACGGAGCTCACAGACCCTTTCAAAGTTATTCCATGCTTCAATTTCCTCCAGCATCATGCATCTCATACCGTGAGTATGATCTTTAGGAAGGACATGTCCCAATCAATAGGGTTTTTTGGTCCTGAATATGGTGACCAATAGCCTCACATTGTCAAGCTCTATAAGTTGACATATTGTCTCCATAAACTGAAGTCAAATTAAATTTCTCCCCCCACATTTCCAACTTCACTGCCACTACACCACCATCTCCTAATCTCTACGCCAACTCAGGCTTGAGGTGTTCCTTAATAAGCAGGAGGGTCCCACTGCGACCTACCTTTGAGGTCATGGAAAATAGTGTACCTTGGGCTATTCAAAGACCTACAAGAGGCTTCATCTAGCTTCACTTCCTAGAGAGCAACTGTATGCAATTTGTACCTGTGGATAGACAACATTTTAATTTAGATGTGCTTCTGCAATGATTAGCAATGCATACTTAATGCATCCATGAATTCATGTCGATCAATTGGAGTATAATAATTACAATCAACCAATGGTTGGTAGGCAAGTCCACCACCATTCTTCTTCACCTAAACTTTAGGTTGTACATTTTCCTTGTTTGAGTTAGAGGAGGTAGGTGGCTTAGGTTTAGACTATGGTTCTTTCTTGGCACTGTCTATTGTAGCATGAGGAACTTGTTGGGTAGAGGAGGAGGAGCAGGCCCAATGCTTGTGGTCCAAATTCTTGCCCTTCTCTTTAGGTTTAGGATCACTTGAACTTGATGTGGATGACAGTTAAGTGGGCAAGGCATTTCCTAATTGATTTGGGTCTGTGCTTTCGTTTCTCCTATGCTCCTCTTTGCCCTTATCTCCCGCCAGTTTCTGGGGACATGCTCATGCAAAGTGTCCACTACTATGACAATGATAACATGTATCCAAAAAAGGTAAAAACTTGACATTGAGCTTGATCCAGAGGCCTAAGGGGCCCTGCAACTCAAGAAATTCAAAAGGTTCATAGCGTTGATCACAAATGATGTAAACGTGGTGCTCCCCCTTGAGTAGGCTCGAGGAGTTTGATACTTTAGGGGCATACATAACTTTTCCAAGAGTGGCTGCAATGGTCAATCCTTCTCCAACTAGCCATGTGGGCAAATCAAGTAAGAAGATCCATAGTAGGCATTCATGTCGAAGCACACCATCTAATGTGAAGGTTGACGACCACATCAAAGAATAAACCAGATTGCCTCTATATCCAACAGATGAGGCCAAAACCCAATCCCTTTTAACTTTTGAAGCCAATACCACTAGACAAAAACCTTTCTCGATAAAGCGAAATTGGCAAAGGGTCACCTTGCCCTGGTACATACCCTCGAACCAACATGAAAAGTCTTCCTCCGAAGGAAGGCACCCCAAGTAATAAAGATAAACACCATATGACAAAAGTGTAGCATGCCTCTACTTAATGCTATCAACAAATAGAGCCACTCATGCCTTATGTACCTGCTTGATAGCTTTGGATGTGCATTCATTGTTGTGACACCCTTGATCCTCTAGTAGAATGGGCTCAATCTAGCCATGTCCTCTCATTGGGGCTACTTAAGGTTGGCTTGTAGCTTGCATTTGCAAAAGGTTTCACAGTAGACATGTCGACTCTTTGACACTTTAGCAAGCCTACTTGCATGCGTGACATGGAGATGTGTGTGTCTTCAATCCAGTGTAATGGTTTTGCCACTGCCATCTTCCCATTTTAATGTAGTTTTCAAAGGCTTCTTCATAGCATACACACAACTCTCACCTGCTACACACTCTCCCTATTTTATGTAAAGCGAATTGTTCGAAGGAAGTTGTGATCTCCACCTAAAAGAGATTATTTTTGGCAAGTTGAGGCCATGGCCTCTCATGTTTGCATATCCATAAGGTAATCTTAAAACTCTAAGCTATGCTCCCATGTCTAGTGGTTGTAGATATATACACCTTTCATTATAATACAACAACACTTTCTATAATTCATTTTAAAGAGAGAAAACTTTTCCTTGATGAAAGCAAAGAAGATTTACATGTTCCACCAGCAATATTGGTCTATAGGAATGAATGGGAATAAATCTTGAGCTCGAAGGCCCTCATTTGCAAATTCACCACCTCATCCCAACCAATCTAATATGTCTTGTTGTGCAAAACTTTGGCCCAACCAAGACAAACAACTAGTCCCTTTTGTTTAAGGCAGTATACAACATATCTCCACTCCAAAGATGGCTTGGTGAATGTTTTATGCACACATAGCTTCAGTTGCTTATGTCTATAATATCCATGATGAAAAAATGTTGGCCCAACCAAGACAACCTACTAGTCCTTTTTCTTAAAACAATATATAGCAAATCGCTACTCCCAAAAGATGGCTTGGCAATTGTTTTATCCACACATAACTTCACTTGGGCATATTGCTAAGACAAACAATTGAATCCAAACATCAAGAAAAGCCTATTATGATGTCATGATCTCTAGCTACCACATCCCCCCCAAAAAAAACACACATACACAATGATATGACCTCGTTAATACTTTCAACCTTCAAGATCATTATGGTCACAATATCAATAATATTTAAATAATTAAGATAGTGAGATATCTCATCGTAGGAACTCATTACTAACATTAATTATAAGGTTCATCATCACTACACAACATGATTAACACATTTACATAATCATGTTACCAAAATTTCTAGTTTGGAGAAGCAATCTAGCTACAATCCCAAAGTAATCCAAGTAAATGTATCCGCTTCTTCCCTTGATCATGTTTTATCTATGGGTTCTGTCCCATATGTATCTCTTTGGCATGCCCTTTGGGCCATATGTCGTTGAAGGGAATGAAAATGCTTTCTAGTTTGCAGTACTTACCGCCCCTTGATTATGAATGTTTTGATTCATGTGAGCATTGTCTTTATGGCAGGTAGACTAGGTCTATGCATAAGAAGTTTGGTAGGCCACGCATGAGTGAGCCCTTGGCATTGGTACATTCGGATGTCTGTGGGCCCACGCCTTATCAGTCTATGGGTGGTGCAAAATATTTTGTTACTTTTATAGATGTTTTTTCACAGAAATTTTGGGCTTATCCCATTAAGCTAAAATCCCATGTCTTGGCTATGTTTCAGAGATGGCTTGCATTGGTTGAGAACCAGTCTAGGTATACATTAAAATGCCTAAGGACAGATAATAGGGATGATTATGTCTCACGTGCTTTTGAGGAGTTATGTAATGAGAGGGGTATTAAGCATCAGTTGACCGCCCCCCTACACCCCCCAGAATGGTTTGGCTGAGCGGATGAATAGAACCATCCAGGAGCGTGTACGCAGTATGCTTAGCCATGCAGGTCTACCACAGAACTTTTGGGATGAGGCAGTTAGTACAGCTGTGCATATCATAAACAGATCACCTTCTAGTGGTTTGGATTTTTAGGTTGCAGAGGAGGTATGGACTGGAAAACCTCCCTTTTATGCACATCTCTGTGTCTTTGGATGTGAGGCATTTTTCCATGTGCCTTGGGACAAGAGAAGTAAGCTGGATCCTAAGAGTGTCAAATGCATTTTCCTTGGTTATGGGGATGTAGGCGAGATGGGTTACTATCTCTGGGATCCACAGGCGCAGAAAGTCATCCACAGTCATGATGTAGTCTTCCATGAAGACAAGATGTATAGGCAGCCTGAGAGAGTTGTTGAGAACCGCAGGGTCATATTTCAGGAGGAGCCGAGAGCTCCCGCACAGCAAATTGGACAGCCTACAACTACAACAGATGCTCATGGTCAGGGTGTTGGACAGGTAGCTAGGCAGGCAGCAAAGCCTGCCATGAGATAGTCTACTAGAGACAGACGTCCACCTGATAGATTTCAGCCCTCCATGAATTATGTCTTGGTTACAAATGTAGGAGAGCCTTTCACTTATGATGAGGCTATGCGCAAGGGTGATAGTCACTCCTGGGAGAGGGCTATGTAGTCTGAGATAGACTCCTTGCATAAGAATGAGACTTGGGATTTGGTTTCCTTGCCTAAGGGCAAGAAGGCTTTGCCATGCAAGTGGATGTACAAGCTGAAAAGTACCCCTGAACACCCCAAGCCGGCATATAAGGCTAGATTGGTAGCAAAGGGTTTTAAGTAGGAGCATGGTGTGGACTTTGATGAGGTATTTTCTCCTGTGGTTAAGATGAACACCCTGCACTTAGTCTTGGCTTTGGTTGCTCAGCTTGACTTGGATTTATATGAAATGGATGTTGTGGGAGCTTTCGCTCAACCGCCAAGACCCACGGACCGCTTATTGCTTCAAGCGTTCCAAGCCGAGCACTAATGGCTACCTCTCACATAGCCGACGCGCCATCCATATCTATGGGTGTAGTGAGCTTACCTCCATGCCGTTCGAGTTACCTCCTCTCCCACGCACTCCGGTTGCTCCACGATCCAAGTGTAAGCTTCAAGCAAGCTCCATCCTCAAGCTCCACGCTCCAAGCTCCATAGCCGCGAGCAAGAGAAGAGGAAAGAAGAGAAGAGAAGAAGAGAGGAAAATATGGAGAGCTTCTCCACCCCACGGTCCCTCACCCTCACACACTCACTCCCTCACACTCTCACACTCCCTCTCTCAAGCACAGGCTCAAGCAAGCAAGAAGAAGAAGAAGAAGAAGAAGAAGAAGAGGAGAGCCACATTTTGCCACACACAAGAATGAGCTTCTCATTTACTTTTCAACTCTATATACAAAACCCTAAATCCCTTTTTGGGCGGTCATCTCTTTTTCCCCTTTTTTACATGGCCAACCATAGCCTAGGCCCTTTTTCCCATTGTCCTTCTATTTTCCTAGCTTCCTTTCCACTGCTCGTCTACATTTACAAATTGCACGGGTGAGAGCCTGTGCTCCTTGAATTAAACCATGATGCACTTGCGCTCTTTTACAAAAGTTTTGACGTGTGCTTTTCTTTGTGCACCTTTCTCTTCTGTTTCTCTTTGCCTTGGCCTTTGTCTTGTCTTCTTTTTTAGCTTTTCGGATTTTTAACCACCTAGCACTCTTTTATGAGATTTCAGGGTGCGCCTTTGTACTTTAAAATGCACCTTTCCCCTTTTGCATTTGCCTTGGGCTTTTTAAGGTTGCCCCTGCTCTTTTGGCCTTTTCTCCTCTTCTTTCTTCTATCGGGCTACCTTTTTCCGCCTTTGCCTTGCATCTTTTTTATTTCCTTTTTCTTTCTTCATGTTGGGGTTAACATTACCCCCCTCCTAGACGAGTGCCAGAGTCCCATGGCACTCTTCATCGAAGGTAGCATACGAAGCTTAGACCGAAGACATGGGTGGAAGGGACTGTTGTGGTTTGCCTTGGAGGAGTTCTGATGTTGGTGCGGATGAAGGTCGTTGGTGGCACTTTACGGTTTTGATTGGCTGGTGATATGATGGTTGTAGGTGGTGATAGGGCCACTTTTTGTTGGGAATGGTCACGAATAGCTGGCACGGGTGTTGGTGTTTTTGGGATGCTCATACTGGATATGTTCGTGATGATTCTCTGGTGGTCTGGCATGATGAAGTAAAGGACAAGAGGTCAGAGTTGAGTGTTGATTTAGAGCAGACGGCACTTTCATTGGAGTTTTAATACCTGCAATTGAAAAACCTCTCAGGTGGTCTCTCCCTAAGGGGTAGTGCTAGTCTTCTTAGCGTGCACAAGACATATTTGATTAGTTTGGGAGACAGGTCGAACTCTAAGCAAGCCTAGAGTATTATACTGCACTTGAGGACCCAAACTGTGTATAGACTTCGATGCAGATATTATGTGAGTGCTCGTGCATACTTAGATATTACGTAGGTAGAAGACTGCGGGCTGGTTTCTCATAACGTCGTGTGGATGAAGCAAAGTGGTCCATGATGGAAAGAATGACACGGGAATGTGGGTGCAACATCCTGTGCATTGTGATTGCACGACATAGCAGGAGAGAACACAGGGATAGTGTACTATCCTTAGGTGGTAGACATTGGGCCTGCGCGATGAGGACGGTGTACTGTTCAGGGCCATTCGTGCGGTGCGTGCCCCAATTGATTGCCATGGTTTTAAGATAGAGTGTAAGAGGGAAATGTGTGAGTGGGTCAGGGTGATAGGTCTAACCATAGGTGCGACAACTCCCTAGGTCGGTCCTGCTCTTGATGTGCCCTGAACTATTGTGGGAGGTGCTAGGGAGCTAGGGGACTAGGGGCGGAGCCAGCCGACCAAGAGTACTATTGGACGCACCTAATTTGAGGGCCCCTAGGTGCGGTACTGTGATCGTGGGTGCTTTTATTTTTTTGTTCTTTTGTTTTTTTCTCTTTTGTTTTCTTCTCTCTTTTTTTTTTGCCACAATACAACCATTTCAATATGCGGAGGCTATGAGCCTTTCAATGGGTTGAGACTGCCCTAGCCTCGTTATTAGGAGAGCCTTTGTTGCGATATTGGCGCGATTAGAGTGACACCCGTCGTGAGCTCACTGTAGAGCTTGGCCCAAGAAGAGCGTAGCCCATGATTATGCTTTGGTTCGTGCGATGTGGTCACTTGCAAGGGTGATTTTTCGCGTTTAACAGCATGGATTTGTTGTGGTTCTTTGTGCGGTTGGTGGTCTTGCGGTGGCCTGGCCGTTGAACATGTTTGCACGAAGACTTGTGTCATCCTGCATCCACTTGTCACTTCGTGAGAGTATATGCTTGCTTGGGTTAAGCACATCGAACAAATGCAATCATGTTAAGACATAATTTTTCAGAATGCTATGATGTCTACTACGATGCATATTCCATTGCTTGTTAAGGTCGCATACATTAATGATAGGTAAAGGAAGTGTGCACAAGTGGGGATCTTGCTCCTTTACTCATCAAAAGGCAAAAAGTTATGGCATGATGACTTGTCAGGCTACTTGTACATCATAGGGGCTTAGTCGATTTGTACTAGGCGGGGTGAGTTTGGTTGGTTAGGTGACTGGTGTGGTACTGATGCGGGACTCCCGTGAGGTTGGGCAAGGCCCATGTCGGCCGACACATGAATGGTGTAGTCCCGGGCCGCCACCGTTTCCAAAATGCCTTTAAACAATTCATTGAGTTCTTCCTTGTCCTGGGCTGCCCTTTCTGCCCTTGATCCTCTGGTGCTTGAGCGTACGTTCGGGGTTTGTGCAACTGGTATTGCCACATCTTGTGTGCTTCTTTGAGATTCGACTTTCCTGGCCTGAGGATTCTTTGGCCTTCGTCCGGGGCAGTGTCGCTTAGGACCTTGTTTCTTTGCATATCTTTTGAAAGTGGGCACGTAGCGCACCGGCGGAGGGGCGTGTGCTGCATGTTCCTGTCATCCGCAGAGAGCGTCTCTGCAAGCCAACTGCCCGAGGTTCTCCATGTTTTCCTTGTGGGGGGCCTGCAAGATGCAACCCAAGGGTTAGGCCTTGATACAGAATAAGATTGTTTGCCTGGGAGGGATTACAGTGTGGGTTATCAAACGCATATGACTAGAAGAGGTGGAGTGGGACATGCTGTGCTCGTTGTAGTGAGATGTCCCCCGTGATGATGCTGACTTAGCCTCCCGCCGTTAGCAGATCTTGGCTCACACCGAGTTACATCGGATGGTGGTCATGGAATTGGGGCAGGGCTCATCCTCGAAAGGATGGACTCGAAAGGAAAAGGTGTATAGAAAGGGACTGCACCCTGCTTACATCATCAAAGATGTTGGTCACAGATTTCCATGGTGGCAATGTGGGGTGCATGCCCTTCGCCTAGAGGTGGAAATGGTCATGTGAGAGGGGGATCGGACGAGCCTAGCCTATTGGCCCCAACTCTTCTGTCTGCGCTTGACTATTATTGCTTGTGTGTGTTGATAGTGTCTATACAGGGTGACAAAAGTTATTGTTTATTTATATACATATCCATGGATCCATATTGCTTTATGAGGATAAAAACCAGCTATAGAACACTGGATTGTACTGGAGTGTGGCACACGCATCTAGTACTCGTGGCAGCTTACTAAATACCGATAGATATTTTGCAACATCGAGTAGCATGGAACCTTGTCCGAGTCTACTGGCAACATGTAGCTCCTCCTCAGTGAGAACCTTATCGAACAGTGAGTCCTCTTGGCTAGGTTCAGCTAAGTCTGTACCCCGAACGGCAGCCAGCATTGAAGGGAGGTTGGTGCCACATAGGTGGGGTCTCTTTGAGACTGCCATTTGGCCAGTCACTCCTCCGAGACTGTCATGATCTGGGCTCCTAGTTCCGGCCATTGCAATGCGGGTTTCACACCAACGCTGTTCAAATTGACTTTGTCCCTCTGATAATTGCTTTAGTTGCTCTATCTCTAAGAGATTTGGTTAGCAGAGCACATCATTGAATGTGACAGTTAAGCGTAGTTCGTCGGCTTCCTCGACCGAGATGAGTAGCATGCGTTCCTGCAGGAGCCTGTTATAGTGCTCGTCAAGATGTTCTTGCTCTTCCCAAGATAAGGGAAATGGCAAGTATTCTCCCAGCTGCTCTTTAGGGAATGCGTGCATGTCTGCCAGGACATAGACGCGTGCGAACACCTTGAGCTTGGCATCCAAATCAGTCAAGCATTCGGTGACACTTCTATGTTCAACGAGGGCTTGCTCGGTTACTATCTCATGCAAGGTTCTAGGAGTTTGCCTGGGCTTTAGCGTAGCTGGGGGCTCAGGCATAGATGAGCAGGATCGGTCTCAATGCTAGGATATCTGACACTCTTGGGGTTTCCATGTTTCTCCTGAGGCTTCGTTATTGCGTCATGGTTTTCCTTGGATGTGACTAGTATAGGTTTGTCACCCTGTTTTGACAGCGATATATCCACTCTTGTCTGGTCAATGCAAGTTCTATTGTCGGTGGATTGAGTATTGCAAGCAGCCATTGATGATAACGACTGCTTTGATTTTTCAAAGCACACGGATGTGTTTGAGGTTTCACTGCTATTAGGAGAGGCATCAATGGGTTCATTGGTGGGTGGACTCGATGCTTTATTCATCAACTCTCCAGCACTCTTCGTCTCAATGTTCTTGGGGTCCACAACCACCTGCAACTGTTGTTGTTTTCGTTGTTTTCTCCTCTTTGTCTTGGTCAGTGAAGGTGCATTTCTCAATGACTCAAGACCCTGGACTAGGTCAACCGTTGTTGTGCTTGGTTGGGCCTTAGCATTTCCTTTCTCTAGTGTGTCCACACGAGTCATAGCCGTGGCTTGCTGACTAGCGTCGTCAGGTTGTGAGGGTACAACTGTCTCCCTGTTGGAAGAGTCTAGCTCTTCCGCCAATTTCCATGTGTTTAGCTCCTCTAGCCTAGGCTTTAGGCTCTTTGGAAGTGTTGGAGTTATTAATGAACTTGGTTGCGACACCTCCTCCATAGGTAAACTACTAAGGACACGTTCTGCAAGGGGCATTGTCATGGCCAAGGGCTGTGACTGTTGTGATCCCCGATTTGAAGTACTAGCAGCTAAGTCGGTGGACTTGCTACTATTGGTGGATTGCAGTGTCCGGTGCTTAGGGTGATCGGAAGTGGTCGCATCTTTTGTTGCCCTTTGAGCATTCATCTGTGTAGATTGAGCATGAGTTGATCTAGTCACATTGGGTTGCACAGGCATATCCTTGGGCCGAGAGCTACGGCTAGTGTCATATCCCCCCTCTTGGATATTTGGAAGCTTTGATGGAGATAGAGATTGGAAGTGAGTAGTCACCATTGAGGACCGCTGTTGTGCTTCCTGTGTCCATTTGGAAAAAGAGGATGTAGGAGATCTGGGACTTATACGTGGACTTGGTACTGGCTGAATGATTTGCTCGATGCTATTAGACAATTGTGCCGTTTGCTTTGTTGAGCGATCACCCTTTCCATGAGCAATGTTGTGCCTATGATGCCTGTTGTGCTCCTAGAAAATCAAAGGCTCTCTGGGCACTAATGGCTCTTGTGTATGCTCCATGGCTACACATAACATCTGCTTACTAAGCATGCTAGACTGAGGCTCTAAGTTGTGATAGGTCATGTTTGGTTTCTTGATTTCAATTGTGAAGGGCTCAATCACCCCAGTATTATTGGTTCGAGACTTGGATTTTCGTTTAGGTTTCCTCCTACGCCTCTTTGCTTTGGATGCAATCTTGCCTTCAGCTGATAGAGATGGTTTAGCAGGGGATTTTGGTACCCAAATCCATCAGTTACCTACGTAATACCCTTGAGCACATAGCAACGCTTTGGATATCCATCACGGCGTTGTGCTGGCCCTCCATCGATGCCTTTGTCTATAAGGCTTGGGCTTCTTTTGGGGTCTTCTACGATATTTGTAAGTCCAAAGCCCGTTCTTGGCATTGTCTATTGGCCTTCTTGTTTCAAGCATGGCCTCACCCACTGGTTGTCGTTGTTCGACCTGTGCTTATATGAACTCTTCCACCAAGTCCTTGCTCTCGTTAGTAGGCTTGACTGTTACGTCAGCACCTTCCTTTCCTTTCCCTCAAGGTTCGATGAGGTCACCTTTTCTAAAGGTTGTGTCTATCCTAACACTCGGTAGTGTCAGGTGTATCCTCTGAGCTACATAGTCAGCCTCATATTTGGTCGCCCTTTTGAAGGGTCTTTCCAGGAGGGTTTCCTTACCATATTTAGAACTATTTAGAGGAACGTGAAATAGGATAGGCAAGCTCTCAGTTTCAATTGTTGCAAGGATATTGCACTTCCCTATGAGTGCTTGTGGAGGTCCCCCATAAGGGCTAAGAGTTGCATTAGTCAGTGTTAGCTCTCGTTGGCCTAGTAGGGTCCATGCCTCATAGGTCAAGACATTAAAATCTGCTCCTTCATCAATCAGAGCATCGATAATATGCTCTCTTTTCGCGGTGAGTTTGACCCTAAGATAAGCAGGTGGTACTATGTCTTCATCTTTCGGGTCTTGGCTTGTAAATTTAAGGTTTCTGACAAATGCCCTTGAGTCCCCAACTGCACGACCAGATGTGGATTCTCCACTAATGTCTTGGCTTGTCAATGCAGTGCTATTCAAGGAGCATCTATTGTCAGGACTGTTGCATCTAGTCATTCTCGCTATTGTAGCTTGATGTTGTTGCTCTCCGCTTTGACTAGATGCAGTCCGAATGCAACACTTATGTGCTTCTGCAAGGTGGCCTTTTTGTCCTTGTTGGCTAGATTGGCCCATTGATGTCCTAGGGTCTTTGTTTATCTCGGTCCGAGCATGGGCTTTTGGTTGCTCTTTCGTCAGTGATCCATGTTCATGTAAAGCCATTACTACGCTAGGGTCGAATTTGGAGAACCTCTCACGGAGCGCGTTTTCTCACCAACCTACTTGGGGGAGGTGCGGAGGGGGCAGAGCCCCCTCTGCGGGGGTCCGAGGGGAGGGGGGGCAGTCCCCCCTAGCCCACAGGGTCGTTATGGTAAATGCCATCCGTGATTTGAAAGACCGTTTACAGCCAAATTTTGAACTACTTGCTCTATGTTTTAGCCTGGTGATCGATCTATGATATGGGTTCGGCTCTATATGGTCTCCCGGTCAATTTCACTGTGTTGAGGTTAAAATTTGAAAAAATCTAAATTTGGCCCAACACGTCCGAATTGCAGGGGCCGAGTGCTCGATTCCGTCCGCCGTCCGAGGGCCGAGTAGAAGGGGCCGAATGTAATTGGTCCGAATGTCACACTCGACCAGTCCAAGCCTAGATGTCCGAGGGCCGAGAGGGCCGAGGGCCGAGTCAGTGGGCTGAGGGCCGAATTCCAAGTTAGTCCGAGTGCGCAATTCGGACGGGCCGAGCGGTGGGTGTCTGAGTGGTAGTGGGCCGAATGGTCTAAGGACCAAGTAGCGGAGGGCCGAGTCGAGTGGTCCGAGTGTAGTGGGCTGAGGGCCGAATGGCCGAATGGTTCGAGGGCCGATTCTGGGACTCGGCCCAGTATTGCCGTCATTCGAACATGCCGAGCGCGGTGCGTTTTTTTTTGTCGGACCTCACGGAATTTGCCACGCCGAGCGTTGGAGGCCTTCCCCCTAGTCAAGCAGCTCCAAATCCATCCTACTCGTGTAGGGGAAGGTGTAGAATTACCTGGGTTGGGTAAATATCTCTCGGATGATAAGATCGACGCAGATCCACTCAACAAAGCTTTCCTCTTCTCTTCTGCTCTCTTGAAACCCTACAATGCACAATGTGGCCTTTCTTGCCACTCGTGGCCCCTATACCCCTTCCGGGTATGGTGTTGATGCTCCCAATCACTCACTTGCCGACCTTAGGCATCACAAGCGAGCTCGTTACCATTTTTTGCACAATTTTTGCCATGTTTTACCCTGTTTTGCAATAGTAAACCCTAATGCTTGTTTTATTTGTTTTTCTTTGTTTTCTCCTACTCTAATGCATCCAATTCACAAAGTAATTACCTAACTACTCCATCTCACAACATAAATCTCAAAAAAGCAAAAAACCTACTTACCAAGGAGATTGAATACCATCTTCAACCCCCTCACTTCCTACCTATCTCAAGTATCGGTTCGGGGAAAGCCCTTACTGTGATGCTCGATTTGAAGTGTGCAAGTGCTCAAGGCTTGAATCCGTAGGTCCCGGCACGGAACCGAAATGTGGGAGCTTTCGCTCAACTGCCAAGACCCACGGACCGCTTATTTCTTCAAGCGTTCCAAGCCGAGCACTAACACTACAAGAGAAAGGCCCTATAGACGCGCACTGTACACGCGAAAAAGCGGGCGCATTTATAAGCGCGTGTATCAAAGCGTCTATTTATGCTAGTATACAGAAGGTGTCTATATATCCGTGTTTATAAACGTGCCTATAGATGCAAAAATAAACGCACATATTTTTTATTTCTCATAAAGTCCCTAAATATGACCAAACCTCTTAACAGCTAGTATTTGTTTGAATACATTATCAACTTTACTTCTTTCTGAGTATTACAAATATACATCCAATCATTCAAAGCTAATTATATATATGTGATTTCATGCCCTATATACATCCAATCATGCCCTATACAAAGGTGATTGGATAGGGCATAATTGGATGTATATACGACATAATTACACCTGGATCACATGTAGCCAATGTGCACATGTCCTCCTTTCATCATCTTTAGTCACTGTGTCCACTTGTTGGTGACCAAAATAGATCACTGTTATGGGAACTTGCTGAAGTCAATGGAGCATCCTAAAAATGAGTGATGGACCTAAAAACGGGCCGGCACTGGCTCATACACTAGCCGGGCCTCGTCACTACGCACAAGACAACCCCTCGGCCTCGCGGCCAGGAGCGTCTATCAAAATCTCTGCCTTCCTAAACATTGCATTTGTAATACGTCGTTTGTAGTCCACTCTTCTCTCACCCACTACTCCTGAGAGGGAGTCCCTTACACATTGCCTAATGGCACGAAGCACAGACATAGGGGGTCCTCCAACGGCTGAATGCCACCACCCCTCTGCGACTCTCCTACACCTTGGGGATTGGCCCCTCAGTGCGTCGCTCAATATATAAACATGTCGCACAAAATCCACTTAAGGTACCATTTAATCGTATACAGGAATGTACCATTGTCCTTACTTCTCTTTTCCCTAGACCCCACGACTAGCCTATGGCTTAGGGTGCCCTGTCTCTCACTCAACGTGGGTCAAGGTCCTAATGAAAACAGTTGCAATGCATGTCCAGGAGCTGGTCCCTGATACCTTTAAATTCTTTTTATGCTCTATGCATTTGGTGGATGCCTAATGCTCAAACATTTAGCAAAACAGTATCGTGCACGTGCAAAAATATTCTTTTAATGGTTTCTTTTCTCTAGCGTTCGTGCTTCGTTGCATGGGCCTAGCACCGAGGTGATCCTCGTGCTACTAGGCTCTTATTTTATAATTATTTTCCGTCCTAAATGCTATGCATAGCAATCAGCAACTTTTCCATCATCTCACATGGCATTTAGACATATTTCAACTTCCCTACCCTTCCCCGTTTAAATATTGCATCGTTGCATAGATTTATGAGGCATTTTGCCATCATTTTATGTGTAAAAAAAACGGGAAAACACACTAGAACAAGAAGGTGGGGTTGAACTGAGGCAAATCCTCATGCTTCAGTCCCCACAACCATTCACAAACATTGCTCTCAAATTTCATTAATTTTTCGCACCCAAAATGCATTTTTCACCCTATTTTTAGTGTTTTCTCTCTATTTTCCTGGTATTTTCCCTTATTTTCCGCATTATTTTACTACTGAAAATAGGTTATGGGCTGTGGCCCTTAGTTCCTTCTTGCAACAAAAATGAAAATTTAGTTGGTGTTCCTATTCATTTTCCCATTTTTATGCCCAAAAACATCATTTTCCCTTGATTTTCCATATTTTACGTGTTTTAGTATATTATTTTGGACCACAAGATACATATTTTTCTGATTTTCTGATTATGATCAACAAGTACTCATGGAAAGCAGCAACATAAACAATTTTTTGCCCACATGAACAACATTTTATCAATCAAAAGCCATAAAATCTCAAATTTCCTTTGAAAAAATTAAATTACCGCTTATTTGCGTGTTTCGGGTTTCATGTCCATGGCTGCAAATCTAAAAATCAGCATCACTTCATGCTCATGACGATCACAAGTCACCATTTCCAACCCGTGGAGCAATCCGATCCATGCCGGACATCACTCTTTCTTCTTCCTTCTTCTTCCCACATGAATTCCCTCTTAGAGGAGAGAGAGGGAGGAGAGAGAAAGACTGATTTTCTCTCTCCCTCTACAGGCTGCCATTCCTCGCGTGAATTAGAGTGATGCGGAGTGAAGATTGAATCTTGTTGCCTGCAATGATTGAATCCATGGCTTATTTGATAGCCTGCATCTCGATTTGAGGGGGGGGTGCCGTTTTTTTTGCGCGGGTCTGTGCACGGCACTTCCTTGGGCACGATGATAAAATTAGGGGGGTGGGGAGCCAAAGGGCACCCCCCCCCCCACTAAACATGCCTCTTCACTTCTCCAATTTGGCCACTCTCTTGGGCGTCCCGGCCGGTTTTTGGCTATCTTCCTCGTCCGGGCTCCGATTGTCGTGCTGTAAAATTCTGGGCATCCGTCTCGGCATCTCGGATAGGCCTGCAGCTCCCATATCCCGTCCCAACTCACACAAAAATTACTAAAAATCCGGACGTGTCACTTGGGCGCCCGTCGAATGCTTGACGCTTAAAATCGTCCTAGATCGAGCCGTCGCCTTTGACGGTGAATATTTTTCCCTTGATATTCATAATTTTTAGCTATTTTTAAGCAATTCCCGTCTCCTAAATTCGGCTCTCATTGGCGACCACGGGATAGGGCGACTCAGCCCATCGAATCCACGAACATAGCTGCACATAAACAACCAAAGAAGCAGCAAATTGATACAAAACAAATATATAATAAAACTTAGCACAATGCTGCCCCTACCCCTGGACAGAACCAAGGCATGACATCCACAAGGAGTAGGCATAGCATCATCTAACAGAAGATCCGAAGCGAGTTACTTACCAACTGCTTCAACACAGCCAAAAAAAAACCTATCAAAGAGGTCGCCCTAAATGGTAGTCTGAACTACTCACCAACTAAAGACAACACAACTAGGAGCTCCTATAAGGCGAGGACTCCTATAGCCTGATCAAGGAGTATTTCCTTTCAGTCCCATTCTGCTTTTAGGGTTTTTATTTTATTAACATACTTGGGCATGTAAAAAGGAGGGAGCTGAGCGTAGTGACCCAAGGAGAACAGGGCATCGGTCTCAGGACCTGTCTCGGCACCCAAGAACCTACCAAGCCCTCGCAAGGCAACACTTAATCCTTTTCTAACGCTCACTTTTATTTTCGCTCCAACCTTCCTTGTTTTGTCATTTTTTCAACAAGAAGCCACCCCGAGGAAGACAAGGTATCGGCCCGCTCGTCCCCAAGAACCTACCAGGCCTTCGCAAGGCAATGATCAACTGCGTAGATATTTTCATTTCTTTTCTTTTCTTTGATAGGGGTTAGAACCCCTTTTTACACACCTTCGTATGGATATTCATCTTTTGGGATGTTCAGGGTTCCTTGGCATCATCATTATTATCTTCTGGCAGGCTTCTCTAACTGCCTCACTACTAACAAGAACTCCTAGAACGGCTGACTAGCAGGCTAGCAGAACAGGGCCACTAAGACTACCTTCGAAAACAGGGCTTTCGATGCCTGACAATGTCTTTACAGGAGGCAATGACTACTCCGACCTCCCTCAAACATACATAGCCTAATCTTGGGACTTCATGCCTTGGTTGCCGGTCCCCAACAAAAATATATCCCCTCGACAAGCACAAATACACATATAATAGGAAAGAAAGGTACTCGTAAAGGAGAGGTATCACCTGGATTGGCCACAAGAAGCTTCCATCGCAGCAAAGGCTCCTCCAGGCTCCACCAAAGTCCACTAACCACGAAATCTATCTAGCACAATACTTAAAACAAAAACCCGATTAAACGCACCCGCACTAGACAGGGAAAGGGCCCTCTTGGCCTAATGAAATCAGACATGACTTTGCTACAAAACTGAATCGGCCCTCTTGGCCTAATGAAACAAAACATGACTATGCATAACATCCTCTTGGAAACAACTATGATAGACATCAAAGCATACTATTCCCAGGGGAACAGAGGCTCGTAGCCCTAAACTAGATGCATTAAATTATGACCCATCCCTTCTACGTATATCGCAAGAGGTGTTCGCATCACATGTCGTCTAATCAGTCTATGGGTCCAGGATAATAAAGGTAGATGAGTCTCGCTTACCCTCTGCATCACCCAGATCAACCATCGTCTGCCAAAGAGGGCATGTTCAGAAAGCATACCCCACAAACGACCAGGTCCTGTCTCACCATCAATAGATATATCGGGACAAGGGCCACAATTAAAGAAGAGGTCTTCTTCATACGCGAAATTAGCCAATGAATCGGCAAATTGATTCCAATTCCGTGGAATCCACTGAAAAGACACTCTATCAAATTCGTCTAGCAGGGCTATGGCGGTATGATGGTACATGCAAAGGATGGGGTTTCGTACCATGTATGTCCCATTGAGTTGATTTAAAACCAACTGAGAGTCCCCTTTCACCAACAACTGGCGGATACCACCCTTCTTTGCAATGTTCAAACCCATAATCAGGGCTTTGTATTCTGCCATATTATTGGTGAAATTCACCCCGAGATAAGCGGCTAACTTCATGACAATGTGTCGTCGGGGGTCTCGGATGACAACTCCTACACTTTCTTTTTTGCATGCACCCCTGGACGCTCCATCAAAGTACAAGGTGTACGTCCATAAAGGGTTTACATATCCCGCCATCTGGAACTCTACTCGTAATTATGGTAATCGAAATTCAGCATATTCAACGGGTGGACTGTAGGCTCCATCCCTCCATCATCATTGAATTCAACAGGGATGCTCGTCAAAATTTATAGGCAGTGATGGCAGAAGACCTTGATCTCCCAAATAAATGTCCCGCCTTCTTGCTCAGTCACCTTGTATCCTTTGCTCCACCAAATGAGCTTTCCCTGATGATACCTCTGTTCTAAATAGGGGTGTTCTAAATAAGGGATCAGACGACCCATCAACCTCTATCACGATTTCCTTGCAGAAATTTGATCGATCTCGCCTAGACCTGCAAGGCAGTCACAGTATTAGTGCAATCAGAAATAATAAGGTTTAATCTTATTAAGATTAACCTTATTTTTAAATTCTACCCCCTCAAGGTCAGCTAACAAGACTGTAGATTTATTCTTTCCTATTCGCACGATCCTATAGAGCCCGTCCCATTTGGGCTCTAGCTTGCCTGGAAATAATTCACGTCATGCGTCATAATATAGAACAAGCTGTCCTTTCTTGAAGGTGTATTTCTTGG
The DNA here is from genome assembly GCF_053477565.2 of Lygodium microphyllum. NCBI lineage: Eukaryota > Viridiplantae > Streptophyta > Polypodiopsida > Schizaeales > Lygodiaceae > Lygodium > Lygodium microphyllum. The sequence continues at coordinate 69,185,518 of NC_141160.1, forward strand.
CTTTAAGGTCATGTAGCTGCTTCATTCGGCGCTTCGCCACTTCTTGGTGCAATAAGCTCTGCAGCTTAAGCTCATCTAACTGTGCCAGTGTTGTCAAGCGCTCAAAAAGTGCATCTTCATCGCTCAAAGAATGAATAATGGCAAACCAAATAGTCGGCAGCTCAATCTCTAAAGGCAAGACACACTCCTCCCCATATACTAACTTGAACGGGGTATGGCCAGTGGCTCGTTTGAAAGTCGTATTGTAGGCCCACACTGCCACATATAACTTTTTATCCCAATCCCGTTTCTTTTCTGACACAATTTTGGACAGGATGCCCACAAGCTGCTTGTTGGTGCTTTCAACTTGCCCATTGGCTTGCGGGTTATATGGGGTTGTCTTGTTATGCTTGATTTGCCACATCTCTGTCAAACCTTTGATCACCTTATTCAGGAAATGGGTTCCGCGGTCCGACACTAATTCTTTCGGTGGACCAAAACGGCATATTATCTACTCTAAAAGGAAACTAGCAGTTTCTTTAGCATCATCTTTCCTTGTTGCACGTGCTTCTGACCACTTTGTGAAGTAGTCACTTGCTACAATGATATACCTCTTTTGCGCAGTCGACGACGGAGTAATAGGACCCATAAAGTCTATTCCCCACTTCTCAAATGGAACTATCGCCATAATAGGGTTGAGTGGTCGTTTCCTATTCTCTCGACTATCATGTCGTTGACAAATATCGCATCTCTTAACATACGCAAACGCATCCTGGAAGATGGTAGGCCACCAATAACCTGCTCTTAAAGCCTTTTGTGCTGTAAGCCGTCCAGCAAAATGGCCACCGCAAGTAGAATCATGGCACTCTTCCAAAATGAATGGCACCTCGTCAGGCATCACACATTGGCGATAGATGTCATCAACCCCTTGCCGATATAATGTACCTGCGATCAAAGCAAACTTTAACGCTTGTTGCTTAATTTTCCTTTTCTCAGCTTTAGATAATTCGGATCCCGCCTCTCCCGTTGATAAATAATGCGTTATTGCAGCGTACCAGGAGGGAATAGATGCCGTATCTATTTTAAATAACAACTCCATGTCACTACCTTCAGCCACAGATTCTTTCGGCTCCCCGAAGTCCACTAGACATTCCATGATGCCTTGCAACCTTGGTGGCTTACTCCTGATTTCATAATCAAATTCCTGCAAAGTGATTAACCACTTTGCTAGACGATCAGGCGGCTGTAGCTTATTCATCAATAGTCGAAGTCCCTCCGCCTTCGTATAAAGCACGACTTTCTCATAGAGAATATAATGCCTGAATTTATTGGTCCCAAAGACCATCGCTAGACACAATTTCTCCATGTAAGTATAATTGATTTCGGATACCCCCAGCTTCCGGCTAGCAAAAGCAATCAGGTGGTACCACTTCTCTTCCCAAATTTGGACTAAACAGCAGAGCTGATACTATACATGGTGGCTGTTGAGAATATATAGAACACCTCACCTCTTTTAGGTGCTTTTAAAACGGGCGCTCTTGCTAGCTCCTGTTTCACATCCTCGAATGCTATCTTACAAGGGTCGCCCCATACAAACGAACAGCTAAAGGACAATAAATTTGTAAGCGGCAACGTTCTTTCTGCCAAGGCGTTTATGAATCTACGGTAACAACCAACCGAAGACAGAAAGCTATGAACTTCTTTCGAGATGTGTGGTGGACCCATGGCAATTATAACTTTGACCTTCTCGGGGTCTGTCGCAATTCCTACCGAACTGACCACATGACCCAGCAATAGCCCATAAGGTACTCCAAAAACACACTTCCGTGGGTTTAGAGCGATGCAAAATTGTCTACAACGCTCAAAACATTTTCTTAAAATGATCAACTACCTTTCTCTCACGGTGGCGGCCCCTAAGTCATCAATAAACACCTTCAACTCTTCAGGGGATATGTCACCGAATGTCTTATCTGCTGTTCGTTGCCACGAACCAGGCGCATTGCATAAACCAAAGGCCATCACATGGTACGCAAAAGTACCAAATACAGTAATAAAAGTTGTTTTCAACTTGTCCTCTTCTGCAATTGCCATCTGGTTATATCCTGCAAAGCAATCCATAAACGAATATATTTCCCTACCCGCTAATTGATCCAAAATCTGGTCAATAAATGGCAATGGGTAGTAGTCCTTAACTGTCTGCTTATTCAGCTCCCTAAAGTCTACACATAATCGGATTTGATTATTCTTCTTCTTTCTGATCACAACCGGCGAACACCATTCCGTGTGTTGCACAGGAAAAATCAAACCCGCTTTCGGAAGCTTCTGTAACTCTTCAAACAGCCCGTCCCTCAGTTCGAAAGGCATACGCCTTACTTTCTGTCGTACAGGACGACTACCCTCTTTCAACGGAATTGTATGGACAGCAAGACTAGGAGGAATGCCCCTCAACTCATCATAACTCCAGGCAAAGATATCACGGAATTCCTGAATCAAGGATACATAGTCCTCCCTTTCTGCTGTGCTGAGCATAGAACCTAATTTGATTGGCCGCGAATCATCAGGCGTACCAAGGTCTAGCTCGATAACATTTGCATCTCTTATACGATCTTGGCCCTCTATCGGCTCATTCAAAGTGATCTGATAGATGTCTTCCATGGTGGATCCCTCTTTGGACTCATCACTCGACGATGTCTCACTGGCAGATAAATCTTCTAATGTCTCCAATTCTGTAGAAGATAGAGGAGCTCTCTCACTCTGCGGGGACTCAGGATAAGCATCAACCACCACACGCTGGGCACCTCTGCCGAATATCAGCCGACCGGCGGGTATATCTACTTGCAAGTACGCTTGCAAGATCCAAGGTCGTCCGAGTAATACTTGGTAGCTTGGACGCCCTACAAAACGAATCACCCTAAAGTCCAACAGGCATTCTATATTTGCAACAGTGACATGGACCTTAGTAATGCAGCCTTCCGGCTGTCTCAAACTATCATCTGCCATTCTGAGAATTGTGGAGGTATCTTTCTGGATCGCAAGACCCAACCTTTCCATCAGTTCAGAACTCATAATGTTAACAGATGATCCCCTGTCGACAATGGCATAATCTACTAATATCCCATCGACATAGGCTGCAACCCTTGGGCAATGCTTCTCAGCATGCTCGAACCAGTCATCACCGACTCGCGCAATACCCAAAGGTTCTACGATATACCCGGTACGTAGGATCTTTCTAAATTCCTTGCGTACTCCTGGGGAAAGCTTAATAAGCTGTAAGAGGTTCACGTCCGGCTTGATTTCACAAAGAGAGCTCGCCAAATCGAATTCGTGATAGTTCGATAGAGCTCGCTTTTCACGCCAAACCATCCGCTCTTTAGGTCGCTGAACCGGCTTTATTGCCTCTTTCTTAACTTTCACCTTCTTCTTTGGTGATTCCTTATCGGCTTTACTTTCCACGGGCTTCAAAGGTCCCCCTTCCATGGCAGGATCCAAAACTTGCGTTCCTTTGTCGCCTTGTTTAGGGTTTCCGTCGACAGGCTTATCCTTGTCGGCTTCTCTATCCTTTTGACCTCTTGTAAGAAAAGCTCGTAAATTAGAGGTTTCAGCATGATTAACGCATACAGCCTCAATCAAACTAACCCCACTACCACTAGGTAGCTCCTCCACTGTAGTCTTTGGTCGTTGAAGTATTTGTTTAGTCCCATCTTCTCACTGGGAATCACTTCCTTGCGCATGATGATTAACAGGCCCTGGTTGCCGACTACTGCGCTGGAGGGAACTGATCTTACTCCAGCAAGTAGTTGCTAAATGGCCGGATTTCCCACAGATGTCGCACTTAACATTTGGGCAATTTCTTGGATAGTGCTGCCCACCACACCATTTGCAACTAAACCTCGAAGGTGCGCCCTCATCTGGGTATCTACTTCCTATCAAATTTTGTTGTTTTTTAAGGAAGTTGACATCAACGGCTATTTGCCAATACTGCACCGTAATCATGTCAGTATAATGCTTTATCATGTCCTTAACCTCACCAAGAACATTGGAAGCGCTCGACTCATAGCCTTGGTCATTACCATGTCGTTCCATCGGCCTAACCATTCGATTAGGCACTGGTTGTTGAACCACATGTATAGCATTAGAATTGACCGCCTGGCCTCCACCACTTGGAGCCATTTGACTGCTCGTAGGCATCGATATGCTAGGGGGAGCTGGTAATAAAGGCACATTCTGTATCATGTTCCCTCTCCCATTAGGGTTAGCCATCGCTATCCCTTGGCCACTACTGCCATTGGCTATTGCCATATTGTTTCCCAATACTAAACCCATATTCGAATTGCCTCGAGAAGCATAGGCTGCTTGTAGTCGGGATTCCACCTCTTGTGCTCGTGTAATGGCAGTATCTATATCCCCCAAGGGGACACTACTCAACTGCAATTGAATGTTAAAGTCCAAACCATGTAGGAAATATTGCAATTGGGCAGCTGCGGGGATAGGAATAGAGGTGTCCAACTTACGGAAAACCTCTTTTATTTTCTTCGCATAAGCACGAATATCCTCGTGTGGCTCCTGGCGGGTCACGTTGAGTACACGCAACCAATATTGCCCACCCCTTTAAGGGGCAAACTCCCTTTGAAAAGCTCCATAAAATGAATCAATATTTAATATGGTTCCGGCTTCTAAACCATGATACCATATAGCGGCTCTTCCTTTGAGAGTCATGTTGAAGAACATCATTAAATGTCCTTCTTCTTGAATGTGACAGTTAAACATCAGCTTTTGAAACTCCCTAATGTGGAGTTCCGCATCTTCCTCAACTAGCCCATTAAAAATGGGTAGCGGGTAACCTAGAGCTGGCAAATCCATCGTTCCTGCTGGAATTACAAAAGGCTGCACCATGACGAGGATTGGATTTGCACTAGGAATAAGGGACGGTGGGGTTACACCTCCCGCACTTGATATAGACTGGCTTATGGAAGAAAGGGGAGCACTAGAGCTTCCACCTTCTCCTAACTTACTGCGTGTGGCCCCAAGACCACTAGATCCACTCCCTCGTAAGGGTTCAGCACCGCTACGCTTAGGGGAATATCTCCTAAAAATTTCAGCACGTCGCCTAGCTCTTTCGTCTCTCTCTCGCTTTTGGATTTCTGCTAGACGATGCTTATCAATAAATAACGGATCAGTCTTAGTATCCTTTGGCATAAACTGCTAGTTGGTCCCTAGACAACCAAGATTCGAGGACCGCCACTTTTAAGCGGCTCCCGGCAGACGCACCACTGATGGACCTAAAAACGGGCCGGCACTGGCTCATACACTAGCCGGGCCTCGTCACTATGCACAAGACAACCCCTCAGCCTCGCGGCCAGGAGCGTCTATCAAAATCTCTGCCTTCCTAAACATTGCGTTCGTAATACGTCGTTTGTAGTCCACTCTTCTCTCACCCACTACTCCTCAGAGGGAGTCCCTTACACATTGCCTAATGGCACGAAGCACAGACATAGGGGGTCCTCCAACGGCTGAATGCCGCCACCCCTCTGCGACTCTCCTACACCTTGGGGATTGGCCCCTCAGTGCGTCGCTCAACATATAAACATGTCGCACAAAATCCACTCAAGGTACCATTTAATCGTATATAGGAATGTACCATTGTTCTTACTTCTCTTTTCCCTAGACCCCACGACTAGCCTATGGCTTAGGGTGCCCTGTCTCTCACTCAATGTGGGTCAAGGTCCTAATGAAAACAGTTGCAATGCATGTCCAGGAGCTGGTCCCTAATACCTTTAAATTCTTTTCATGCTCTATGCATTTGGTGGATGCCTAATGCTCAAACATTTAGCAAAACAGTATCGTGCACAAGTGCAAAAACATTCTTTTAATGGTTTCTTTTCTCTAGCGTTCGTGCTTCGTTGCATGGGCCTAGCACCGAGGTGATCCTCGTGCTACTAGGCTCTTATTTTATAATTATTTTCTGTCCTAAATGCTATGCATAGCAATCAGTAACTTTTCCATCATCTCACACGGCATTTAGACATATTTCAACTTCCCTACCCTTCCCCGTTTAAATATTGCATCGTTGCATAGATTTATGAGGCATTTTGCCATCATTTTATGTGTAAAAAAAACGGGAAAAACACACTAGAACAAGAAGGTGGGGTTGAACTGAGGCAAATCCTCATGCTTCAGTCCCCACAACCATTCACAAACATTGCTCTCAATTTTCATTAATTTTTCGCACCCAAAATGCATTTTTCCCCCTATTTTTAGTGTTTTCTCTCTATTTTCCTAGTATTTTCCCTTATTTTTTGCATTATTTTACTACTGAAAATAGGTTATGGGCTGTGGCCCTTAGTTCCTTCTTGCAACAAAAATGAAAATTTAGTTGGTGTGCCTATTCATTTTCCCATTTTTATGCCCAAAAACATCATTTTCCCTTGATTTTCCATATTTTACGTGTTTTAGTATATTATTTTGAACCACAAGATACATATTTTTCTGATTTTCTGATTATGATCAACAAGTACTCATGGAAAACAGCAACATAAACAATTTTTTGCCCACATGAACAACATTTTATCAATCAAAAGCCATAAAATCTCAAATTTCCTTTGAAAAAATTAAATTACCGCTTATTTGCGTGTTTCGGGTTTCATGTCTTTACATGCTATAGACTGTCATCTATGGAGATTTTTTTGCGTGTTTTTTAACCAAGTTTGAAAAAAATGATCCGACTGTGTGCGTCTGTCAGCGCATCCAGATGACAGTATAGACGCACGTATAGACGCGGAAATAGACACCCTGACAGATGCACAGAGAGATGCAAATATAGATGCAACATGTAATATGTTTTATCTGCACAAGGTAATATGATTTTTCTTATGTAGATGTGGAATCCTAGATCTTCCAGCACTGATCCTAAGTTGGAACGCATGAACAATAGCTTAGCGGAGTTTTCTAGAGGTGTTAGTAGCTTTTTTGGAGGTTTTCCAAACAAGGAGCAATTCATGGGGGAGATGACCAATTATCTTGGTCACCCTCCCACTGCAGAGGAGGTTTTCAGTGTGATGTCTGGAACACCTATCACATCTTTGCCTAGCACTGCCGCACAAACACCAAACCTTGGCACACCTCTACTAACAGGTACTCCACGCACTATGAATACACACAGATCAACTGATGCACAGGGATCAACTGAAGTATATGGATCGGTCGAAGCGCATGCATCTGCAGAAGCACGTGCATCGAGGGAGGTAGAGGGCAGTTCCCTTCGAGGGAGGAGGGAGAGTCGTGCGGGAGGACGAGGAGGTCAAGGGCTTTGTGGGGGTTGCCTAGGAGGTGGCTCTCGATCACCCTCACCGGGAAATGAGAGAGGTGAGCCTCCACAAATGTACTACTCTGTCTCACTGATGTTGGTGGTATCTTGCATGACTCTGAGGGGAGGGAAGTGATAGCCTACTTGAGGAGTGTCATGCATGCCATATACAAAGATTGCATGATTCCCTTTAAGCACAAAAAAAAATGGTTTGTGGCAAGAGGTGTTGCAGGCAGTACATAGAAAGTACCCTAATCTTGAGAATTCACGATTCTCAGATGATTGGGGACGGTCAAAGGTGAGAGACACACTTCATAACAAGAGGTTTCACCTTATGATGCGCGCCAAGGAGTCACTACGGAGACAAGAGCAGGGGCGCCCTAGATATAGCCAACCACCCAATCGCCACCGTAGGGAGTGGAAAGAAGCCAAGAAGAGAGCAATAGATAAAATGTCAAGTTGCTAGCATGTAGAGGCGCGACGTATCCAGATGGCAACCATGGGATCGTCGCATTATGGATCGGGTGACAAGGAGTCATGGGAGGCTGAGTTTATAAGTATTATTTAATTTCTTTTTTTAATTAAATTTTGTAATTTGTTTCACTTCATTACGTAGTGTGTTCTAATACGTTGTATGTTCAAATTGTTTTGTAGTATCATATCGTTAATAGGATGCCTACTCCTAGAGAGGTAGGCTACCATCGAGGTTATAACCCGGCAACCACTTGGCAGCATTTCTACGAGGAGGGACTCATCACGGAGGAGCAATATATTCGTGCCATGAGGATTCCACAACCAGAAGAGATATGTTTTATTTTTTACATAAAAAGTATAGGTAACTCTAATTTATTCTTTGTAATGGTATTTATATACCTTAATCCTTTGTGTAGGCAAACCCTAATGCAGTTGAGGATAGCGAAGGGGGGACTAGTAGTAGCGATGGCGGCAACAGCAGCGGCACAGGTAGTGGTGGTGGTAGTGATGATGATGCCTCTTCTGAGGAGATGTAGAGGAGCCCCATGCATGCAAGCCTCCCCTTGGCTTGTAGTTTTCATTTTTGATATGTATTACTTTCAGCTAGTGCTTGCGACCATGACCATGCTTGAGGTCACAAGCACTAGAACTCATCATGTAAAAACGTTTCATCTATATATATGAAATTTCGTGTTCTACATACATTGTTTTGTTTTCAGTACAAAAATCTTCGAAATAATCTTTCTCTGTTTTTCCTAAGCATACAATTTGATGTTGATTGGGGGGGGGAAAACCAGAGAGCATGTGGCTTGCCACATGCTCTCTGGTTTTTTTTTCACACCTCTGTTTTGCGTGTCTATCAGCGCATCTAAATTGCAAGATAAATGTGCGTCTGTTCTCGTAAAAAACTTGCAGAGTAAACGCTTTTTTAGACGTGCAGATACACGTGTGTATATACACACATTATGAATATATCCACTTTTTTATAAATATGATTATATATTTACATAGCGTGTCAATATGCGCGTCTATATGGGCGTGTAACTCTGACTATAAGCGCGCTTTTAGATGCGAAATTTTAGACGCGGTAGTAAACGTGCCCGACATTTTTTAACACAGTTCAAATATTGCGTCTACAAGCGCGTCTATGGAGCCTTTTTGTTGTAGTGTAATGGCTACCTCTCACATAGCCGACGCACCATCCATATCTACAGGTGTAGTGAGATTACCTCCATGCCGTTCGAGTTACCTCCTCTCTCGCACAATCTGGTTGCTCAACGATCCAAGTGCAAGCTTCAAGCAAGCTCCATCCTCAAGCTCCATGCTCCAAGCTCCATAGCCGCGAGTAAGAGAAGAGGAAAGAAGAGAAGAGAAGAAGAGAGGAGAAGATGGAGAGCTTCTCCACCCCACGGTCCCTCACCCTCACACACTCACTCCCTCACACTCTCACACTCCTTCTCTCAAGCACAAGGTCAAGCAAGCAAGAATAAGAATAAGAATAAGAAGAAGAAGAAGAAGAAGAAGAATAAGAAGAGGAGGAGAGCCACTTTTTGCCACACACAAGAATGAGCTTCTCATTTACTTTTCAACTTTATATACAAAATCCTAAATCCCTTTTTGGGCGGTCATCCCTTTTTCACCTTTTTTACATGGTCGGCCGTAGCCTAGGCCCTTTTTCCCATTGTCCTTCTATTTTCTTAGCTTCCTTTCCACCTCTCATCTACATTTACAAATTGCACGGGCGCTCCTTGAATTAAACCATGATGCGCTTGCGCTCTTTTACAAAATTTTTGACTTGTGCTTTTCTTTGTGCGCCTTTGTCTTCTCTTTCTCTTTGCCTTGGCCTTTGTCTTTGTCTTCTATTTTAGCTTTCCGGATTTTCCACCGCCTGGCACTCTTTTATAAGATTTCAGGGTGCGCCTTTGTACTTTAAAATGCACCTTTTCCCTTTTGCATTTGCCTTGGGATTTTTAAGGTTGCCCCTGCTCTTTTGGCCTTTTCTCCTCTTCTTTCTTCTGTCGGGCTACCTTTTTCCGCCTTTTCCGTGCGTCTTTTTTATTTCCTTTTGCTTTCTTCGTGTTGGAGTTAACAGATGTCAAGACGGCTTTCTTACATGGGGACTTGCATGATGAGATTTATATGGAGCAGCCTAAGGTCTTTGCAGAACCTGGTAGGGAGCACCTAGTGTGAAAATCGAAGAAAAGTCTTTATGGCTTGAAGCACGCACCTAGGGAGGGATATCATAAGTTTGATGCCTTTATGTAGTCACAGGGCTACAGCAGGAGTGCTATGGATCCATGTCTTTACACGAAGAAGGCCCGTGATGGTTCTTTATTGATTTTGGTACTCTATGTGGATGATATGCTGATAGTAGCAGGGAAAGCTCATGATGAGCTAGATGCTCTTAAGGCTCAGCTCAAGAAGAGCTTTGAGATGAAAGATCTGGGACAAGCCTCTCACATACTTGGTATGCGAATTAGACGCGACAGGCATCATGGACTCCTCTACTTGTCACAGAGGGAGTACATTCATAAAGTCCTTGAGCGCTTCCACATGCAGGATGTAAAGCCTATTGGCTATCCATTGCCTTCTTATGTGAAGGTATCATAGGCTAATTGTCTGCAGATAGATGAGCAGAGAGCCGAGATGGCCAAGATTCCCTATGCATCTATAGTGGGTAGTCTTATGTATGCCATGATAGCCACTCATCCAGATATTACCTTTGCAATTGGTATTGTGGCACGCTATATGGCTACACCTGGCAAGAAGCATTGGGATGTCGTGAAGGGTATCATGAGGTACCTGAAGTGCACTGCCGATATGTGCATATGCTATGGCAGCCAAGTTACAGGAGTCATGGGGTACACTGACTTTGATTATTCAGGACATGCACTTATCAATCTTGCGAGAGGTGCCAGCTTTGGCACCTCTCGCAATCACAAGTCTGCCATGAGTGATCTTCCATGTAGAGTCTCCAAAAGATACATGATAATGTGCGTCATCAAGCTTCTAGCTGATATGAAACTGCGTGTCAAAGCAGGTGTCACATGAAAGGACGCACCTGAGTCCAAGAGCCAACACTGTGCATACATAGAGTGTATCTCTGTCATCTGCAAAGCACTAGAAGAAGCTGCAAGGATATAATCATCATCAACATCCTCAGGTTGCATAACATTGATCTCTTCAATTTTAACACTGGACTTTGCAGGCACTATGTTGCGATCAGAAGACTTATCCTCCACTTTGTTTTTCCCCTTATCTTTGCGCCTTTCATTACGCAGTTCATGGCATTGTGGCACCATCTTCATTAATATGATTGATCTTATAGACCCACTTATAGCCAATAACCTTAGGCAATATTACTAAATCCCATGTTTTCTAGCCTCTTATATAGCCATCTCATCATCCCTAACTACATCCCAATTTCAAGATGACCAACAACCTCCTCAAAACATGTGGGTTATATATCCTCTCAATAACTTTTATCATGCAAGCATAATGATGAGCTATGTAACCTTCGACCCATAGTAGAATATCTAACTTCACTAAATCTTTGTACCACTAGATCACTCATTAGAGCCTTGTGTTTTTTGCACATCTAGTGTCCGGATAGTAGGGATACCAAGCTCATCATCCAAACATTTTGAATCACTAGAATCTCCATTAAGAAATGAATGGCTAGTAGCTACATCAGTATTATCATAAACTTTCTTCTTCCCGTTGTCCATACTAGTTGGCCTTTTCACATTTTTGACTATAATAGAAGATACTCTTGAAGATATAGAACTTTTCCTTAGTCTCTCACGCCAAATGTTGAGTATAAATCCACTACCATATGATGTCTTTTGTCCACGAAGTGTGTGAAATTCTTTCTTTTTTATTTCCACATGACCATGATCTATCATCATCATCATCATTCAATGCATCATCACTAGATGCATACTAAATGGCATTGTTGCTCACACTAAACTCACATATGATAGGGTTATAATAGCAATACTCTTTTACTCAATAGCATATATGATAAACATGCATGTTTTTAGCCTTTGTTTTACGTTTCTTCCTTAATTCATAAGTCCCATGAATATGTAATATAATAAAAGACTTTCAAGTGTGGCACATCAGTCTTCATACCTATAAATCATTCCTCAAAAGTCATACCATGAACTCTAGTTGTGAAAGTTCTATCCATACTGTAAATAATGGTTTGAAGCACTACCTTCACAAGTACAAAAAAGCTCAACTTAACCTATTGCTCAAGCTACCTCTCACATAGCCAGCTTGTGATCTAGCTCTAAACCATCTCTCTCCCTCTCTCTCCCTATCTCTCCCTCTCTCTCCCTCCTCTCTCTCTCTCTCTCTCTCTCTCTCTCTCTCTCTCTCCGAGAACCTATGAATGATACAAAGTCAAATGGTCCACAAAGTTCAATAGGCTCTCCTAACTTACCTATATGTCATTGTAGTGTAAATGGAGGAGAAGGTGTTATTGGTCTCATAATCCAAGTGATGCCCTTCTTAAATCTGGAATTACTATCATGATCAAATATCTCCAGGCTTTTAAGGGTAGGAACTTTTTTTATTTGATTTTTTTAATTTCTAAATAATCGCACTTAGAATGGAAGATTCTAAGTGTCAAACTGCTTGTGATTAAAGTCACTATTTATTAATTTACAATAATCATGTTTAACATCAATTTATGATTTTCATGTCAGTTGGTCCTTCATAAGGCAAAGTATTACACAAAGAAATAAGAAGGAATTTCTAAGCATTATATGATTTAAAATATCAATATGTCATCATTATTTACAATCCCGACTTTTGTTAGAATAATGAAATATATAGTTTGCAAAGTTAAATCTAATTAGGATATTATAAAAACATAAATTGAATTTTTATTAATATGTCTTATATTTCTTCTAACACATCTATTATTATATAAATATAAAAATGTCTAACTAATCTATAATAATGTTAATTTAATAAAAGAACCTTAGGACTAAACTATTAAAAATGTAATTATATTCTCTTAAATTTATTATCATTACCTTTAAATAATTATATGACCTTATTTATAAAATTTCTTATGTATTTATTATCATTTTAAAGAAATATAGATGGATCTACCCGAGTATTAAGATTGATGTTATCGTTACTTATCCCTGCAATAGGAGTTTAAGAGGATGGGTCTGCTGTTTTAGATGGACCTCCTTCACTCAATGGTCCCACCATATTGACGTGCTCGCATCGTGGAGGCATCACAGATAAGTAGAGTAAAGTTCTAAATGCTCTTACCCTCTTTCACTCGCTCACCATCTCATTGGCATAGCTTCGCCCTTTGGCCTACACCTTTTCTACAACTCACCTGAGCCCCTATATCTATAGGTGTGGAAGGGGGGGGGGAGGGGAATACGCTGCCTATGTCATCAAGCTTGTGAGGTGTCAATTGGTGGCATTAGTATATACTTGATTTTTTCAAAGATTTATTGTATGTCATTTGGTAAAAATTCTAGATTTTTAGCTAAACATAAAATTGTCATTTGGCATATAATATCTAGATATTTAAAGGTTAATTGTCACTAAGAATATATTCTTATAATATTAATTTTTATTAAAAAGTGATGGATGTATGATGTGTCAACCTAACTTTTTTTAACCTTAAAAAATAAGATTAATGGGGAGGAGTACTCTGTCTGGCACTACTTTCTCTCTCCCTCCAATCATTCTCTTCCTTCTCTCTCTTCTTTGTCTTCACGGGGGGGGGGGGGGGGAAGATCGCACCCTATTTGGTTGCGACCCCCCAATTATCTCACCTTCCCTCTCCTTTTTTTTAAATGAGGGGGATTCTTATGCCTATGAGGAGGGAAAATTTTATTAGCATTGAGAGAGTAGGATTTGCATGAGGACCGAAGGAGATAAATTAAAAATATATACTTGTGTAATGAAAAATCTTGCGTGGTTTATGGATGAAAAAAAATGGGTCCAGTACATCCTGATCCCCTTAGAGAAATCAAGATGTCCTCACCTTAAGAGAAACTCACAGTGGTCTCTTCTGAGAATGGACTCCTCGATCCATGTAGCATCCTCTTCAGGGAAGTCCTTCCATTGCACAAGGTACTCATGAAGAGTACAATTCCTAAGAGATTTTTCTCTAATTTCTAGGACTCATTTAGGAGGCTGAACTTCCAAAATTCCATGTGTTGCATTGCAATTTTTCCATCATCCAAAACATGATCAAGGCTAGGAACATAATGTTTCAAGAGACTTACATGAAAGACACTGTAGATTTTGAGATGAGGAGGAAGTCCTAACTTGTAAGCATTTCTACCAAGACATTTGATAATTTTGTAGGCACCACAATATCTTAGACTGAGCTTTTTGAACTTTCTAAGAGTGAAAGAATTTTTCTTTGCTCGAACCCTCAAGAAAACCAACTTGCCTTCCTTGAGAGTCTGGAAAGTCCTATTGGTGTCAACATAGGTCTTGTGCTACCTTAATATCCTAGCAGATTACTTTGATTTGCTCCTCTATTTCTTTAAACATTTTCTTGATGCTTTGACTCTCAGAGGTCTCTCAAAGTCAAATTGGAAAAATTAAGAGGAGACAAGCATTCTTGCCCATATAATACCTAAAAAGGAGTCATACCAATGCTCCGTTTGGTACGAGGCATTATAGACAAATTTCACCAAGGAAAGATACTGGATCTTTTTCCTTGATTCCTTATTGCAATACTAGGCCCTCAAGATGCCTTCCAACACTTGATTGACTTGTTCAGTATGCCCAACAGTTTGAGGATGATAGGTTGTATAGAAACATAATTGAGTGCCAATAGCTTGGAAGAGACATGTCCAAAATTTAGAGCTGAATAATGAATCTCTATCATTGACTGTCCTTTTTGGCATCCGTGTAGTCAAAAAATTTCTTTGACAAACAATCTAGCAATGCCAAATGCTTTCAAGATATAGTTCATAGAAATGACATGAGCAGCTTTTGTCAATGTATCCATGACTACTAGAATTGAGTCATATCGTCCTCGCATAATTGGTAGACCAACTATAAAATCCATACTGATATACTTCCACTTCATTTGTGGTATGTCAACTTGATGTAGCTCTCTTGGAAGTTTGATCCCTTTAGCCTTAATTCACTGGCAACTCAAGCATTGAGCTACAGACCTCAGCACATTAGCTTTCATTATTGGCTAGTGATAGCTCTTTCTAACAGCATTTATAGTCTTAGCATAGATAGGTTGATTAGCTAGAGGGCTATCATAGGCCTCCCAAAGAATATTCTTCTTGAGATTTCAACAATTTGGTACACATAGCCTATGTTGATAATATAAAAGCTCACCTTTAATGTGGTAATGTTTGTATCTGGTTTTCACATTTGAGCCATCACCTCTTGATTTGATGGTCCTTCTAAACTCCAGAGAATCTACATCCTTAGGGATTTAAGTGACCACAACTTCCAAAATAGGATTGTTTGGCATGGAAATTAGGCTTGTAAGAAATCATGTGTTGGTGGGATCTTCTAAAAATAGGAAGCTGAGAAATGATTTCCTACTTAAAGCATCAACTCCCACATTATCTTTTCCAAGGTGGAACTTGATCTCAAAATCAAATTCCTAGAGCACTTCAATCCATCTCCTTTGCCTCATGTTGAGATGTGGCTACATGAAGTTCCATTTGAGACTCTTGTGACCAGTCACAAGTATGATTCTTCTACCTAGCAAATAGTGATGCAATAGTTTCAAGGCATGTATGATGGCTAGAAGCTCAAGGTCATGTGTAGCATAATTTTTCTCATAAGATTTGAGCTTACAAGAAGAGTAAGCAACAGGATGTCCTTCCTAGGTGAGAATGCATCCTAGTGCCATAATGCTAGCATTGGTGATGACCTCAAATTCCTTCATGAAGTCTAGCAGCTTTAACATGGGAGTAGTGGTGAGATACTCTTTTAATTTGGCAAAGCTTTCCTACTCTCATTCTACCCACATGATCTTGGCTGCCTTTTGAGCAACTCAATGAGAGACTCCCAGGGAATGATCTTTAATGAAGGTTCTATACCACCTCGTCAACCCTAGAAATCCTCTGATTTCATTAACATTCTGAGTTTGGTGGCTAATCATGGTGGATATCCTTGATCTTGGAAGGATCCATGGAGATGCCCTCCTTTGAGACGATGAACCCTAGGTATTCAATTGTCTTCTTGAAGAATTAACACTTCTTTTTTTTGGTGAAGAGCTTGTTCTCTTGTGAAGAGTTTGATAACAATCCACAAACGATCTAGATGCACTTCTTCTTCCTTAGAGTAAGTGAGAATATCATCAAAGAACGTGAGAACAAACTCATTAAGATATGGCTTGAAGATATCCTAAACTAGCTTGTTAAAAGTAGCAAGAGCATTTGTCAAAAGACAGTACGATGAACTCATAATGGCCATACCTGATATTGAAGGCTATCTTTGGGATGTCTTATCCTTTTATCTAGATTTGGTAATATCCAGATCTCAAGTCAATTTTTGGCAAGATCATAGCTCCTTGCAATCTGTCCAACAATTCATCGATCCATGAAATCAAATATTTATTTTTTATGGTAACATGATTCAATCCCATATAATCAATTTGTAATCTGAGGGTTCTGTCCTTTTTCTTTTGGAATAGGGCAGGAGCAGCCCAATGAGAATTACTAGGATGAATGAACCCTTGTTCCAACAATTGCTTCAATTGCTCCTTTAGTTCAATAGCCTCCGAAATTGACATTTTGTATGGTCTTCTTGTGACTAGTTCAGCTCTGGAAATTGATTTTATCTCATGGTCTACTTTTTGCTCAAGAGGTAATTATGTCAATTCCTCAAGAAAGATGTTAGTATATTCACTCATTAGCCATGAGGGATCATCTTCATCTTCGATATCCTCTACCTTATTCGGTTTAATTAGGTAAAATGGGAGCCCTTTTCTAATTCCTTTCAAGATTAGACTAGCTTTGGTTAGCCAAATTTTTGGTTTGCTCGATTTTCATTGTGCCTGGACTGTTTCACCTAGAATTTTTTGAATGAGACCTATCCCTCACCACAATGAATATTTGCCTATTTGGGACTTAACAAATCCATCCTAATAAACAATCATATGCCCCTAGAGACATAACCCAAAAGTTTACTGCTATAGTTTCACCATCTAACTAAAATTGCATTCTATTGCACTACAAGATATAGACCTTATACCGACATTTAAAGCGATGAAAATACAAACAACAAAATTTTCCCCCATCATCGCAAAAAGCGTCGTTATTAACGACGCCATAGAAACGTCGCTATTGGCGTCACTATTGGCGATGCTAATAGCGGCGCAACCAGTAAGTTTGCGACGTGCATAGCGACGGCAATAGCGACGCGAGCAGTAAATTTGCGACGCTAATAGTGACGGTAACAGGGATAAAAAAAATTGTGGCAGGGCAGCCTGTGTGTTGCATGAGAGCCATACAAAATAGTTTCTGCACTACTGTATACAAAGCGCTTGCAAACAAAAAGAATGTATACTGAAATCATAAAACTGATACATGAAATAAATACATGATCGCATAAAAAGCGATTGGTACAATCATGACAGGATATCACTAATACATAGAAAATGTCTACATAGATCAAGCGACTAAAAAATAAAGGTGTGTGAACTCTAAGGATCCAAGGGCGAGCTACAAATCCTCGTCCCCCGAAAGCTCGTCCCGCCGCAAAGGAGCATCAAACGGACTCTGCAGAAAAAGAAAAAACACATCAATCCACCATATAATAATGCATTCAAATATCTCATGGTAACTACGGATAAGAAAGATAAGTGACTTACAGGGCCGCCGCGTCTATACAATCGGTCGATCAATGCATTGAGACCGTGCCTCTCTGCATATCGAGTCTCAAGGCCTGCAGATCGCGATTTGTAATGGAGTGCTGCAAAGAAAACAAAATGCTAACTGTTAGAAACATGATTGTCTGTACAAAGAATATTTCAAAAAAACAAACAAGCAAAACAAAAGAAAAACTTACAAAGTCCTCCAAATATGTCCTGTGGCCGCCACTCCCAAGATGATGGACCACTCCGGCCTCGAGTCGTGCCCTCGCCGTCTCGCGTTGCTGACTCCAACATCCTGGAGTATTTGTAGCCTCCTCCCTCAGTCGGCGCCGATCGTCTGCATCTAACCACTCGGGCTTTGCAGCCCCACTCTTGATTGCCTTGTGTGCGTCGGATCGTCTATGTGATATGTATGCACACATGCAATCCATCATCTAGCCCATAGAGAATCTATCTACTGCAGCTGGCACCGGAAACTCCTCGTGCAAGGATGCTACTATGTAGTCCTTGCTCCCCTTCGGTATGTTCTTCCAATGATCCAGGACGTTGTGCTGAAAAACTTGTTGGCACAACTCTCTCATACGAACCATCACCCTCCTCCCCTCATCATTCATGATGATGGCTCCTGACCTACTATCGACCAGATATCCATAACCCCTAGGAGTCTACCTAAGATGGGTCCTCTCCCATCTGTGTCCACGCTCCTGGGCATATCCAGGAGACCCCTCTACATCCGGTGTACCGATGGGGGTAACCTCTCTCGGAATGGCACCCAAAGGAGTGGCACCCCTGTTGATGGCTGCGCAAAAGCCGGAGTAACTAGAGTAGACGTCCCCATAGGTGTGACAAATCTTGGAGGTGATGCAGCTCCAGCTGAACGATGAGACGGAGACACCATATCCGTGTCTCCACAGTAACATCCCCCTGATCCCGATGCAGTCCCTCCCTCTGGCCCAAGTCGTGAGCGTCGAGATCGTCTGCTCAAAGCCGAAGCATCCGATCGCGCTGAAGCAGATCTAGCAGAGCGCCCTGACGAGACAACTCCTGGTTTGCCATCTCTCTGAATCTCGCGAGCTGGTCTGGAGACATGCTGCGAAGATGACTTGCAACTCCTCATCGCTCATCCCTCGACTCATCTTGAAAATGTCACCTGCACAGATAAAAAATGGTGTTAGAATAATCAATTTAAATTATACAAAGTACAGTAATATAAATCATTTTTTAAAAATTCCTCTTAAAATGCATATCTTATGTACCTTTATAAGAGATTGGTCAACGAATTGAGTAAGTGGATGCTCCAAGTATGAAGTATCCTATGGTCCCATGTTAATCTCCTGACACAACTCCGCATACACTAGAAGGCCGATAGACATGTCACCACAAAAGAATGAGTCCGCCTCGTTCTCAAAAAATTCTTGGACTCTTGTATTTCCATCATTGTTAGCCGATGCTGGCTCCAAGATTTCGACGGCCTCCACCCCTTGTAATATCGACCCCTCTATTTGCATATTATCTTCATCTATGCTCGGAACATCGCTTTGATCATATACTCTCGCACTTCGGGGAGTTGAAGGTATAACATAATACCATCGAGGTTGTCGGGGTTTTGGATAGAAGATTACCTGTTCACAAACACGTACAAAGCGAGTTCAAACCATTGTGACATAAACTATGTCGTATTACAATTAGCAAGCAAATGACTCCATGCACCTGTTCACAATGGGCCGGCAACACAAAGATGTCGCGCAAATCCGTCCATTTTTTTTCGGAATCTATTTCGAGAAATCCCGATGGACCTCGTCGAACTGTTGCTCTAGCTCCTCCAAGTACCACTTTGAGCCACTGCACATCGAATATTATCATGGAGAAGCTACGGTAATCCACCGTAATAATACTTTGCAAGTTCCCAAAATACTCCATCTCATCCACAACCATGTTTGGATCCGTTGGTCGTCGTCGGCTCTCTTGCTCGAACCTTGCCATGACACCACAGTCCATTGTGGAGCGCATTTTGTCAATACGCTCCATGCGAAAATGCCATCCGCACGACCACACTGCACTATATATTTTGTATTGTACATTAAAACACTCAAATTAGATGTCGCATATAAAATTTAGATACGACAGATTCTAAACCCCTCATCACCTTTGGATTACATCCCCTCGAGAATTCCCACTCCTCCATTGAGACCTCTGTCCCTTCGCTGGATGCTACGGTCAAGGCTCCATGCAACCATCATGTTGACATAAACTGCGGCATCTCCTCCATGCCTTCCGGATATCAAATCGGTCGATGACGTGTACTATGTCGGAATTCAGCTCGCGCTTCCTCTCGATCTTGCCTTGCAATCTGGTACTGGCGAGCCATGTCTCCATGGAGGCATGGTGCAACATACAAAAGCGATTCACCTTCTCTTCCATTGAGGCATCCATTCTTTTTTCTACCCCATCTCCAATCACCACATCTCCAGTCAGTCTATCATCGTCCTTCAGCATCCATAGCATTTCATTATCTGGTTCCACCGTTGGTAGCCATTGTGAAATATGCACTAATGCCTCTGACACCAATCAACCTTCGGCCATGCTACCTTCTGGCCGAGCTCGTTGTCGCACAAAGCCTTTCAGGGTTTTCATGAAGCGCTCCAGGAAGAACATCCATCGCGTATGGACAGGTCCAGCAATCTCCACTTCGTCCACAAGATGCTTAAGAAGGTGGATTTATATTGTGAGCATGCTAGTGGGCAGGTATTTCTCAAAGAGACAGACCGTCTCCACTGCTCCCCGCCTCGTGGATTCAATAGAGGACGTCTTAATCTCTTTCTATGAGATCCATTGCACCAAAGTCGACAACTTGTAAATGGCCCCGCGAATTTCTGGAGTAAGGCATCCTGTGATCGCGATCGGTAGGACAAACTGCCACAAATGAGAAAGCATTATGAATAATGGCCACTTTCCAAATTGCAAAATGCCCACGCTAATTACAATCCATTCGTAGCACAAACCTGACATATCTTATGCCAATCATGGGATTTTAGCCTCGACAATTGGTCATCTTTAGAAAATGCGGACCTGAGAGAACGCATCATACCCGTCGGAGTGCGGATAGACTTGATTACTTGCTTCACAATGCGCTCTTCTTTAGTGGACAAAACCCAAGGAGTGCGAGAAAGCTGCACGTGACCATCAGCACTCGACTGCGGCCAAAGCGCATAGTAATAAAATTTGTTTCAATCAATTCTACTCATAATCATAACATTTGAAGAAAATATCCTATGCTCAATTTAAGGGATTCTTCTTCTATAGAAATACTTTTGGGTTCATTTTGATGAGGTACCATAATGACCATTAGCTAGGGTATCATTTTCTTTTAGTCCTTCCGTTGACTAGTTGGCATGATTTCTAATTTGTTATGCCTATAAAGTTAATACAAAAACAATGAATTATGCATATCACGATTAGATCCCCTACTTGGACATTATGAAGGATATGACCAATTTTAAGCCATCTTAAAGAGTCACCAATGTACGTGGACCATGGCAAAGCACATTGCATACCATTATCGATAAGTTTATTATCATGCATCTTAAATCTCCCAATTAGACTTTATAAAGTGTATGACTAATTTTTAGCCCTCTTAAGGAGTCGATGTAATGGTACCCATAAAAAAAGTAAAGTGCATACCATTACCATAATCATGGATATGTTATCGTTCCAATATATACACACACATGTGGACTACATCTTGAGTAGACAAAAGCTATCCATTTGAGTAGACATACATCTCCATAAAGCTATCCATTTGAGTATACATCTCTTTCTCTTTCTCTCCCTCTCTCTCTCTCTCCCTCTCTTTCTCTCGCATTTCCTCTCGCTCTCATAATATATCCTAACACTCTCCAAAAGCAAAAGGGAGAGGGAGAGAGAGAATGCACTCTCCCTCCCTCTCCCTCTCTCTCTCTTTCTCTTTCTCTTTCTCTCCCTCTCTCATTTCCTCCCCCTCCCTCTCCCTCTCCCTCTCTTTCTTTTTCTCTCCCTCTCTCTCCCTCTCCTCTCCCTCTCCCTCTCTTTCTCTCTCATTTCCTCTCCTAAACAAGCAAAAAAGAAAGTGATTTAAACCTTAAACAAGCAAAAGGGAGAGGGAGAGAGAGAATGCACTCTCCCTCCCTCTCCCTCTCGCTCTCCCTCTCTTTCTCTTTCTCTCCCTCTCTCATTTCCTCCCCCTTCCTCTCCCTCTCCCTCTCTTTCTCTTTCTCTCCCTCTTCCTCTCTTTCTCTCTCATTTCCTCTCCTAAACAAGCAAAAGAGAAAGTGATTTAAACCTTAAACAAGCAAAAGAAGGAGAGAGGGAGACTCACCGATGAGATATGGCGAGTGTGGGGCGGCTCCTCTTTGCGATGAAGGCTCCTCCTCTCCTTCGCGAACAACGGCGGCGGCGGCGGCGGCAAGTCTTCTTCCTCTCCTTCTCTCATGACGGTCGCTCTCTCCCTTGCTCTCGCTCTCAAAACACAAAACGTAAAAACGCGAAATAAAGCCGTGCTCGGTTTCGGCCCGCTTTTTTCCCTGTGGACCGTCGCTATTTGCGACGCAAATAGCGACGCCGATACCTGCCGTCACTAATCACTCTCGCTACCAGCTCAAATCCTTGTAGTGTTGATAGCATGAGTTGAGACTATTTCCCTTCCATTTGCTAATTCTACCATCAATTTTCTAGCTCTCTCAAGATTTAGCTTTAGTTCCTTAACACATCTTGGGAAAATAAATGAATGAGTTGCACCATAGTCGATGAGGATTCTAAAAGGAATACCTTGATATTCCATCGGGGTTTGAATGATGGAAAAATCACTACACAATGCCTTGATTATTTACTGATGCATGGATGGACCCTCATTCACATTCATCTTTTAGGGATGGGTCCAATTCCTTGGTTGTGCCAACACATGCACGGGCTCAAACTCCACACTGCTCCTCTTCCAACTCCTCGACATACTCCTTGCCTAGCCCCATGTCCACATCTTCTACTGTTGAAGTTTTCATTTCTTGGAGGATTGGAAGGGATGTTGGCATTGACATTAGTCCCTTTGTTGGGACATTCAACGTGGAAATGGCTCAACTGATCACATTTTCAACATTGTAGCTCATTATTCCAGTTCATGTTTGTATTGTTGTAATTGCCACAATTTTACTAAGCATTAGTGGCATTTTCTTAGACTTGATTGTACTTTTGCTATTGTTGGTAGCTCACTCGAGCTCTCTTTAAATAGGGAAATCAAGTTGGTGCCAAATAACTTTCAAGGAGGTTACGAAGCTCCTTGATCTCATGATTGTCTTGACAAGATTTCTAGGCCACCATTAGCCAATTAGGTTGAACGACCTTGACAATGGAACTGTACACCCATTGATTTCGAGACATTGTCTCACCATCAATATAAACTATTAGATTTGGATCACTCCTGTAAAATTTATAGAGTGTGATCAATTGAAGTCTTTCTGGCCAATGCAATGCCCACAGGCTATATTTGATACCACTTATTCGGTCGACAAAAATAGGTAGATAAGTAGATTATTGTCATTGGTCTTCATGTAAGGTTTGAGATTCAAGGTTGGACTAATATTCTTAAGGATTTTAAAAAAAAATCCATGGTGGAAAATTTTCTCTCTGAAAGAGATAGGATGTTGATTTCCTGTTGATAAACTATTTGAAAGATTTCATGGAATGTTGCAAATCATCTTCCACATGTTTCTTATAATGAACTACATAATTTATTCAAAAGAATTTAACAGGTTGATAAATAATTTATTAGTTAATGATTTCTTAATCCTTGATCTAGAACTACATTCATCCTTCCCTTAGATCATATTCATTTATGTGTCCTATAAATTTCACTCTAGGATCTTTTCTCATGGAATCTAACCTCATGGCAATTAGGCTAGGTCATAAACTTCAATTGCTTTTCAAACATTTTGCGAGTAGTCGAAAGATATCAACTTGTGATGATACCATGTGTAATGTACCCACCGCATATGTGAAAGGTAATGCTTAGTGGTCGTCTAGGATCTTTTCCTAGCTATCGTCATCCACACTCCACTGGAATAATTGGACTTTGATCAGACTAGGCAACCCTAGGTCCACCTCATAGAGAAGCGTCTCTTGCCTCATCCCATGAGGATCAACCTGAAAAGATTCCTCATCCCACGAGGATTGACCTAAAATGATTCCTAAAGACCTTTAAACATCTAGCACTCACTTAGGATGATCACTTTGTATTTGATCAAAACTAAGGGCAAATCAATCATTGCACTTGGTTCAAAGTAGGTGAGAGACAAGGGGAAGTGGGTCTTGACCCCTCTATCCATAAGGCAAAATCTCATCCTTGGTCCCCTAAAACAGCATTTGATCAGGTTCTAAGGCCGAGCACTAGGAGGTAGTCAGTGTAATCAACTCTAGACCTACACAATTCCTTGTTAGGAAGGCACCCCGACTCATCAGTTCAACCCAACATCGAATGCCTTCCATTAGGGAGGGACGTTTGCCTTCTTTCCTTTTTTTTTAATGGAGTCTACTTTAATTATCTAACAAAGCATGCTACCACACCGTTAGACATTTAAAATTAGCTTCCTTAATTATTGCTTAATATAGGATTTGTTGCACATCTTTGTTAGGCATAACACAAAAACAAAGAAAACAGTCATTTCCAAACATTTCATAAAATCATATATTATTAACTCATAGAGGTATATACAAAGTCTGCCCTCAAAACCAAAGAAGCAATAACCAACCCATAAATTTCAGGATCTCGATGCTAAACCACATCAAACAATATGTGTTTCTTACCCATTATCGAACCAACCACGTATTCTAGATATCTTTCTGATGAGAGCCCCACATGGTTATGCATTACCATAGGGGAGAATCTTCTGTACTAGACCATCCATCCTAGGCACTCATCAAATCCTCATACATGGATCCAAAATTATTATAGCTCATACTCGAGCTCTAGCAATTGACCCTAGGGGAAAATTGCAACCACTCAAACAACCCTTTATCTCGACATAAATAGAAAATGTTTTATCAGTAAAAGTTGTAACCATAATTAGGTTTCAAGTAGAAACCAACCAGTCCTTTCCAAGACATTAACTTTTTTTTAATGTGAAAAATATTTTTAATTCATTTGTTGGTGACAGGATAATCTATCTTTCAATGGATGCTAGAGTCCACTTATTAGAGTTAATTATTTAATTGACTCAAGTAAATGCAAAAAACTCAGAACCTTCTTATCAGCTAATTTCATAACTCTATTGTCTTTTTTGCTTATTATATGTGCATGTTATTCTTTTTTTTTCAAGAAGTTGGAAGTGGATTTTATGACTCAACATGAATGCAAATGTTGAGAATTTGTTTCTATAAGTGACCACTCTTGTGACCCTAGACACCTTAGACAAGTGGGAGAAGAGTTTTGACAGTGTAGATGCATCCAAGCCTAGCCTTGCAAAATTTGGTGAAAGTATACGACTGTTTTCAGCCTATATTAGGGACAAGACCAACAAGGAAATAGCATATTGGAAGAGAGAGATTATTGTGTGCTGTAGAAGAGAGTTGTACTAAGAGAAGACTAGGGAAGAATAGGCTAAAGCTTTTGTGAAGTACTATTGTATTGATTTGTGATCTCCTAGGATGTAGTGGACTATTCTAAATAGAAAAAATAGGTTATCTATTGCTATTCAAGAAGAAAGCTCTCTGACCCAACTTAAATTTGTGGGAGATTTTCGCTCTTTGTTGTCCCAAATAGGGGGTTTGTGTGGACTATGTTAGGGTATTCTTATTCTTTTTCTAGAGTGGATTAAAATAGACGCTTTTAACAAATTCATATTATTAGGTTTTGGAGGGGGTGGGGAGTTGATTCTAGTAGGATCATTGGGTTTGGGAGGCGGTTGAGAGTTGGACTATAGAAGGATAAGGGGATGAATGAGGTGACATGCAACTTTAATAGTAGTGGAAATTAGTTCTACTTATCCAAACTCAACTTTTATTCATAAAATGAAGGTTGTGGAGATGGAAGGTAGTTGTCTCTTGCTTCTATTGGTGATCATTTTTAACACAAAAACGATTTGTAAAATAATTGAGGTGCAATGGTGAGACAGAAGAAAGACAAGATTATTTGTGAGTAGTAGCCAATGAGTGGTTGTATTTCAAACAACCCCCAATCATAATGCTAAAAATGCTACGAAAAGTGTGATGTTTTAGGGGGTTGTCTATCCTTCTGTTGGGGGTAAAGGCGCCTGTGCCTAGTCGCCCGTGTATTACTACACTGACAGTCATCGCCACTGCACACTACAGGTGGCCGGCGCCCATCACCGTCACTTTATTCTTTATTCTTTTAGTGACAGTTTGAATAAAGGAAGGCCCGGTCACACATTGTGACAGTTGGAGTTCCCATTTCTTGTCTCTCTCTTTCTTGCTCTTGCTCTCTCGCCATAGCTCTCGCGTACAAGCTTCGATCCTTCTCACCTTTCAATTGGTATCAGAGCTTGGATTCCTAACTCTTGAGCTTGGCTCATGGCATTCTCAGCTTCCCATCGACTCCCCACTCGCATTGGGTCTCCTTCCCGGCAGCCATGGCTCATTCTTTTGAGCTCCCATCACTCCCTGGCTTCCCCAGCTTCTTCTCGGCCTATTGAGGCACCATCACGGCATTGACATTGAGATATTTCTTCATTATTTTAGAGATTTATTTTAGTCCACATGTCTAGGTAAATAGGGCAGTCACCATTGAAGCTTCCAATCTTCATATCTCTTTGCCACTAGTTGTGGGCTACTAGAGGCTTGTTCCAAGGCCTCTTTAGCTCATGTTTGAGCCCTCCGATCTCTCTAGAACTACCACGTGGACCAGCAAGAGTAGCAGCATCATCACACTAATTTGCACCTGATTTTGGATAGATTTCATTCAGCCACACACTAGTTACTTCAGCTCCAGCTCCAGTTTGGCATTAGGGGCTCCATTTCAAGCTTTTTGCACATGTATTGATACTTGGCATTGATCCTTTGAGATTAGGCATTGGTTTGGTGGCTGAAAAGAGTATTTTAGGACTGTTATAAACAGTTTGCAGACATTTGATGCTAGTGCTACATTCACAGTTTATGCCTATGCTTGTTTAGGCATGACTACATAACCGGTTTGATGCCTATTGCATCCCGATTGAATGGGGGATTGAAACTACATACCATGCTATGATTTTGACCTGATTGTGGGGCTGGAAATACACAGATTATAACATTAAATGCATGCTGAATACTCTTGGGCTGAAGTTATCTTTCATGCTTTGACATATGCCTATTGGTTCCGGGTGTATGTCTTGGGTTATGCTATGATGTATTGATCATCGAGGGACGACTTCGAGCTTGTCATTGGATCGGGATGCTTTTGGAAGCTTGAGCTTATTTCAGCCCACACTTATTGACATCGGTCTATGCTTGACAGTGGTCAGTGCTTTGACAAGTATATGCTCTTTGGATACATGCTTACCTGACGCCTACGGCTTGATGTATTTGTCTTGGCACAGTGTACCATATACTTGTTGAACTTTAGTGCTCTGTGAGACATGGCTTTGATTCTCATTTGCTATTCCGAAATTTTGTATTGGATGTCATTTTGGTTGTCAAAGATCTTTATTGGGATGTATGTCTTGCTCATGGATGCTACCTACAGTCGGTTTGTAGCCATCATGCTCTTGGGATGCTATTGATGCATTGTATTGGTTACTTGTCTTTGGTACTTTGACTTGGTTTGATTGAGCTGTTGAGCTCGTTTATCCGCCTTTTGTGCCAATGGGAGCATCTTGTATGCTTGACCGACATTGAGCAGGAGGTTTATGCTATTTGAGCATTTTGCAGATACTTGAGACTTTGGGATCTCTTACACTTAAATTTTGCATGGTTCATGCACTGATATCTTGGATTTTCTTTTGACCTGAGCTTGGGCTTTGTACTCTTGTGAGCATACACCTACTGGTGTCAGGTCTTGCCAGTGCTATATATAGTTTGCCCTATTGTCCAACCAGGGGGTATGCCTACTCACTGACGGATGCTTTGGTGACATGTTTGGGTGTTTGCTCAGGGTCTTGATGACTTTTTGGTACTAATTTATGCCCGTTTATGAGTGGTCATGTCTTGATTGTCATTTATTGACTTGATGTAGTGATTTGGTCAGCAATTGACTCTCAGAGTACCTTGCTGTCATTTATTACAGCAAGCATATAAATCTGGACTGACATGGATTTTTCATACAGAAATATTATGAAATGATGTACTTTCACTAGTACTTGGTGGGCAGCAGCTTTGGTTACACTTTTCTCACTATTTTCTCTCGTTTTTGGTGATTTTTTTGTCATTTTTTGCAGTAAACAGCAAGCAGTTTTTGAACTGTCTGCAGTCTTCCAGCCTGCATTATGGCAAGTTCGTCCACTGATCATGCTATTGTCAACATCTCTTACGCGAAAATCCCCTTTGAAGTACAGATCCTTGAAAAAGTACCGGCTTGCAAGATTTGGCTTACGGAAGGCCTGAGGGTTTGGAGCTTGGACTTTTTTGTGGGAGAGGAGGGAGTTCGCAAAAAGGGCTCTTGTGAATGGCCTTGGGGCAATGGAGGAGTTCTTCCTCTTCTTCTCTTAAAATCCCGAGGCTAGGGATGGGCTTGTGGGTGATCGGTGGGAAGGGGGCTTAAGAAAGCCCCCTTAGAAGCTTCCTAAAGAAGCTTCTATGAAGCTTCTAAGGTGTGCAGCTCCG
Source organism: Lygodium microphyllum (assembly GCF_053477565.2). Classification (NCBI taxonomy): domain Eukaryota; kingdom Viridiplantae; phylum Streptophyta; class Polypodiopsida; order Schizaeales; family Lygodiaceae; genus Lygodium; species Lygodium microphyllum. The sequence goes on from NC_141160.1 coordinate 69,213,894, forward strand.
ACGTGGAAAGAGGGAGGATAATAATGACGTGGAAGAGGATGACGACAATTCGAAAGGGCTTGATGGCAGCATGTGGGCTCAACGACAGCATGCGGCATCAACGGCAGTAGCTCGGCAGTTGGCGTAGTGAAGGCGGGATGGCTCGCACGGCAGCAGGCAGCTCTTGCTTCTTTCAGCGTGGCGGTCTGTCCTTCTGTCCGTCAGCGTGTCTGGCTCTACAGCAGCGGCTTCTCTAGCACGACCTGTCTGCTTCCAGCTTCCTCATCACGACATAGCACGGCACTCAATGCTTCACTATTCCCTCCTCCACTCACTCCACAATAGCCTCCACAGCCTGTCGCCTTCCTCCTCTCACCTCTCAAGTAGCATGTCGTAGCCTTTTTCCCCCTTTCTTCAACACCTTAGAGGGTGTATTTATAGGACAAGGGGGGGAGAGGGCTCCCTCCCCCACGTGGCCCCCTTGCATGGTATCCTCCCTTCCACCTTCTTAGTTTCCCAATATAGCCCATCCCATCCCCTTCCCTCAGCCACGCTTTGGCTGGGGGGGAAGGTAAAAAATAAAAAATAAAAAAATTTGCAATAAACCTATCATTATCCTCTTGACCTCCTCCCAAGAGGATGTTTCCCCGTAGGTGATGCGGTTTTTGATCCTCGGTCCCGGTTGACCAATGCGGAGTACTCCTTTTCTCGCGTACGGTCATAAATCAACTACCGGAAATGGAGATAATCTTTTCACGAATTTACGGTGTGTGGGAGGTTGGTCTAGTAATATTTTTATTCAAACGGAAATGTTACATGAGAATACATGTGCTCTACTCAAAATCTTTGACTTTAGAGATGCGTTTGAGAGCGCGTCTATTTTGCATCTCAGACACGAATATACACGCACTTTGCTCAAAAGCTTTGACTTCTGGGAAGCATCTTAGAGCATGTCTATTCTGCATCTCAGATGCGAATATACACGCGCTCTGCCCAGAAGGTTTGACTTTAGGGAAGTGTCGGAGAGCGCGTCCATTCTGCATCTCAGACGCGAATATACACGCGCCAGCTCTGATAAAAAAACAAGTTTTTATTTTTGGAATTGTACAAACATGTTACATAATATTACAGTTTACACAATATTACAGTTTAGCAAATTTGTTTTATTCCTATGTTTTGTTTGCAGATGTCGCATCCTGGTTTATCTAGCAATGATCTAGATTTGGAGCGCATGAATGATACATTGGTCTTGTTCAGCAGAGGGTTCAATGCTTTTTTTGGAGGTTTTCCTAGTAAGGAAGACTTCATGGGAGAGATGACTAGATACCTTGGCCGCTCTCCCACAGTAGACGAGGTGTTCAGCATCCTGTCTGGAACGCCTCTGACGTCTTTGCCTAGCACTGCTTCGCAAACACCAAATGTCCAAAATCCAATTGTAGGTACTCCACGTGCAATGCCTATACATGCATCGGCTGAAGCACAAGCGTCAACTGACGCACGTTGTCGTATTGCTGCGCATTCAAGGTGTGAAAACCACCTAAAAGTCGTGTGTGTGATTTGATACTTTGTACATACTTAGTTGTTATGTTTGCTCTTTCATTCTATGCTGAAGACGGAGAAGAATAAGGAATTTTGGTAGATTGGTGACTCGAGATGCAATCTCATGGGCCACTTTGATTGTGACCAAGGGTTCGTTTGAAAGCCTATGGCAGCATAGGAGCATTTCCAATGGGTCAAGAGATACATGTTGAGATCATCCTAAGGGTCTAGAAAGAGACTCTGTTGTTGGTGACATGCTCGTGGCCATGTATGGAAAATGTGGTTTTATCAAGGAAGGACGAGAAGCATTTGAGAAATTGACTGTCCATGATGTTATATCGTGAACAATAATGCTAGATGCCTATGTTCATAATCGTGAAGGTGATATGACTATGTGATGCTATGAGGAGATGCAACATCAAGGGGTGTGCATGCCAATTCTATTACATATGTTATCTACTTGAAAGCTTGTGCAACCATAGGAACAGGATAAGTTGACAGAAATTTGATTGAGGTCTTCATTAAAGGAAACGACAAAGATATGGTTGTGCCTCTTTGTTGTGCCAAAGAGGCTCACGAAAAGAACAAATTTAAAGATGGTTATTTTCAGGAGCCGCTTTACTGGAGGGGCAGAAAAGGTATTCTGGGAGCTACGAGATAGAAAAAGAAAAGAGTTTTTTTTGAATGGGACAAGGGGGGAAAAAGCAGATTTGAAAGGGGAGAAAAGAAAGGGCCGCTTTTGGAGAGGAATCGTGAAGGAGGGAAATAGATGGTCTGCGCTGGACGAGGAGGAAAATAGCTGGAGACGAAGAGGGATCATCGAAAAAGTCAGCAGGAAAAAGGAGAATCGGAAGTGATGGGGGCTTCAGGAGCAGCACGTATCAAAAATGGAATTGAAAGTCGTCATCTGGAGGGCAAACATTACTCAGTCGACGAGAGGGAAGAGTTCAGTTCCTTAAGTGCTGTCGAGTCTTCGTTCTCGCTTTGGCATGCCAGTTATGGTGTCTTGGACATTTGCTCTACTCGAGACGAAAACAATCCTCAGAGGCGATTTTCGAATTACAATCCGAATTCCCTCTAATCAGATGCTTCAGACTAAGCTTTTGGAATGTCTCCGTGCGAGTAATCCAGGGATTAGGCATGTTTGTATGTGGGCAATCCAAGAATTAGGTAGGAATCTGAGATGGGTTTCTCCCATGAGTACATTCTGCTGCATTTGAATGGCTTAGCTCATAGAGCATTGTCATGCATCTGAATGGCTGGAAGGCAGCAGGGAGTCTCCAACCAAAAGTCCTAATGTATTTGTGCGAGTTGTAGCAGCGTTAGAAGAACCTGGATTTGCAGCATGGCCTGTCTGTATAGTTGCAATGAAGTCTTCTGAAGATCAAACCACACTTTTTGGATCAGGCACTCGATGTGAAAACTGAAGACAGTTCTGTGAGAGAGGTCAATTCACTCTCGTGGCCCCCAAAACTGGTCATGGGACCACTCAACGTGATGCGTAAAGAGGCCGCAACAAGCATGGCAGAGGCCATACCAACCCAATCAGGTGTTCCAACTGCGGTCGTTGTTGTCCCAAGGACAAGGCTGTGAAGCGGTTCCTTGTCAGGAATATTGTAGAGCAAGCTGCTGTTCGGGATGTTTAGGAACCTTGTGCTTACGATGGGTACACTCTGCCCAAACTGTATGCCAAGATGCAGTATTGTATCTCGTGTGCTATCCACTCCCATGTTGTTCGAGTACGATCTCGCACTGCTTGCAGGATTAGAGAACCTCCACAGTGCTTCAGGCGAAAGGAGGATATGCAAAGCCAAAACCCTCGTGTGAATGTTCCTGCTGTCAGGAACTAGATGACGAGTGCCATCTTAAATTTTGCAGGACTTGGATGCCATTGCTCTATGCCTGCTGTCATATGGAGGCATAGTCCTGTTTGTGGGGAGACTCTTTTTCCTTGTCGAATTGAACAGAGACCCTGGTGTACAGAATTCAGATGTGCAGAATTCAAAATATGAGCTTTCAAAAGTTTATTAGGCAGAGGAAAGAAGGGCTTTCAGAAATCCATTGAGCTCTTCTTTGTAAACTTCTCCATCGACTAAAGATCGATAACCCAATACCTGTCTGGATTGATGCTGAAATATGAACCATGAATCTTTTGTAAAATTCTGGAGTTCATATAGAAAACTTGAAGACAATTTGATTACAGAATTGGAATGCAACCCTATCTGAATAAGATTGTTATTTCTCTTTAAAATATCAAGAGTCCAATCTTCTGTATACAAATTATCTTGGTGTTTCTTATACAGTACCAACCAGCGAAATTCTTTTCGAAATAACAAGAAGGGACGTGAAGAACTTCAATTTTTGAATAACCAGTTGGTTATTAAATCAGAATTGATTCCTTTGTGAAAACTGAAGCTATTGATGTTGATTAAGGTTGTAAATGTCACACTTGATTGATCTTCTATCCTGAAATTTAACAAGGACTTCTGAAGTTGCGACATTGCTTTCGAAACCCTTTGACATCTTTGGTGAACCCGACGTGAAAGCGTCGCAGAAATTTCAGGATGGGAGATACTTCAGCCTCTATTTCAGCCTCTTCTACAATTCCAGCTGCCTCTACTTCAGCTCCATCAATGACTGCTGCGTCAAGTACTTCAACGGAGGATCTAAAGCAGATTTTGCAGAATATGTCCATGTATATGCAGCTCCAAAATCAGCAAACACAATTGTATATGCAGCAGCAGCAACAATTGCATCAACAGCAGTTGTCTCAGCAAAGGCAACTCTATTCGGAGCAGGAGAATGCAAACAGCGCGACTAAGGCTATTGAAGCAGTTGAGAATGAGAAGAAGCTATTTGACGGGCATAATGTTTCAGCATATTTGAAGACATATGAGATCAAGATGGGGTTTTTTGGAGTTCCTGCTGGACTTATGAGTAAGTACTTCCTTCGTCTTGTCACACCTGCTTTGAGGACAAAAGTGACTAATCTTTTTATTCAAAATACACATTGGCAAGATTTTAAGAAGGCCCTGAAAGAAGAATACTTCCTTGAGGACTTTGGTATGGCTACTCGGCGGTCATTCCGAGAGTGGGTCTACATGCCAAACAAAGGTCTCGCTGCTTCGGAGTTGATTCGAGAATTCGAAGAGAGGTATAGTCAGCTTGATGCCATTGAACAAAGAGCATTGGATGTTGAAAAAGTTGAGCTTTTCTTGCAAGCTGCAGATCCTGCTCTTCAAGAAGAATTGGGTGAGCTTCTTGAAGATCGCACGAAACCTATGGGTCTTAAAACTGATTGGCAGGATGCTCAGGATGCAGTCTCAACTTTGACCAAGAGGAGGATATGGAAGACTCGCCTACAGAATGGTTCCATGACACCTACACCATCATCTGCTCCTATGCCTACTTCTATCCCTGTTATTTCTTCTCCTCCTCAGCCAGTTTCTTGGCCTATGCCAGTGCCTACTGTTTCCACTCCACCTATTCCTCCTGTTCCACGACCGATGCCTACACCTTCTACTCCAAAACCATCCGCTCCATCGGTACCTACTTCTCTTGATGACATAATCAAAGGCATCACAGATTTGACATTGGAGTCAGTCAAAGCGGAGTTGGTGGGAAAGTTGAAGGAGCAGTTTGCTTCGACTGCACCTACTGCTTCTTCTAGCGCTCCTACTGCACCTAGGAGTGCTCCTAGTGCACCTAGGAGAGATCGGAGATGTATTTGGTGTGATAGTACGGAGCATCAGCATTGCAGGGATTGTGACTCTTTCCAGGATGCAAGGAGGCAGAATTTGGTATATTGGGGGCAAGATGGTAAGATTTGGTTGACTGAGACAGGAGCTCCACTTGCTACCAACTTTGGTAAAGGTGGAATGAAGAAGTTAGTGGAGGACATGGCTGCGCGTACTTCTTATGTGACAGCTAGAGGTGATGCTTCTGCATATGGAGTACAGATTGAGAAGGGATCAGAGACTCAGCCCGCACTATGGACTTATGCTATGGAGACTGCAAACAAGGGGAAAATTCAACAAACTGTTTTGACTAGTGCAGGCTCTAGCATCAGATCAGAGACAGGTTGGGACTCGCCTGTTGACAGGTATTCTATTTATGCTTATTTGGCTAAGTCTCATGGTGCAGATGTACTTGTTGAGGAGAAGCGTAAGAGGGATGAAGAAAATCCAAGTGCAGCTAAGAAGACTAGAGGGGGTGAGTTTGTTACTCCACCTACTGCAGGACCGTCTTCAAGACCAGGGCCAGATCGACAGATGGAGGATGCTCAAAAGAGAGAAAAGAGGCAAGAGCCTAGAGAGAGAAAGCAGCCAGGATTCAGATTGATGTCCGATATTGAGACATATACAGACATGAAGAAAATCTTTAATGATAAGATACTTGGCAGTGAGGTGACTTTCACTATTTCTGAGATTTTGGGCATCTCAAAAAGAGAGTTTCAGGATCAGTTTCAGGAGGTCCTGAAGAGGAAAAGACATGCATTGGCTACCACTGATATACAGGGAGTTTTGATTGGGGAGTTGGATGAGGATGAAGATGAGGTTATGGTTGATAATGCTTCTGTTTTTCCGCAGGTAGAGAAGAGGGTTCAGCCTATGCATTATGCTGAAATTGATGAGCCTGTCATGATACCGCGTAGTCACTTTTCGCGGAGCCATTAGGCTAGAGACGATGGTAAAGATTGGAGAGAAACAAGTGCCTTATGTTGCATTGGTTGATCATGGTTCAGAGATTAATCTCATAGTTCGTGGGGTTTATGAGAGTAACAGATGGCCTATGGATGTAGAGCATGGGTGGCGTATGAGAGCCGCCAATAACACTGCAGGTGATTTATATGCTGCTTCTCCTAGTGTCAGGGTTTCTATTGGTGATGTAGAGGAGGATTTTCATTTCTTTGTGCAGGATTCATGCTCGTATCCCATAATTCTTGGTCAGCCATTCATTACAGAGATGCGCATGGAAACAAAGGTCATGGATGATGGATCTGCTTATGCACGGATTCGTAGTAAAGATGGTATGAGAGCAGTTCAGTTTATGACTGTATGTGTGAACCATGTTAGAAATAGAGATACTCTCAGAGATGCGGCCTTGCCCACTGTGAGGGATTCGGGTTTTCATTAGGTACCGCCGTTTCGCGAGACGACGGTGGTACAGAGGAGAGGAGATTGGAGTTCTCGCCTCCTGGCAGCGGTGTTTTCTCCTCCGGTTTTGTTGGGATTTCAGCAAACAGTTCGATGAGTTATCAGAAGACTTCGAGGTTGCCTAGAGCTGCCAGGCAGTATATATGCAGGAAGGAGAAAAATTTGAAAAATGCAGGAATTTTGGAGGATGATGAGCACATAGATGGGATGTATGACAGTGTGATTTGTGCAGATACGATGACAGAGATGGGAGATATGCTGAAAACTGATATGCTGAATTGTCACAATAATGTATTAGTGCAGTCCCTGGACATGTTTCATGAAATTGCAGATTTTATGTCACAGATTGAGTCAGAGGCTGAGGTAACTCAGCAAAGAGTATTGAGTGCTGAAGAAATTCAGCAAACAGAGTTTCCAGCTAGTTATGATCAGCTTTCAGAGATACAGAGGGCTGAAAATTTTCAGCCAACAGAGTTTACTACTGAAATATTTCAGCATTCAGAGTTTGGGGCTGTTTCTATGCAGTCCATAGAGCAGAGGACTGAGAATATTTAGCCATTGGAATGCAGAATTGCTGATTTACAGCAAGATTTATGTAATGCAGAAGAGCATAATGAAGCCAGGGTTGACACGAAATACAAAACTGTGGATAAGAAGGTGAAGCCGGTTGCTGTACCGCTTCCACCTGACAGTGATCAGCAAATAGAGAGGGCTGCTAAACAGCAAATTTTGAGGAATCCGGAGCATATTGGTCATAAATTTTCAGCAGAGACTCTTGCTGAATTGAAAATTGGAAATGGTGATTTCTTGTTACCCATAGAGAAGCAATGCTTTCTGGATATGCTTGAGCATCATGGAAGGGGATTTTCTTTTTTCCCACATGAGATTGGATGTGTGAATCCTGATATTGTTGCTCCTATGGTCATTTTTACTATTCCTCATATTCCATGGAATCTCCGACCTATTCCGGTGCCTAAAGCACACTTGCCAAAGCTGATTGATTTATTGAATGAGAAAATCAGGATGGGAATCCTTGAGCCTTCATCTGCACCATACTCAAACAGGTGGTTTACAGTTCCAAAGAAGAATGGTACTCTCCGATTTATTCAGGACATGTAGCCAGTGGAACAGAGTTACTATCAGGAATGTTGATATAGGTCCAGTTGTGGATGAGTTTGCAGAGGCATTTGCTGGACGTGCCATCTATTCTTTGGGTGATTTGTATTCAGGATATGATCAGTTTCAGCTGGCTTTGGAAAGCAGGGACATAACCACCATGAGAACTCCTATTGGGCTTGTCAGGATGTGTACCTTGCCTCAAGGTGCCACTAATTCTGTTGCGCATATGATGAATGCCATGCATAAGGTCCTTCGTGATTACATACCTCAACTTACTATGCCTTTCTTGGATGATGTGCCCATTAAGGGGTGTGCAGAAGAAGAGAAGAATGAGAGCCTAAATGAGCAGGGATGCAGATACTTTGTGGCTGATCATATTTCAGCATGTGAGAAGATTTTGGCCAGGTTAGAAGAAGTGAACTTGACACTTTCAGGGCAAAAATCTGTTTTTGGAGTGAATGAGGTTGTCATTGTTGGGCATATGTGTGGATATTATGGCAGGAAACCCTCACCTAATAAGGTGAATGCTATAGGCAAGATTGCAGAGTATTGTTCTACCACTTGGGAGGTACGGAGATTCATTGGTGCTTGTGTGTTTTATATGATTTGGATACCTCATTTTGCACACATAGTAGATTGTTTATATCAGCTGCTTCGAAAGAGGCAGAAATTTTATTGGGATGAGAGCCACACTAGAGCTATGCGGAAATTGAAGAAGTTATTGCAGAATGCTTCTACTCTTAGGAAAGCGGATTATAATTGTGATAGGCCTATTGTATTGACAGTTGACACTAGTCCAATTGGCATAGGTTGGGCTGTGGGTCAAGATGATGCAGATGGAAATAGGTATACTATTCGGTTTGGGGCGAAAGTCCTAAATGAGAGACAGAGGAGATATCCGCAAATCAAGAGGGAGTTATTGGGGATTGTCACGGCTCTCAAATGTGACAAGGAGTACTTTATTGGAGCTTCAGTTGTGGTAGAGACAGATTGCTTGCCATTGATTGGCATGATCACGAGTTGCTCTACTCCGGATATAGCCATGTTGAGATGGATTGCATACATCAAGTCATTAAATCCGGAATTTAAACACATAGCAGGGAAAGATAATCCAGTGGTAGATATGTTGTCTCTACTTGCAGAAGAGGATGATGCAGAAATTTCAGCCACTATGGTTGATCATGTTTGTCATGTCTATGATATTGTGGCTTTCACAGAAGAACTCTATGTTGGAGATTGGTTGCAGATTGGCAGGTACCTTAGTACACTAAGCAAAAGAGATGAATGGACAGATGAAGAGTTCAAGAAGATCAGAAGGAAAGCCTATGGTTATTTTCTCAAGGACGGATTTCTTTGGAAGCATCCGAAGAAAAGAGGCGAATTACCTTTGCGGGTTGTCTGCGATAGAGAGACACAGTTACAGGTGATGAGGGAGTTTCATGAGAGTCCTTGGGTTGGTCATAGAGGAGTGTGGGCTACTTATGAGAAAATCAAGGAGAAATATTGGTGGAAAGGCATATATAGAGATGTTTCTCACTTTGTTGAGACTTGCAGAGACTGCCAGATGTATTCAGTAGTGCGTCATAGAGATGAGCTTCATCCGACCTATCCGCTATGCATTCATTATAAGTGGGTAGTTGATTTGGTTACCATGCCTATGGGTCTATGGCAGATGAGATACATTGTTTTGGCTAGAGAGGATCTTACCAATCATGTTGAGGGCAGATCTTTGAGAACGAAGACCACTAGTGCAGTGTGTAAGTTCTTATTGGAAGAAAATTTCTGCAGGTATGGTTGTGTGGGTAAGATCACTGCGGATCGCGGTGAATTGGATGCAGATGAAGCTAGGGAGTTTTTCTCTCAGCTAGGAATCAAGTTGGCTCTAACAACAGCATACAATCCAGAGGGAAATGGAAAGAGTGAAAGAGGGCATCCGCCGATAGTGAAAGCATTAGCCAAAGCATGCAGAGGACGGATTGGAGAATGGCCAAGACTTCTACCATTTGCTTTATGGGCTGATCGTACGACTCATAGTGTTACCACAGGATATATGCCTGCAGAGTTGATGTATGGTCAGAAACCTGTTATGCCGATTGAGACTTGTGCTTTGACTTGGTCAGTTTTACCTTGGCAGGAGGATTTGACGAGAGAGGAGCTCTTAGCTCTTCGGATTCGACAGTTGGAGAGGAGACCAGAGGATATTCAGCTAGCTATTGACAGGTTGAAGGTTGCTAGACTAAGAAATAAGGACAGGTTTGATAGCAGGCATCGCTTGCGGCCTAGAGCAATAGAAGAGGGAGATTGGGTATTGGTCTTTGATAGCAGCCTTGAAAATCAGCATACTGTACTTCGGAAGATGGTGAAAAGATGGTTTGGGCCGTACATAGTCAGACATGTCTTTGATAATGCAACATATGAGCTGACAGAATTGGATGGAACAGTGCTTAGAGTGCCTATTGTTGGAAAAAGAATCAAGATTTTCAAGAAAAGAGATGATGAGGATTATGCATTGGAAGAATTTTCAAGAGAAGAGCAACGACAAGAAACTCCAATGGAAGAGACAGATGATATGACAGATAATCTTGTTGATCTACCGGAAATGCATAATGAAGAGATTGATCTGTTTGTGGATCTTGATGATAATGATCATGGGTAGTTGGCCCATCTGGAGGATGTGTAGGATTAGAGGGGGTGGATGTCGTATTGCTGCGTATTCGAGGTGTGAAAACCACCTAAAAGTTGTGTGTGTGATTTGATACTTTGTACATACTTAGTTGTTATGTTTGCTCTTTCATTCTATGCTGAAGACAGAGAAGAATAAGGAATTTTGGTAGATTGGTGACTCGAGATGCAATCTCATGGGCCACTTTGATTGTGACCAAGGGTTCATTTGAAAGCCTGTGGCAGCATAGGAGCATTTCCAATGGGTCAAGAGATACATGTTGAGATCATCCTAAGGGTCTAGAAAGAGACTCTGTTGTTGGTGACATGCTCGTGGACATGTATGGAAAATGTGGTTTTATCAAGGAAGGACGAGAAGCGTTTGAGAAATTGACTGTCCATGATGTTATATCGTGAACAATAATGCTAGATGCCTATGTTCATAATCGTGAAGGTGATATGACTATGTGATGCTATGAGGAGATGCAACATCAAGGGGTGTGCATGCCAATTCTATTACATATGTTATCTACTTGAAAGCTTGTGCAACCATAGGAATAGGATAAGTTGACAGAAATTTGATTGAGGTCTTCATTAAAGGAAACGACAAAGATATGGTTGTGCCTCTTTGTTGTGCCAAAGAGGCTCACGAAAAGAACAAATTTAAAGATGGTTATTTTCAAGAGCCGCTTTACTGGAGGGGCAGAAAAGGTATTCTGGGAGCTACGAGATAGAAAAAGAAAAGAGTTTTTTTTGAATGGGACAAGGGGGGAAAAAGCAGATTTGAAAGGGGAGAAAAGAAAGGGCCGCTTTTGGAGAGGAATCGTGAAGGAGGGAAATAGATGGTCTGCGCTGGACGAGGAGGAAAATAGCTGGAGACGAAGAGGGATCATCGGAAAAGTCTGCAGGAAAAAGGAGAATCGGAAGTGATGGGGGCTTCAGAAGCAGCACGTATCAAAAATGGAATTGAAAGTCGTCATCTGGAGGGCAAACATTACTCAGTCGACGAGAGGGAAGAGTTCAGTTCCTTAAGTGCTGTCGAGTCTTCGTTCTCGCTTTGGCATGCCAGTTATGGTGTCTTGGACGTTTGCTCTACTCGAGATGAAAACAATCCTCAGAGGCGATTTTCGAATTACAATCCGAATTCCCTCTAATCAAATGCTTCAGACTAAGCTTTCGGAATGTCTCCGTGCGAGTAATCCAGGGATTAGGCATGTTTGTATGCGGGCAATCCAAGAATTAGGTAGGAATCTGAGATGGGTTTCTCCCATGAGGACATTCTGCTGCATTTGAATGGCTTAGCTCATAGAGCATTGTCATGCATCTGAATGGCTGGAAGGCAGCAGGGAGTCTCCAACCAAAAGTCCTAATGTATTTGTGCGAGTTGTAGCAGCGTCAGAAGAACCTGGATTTGCAGCATGGCCTGTCTGTATAGTTGCAATGAAGTCTTCTGAAGATCAAACCACACTTTTTGGATGAGGCACTCGATGTGAAAACTGAAGACAGTTTTGTGAGAGAGGTCAATTCACTCTCATGGCCCCCAAAACTGGTCATGGGACCACTCAACGTGATGCGTAAAGAGGCCGCAACAAGCATGGCAGAGGCCATACCAACCCAATCAGGTGTTCCAACTGCGGTCGCTGTTGTCCCAAGGACAAGGCTGTGAAGCGGTTCCTTGTCAGGAATATTGTAGAGCAAGCTGCTGTTCGGGATGTTTAGGAAGCTTGTGTTTACGATGGGTACACTCTGCCCAAACTGTATGCCAAGATGCAGTATTGTATCTCGTGTGCTATCCACTCCCATGTTGTTCGAGTACGATCTCGCACTACTTGCAGGATTAGAGAGCCTCCACAGCGCTTCAGGTGAAAGGAGGATATGCAAAGCCAAAACCCTCGTGTGAATATTCCTGCTGTCAGGAACTAGATGACGAGTGCCATCTTAAATTTTGCAGGACTTGGATGCCATTGCTCTATGCCTGCTGTCATATGGAGGGATAGTCCTGTTTGTGGGGAGACTCTTTTTCCTTGTCGGATTGAACAGAGACCCTGGTGTACAGAATTCAGATGTGCAGAATTCAAAATATGAGCTTTCAAAAGTTTATTAGGCAGAGGAAAGAAGGGATTTCAGAAATCCATTGAGCTCTTCTTTGTAAACTTCTCCATCGACTAAAGATCGATAACCCAATACCTGTCTAGATTGATGCTGAAATATGAACCATGAATCTTTTGTAAAATTCTGGAGTTCATATAGAAAACTTGAAGACAATTTGATTACAGAATTGGAATGCAACCCTATCTGAATAAGATTGTTATTTCTCTTTAAAATATCAAGAGTCCAATCTTCTGTATACAAATTATCTTGGTGTTTCTTATACAGTACCAACCAGCGAAATTCTTTTCGAAATAACAAGAAGGGACGTGAAGAACTTCAATTTTTGAATAACCAGTTGGTTATTAAATCAGAATTGATTCCTTTGTGAAAAATGAAGCTATTGATGTTGATTAAGGTTGTAAATGTCACACTTGATTCATCTTCTATCCTGAAATTTAACAAGGACTTCTGAAGTTGCGACATTGCTTTCGAAACCCTTCGACAACGTGCATCCAGCGAGGCAGAGGGTAGTCGATAGAGAAGGAGAAGGGAGAGTCGAGGAAAAGGACGAGACTTAGGTGGGGGTTGCCTAGGAGGTGGTGAGCGATCACCCTCACCAGAAGATCACAGAGAGGAGCCAGTACGCCAGTACTATAGAGTTACAGATACTGGTGGCATCTTCCATGATGATGAAGGAAGGGGTGTAATGGCGTACATGAGGAGCATCGTGCATGCGACGTATAAAGATTGTTTCGTTTACTTCAAGAATCAAAAAAGCGACTTGTGGCAGGAGGTGTTGAGGGCAGTCCATAGGAGGTACCCAAATCCTGAGGGTCAGCGATTCTCGGATGATTGGGGACGCACAAAAGTGACGGATTTGCTTCACAACAAAAGATCCCACCTCATAACATGCACCAGGGAGTCACTGCGGAGACAAGAGGAGGTGCGTGGAGCCCATAGCCAACCACCTATGTGCCACCGCATAGAGTGGAAGAAAGCCAAGAAGAAAGAAGTAGAGAAAGTGAAGAGTCGCCAGCATGTAGAGGCGCGACGCATCCAAATGGAAACCATGGGATCATCGCATTATGGATTGGGCAGCAGAGAGTCGTGGGAGGCAAAGTTTATAAGTATATTTTGATTTCTAGTTTTTTAAAATTTATATATTTTTTTAATTCTTTATATAATTTGTTCTAATACATTGTGTCTCATAATTGTTTGTATATCATAATTATTTTGCAGACTACTATCATTGGTAGGATACGTGCTCCTAGAGAGGTAGGTTACCATCGAGGCCATAACCATGCAGCCACATGGCTTCACTTCTATGAGGAGGGTCTCATCACTGAGGAGCAATACAACTGGGCTATGAGGATTTGACAGCTAGAGGAGGTATGTTTTTCTTACTTTCCTATTAAAAGTATGGCTAATTATAACTTTTTCTTTGTAATTGTACGTAAACAACCTTGATCTTTTGTGTGTGTAGAGGAACCTCGATGTGGAGCATAGCAAGGAGGGGAATAGCGACGCTAGTAGCGATGGTGGTGCCAGCGAAGATGTTTCTAATTCTTCAAATTGGTAGAGGAGCACCATACCTCCTCTATGGTATTATTTCCTTGTTTTTCTATTATCCATCTTTGAGCCTACTACTTGCGGCCACGCTTTAGGTTGCAAGCACTTAAACTCCCCATGTAAATGCGTTTTATATATAATGAATACATGGATTTTTGTTTTCAATTCTCGTGCCTTTAGATCCATTGTGTTTTTTCCAAATGAACAATTTGATGTATGGGAGGGGAAAAGAAATACCAGAGAGCATGTGGTTGCTACTAGAGAGCAAAGCAACCACATGCTCTTTGTTTTTTTTTCCAATTCTGTGCATCGCGTCTATTTGCGCGTCTAAATTGTAGAAAACGTGCGTCTATACTCGCGTCTAGAATGCAGAGTACACGCGCCCATAGACGCGCTATGTAATTCAAATTAATAAAAAGAAATTAAATATCTTTTAAAAAAATGAGATTTTTGGTTTTGCGGTCGCGTCTATTGGCGCATGTAAAAGCGCGTCTATGCACGTGTCTATGTACCTGTCTAATCTTCCATGTAGATACGCTTGTAAATGCACAAAAGAAATTAAATAAATAATAATTTTGGTTTTCGTGTGCGCATTTATTGATGCATGTATATGCACGTCTAAAGCGCATCTATTGGTGCATGTGGATTTCCTTATATATGCGACTATAGATGCGAAATGATACATGCACTAATAGATGGGCTTATAGACGCACCCGTAAGATTTTCTCTCAATTCAAAAATTGCATCTAAAAGTGCGTCTAAGAGGCCTTTCTGTTGTAGTGTATGGATGTCAAATGCTCTAGTCGGATCTCTCTCTCTTTCTCCTCTCTCTTCTCTCAACCCTTCTTTCTCCCTTAATCTTCCCTCTTTCTCTCTTCCTATACTCTCCCTAAATCCCTCTATCTCCCCATATCTCTTTTCTCTCTATATCTCTCTTTCTATTTTTACATCTCTCACTTCTCTCCTCTTATTCTCTAACTTTACTCTCTCCCTAACTCTTGTCTCTCTCTTCATCTCTATATAAGTAGTCGTAGTCGTAGTCATAGTCGTAGTCGTAGTCGTAGTCGTGGTCGTGGTCATGGTTGTAGTCGTAGTCGTGATCGAAGTCGTGGTCGTCGTGGTCGTGGTCATGGTAGTCGTAGTTGTAGTCATGGTCAGGGTCGTGGTCGTGGTCGTAGTCATGGTCGTGGTCATAGTCATAGTCGTATTCATAGTCGTAGTTGTAGTCGTGGTGGTCGTGTTGGTCGTGGTCGTCATTGTCGTGGGTTGTGGTCATGGTCGTCGTGGTCGTGGTAGTGGTCGTAGTCGTGGTCATCATGGTCGTGGTGGTTGTAGTCATGGTCATGGTCGAGGTCGTGGTCGTGGTCGTGGTCGTAGTCGTGGTCGTAGTCATAGTCATGGTTATCATGGTCGTGGTCATCGTGGTCATGGTGGTCGTAGTCATGGTCGTGGTCGTGGTTGTACTCGTGGTCGTGGTCGTGGTCGTGGTCGTAGTCGTAGTCGTAGTCGTGGTCATGGTCGTAGTCGTAACGTAGAAAAAAAGAGAGATGGAAGGAGAGGATAACAATTTAAGAAAAAAAAAAAGAGAGAGATGGAAGGAGAGGAGAACAATTTAAGAAAGAAAAAAATAATGATAACAAAAACAAATTGTTTGTCATAACGTAGACAAAATGGAAAATGATGAAGGTCCTGTTGTTCAAGATCGCGAGGTGTATCTTAATCAGCATATCCCATGTCCTTGCTCTCAATGCAAGCTGGCCATTAGATGAAAACGTCGATTGTCTATAGAACATGTACGACGATTTGGCGAGTTTTAATCTGAGATCATTTTTTAAGCGATTGCGGATTTTTAGCAAATGGTAAGAAAAGTTAATATCAATCATGCATTGTACTCGCAAGCTAATTGAATACCATATACAATAAGATTGGGTCTGGCTGGCAAATTTTCTATCCAAGGAAGTGACATCTCATCCCAAGGAGGAGTGCACCCTTTGCGGCCAATTAGAAGAGTTCGTGGGCGTGCGATGGATGGAGTGCATGAGCCAATCCGCCACTTGCAAGGCCAATCTATACCGTCAATGCCAGGGGAGGCAGGTAGCCTTCCAGACCTACCTACAATCTTGGAGCCTGAGATGGAGGCAATGATTGATGCATTGATTCCCATGGATGTCGAGGCTTCTGATCCTCTTAGAGAGGAAGCATCCATACCATTATATGATGGGTGCCGAGTATCTCTTCTGAAGACACTGCTTGCACTCTTAAGTGTGCAAGCTTGGAGCCTAAGATGGAGGCAATGATCGATGCATTGATTTCCATGGATGTCAAGACTTGTCATCCGCTTAGAGAGGAAGCATCCATACCGTTATATGATGGGTGCCGAGTATCTCTCCTAAAGACACTACTTGCACTCTTAAGTGTGCAAGCAAAATACGGGTGGAGCGATGCAAGTGTGACTGAGTTGTTCAGGTACCTTGTACATATGCTTCGTTGATTTTTTTTCGGCACTATTATTAAAAACATTTGTGCTTTTTCAAGGTGTTTTATGATTTTTTTCAGGTTATTGAAATATCATATATTACCACTTGCAAATACCATGCCTGAGTCTCGTAATGATGTACGACATGTTTTACGAAAGCTTGGCATAGACTACAACAACATCTATGCATGTATCAACGATTGCATATTGTTTCAAGGAGAATACAAGACTATGGAGACATGTCCAAAGTGTGATGCTCATAGGTATCGATAGGACTTGCAAGGGCAAACCATCCCTCAAAAAGTTCTCAGACACTTTTTGCTTATCCCCCGTATAAACCACATGTTTCATACGTCCGGCATGGCGAGCTTGACAACGTGGCATGCATAGAATAGGTCCACGGATGGAGTTCAACGAATATCAGCGGATTCACATGCATGGAGCCACATTGACTCTACCTTCCTAGGCTTTTCCCAAAAGATAAGGAATCTTCAGCTTAGTCTTGCAATGGATGGCATGAACCCATTCGGTCTGCGCTCAACTTCTTACAGTGTGTGACTTATAGTCCTTGTCAACTACAATATCCCTCCATGTCTTTCTATGAAGAAAGGACATCTCATCCTTAGCTTACTTGTCCCCGTCCGATACAAAGTCAAAAATATAGACGTGTATCTTCGTCCATTAGTCGATGAGCTTAAGATTTTATGGGAGAAGGGGGTCACCGTGCAAGATATGAGCAAGAGCGATGGTCGGCAGTTTGCCAATATTCGAGTCATTCTCATGTGGACGATGCATGAATATTCGGGATTCGGAGAGTGCTCAGGTAAATAGGCTTTCATTCTCATTGGTAATATCTATATTTTATCTCGTTCAAGCTTGTATTCACTGGGTCATGGTGTTGGAACAAGTCTGGTTACCTCAAGTTATCATGTATATCCATTGTGCCGACTACAGTGAGACTCCCGAAGGTCACAAACCATGAAGAGGATGGTATATCAAGGACACGCCGCTTTCTTGCTAGAGGGTCATGAACTCAGGGAAGGTTTTCTTGAATGACCTCCAACACGTATGAATGCTGCAAGCTAATATGAGCTGAAAATGGTCCACGCGGAGTCACATCCAAACGGAATGCGGTGGTTCTCAGTTTTCTACGAGTTGCCATATTGGACCCACTTACAAGTCAACCACTTGTTGGATCCCATGAATATTTTCAAGAATGTGGGTAGCTTGCTATGGGACCACATCACAAGAAAGAGAGACACTATAGGGGTACGAATGGATTTGAAGAAGGTAGGTAAGATAGAGGCGCTTTGGCCACAGTCGAGTGCTGATGATCACGTGCAGCTACCTCGTGCTCCTTGGGTTTTTTCCACTAAAGAAGAGTGCATTGTGAAGCAAGTAGTCAAGTCTATCCGCACTCCGATGGGTATGATGCGTTCTCTCATGTCTGCATTTTCTAAAGATGACCAATTATCAGGGCTAAAATCCCATGACTAGCATAAGATATATTAGGTTTATACTACGAATGGATTGTAATTTGCGTGCGCATTTTTCTATTTGGAGTGTAGCCATTGTTCATAATGCTTTCTCATTTGTGCCAGTTTGTACTACCGATCGCGATCGCAGGATATCTTACTCCAGAAATACATGGGGCCATTTACAAGTTGTTGACTTTGGTGCAATGGATCTCACAGAAGGAGATTAAGACGTTCTCTATTGAATCCGCGAGGCAGGAAGCAGTGGAGACGGTCTATCTCTTTGAGAAATACCTGCCTACCAGCATGCTCACGATACAAATCCACCTTCTTGTGCATCTTATAGATGAAGTGGAGATTGCTGGACCTGTCCATACACGATGGATGTTCTTCTTGGAGCGCTTCATGAAAACCCTGAAAGGCTATGTCCAACAACGAGCTTAGCCAGAAGATAGCATGGCTGAAGGTTGGTTGGTGTCTGAGGCACTAGTGCATATTTCACAATGGCTATCAACGGTGGATCCAGACAACAAAATGCTATGGTCGCTGAAGGATGATGATAGACTGACTGGAGATGTGGTGGTTGAAAATGGGGTAGAAAAAAGAATGGATGCTACAATGGAGGAGAAGGTGAATCACTTTTGTATGTTGCACCATGCCTCTATGGAGACGTGGCTTGCCAAGTACCAAATCGCTAGGCAATATCGAGAGGAAGCACGATCTGAATTCCCACGTAGTACGTGTCATCGACAGATTCGATATCCCGAGGGCATGGAGAAGATGCCACGATTCATGTCAACGCGATGGTTTCATGGAGCTTTGACCGCAGCGTCTCACGAAGGGGCAGAGGTCTCAATGAAGGAGTGGAAATTCTCGAGGGGATGTAGTCCAAAGGTGATGAGGTGTTTAGGATTTGTCGTATCTATATTTTATATGTGACATCTAATTTGAGTATTTCAATGTACAATATAAAATATATAGTGCAGTGTGGTCATGCGGACGACACTTTTGCATGGAGCGTATTGACAAAATGCGCTCCACAATGGACTGTGGTATCATGGCAAGGATCGAGCAGGAGAGCCGGCGACGAGCAACAGATCCAAACAAGGTTATAGATAAGATGGAGTATTTTGGGAACTTGCAAAGTATTGTTACGGTAGATTATCGTAGCTTCTCCATGATAGTATTCGATGTGTAGTGGTTCAAACTGGTACTTGAACGAGCTGGAGCAACAGTTCCACGAGGTCCATCTGGATTTCTCGAAATAGATTCCGAAAAAAAATGGACGGATTTGCGTGACACCTTTGTGTTGCCGGCCCATTGTGAACAGGTGCATGGTCTCATTTGTTTGTTAATTGTATTATGACGTGGTACATGCCACAATAGTTTAAACTCTCTTGTACGTATTTGTGAATAGATAATCTTCTATCCAAACCCCCGACAACCTCGATGGTGGTATGTTATACCTTTAGCTTCCCGAAGTGCGAGAGTATATGATCAAAGCAATGTTCCGAGTATAGATGAAGAAAATATGCAAATAGAGGGGTCAATATTGTAAGGGGTGGAGACCACCGAAAGCTTGGAGCCAGCATCGGCTAACAATGATGGAAATACAGGAGTCCAAGAATTCTTTGAGAACGAGGTGGACTCATCCTTTTGTGGTGACATGTCTATCGACCTTCCAATGTATACGGAGTTGTGTCAGGAGATTGACACGGGACCATAGGATACTTCATACTTGGAGCATCCACTTACTCAAATCGTTGACCAATCGCTTATAAGGGTACATAAGATATGCATTTTAAGTAAGATCATTTTTTTAGGATTTATATTACCGTACTTTGTATGATTTAAATTGATTATGCTAACATCATTTTTTGTCTGTATAGGTGACATTCTCAGGATGAGTCGAGGAATGAGCGATGAGGAGTTACAGGATATCTTCACGCGCATATCTCCAGACCATATCATGAGATTTAGAGACATGGAAGACCAGGAGTTGTCTTGGACATCGTCATGCCACTTTGTTAGATCTACTTCAGCGCGATTGGATGCTTCAGCTTCGAGCAGACGAGGTCGACGCTCCAGACGTGGGCCAGAGGGACGGAGTGCTTCAGGGTCAGGGGGATGCTGTAGAGATACGAAGGCAGTGAGCCTGTGGTGGACACAAGATATAGGTGGGACTCCTCGTTCTCGTGGCAGTTCCAGGGAGCGTGACTCAGGCTCAGGTGGATGCTGTGGAGGCATGGACGCGGTGTCTCTGTCTCGTCCTTCAGCTGGAGTTGCATCACCTCCAGGATTTGTCACACCTATGGGGATGTCTACTCCAGTTACTCCGGATTTTGCTTAGCCATCTACACGTGACACCCCTATGGATGCCACTCCGACAGATATTATCTCGGTCGGTACACCCGATGCACAAGGGTCTCCTGGATATGCCCAAGAGCGTGGATGCAAGTGGGAGAGGACCCATCTTAGGCATACCCCAAGGGGATATGCCTATCTAGTCGATGATAGGTCAGGAGCCATCATCATGAATGATGAGGGGAGGAGGGTGATGGCTCGCATGAGAGAGTTTTGCCACAACAAGTTTTTCGGCACAACGTCTTAGATAATTGGAAGAACATACCGGAGGGGAGAAAGGACTACATAGTAGCATCCTTACATGAGGAGTTTCCGGTTCCAACCTCAGTAGATAGATTTTCTACGGGCTAGATGATGGACTACATGCATGCATATATGTCACACAGACGATCGGAGGCACGCAAGGCACTCAAGAGTGGGGCTGCAAAGCCCGCTAGACGTGAATGACTAGCGCCAACTGAGGGAGGAGGCTACAGATTCTCCAGGACGTTGGAGTCAGCAGTGCGAGACGACGAGGGCACGACTAGAGGCCAGAGTGGTCCATAATCTTGGGAGTGGCGGCCACATGACATATTTGGAGGACTTTGTAAGTTTTTATTTTGTTTTGCTTGTTTATTTTTTTGCAATATTCATTGTACTAACAATCATGTTTCTAACAATTAGTATTTTGTTTTCTTTGCAGCACTCCATTACAAATCGCGATCCGATCGGCCTTGAGACTCGATATGCAGAGAGGCATGGTCTCACTGCATTGATTGACCAATTGTATAGACGCGGCGTCCCTGTAAGTCACTCATCTTTCTTGTCCATAGTTACCATGTTTAATTAGAATGCATTATTGTGTGGTGGACTAATGTGTTTTTGTTTCTTTTTTTGCAGAGTTCGTTCGATGCTCCTTTGCGGCAGGACGAGCTTTCGGATGGCGAGGATATGTAGCTCTCCCTTAGATCCTTGGAGCTCACACACCTTTCTTTTTTGGTCGCCTGATCTGTGTAGACATTTTCCATGTACTAGTGATATCTTGTCATGATTGTACCAATTGCTTTCATTATGTGATCATGTATTTATTTCATGTATCAGTGTTATGATTTCAGTATACTTTTTTTTTATTTACACGAGCATTGTACACCGTACAGAAACTATTTTGTATGGTCCAAATAAAGCACATAGTGCTATATGGTGCAGGGCAGCTTGCAACCCTGCTACCAAAAAAAAAGTTTTCTTGTTACCGTCGCTATTAGCGTCGCAAATTTACTACTCACGTCGTTATTAGCGTCGCAGAGCGTCGGTATCAGCATCGTTATTGGAGTCGGTATCAGCGACGCTGATATCGATGCCAATAACGACGATGATACCGATGCTGATACCGACGCTGATATCGACTATTCTATGGCGTCGCCAATAATGATGCTTTTTGCAATGACGGGGGCAAATTTTGTTATTTACATTTTCGTCGCTTTTAACGTCGGTATAAGGCCTATATCTTGTAGTGCGGATTCACCCCAAAATGAATCGTGCTATCTTTGAGCATTGAAACTCTTGTTTTGTTGGTTAGATTAGTATTGATAAGAAGTCAGATTAGTACTATTGTGCAAGTGGTAGTCTTGGTAGTCATGATGGATTTCATGACAAATTCAAGTTGCACATTTCTAACATTAGATGGGGATTGCTGCTACTCTAGATTCATGATCAACAAGTCCTTGTTGTAGTGAATTATGAACTTTGGACTAGTTTAGGAAACCAGAATCAATAGTTTTCTTTAATAATGTCCTTGTGCATTGAGGATAAAACCTTTAACATCCACTAAGAGAGGAATGCCACATCCATGGTTTCATTATTGCTTGATTTACATTTTGCACTTAAAATTTGTAGCTTTTGGAAGTTGGGCATTGGACTTACGTTCTATCTTTACATTAGTATTGGATTTCCACTTATACTTATTAGAAGATTTTTGGTTTGCTATGTTGGTTGGGAGTCACTAGCTATTGTCTTTTTTCCTATGCCTTAAGGATTTTCTATGTTGGTTGGGACTTACTAGCTATTGTCTTCTTTCCTTTTCCTTAAGGATTCTCTTTAGCAAGTCCTTATCCCCTTACTATTTGGGTTTGTGGACTGTGGTAGAATATGTGATATTTCTTACTTTTGCCCATTTGCAAGGTTCCCTAAACTAAAAATGGAGAGAACTTGGGTTTGTGGAAAACTCAAGTATATGCAATTATCAAAATAGCAACATTGCACTCACTTGGTACTTGAATGAACATCCAAAAGGATCTCTTTTTACATGTCCTCTATGTTTCATAGAATATAAAAGAGTACAGAAAAACTTTTAATTTCAACATTTTACCATTATTCTAAATTTTAAAAGCAAGGCCTATAGTGTGCCACTATAAGGATTCAAATTCATGTTCACAAGCACTAATTTTTATTATCCAACTTGCTTTCAATAGTAGGAAAGAGTATGGAAGCTGGACCCTTATCCATGAGAGCATCTACATTGACCTCCCCCTTTTGTAATAACTTAACTCAAAAGGTAGGCATGTGATATAGAATGTTTATCTTTAGAGTCAATTTCTATAAATATTCATGGCCCTAGCATGAAAGTCAGATGCTTCTTCTTGAGGCACATGACTAGATTATCTTGGATGAGCATATTATTTGACTATTTCATGTTGTAATTAGCCATACCAAGTCTACTGTGAAATTATAACAACTCCAATAGGGACATCAAATCCTTGAATTATAGGCTCATATTTTGAATGACTTAGAGAGTAGTACTTCTTGATACAACTTTCATTGAAAGGTCTAATGCTTTCCCCTTCCAAGGTTTTTAATTCAACATTGCCTAATCAACTAAAAATGTGGGCATGGTACGATCTAGGTCTTTGAATTCCATTTTTTAACTTCTCTCTCATGTCATGTGCTTGAGAGAGAGAGAGAGAGAGAGAGAGCTCAAATATAAATTAGATAGAAAGTGCTAAATAGAGAGAGCTCACAGAATGAGGGAGAGTGCTTCTAAATGTATGGGTTCTTCAGGCTAATCACTCATATTGTTTCTTTTAATCAATTGAAGATAGTTATTTTTAAACCTTCAAGTAACATTATGATATTTAATTTATTGCTATGGAAATAAGATGTTTATTTATGGTGCAAATATTTGTTATTATTATCTATTCACTACATAATATGACTTACTACACATGTGCACATATGTAACACTAGTCAGATTATGCAAGGTAGATGGTTTAAATACGCAAGAGAGGATGATTGTGCGTGGATGGCTTTTACCCTTGATTGCCTTAGCCAGGACGTCAAGGGCATCAATCGATCATATCATCAATTGACGATATATAGTAAGTTGTGACCCTACCAAAAAAGCCTCCTCTTGTATCATTCATCTGCTCTCAAAACATGAAGTCCTTCCTTATCCCTCTCTTTTAGACATTAGAAGTCCCTCTTTCTAGAATATATTCTCATAACTTATGCAAAAGGAGAATTGATTGGCCCCTCCAATGCCAGAAAATGCATCCGAGAACCTTTTCGCATGACTTATGCAAAAGGGGAACTGATTGGCCCCTCCAATGCCGGTCACCATTGTAAGAGAGAAAATACATTCTAGAACCTCTTGCTCATATAGGTGGACTCTTCAGTACCTAGCTGGCCAGCAGAGCTTCGACGCCTCATCCATGTTTTTTATGTGCTGAGAACGAGTCAAGATGGCGGGTTTTCGGAATCATGAGTGATCAGGAATTATGCATAGCTGAATTGCCCCCATGCTGGCCGGTTTTCTTTTGACCGGTTGCCACTTAGCAGTCATCAGCTTTGAATCGGAGAGTGTTGCGTTGACCTGCACTCTTTCTTGGACCTGGATGCTGGTGGGTAGCTCTGGGTAGATATAGATAAAGCTCTCATCGAGATAGGAAGGGCCAAGGTTTCTCATCTTTGTCAACTCAACTTCTGCCCACCTTATCTGCATTGTATCAAGTTCCATTTTCACGTCTCTTTATCGGGCTCGACTTACAGTATTCTTGCACATACAATAAAAATAGCACTGCCGATCAGAGCTATCGATCGAGACTCGAGCTGAAGTCAATTATTAGCTAGCAGCTCGCGCACAGGGGGCGATCACTTAGTTTCTGCACCTTCTCAGTGGTAGTACAACCTTATAATATAAAATTCGGCATGATGTCGACCGCAGGTCTCCACGAGCCGAGGAGGATTGATCATGTGTTGATCATAGTACTGGCGTCTCTATACTGGGCTGCAGCGGCCTTAGTATTGCAGCAAGCCGAGGGGGCGGCGATATGCGCAACCCAAGACCGGGCGGCCTTGCTGAACTTCAAGGCGGCCGTGACCGGGGACCCGTCCGGCTACCTGGACACGTGGAAGGCACAGGCGTCCAAGGCCAACTGCTGCTCCGGGTGGAGAGGCGTCACGTGCGACGCCGCCACAGGCCGCGTGACAAGGCTGGACCTCTCCGATGGGGGCCTGCGCGGAGCCCTCTCCCCTTCCCTGGGCTCCCTCTCGGCGCTCCAAAACCTGAACTTGGGCCAGAACAGCTTCCACGGCCACATCCCGGAGTCCTTCGGGCGGCTGGCGGCCTTGCAAGAGCTGGACGTCTCCCATAACAAGCTGTCCGGCCCTCTGCCTCGCTCGATAGGCCAGATGGCCAGCCTGCAGCGCGTCAACATCATCGATAACGCCATCGATGGCCCGATCCCTGCCTCGTTTGGGCAGCTCTCGAGCCTCTACTTCGCCTACCTTTCCAACAACCGCCTCTCCGGCTTGGTGCCCGACGCCTTCACCGCCAACCTCACCAGCCTCTTGGAGCTCTACCTGGACCACAACCTCATCACGGGCCTGCCCAAAGACCTCTCCAACCTCAAGCAACTGGGGATCGCCTCTCTCGACGGCAACCCCATCGGGCCGAGCGCCGACCGCGTGTCCGGCCTGGCCACCCTGCCCTTTCTGGGCGAGCTCCACCTCAGTGGCTGCGGCCTCTCGGGCCCTTTTCCTCGGTGGATCGCACGCCTCTCCGCGCTCCCAGGCGTCTCCGACGACATCACTCCCTTGATCGACCTCTCCAATAACGCCCTCTCAGGCCCCATCCCACCGGAGCTCGGCCACGTCGCCTACCTGGAAAGTTTGGTTCTGGACCACAACCAGCTCTCGGGCGCCATTCCCGCTTCTCTGGGCAACCTAACCTCGCTACGATTCATATTTTTGGACCACAACCAGCTGACCGGCAGCATCCCTTCCACTTTCGTGCAGCTCCAAGGGCTCCTCAACTTCAACGTGTCCTACAACCATTTGTCAGGAGTGTTAAAAGCAAACAGGCACACTCAGACAATGTAAGACAATGTATATGAGGGCAAGAATTGATTAATTGATACGTATGTAGGAACAGGCTTAAATAGCCTTCGAGGGCAGTTCGAAGGTGGTTGCTGGACAGTTACAGAGTGTCGTGTGAAGTTAGCGTGAAGTTCACAGAACTTGCTATTTTGGGGCTTTTCAATTTATTGGACTCGCAACACACCCCCCTAAATTGACAAGGCCAAATTATACAGGGATAAGGCCAAGCTGTCTGCAGCATTCCAAATGCTTTGCTTTCGCAAGTGGTTTGGTGAGAAAGTCAGCCCATTGATGTTCTGTGCGAACATGAGCCAGTTGAATGCTTCCTTCTTGAATCAGCTCCCTGATAAATTGCAACTTCATAGCGATATGCTTTGTCTTCTCCGAGTGCTTCAGATTTGGTTTTTGTCCAAACCAATGGAAATGCGGGGTGTATGTTGGTTGAGTGGAGTGGGGTATGCGGTTTTGAAGATAACACACAGTGGCTACTGCTTCTTCCCAATATGATTTGGAGAGGCCTGCAGTGAGGAGCATAGCACGAGCAGATTGGACGAGGGTACGGTTCTTCCTTTCGGAGACACCGTTTTGCTGTGGGGTATAAGGAATTGTGAACTGCTGTTGGATGCCCTCACTGTGGCAAAAAACCTGAAAAGCATTAGACTTGTATTCTCCACCATTGTCAGAACGGAGAACTTGAATTGGGAGGTCATGAGTTCGCATGACCTTCCTGCAATAATCCTGAAAGCATGTCAAGACCTGAGACTTGAGCTTGAGAAAATATACTGTGGTATATCTGCAAAAATCATCAACAAAAGTTAGGAAATAAAGAGAGCCGGTGAGGGATTTTGTTTCCATCGGGCCGCACAAATCACTGTGGACCAGCTGATTCAGCTGTGTTGAACGAGTCTGGGACCTTGGAAAGGGATGGTGGCTGGATTTGCCAAGGAGGCAGCCTTCGCAAAGATCAATT
This sequence comes from Lygodium microphyllum, assembly GCF_053477565.2. Classification (NCBI taxonomy): domain Eukaryota; kingdom Viridiplantae; phylum Streptophyta; class Polypodiopsida; order Schizaeales; family Lygodiaceae; genus Lygodium; species Lygodium microphyllum. Next base: position 69,240,642 of record NC_141160.1, read on the forward strand.
GGTGAGAGGTTATCAGGTAACCCTTGGCAAAGGCGGTTCTTTCCCATATGGTTGAGGGTGGAAGAGTTGATGTGTCCAAGCCGGTAGTGCCACAGCAAGGTTGAGGTGGCTTTGGTTAAATGTAGGGACAAATTTGAAGTCGAGGCAATGATTGGATGGTTGCCTTGTTGTGAAATGAGGATGGGATATAACCTATTCTTCTGTTGAAGCTTGATTAGCTCAAACTCGCCTGTGGGAAGTTTGAACTGAATGACACAATGATCATGAGAGAACTTAATGGTTGAACCTGTTGAGGTGACAGAAGTGACTGAGAGTATGTTGCGGCTGAGACAAGGGATGTGATAGACATCATGCACTTTGATGGTCGTCCCACTTGGTAATGATACAAGCATATTGCCAATTCCCGTTGCATTAAGACTCCTGTCGTCACCAAGATATACCTGCACACTTGGTGAAAGCTTTCTGTAGCCATGAAGGAAATGGCGATGGGGAGTCATATGGTGGGTTGCACCGGTATCAAGCAACCATTCTGAAGCATGATCTTGATCAAGCATTGGTGTGTTAATGGTTTGAATCACAGAATTAAATAATTGCAATGATTCGATACCATATTGACCAAGAGCAGGGTCCTCCATTTGTTGTAGGTGAGCGCGAGGACGACGACCAGTTCGTTGTTGCTGATCACGTCTTTTGGTGCGGCAATCGCGCTCGACATGGCCATGGCGTCTGCAATATCCGCAAACTGTAGGAGTCAGGGGGGTATTGCTTCTTGGCTGATTTCTTGGGGTCGCATTGGGCCGCTGAAAGGGCCTGCGTCTGAAGCCTCCAGGATTCCGTTGAAGGAATTGAGCAACAGCAGGTGCTGGTGGAGAGGATCCATTCCTCATAGTGTCCTCTTGAAGGATTCTGGCTATGAGGGTCTCCACAGTGAGGCCGACCACTGAGGCTTGGGTGGTGATGAAGGGTCTCCAAGATGTTGGGAGTGCGGCCAGGAGCAGCATGGATTGGAGGCTGTCATCTAGTTGCAGGCCAGACAAGAGGGCATTGTCGAGGAGTGTACGCCACTCATCAACAAATTTAGGTGCATTCTGCTGCTCAGAGAGACTCGAGGTCAACAACTTTTTGAGTGCTGTGACACGGGTGATGAGGTCTTCATGATGGTAAGTGGACCACAGAAAACTCCAAATCTCTGCAGAGGTTTGGCAACGCCGTACCAGCTGGACTTGGCGGTCGCCTAAATGGAGCATGAGCTCTGCTTGGGCTTGCAGGTCTTGGGTAGTCCAAGTACCTAGGTCGGGGCTTCCAGCAGCAGGCTGGGCACGGGTGCCATCAACAATCTCCCACAGGGATGCTCGCTTGAGCAAGAGGGTGACACGGGTGGCCCACGTGAGATAATTCGTGCTTGTCAGTTTGTCAAGATGATAACTCCTGACAGTGGCTGGGATGAGAGAAACTGGTGCTTGCGGGGCTGCCATACTGTTGTCCGGATCAACAAGCAGGCGCTAGCAAGAGCAACAGAGAGGGATGGAAGGGTGGTGGGTAAGCGTGTGCTTACAGTGATACCATGTTAAAGCAAACAGGCACACGCAGACAATGTAAGACAATGTATATGAGGGCAAGAATTGATTAATTGATACGTATGTAGGAACAGGCTTAAATAGCCTTCGAGGGCAGTTCGAAGGTGGTTGCTGGACAGTTACAGAGTGTCGTGTGAAGTTAGCGTGAAGTTCACAGAACTTGCTATTTTGGGGCTTTTCAATTTATTGGACTCGCAACAAGGAGAGATCCCTCAGCAGGCCCCTTTCACCACCTTCGACGCCTCCTCGTACCAATCCAACGCGGGCCTGTGTGGCTCTCCGCTGCCTCCCTGTCCCGCCAGCCACCATCGTCGCCTTCTGCTCACGTCATCGTAAGGTCGTCCAATATACTATTTTCCTGACTGATGCCTACACGCTACTCACGGTTCCCTTCCTCCCATTATGATTGTATTGCATTTTGTCCTTCGAAAATTAAGGCCACATGAATATGTCTTGCCAACATGTTGGAACTTGTGCAAACGGATAAACAATGCAAGAGGGTTTTTTCTAAATGTGATACTATTATATTGATTGAAGTAACGAATTTCCAACACTCTAGGAGTGTAGCACGTCTTAGAACCAAAGGGCAAGTGATACCAGTCTATATGGCCACATCCCTAAGCTTTCTAGCACATAGCTTGAAAATCTGGTGAGAATTTTCAAGGGATTTCAAAAAGATGACACAATCTTTCTTTAAGATTCTAATGGCATCCATCGGAGTAGTCATGGATTTGTTTTGAAAGCTGTATCATTCCTCCTATCCCAAAGAAATTTAAGAGTGACTACTGAAATCAAACTAAGCAGCTTCCAAGTGGCATCATCCAAATGATTTCAATCAGCAAAGAGCATTGTGGTGAAACTAAAGTCGACCATGAGATTGGCTTCCTTCAACCAATTCCTAACCCTATTCTAGACCGGGGTAGTATGGCAAGAGACCCAAAATAAGTGCTCCTCATCCTCTTCCTCCTATTTGCAAAGAGGGCGCAAAGAGACATGGCATCCTCCTGGCTAAATGAGCCCTTAGGGGAAGTTTCTTTGTACTCAACCTCCATCTAAAAATGTTAAGCTTGTAGACAGGAGTGGCTTTCTACACATGCTTGACCCTGTACTTCCATGTGCTAGATCTAGTCATGGGGCAAGAAGATCTCCACTTGTCACATAAGAGGTGGGCTATAGCTAGGGATGGGGAGGAGAAGCTGAGTCTCTTATGACATTTGACCAGTTGTGGGCTAGCAAGTGACTGGATTAGCTTATTGGGTACTACTGTGCTTGTAGTGGGCTAGCTAGGTCTCTTGTACTACTTGAACATGTTTGCCATCTATATACTTTCCAATTGATTCAATCCAAATAGGGCACTAATATCCCTAGTATCCATTAATTGAGAGTGACCACTATCCCAGACTTGGGTCCAAGATTATAATCCCTTATCAAAAAGTTTCTTTTCCAACCTAGGATTGCTAGTTATTGGCACTGATGGTGGGGGATCAAATGTGAATGGATTTGCCCATATACTAGAGTTCAAGATTGAGTCTCCATTCCTATTTACTGTTGCAGACCACGATGCTTGGGAAATAATAGATTGCCAACTCCTCACCAAAGCTTGAGCTGTGTCAAACTATGGAATTTTAATAGGGCACTGATAGTTGCATATTGCATCCTGCCACCCAAGTTCATACCATGAGTTCCCTTTGTTTATTGATGAGATGATCTAGCTTCTTAGGATAATTGCCCAAGGTTGCTACTCTTCCATGTAGTGAATGACTTGAAAGCAAAGTCACTTAGCTTTCAAAGCTAGTGGCTTAAGCGCTACACCTCCTTCAACCTTGTCCATGGAATTAATCACATCCCATCCTATTTGGGGCATCCTGCAAAAGCCATCTCTGCTCCATAGGAGGTGCTTAAAGGCCTTTTCTATGTGAGTCCATGATACATTACTGAAAAAAAATGTAATATTTCTACCGAAAATATATTATGAGACCATGTGAATTCTCGGCGAAAGACAATGCCGGCGTTGGGTCTCGGATGGTATGAACTTGGATACGATGTAACATTATCTCCTTTGGCAAAAACCGGGACTATGAAACCGCATATGTCGCATGAATTCCCTCTTGGGAAGAGGTCATAGGGATAATATTTTTGAATTGGGCAATTTTTTTTAATTATTCCCTCCTTCCCCCAGTCCATTGTCGTGCTAGGGGAGAGGGAGGGAAGGTGGGATGACTAAACATCTTTGTTGGATGCTCTGGAGGGGACGTAGCCATGCCAAATGCCGCATGGGGGAGGGAGGATCCCCTTCCCTCTCCTTATTAAAACCATACTCAAGGGAGCTGGAGGGGGACCGAAAATTTGTGACGCCGCCCAGAAGCCTGAGTCGCCACGCTACCATTGCAACGCCGTGAGCTGCCGCATCATTCGCCGCTGCCATCCGTCTGCACGTCACCACAACCGCTCCTGGCCGTCATCACGCTGCTTAGGAGGAGTTATCTCCCTTCACGTGGCCCTTGTGGAAGCTTCTAGAAGCTTCAAAAGGAGGTTGACATAAGCCCCCTTTCATATAACACCCCCTACTCCCCCCCCCCCCCAACACACGAGATCCCCTCCTAAGGGCTCTATAAGCCCCCTTTTCCCCCTTGATTTGCCATTTAAGGGCCTTCAAGTGGTCCTTAAGCCCCTTTTCCCCCTCCCATGCAAAAATTCCTTCTTTAGGCCCTTTTATACCTTTGTTCCCCCCCCCCCCCCACACACACACACACAAAAATAAAAGACCCCTCTTTAAGCCCCACACAAAAATCCACTGTTAAGGGTCTTTGACACCTTTTTCCCCCATACAAAAGCCCTCGTAAGGGTCTTTTACACCTTTTATTTTCCCTTTTTCTGTGGGTCTTTAAAAGGCCATTAAGCCTTTCCCTTGGCTTAATGGACCTTACTCGCGGAGGATTTTAAAACACCCCCTTCCCGGGTTTTAAACCCTTTCCGTGGTTTCTCCCCTCCTCCACAGAAGTATCCCTTCAAAGAGCTTCTAGGAAAGGAAGGAAAAGAAAACTCATAAAGGACGGTGGAATTTCAAAAAGGAGTTCGCAAAGCCGCATCCAAGACAGAAAGGCTACATTCGTGATGGCTCCTAAGAAAGCCCAAGGCGCAACCGCAGGAGGATCATCTCCTAGCATCCACGTGGACATCTCACCACAAGTCCAAGTTTTCCTTCCTAATTTTTATTTTACGTTGTTATAATTCAATCGTGAGTGGATAATTTTTAGAGATAGGATGTATTTTTTGTCTTAAATACTTAGGTTAATTCTTAAAGAATTAGCTCACGAGACAGAAAAGTTCGATCATTAGTATTTTCAATAAAACGAACAAAATAAAGTGAGCAGAAAATTGATATGCATTTCTAGCAAGTAGTTTTATGCATTGCAATAAATTGAAATTTGATTAATGTCCATTTTTACAAAACGGAATTAAGATAGTGTACTTCATTTAGGCATAGGAGTATAAACTGCATGTCGCATTATTAGGACATATCTTCTTCCCAATGAGTCATTAGGAAAAGTGCTAACAATCCATAGGAAATTGCAAGGCATGAAATGATTTTTAAGTTGAATAACTCTAGTAAATTGGTATAAATATCGTTTTTCAACTGCATATTTATTAGTAAAAGGCTGCATGTTTTAGCATGAATCTTATTCGCAAGTTATAGGGTGATTAATTGGAATTAGGCTATAACCTAAAAGTTAGGGTTGAACATCAACTTACGCGTAGACAAGTTAGGGTTGAAAATCGACTTACGCGTAGACAAGGAGTCATGTGTTTATGGAAATGATAGCGTAATTATCTTCAAGAATTAAACAAGTTGGCTTAAACCTAAACACCTAAAAATTGCGAAGGGACTCGTTTAGGAAGAGTTAATTCAATTCCAAAGAACTAACTAGGATTTAACACGTGACCTAATCGCTCGTATTGCCAAGGCTGAAACTCCTATACCCTAAAGTCTTGCCCACATTCACGGAATGTAGGGACATTGGAACATACTTGAGAAGTGATCTAGGGTTTGTCCCTAAGAATCTTTCGCTACAAAGATGGAACTTGGAACCCTAAGACTAACAACGTCAGCCTAATGTAATCATGAACAGATTGTTTCGTGACTCCATTCGAAGCGTAAATAGTCCCATAGCTTGATGCGACACTTGTGCGACAAGTAGTAGAGTCGCACAATCTTGTGAATTGATCACGAGGAAATGGCCAAATTCCTCAGAATGAGGTTGGCAGACTCTTACGCAAGTTATCTTGCAAGAGGATGAAAAATCGTCCTAATATAGCATCTTTCTTAGGTAAAGATAATTGCTTGAAAGCAAGAGACCAACCAATAAATTGGAATAACATATGAACTTAAGGTATTGACGAAGTCGGTTAATAGGGTACGGCCCTAACCCAGGATATAGGGGATCTTGCCAAGTTGCAAGTAATCCCGGATCGAGTGCTGGATGCACTCGGAAAGAAGAATTCACTCCTTAGCAGTTGGCCAACAATAACGACCAATGGAGATGATTGTGCTTGTTACTGATTTAAGAGCACTGTTTTTCTTTGTTTGATCAAAGAATTAAAGGATAAATGGATATCTAATACTTTAGGTTGAAGGCCTGAAGGGAGAGGCAGCTTTAGTTACCCCCGACTGCCTGCCTGACCCTAACCAAGGGGGTTGTTAACCGCGCCGGGAAAGTGAACCGTGTGGATAGCCTTCAGGCGGATTGTGGATAAGCCTACGGGTTGGACTTTATGTATTTCAAAGATAAATATGATAATCTGTTAAAAAGGAACTTGTTTGACATTGCTTTTCTATGTCAAGTGATATGGTTACGTGAAGGAACTAGTGCCTAACGGGCTAATTAAGGAAGCTGATTGATACATGCCCAACTAAATGTGTTAGGTAATTAAATAACTAAAACAACCTGAGGAAAGTGCGGTGGATGTGGCCATAGGTCCGTTCTGCAGATGGGTGGTCCTGGTTGACTGGGAACTTTTCTCAATCAAGATGGACAGCAAAAAGATCGTTCAAGGAATACGAACAACAAGAGCATTGACCTAGAGTTATAACTGATCCCGATTTACGCTGTTTTAGGGGAACGGAATGGGACTATGCCTTATGGCAGAGACGTTGAGCTTCGCATTCCTCTCGTTTCCCATTCTTCTTGAACCAAGTGTAGCGTGAATCCGCTTCAGACCTCGCATTTCTGCATAAAGTAGTTCGCTCGGGTTCGACGCTAGTTGCCGTTAGCAAATGACCAATACGGAAAACCCTAATTCAGGTCGGTCCTAAGTGGGAACGGTCGGAATACTTCCGCTACGTGGCAGACGCGGAAAGTCCTAGATCGCAAACCTTGTAACATTCCATGGGAGTGCCGGGCGGAGCTTCTAGACATCATTTCCGATGGACTGCTAAGACGTGTCCTGAAGATACAAGTGGACACGTTATAAAAAACAGAGAGGCCATGTATACTATTATTGAATCTAAGAAAGTCGTGATCATAGTTACCTTTCCTACAAGTGAGATGGGTATAGTGAGGCACTTGCTTATCTTGACACCTATCTTTTCCCAGAACCATAGAAAGCATTGTCATGTTGTAATCCATATTCCAATATGTACTCCTAGCTATTGGATAATCTCCCCAAGCTTGATCATTTTGAATCCATAGCTTAGCATCCAAGGTTGAGGGTCCTCCCACATGAGTGGTAACAACTCAATCTTGGTACAATTGATGATAGACGAGGAAAACTCAGCAAACTCGTTGAAAGAGTCCATCGGTGTGTCTACTAAGGTCTTTTTGGCAGCAACAATAGATGTACTATCATTTGCAAAAAAATGAGAGGGGGATATTGATCCATATGGCATGGGGAGCCCACAAATAATTCCATCCTACACTTACTTGTCAATCTTGTGTAAAAGAGGATCAATGATTAGTGCAAAAAAAAGCAACGCCAAGGGACAACCTTGGCAAATGGACCCCTTGAGAGGGAATGCCCCAATAACACTATCATTAATACTAATGAATCCAGAAGCATTTAAGAATAGAAAACGCATCATGTTCCTAAAGATAGTGCCAAAGAAAAATGCTTGGAGAACACCCTTGATGAAGCACCTATTAATTTTGACTTAGGCTTTGTTGAAATCAACATTTAGCAAGACAACTCATGCTGATGAGACAATGTAAGATCCATTGAAAAAATAATATTAAATATTGCATCTTGAATCTTCCTTTTATAAATGATGCCATACTACCTAGAGTGGATCAGCCTTCTAGGAGATGCTTAATCCTCATTGCCAAGGTCTTAGCGAGTACCTTATAGTTGAAATTTAACATTGTCAAGGGCCTCCAATTTGATACTTTTGTCGTATGAGCCTTCAAGATAAGATTAATAAGGCCCTGATTAGCTTCCTCTGATAGAGTTCCAATCAGCCTAACTAAGTCATCAAGGCCACCAGGTCCTGGCCACAGGTGTCCCAAATAGCTTAGAATAATATAGCTAGGTCTGTCACTTCCAAGTGCCTTGCCCTTCTTCATCTGCATAACAACATATTGTACCTCTTCAAGGGAGAAAGGCCTCTCAAGCACCAAGGCATGTGTTATGGTTATTGATACAATAGTTTCTCGCATGAACCTTTCAACCCTAGTTTGATAACTGAGGGGATTAGTTGGTTCAGTTATGACTATTGAAGGAAAGTGTCTTTCAAATATCCTAGAGATCATGGCTTCATCCAAGTGTACATGGCCTTGCTCATCTTCAATTGCTGCAATTATTTCTTTCATTTGCTTGATCTTGAGTGAGCTAAGAAAGGAGGAATTGGGGGCATCCCCTAGGGTGATCCACTTTCCTCTCAATAGCACCTTGGTTGTCTACATAGAGTTTTCCTCCTTCTTTTTCAGGAAACCCTAGTACTCATAAGGAGGGCCTGCAACACGAGCATCTTGGATCATTACTGAAGCACCAAGCAATGAGCTCCTTGCATATGTTGTATCTCTAAAACTTCTCTTCTTGGCTTCTACTAACTTCCTTCCATGTTCATTAACAAGGCTAGTGACAGCATAAGGAAATTCAACCATATCAACTCAAGTGTTGCAGCACCAATTCTTGTAGATCTCCATGTGTCTTTAATGACCCTGACAAAGGCTTCATTCTCCAAGAAGTAGTTGAATCTGAATGGAGGTGGGCCCTTCCATGTAGTACCTATGATAGCCAACCTAAAAGATATTATAATCAAAATATGATCTAAAGAAGAAATCTCACGTAGCACACAATGTGTGACATGCCCACTTAGCCACCATTCTCCCAGTGTCATATAGAAGCAATCTAGGTGACATGCATGCCATGATGAACCAACATGTTTATTATGTTAGGTGTGTAGAACCCTGGTGCTACCAAGTGCTAGAACTACTACATCACGGAGCTCACAGACCCTTTCAAAGTTATTCCATGCTTCAATTTCCTCCAGCATCATGCATCTCATACCGTGAGTATGATCTTTAGGAAGGACATGTCCCAATCAATAGGGTTTTTTGGTCTTGAATATGGTGACCAATAGCCTCACATTGTCAAGCTCTATAAGTTGACATATTGTCTCCATAAACTGAAGCCAAATTAAATTTCTTCCCCCACATTTCCAACTTCACTGCCACTACACCACCATCTCCTAATCTCTACGCCAACTCAGGCTTGAGGTGTGCCTTAATAAGCAGGAGGGTCCCACCGCGACCCTACCTTTGAGGTCATGGAAAATAGTGTACCTTGGGCTATTCAAAGACCTACAAGAGGCTTCATCTAGCTTCACTTCCTAGAGAGCAACTGTATGCAATTTGTACCTGTGGATAGACAACATTTTAATTTTAGATGTGCTTCTGCAATGATTAGCAATGCATACTTAATGCATCCATGAATTCATGTCGATCAATTGGAGTATAATAATTACAATCAACCAATGGTTGGTAGGCAAGTCCACCACCATTCTTCTTCACCTAAACTTTAGGTTGTACATTTTCCTTGTTTCAGTTAGAGGAGGTAGGTGGCTTAGGTTTAGACTATGGTTCTTTCTTGGCACTGTCTATTGTAGCATGAGGAACTTGTTGGGTAAAGGAGGAGGAGCAGGCCCAATGCTTGTGGTCCAAATTCTTGCCCTTCTCTTTAGGTTTAGGATCACTTGAAGTTGATGTGGATGACAGTTGAGTGGGCAAGGCATTTCCTAATTGATTTGGGTCTGTGCTTTCGTTTCTCCTATGCTCCTCTTTGCCCTTATCTCCCGCCAGTTTCTAGGGACATGCTCATGCAAAGTGTCCACTACTATGACAATGATAACATGTATCCAAAAAAGGTAAAAACTTGACATTGAGCATGATCCAGAGGCCTAAGGGGCCCTGCAACTCAAGAAATTCAAAAGGTTCATAGCGTTGATCACAAATTATGTAAACATGGTGCTCCCCCTTGAGTAGGCTCGAGGAGTTTGATACTTTAGGGGCATACATAACTTTTCCAAGAGTGGCTGCAATGGTCAATCCTTCTCCAACTAGCCATGTGGGCAAATCAAGTAAGAAGATCCATAGTAGGCATTCATGTCGAAGCACACCATCTAATGTGAAGGTTGACGACCACATCAAAGAATAAACCAGATTGCCTCTATATCCAACAGATGAGGCTAAAACCCAATCCCTTTTAACTTTTTAAGCCAATACCACTAGACAAAAACCTTTCTCGATAAAGCGAAATTGGCAAAGGGTCACCTTGCCCTGGTACATACCCTCGAACCAACATGAAAAGTCTTCCTCCGAAGGAAGGCACCCCAAGTAATAAAGATAAACACCATATGACAAAAGTGTAGCATGCCTCTACTTAATGTTATCAACAAATAGAGCCACTGATGCCTTATGTACCTGCTTGATAGCTTTGGCTGTGCATTCATTGTTGTGACACCCTTGATCCTCTAGTAGAATGGGCTCAATCTAGCCATGTCCTCTCATTGGGGCTACTTAAGGTTGGCTTGTAGCTTGCATTTGCAAAAGGTTTCACAGTAGACATGTCGACTCTTTGACACTTTAGCAAGCCTACTTGCATGCGTGACATGGAGATGTGTGTGTCTTCAATCCAGTGTAATGGTTTTGCCACTGCCATCTTCCCATTTTAATGTAGTTTTCAAAGGCTTCTTCATAGCATACACACAACTCTCACCTGCTACACACTCTCCCTATTTTATGTAAAGCGAATTGTTCGAAGGAAGTTGTGATCTCCACCTAAAAGAGATTATTTTTGGCAAGTTGAGGCCATGGCCTCTCATGTTTGCATATCCATAAGGTAATCTTAAAACTCTAAGCTATGCTCCCATGTCTAGTGGTTGTAGATATATACACCTTTCATTATAATACAACAACGCTTTCTATAATTCATTTTAAAGAGAGAAAACTTTTCCTTGATGAAAGCAAAGAAGATTTACATGTTCCACCAGCAATATTGGTCTATAGGAATGAATGGGAATAAATCTTGAGCTCCAAGGCCCTCATTTGCAAATTCACCACCTCATCCCAACCAATCTAATATGTCTTGGTGTGCAAAACTTTGGCCCAACCAAGACAAACAACTAGTCCCTTTTGTTTAAGGCAGTATACAACATATCTCCACTCCAAAGATGGCTTGGTGAATGTTTTATGCACACATAGCTTCAGTTGCTTATGTCTATAATATCCATGATGAAAAAATGTTGGCCCAACCAAGACAACCTACTAGTCCTTTTTCTTAAAACAATATATAGCAAATCGCTACTCCCAAAAGATGGCTTGGCAATTGTTTTATCCACACATAACTTCACTTGGGCATATTGCTAAGACAAACAATTGAATCCAAACATCAAGAAAAGCCTATTATGATGTCATGATCTCTACCTACCACATCCCCCCCAAAAAAAACACACATACACAATGATATGACCTCGTTAATACTTTCAACCTTCAAGATCATTATGGTCACAATATCAATAATATTTAAATAATTAAGATAGTGAGATATCTCATTGTAGGAACTCATTACTAACATTAATTATAAGGTTCATCATCACTACACAACATGATTAACACATTTACATAATCATGTTACCAAAATTTCTAGTTTGGAGAAGCAATCTAGCTACAATCCCAAAGTAATCCAAGTAAATGTATCCGCTTCTTCCCTTGATCATGTTTTATCTATGGGTTCTGTCCCATATGTATCTCTTTGGCATGCCCTTTGGGCCATATGTCGTTGAAGGGAATGAAAATGCTTTCTGGTTTGCAGTACTTACCGCCCCTTGATTATGCATGTTTTGATTCATGTGAGCATTGTCTTTATGGCAGGTAGACTAGGTCTATGCATAAGAAGTTTGGTAGGCCACGCATGAGTGAGCCCTTGGCATTGGTACATTCGGATGTCTGTGGGCCCATGCCTTATCAGTCTATGGGTGGTGCAAAATATTTTGTTACTTTTATAGATGCTTTTTCACAGAAATTTTGGGCTTATCCCATTAAGCTAAAATCCCATGTCTTGGCTATGTTTCAGAGATGGCTTGCATTGGTTGAGAACCAGTCTGGGTATACATTAAAATGCCTAAGGACAGATAATAGGGATGATTATGTCTCACGTGCTTCTGATGAGTTATGTGATGAGAGGGGTATTAAGCATCAGTTGACCGCCCCCCTACACCCCCCCAAAATGGTTTGGCTGAGCAGATGAATAGAACCATCCAGGAGCGTGTACGCAGTATGCTTAGCCATGCAGGTCTACCACAGAACTTTTGGGATGAGGCAGTTAGTACAGTTGTGCATATCATAAACAGATCACCTTCTAGTGGTTTGGATTTTTAGGTTGCAGAGGAGGTATGGACTGGAAAACCTCCCTTTTATGCACATCTCTGTGTCTTTGGATGTGAGGCATTTTGCCATGTGCCTTGGGACAAGAGAAGTAAGCTGGATCCTAAGAGTGTCAAATGCATTTTCCTTGGTTATGAGGATGTAGGCAAGATGGGTTACTATCTCTAGGATCCACAGGCGCAGAAAGTCATCCACAGTCATGATGTAGTCTTCCATGAAGACAAGATGTATAGGCAGCCTGAGAGAGTTGTTGAGAACTGTAGGGTCATATTTCAGGAGGAGCCGAGAGCTCCCGCACAGCCAATTGGACAGCCTACAACTACAACAGATGCTCATGGTCAGGGTGTTGGACAGGTAGCTAGGCAGGCAGCAAAGCCTGTCGTGAGATAGTCTGCTAGAGACAGACGTCTACCTGATAGATTTCAGCCCTCCATGAATTATGTCTTGGTTACAAATGTAGGAGAGCCTTTCACTTATGATGAGGCTATGCGCAGGGGTGATAGTCACTCCTGGGAGAGGGCTATATAGTCTGAGATAGACTCCTTGCATAAGAATGAGACTTGGGATTTGGTTTCCTTGCCTAAGGGCAAGAAGGCTTTGCCATGCAAGTGGATGTACAAGCTGAAAAGTACCCCTGAACACCCCAAGCCGGCATACAAGGCTAGATTGGTAGCAAAGGGTTTTAAGTAGGAGCATGGTGTGGACTTTGATGAGGTCTTTTCTCCTGTGGTTAAGATGAACACCCTGCACTTAGTCTTGGCTTTGGTTGCTCACCTTGACTTGGATTTATATGAAATGGATGTTGTGGGAGCTTTCGCTCAACCGCCAAGACCCACGGACCGCTTATTGCTTCAAGCGTTCCAAGTCGAGCACTAATGGCTACCTCTCACATAGCCGACGCGCCATCCATATCTACGAGTGTAGTGAGCTTACCTCCATGCCGTTCGAGTTACCTCCTCTCCCACGCACTCCGGTTGCTCCACGATCCAAGTGTAAGCTTCAAGCAAGCTCCATCCTCAAGCTCCACGCTCCAAGCTCCATAGCCGCGAGCAAGAGAAGAGGAAAGAAGAGAAGAGAAGAAGAGAGGAAAAGATGGAGAGCTTCTCCACCCCATGGTCCCTCACCCTCACACACTCACTCTCTCACACTCTCACACTCCCTCTCTCAAGCACAAGCTCAAGCAAGCAAGAAGAAGAAGAAGAAGAAGAAGAAGAAGAAGAAGAAGAAGAAGAAGAAGAAGAAGAAGAGGAGAGCCACATTTTGCCACACACAAGAATGAGCTTCTCATTTACTTTTCAACTTTATATACAAAACCCTAAATCCCTTTTTGGGCGGTCATCTCTTTTTTCCCTTTTTACATGGCCGACCGTAACCTAGGCCCTTTTTCCCATTGTCCTTCTATTTTCCTAGCTTCCTATACTGCACTTCCCTATGAGTGCTTGTGGAGGTCCCCCATAAGGGCTAAGAGTTGCATTAGTCGGTGTCAGCTCTCGTTGGCCTAGTAGGGTCCATGCCTCATAGGTCAAGACATTAAAATCTGCTCCTTCATCAATCAGAGCATCGATAATATGCTCTCTTTTCGCGGTGAGTTTGACCCTAAGATAAGCAGGTGGTACTATGTCTTCATCTTTCGGGTCTTGGCTTGTAAATTTAAGGTTTCTGACAAATGCCCTTGAGTCCCCAACTGCACGACCAGATGTGGATTCTCCACTAATGTCTTGGCTTGTCAATGTAGTGCTATTCAAGGAGCATCTATTGTCAGGACTGTTGCATCTAGTCATTCTCGCTAATGTAGCTTGATGTTGTTGCTCTCCGCTTTGACTAGATGCAGTCCGAATGCAACACGTATGTGTTTCTGCAAGGTGGCCTTTTTGCCCTTGTTGGCTAGATTGGCCCATTGATGTCCTAGGGTCTCTGTTTCTCTCGGTCCGAGCATGGGCTTTTGGTTGCTCTTTCGTCAATGATCCATGTTCATGTAAAGCCATTACTACGCTAGGGTCGAATTTGGAGGACCTGTCACGGAGCGCGTTTTCTCACCAACCTACTTGGGGGAGGTGCGGAGGGGGCAGAGCCCCCTCTGCAGGGGTCCGAGGGGCAGTCCCCCCTAGCCCACAAGGTCGTTACGATAAATGCCATCCGTGATTTGGAAGACCGTTTACAGCCAAATTTTGAACTACTTGCTCTATGTTTTAGCCTGGTGATCGATCTATGATATGGGTTCGGCTCTATATGGTCTCCCGGTCAATTTCACTGTGTTGAGGTTAAAATTTGAAAAAATCTAAATTTGGCCCAACAGGTCCGAATTACAGGGGCCGAGTGCTCGATTCCGCCCGTCCGAGGGCCGAGTAGAAGGGGCCGAACGTAATTGGTCCGAATGTCACACTCGACCAGTCCAAGCCTAGATGTCCGAGGGCCGAGAGGGCCGAGGGCCGAGTCAGTGGGCTGAGGGACGAATTCCAAGTTAGTCCGAGTGCGCAATTCAGACGGGCCGAGCGGTGGGTGTCTGAGTGGTAGTGGGCCGAATGGTCTAAGGACCAAGTAGCAGAGGGCCGAGTCGAGTGGTCCGAGTGTAGTGGGCTGAGGGCCGATTCTGGGACTCGGCCCAGTATTGCCGTCATTCGAACATGCCGAGCGCGGTGCGTTTTTTTTCGTCGGACCTCATGAAATTTGCCACGCCGAGCGTTGGAGGCCTTCCCCCTAGTCAAGCAGCTCCAAATCCATCCTACTCATGTAGGGGAAGGTGTAGAATTACCTGGGTTGGGTAAATATCTCTCGGATGATAAGATCGACGCGGATCCACTCAACAAAGCTTTCCTCTTCTCTTCTGCTCTCTTGAAATCCTACAATGCACAATGTGGCCTTTCTTGCCACTCGTGGCCCCTGTACCCCTTTCGGGTATGGTGTTGATGCTCCCAATCACTCACTTGTCGACCTTAGGCATCACAAGCGAGCTCTTTACCATTTTTTGCACAATTTTTGCCCTGTTTTACCCTGTTTTGCAACAGTAAACCCTAATGCTTATTTTATTTGATTTTCTTTGTTTTCTCCTACTCTAATGCATCCAATTCACAAAGTAATTACCTAACTACTCCATCTCACAACATAAATCTCAAAAAAGCAAAAAACCTACTTACCAAGGAGATTGAATACCATCTTCAACCCCCTTACTTCCTACCTATCTCAAGTATGGGTTCGGGGAAAGCCCTTACTTTGATGCTCGATTTGAAGTGCGCAAGTGCTCAAGGCTTGAATCCGTAGGTCCCGGCAACGGAACCAAAATGTGGGAGCTTTCGCTCAACTGCTAAGACCCACGGACTGCTTATTGCTTCAAGCATTTCAAGCCGAGCACTAACACTACAAGAGAAAGGCCCTATAGATGCACACTGTACACGCGAAAAAGCGGGCGCATTTATAAGCGCTTGTATCAAAGCGTCTATTTATGCTAGTATACAGAACGTGTCTATATATCCGCGTTTATAAACGTGCCTATAGATGCGAAAATAAACGCACATATTTTTGATTTCTCATAAAGTCCCTAAATATGACCAAACCTCTTAACAGCTACTATTTGTTTGAATACATTACCAACTTTACTTCTTTCTGAGTATTACAAATATACATCCAATCATTCAAAGCTAATTATATATATGTGATTTCATGCCCTATATACATCCAATCATGCCCTATACAAAGGTGATTGGATAGGGCATGATTGGATGTATATACGACATAATTACACCTGGATCACATGTAGCCAATGTGCACATGTCCTCCTTTCATCATCTTTAGTCACTGTGTCCACTTGTTGGTGACTAAAATAGATCACTGTTATGGGAACTTGCTGAAGTCAATGGAGCATACTAAAAATGAGTGATGGACCTAAAAATGGGCCGGCACTGGCTCATACACTAGCCGGGCCTCGTCACTACGCACAAGACAACCGCTCGGCCTCACGGCCAGGAGCGTCTATCAAAATCTCTGCCTTCCTAAACATTGCGTTTGTAATACGTCGTTTGTAGTCCACTCTTCTCTCACCCACTACTCCTCAGAGGGAGTCCCTTGCACATTGCCTAATGGCACGAAGCACAGACATAGGGGGTCCTCCAACGGCTGAATGCCGCCACCCCTCTGCGACTCTCCTACACCTTGGGGATTGGCCCCTCAGTGCGTCGCTCAACATATAAACATGTCGCACAAAATCCACTCAAGGTACCATTTAATCGTATACAGGAATGTACCATTGTCCTTACTTCTCTTTTCCCTAGACCCCACGACTAGCCTATGGCTTAGGGTGCCCTGTCTCTCACTCAACGTGGGTCAAGGTCCTAATGAAAACAGTTGCAATGCATGTCCAGGAGCTGGTCCCTGATACCTTTAAATTATTTTCATGCTCTATGCATTTGGTGGATGCCTAATGCTCAAACATTTAGCAAAACAGTATCGTGCACAAGTGCAAAAACATTCTTTTAATGGTTTCTTTTCTCTAGCTTTCGTGCTTCGTTGCATGGGCCTAGCACCGAGGTGATCCTCGTGCTACTAGGCTCTTATTTTATAATTATTTTCCGTCCTAAATGCTATGCATAGCAATCAGCAACTTTTCCATCATCTCACACAGCATTTAGACATATTTCAACTTCCCTACCCTTCCCCATTTAAATATTGCATCGTTGCATAGATTTATGAGGCATTTTGCCATCATTTTATGTGTAAAAAAAACAGGAAAAACACACTAGAACAAGAAGGTGGGGTTGAACTGAGGAAAATCCTCATGCTTCAGTCCCCACAACCATTCACAAACATTGCTCTCAATTTTCATTAATTTTTCGCAGCCAAAATGCATTTTTCCCCCTATTTTTAGTGTTTTCTCTCTATTTTACTTGTATTTTCCCTTATTTTCCGCATTATTTTACTACTGAAAATTCAAAATAGGTTATGGGCTGTGGCCCTTAGTTCTTCTTGCAACAAAAATGAAAATTTAGTTGGTGTTCCTATTCATTTTCCCATTTTTATGCCCAAAAATATCATTTTGCCTTGATTTTCCATATTTTACGTATTTTAGTATATTATTTTGGACCACAAGATACATATTTTTCTGATTTTTTGATTATGATCAACAAGTACTCATGGAAAGCAGCAACATAAACAATTTTTTGCCCACATGAACAACATTTTATCAATCAAAAGCCATAAAATCTCAAATTTCCTTTGAAAAAATTAAATTACCGCTTATTTGTGTGTTTCGGGTTTCATGTCCATGGTTGCAAATCTGAAAATCAGCAGCACTTCATGCTCATGACGATCACAAGTCACCATTTCCAGCCCGTGGAGCAATCCGATCCATGCCGGACATCACTCTTTCTTCTTCCTTCTTCTTCCCACATGAATTCCCTCTTAGAGGAGAGAGAGGGAGGAGAGAGAAAGACTGATTTTCTCTCTCCCTTTGCAGACTGCCATTCCTCGCGTGAATTGGAGCGATGCGGAGCGAAGATTGAATCTTGTTGCCTGCAATGATTGAATCCATGGCTTATTTGATAGCCTGCATCTCGATTTGGGGGGGAGGGGGGCGCCGTTTTTTTCGCGCGGGTCTGTGCACGGCACTTCCTTGGGCACGATGAAAAAATTAGGGGGGTGGGGAGCCAAAGGGCACCCCCCCCCACTAAACATGCCTCTTCACTTCTCCAATTTGGCCACTCTCTTGGGCGTCCCGGCCGGTTTTTGGCTATCTTTCTCGTCCGGGCTCCGATTGTCGTGCTGTAAAATTCTGGGCGTCCGTCTCAGCATCTCGGACAGGCCTGCAGCTCCCGTATCCCGTCCCAACTGACAGAAAAATTACTAAAAATCCGAACGTGTCACTTGGGCACCCATCGAATGCTTGACGCTTAAAATCGTCCTAGATCGAGCCGCCGTCTTTGACGGTGAATATTTTTCCCTTGATATTCATAATTTTTAGCTATTTTTAAGCAATTCCCGTCACCTAAATTCCGCTCTCATTGGTGACCACGGGATAGGGCGACTCAGCCCATCGAATCCACGAACATAGCTGCACATAAACAACCAAAGAAGCAGCAAATTGATACAAAACAAATATATAATAAAACTTAGCACAATGCTACCCCTACCCCTGGACAGAACCAAGGCATGACATCCACAAGGAGTAGGCTTAGCATCATCTAACAGAAGATCCGAAGCGAGTTACTAACCAACTGCTCCAACACAGCCAAACTAAAAAACCTATCAAAGAGGTCGCCCTAAATGGTAGTCTGAACTACTCACCAACTAAAGACAACACAACTAGGAGCTCCTATAAGGCGAGGACTCCTATAGCCTGATCAAGGAGTATTTCCTTTCAGTCCCATTCTGCTTTTAGGGTTTTTATTTTATTAACATACTTGGGCATGTAAAAAGGAGGGAGCTGAGCGTAGTGACCCAAGGAGAACAGGGCATCGGTCTCGGGACCTGTCTCGGCACCCAAGAACCTACCAAGCCCTCGCAAGGCAACACTTAATCCTTTTCTAACGCTCACTTTTATTTTCGCTCCAACCTTCCTTGTTTTGTCATTTTTTCAGCAAGAAGCCACCCCGAGGAAGACAAGGTATCGGCCCCGGGTCTGATTCGTCCCCAGGAACCTACCAGGCCTTCGCAAGGCAATGATCAACTGTGTAGATATTTTCTTTTCTTTTCTTTTCTTTGATAGGGGTTAGAACCCCTTTTTACACACCTTCGTATGGATATTCATCTTTTGGGATGTTCAGGGTTCCTTGGCATCATCATTATTATCTTGTGGCAGGCTTCTCTAACTGCCTCACTACTAACAAGAACTCCTAGAACGGCTGCCTAGTAGGCTAGCAGAACAAGGCCACTAAGACTACCTTCGAAAACAGGGCTTTCGATGCCTGACAATGTCTTTACAGGAGGCAATGACTACTCCGACCTCCCTCAAACATACTTAGCCTAATCCTGGGACTTCATGCCTTGGTTGCCGGTCCCCAACAAAAATATATCCGCTCGACAAGCACAAATACACATATAACAGGAAAGAAAGGTACTCGTAAAGGAGAGGTATCACCTGGATTGGTCACAAAAATCTTCCATCGCAGCAAAGGCTCCTCCAGGCTCCACCAAAGTTCACTAACCACGAAATCTGTCCAGCACAACACTTAAAACAAAAACCCGATTAAATGCACCCGCACTAGACAGGGAAAGGGCCCTCTTGGCCTAATGAAATCAGACATGACTTTGCTACAAAACTGAATCGGCCCTCTTGGCCTAATGAAACAAAACATGACTATGCATAACATCCTCCTGGAAACAACTATGATAGACAGCAAAGCATACTATTCCCAGGGGAACAGAGGCTCGTAGCCCTAAACTAGATGCATTAAATTATGACCCATCCCTCCTACGTATATCGCAAGAGGTGTTTGCATCACATGTCGTCTAATCAGTCTATGGGTCCAGGATAATAAAGGTAGATGAGTCTCGCTTACCCTCTGCATCACCCAGATCAACCATCGTCTGCCAAAGAGGGCATGTTCAGAAAGCATACCCCACAAACGACCAGGTCCTGTCTCACCATCAATAGATATATCGGGACAAGGGCCACAATTAAAGAAGAGGTCTTCTTCATATGCGAAATTAGCCAATGAATCGGCAAACTGATTCCAATTCCGTGGAATCAGCTGAAAAGACACTCTATCAAATTCTTCTAGCAAGGCTATGGCGGTATGATGGTACATGCAAAGGATGGGGTTTCGTACCATGTATGTCCCATTGAGTTGATTTAAAACCAACTGAGAGTCCCCTTTCACCAACAACTGGCGGATACCACCCTTCTTTGCAATGTTCAAACCCATAATCAGGGCTTTGTATTCTGCCATATTATTGGTGAAATTCACCCCGACATAAGCGGCTAACTTCATGACAATGCGTCGTTGGGGGTCTCGGATGACAACTCCTACACTTCCTTTTTTGCATGCACCCCTCGACGCCCCATCAAAGTACAAGGTGTACGTCCATAAAGGGTTTACATATCCCGCCATCCGGAACTCTACTCGTAATTATGGTAATCGAAATTCAGCATATTCAACGGGTGGACTGTAGGCTCCATCCCTCCATCATCATTGAATTCAACAGGGATGCTCGTCAAAATTTGTAGGCAATGATGGCAGAAGACCTTGATCTCCCAAATAAATGTCCCGCCTTCTTGCTCAGTCACCTTGTATCCTTTGCTCCACCAAATGAGCTTTCCCTGATGATACCTCTGTTCTAAATACGGGTGTTCTAAATAAGGGATCAGACGACCCATCAACCTCTATCACAATTTCCTTGCAGAAATTTGATCGATCTCGCCTAGACCTGCAAGGCAGTCACAGTATTAGTGCAATAAAAAATAATAAGGTTTAATCTTATTAAGATTAACCTTATTTTTAAATTCTACCCCCTCAAGGTCAGCTAACAAGACTGTAGATTTATTCTTTCCTATTCGCACGATCCTATAGGGCCCGTCCAATTTGGGCTCTAGCTTGCCTGGAAATAATTCACATCGTGCGTCATAATATAGAACAAGCTGTCCTTTCTTGAAGGTGTATTTCTTGGCTTTAAGGTCGTGTAGCTGCTTCATTTGGTGCTTCGCCACTTCTTGGTGCAATAAGCTCTGCAGCTTAAGCTCATCTAAATGTGCCAGTGTCGTCAAGCGCTCAAAAAGTGCATCTTCATCGCTCAAAGAATGATTGATGGCAAACCGAATAGTCGGCAGCTCAATCTCTAAAGGCAAGACACACTCCTCCCCATATACTAACTTGAACGGGGTATGGCCAGTGGCTCGTTTGAAAGTCGTATTGTAGGCCCACACTGCCACGTATAACTTTTTATCCCAATCCCGTTTCTTTTCCGACACAATTTTGGACAGGATGCCCACAAGCTGCTTGTTGGTGCTTTCAACTTGCCCATTGGCTTGCGGGTTATATGGGGTTGTCTTGTTATGCTTGATTTGCCACATCTCTGTCAAACCTTTGATCACCTTATTCAGGAAATGGGTTCCGCGGTTCGACACTAATTCTTTCGGTGGATCAAAACGGCATATTATCTGCTCTAAAAGGAAACTAGCAGTTTCTTTAGCATCATCTTTCCTTGTTGCACGTGCTTCTGACCACTTTGTGAAGTAGTCAGTTGCTACAATGATATACCTCTTTTGCGCAGTCGACGACGGAGTAATAGGACCCACAAAGTCTATTCCCCAATTCTCAAATGGAAGTATCGCCATAATAGGGTTGAGTGGTCGTTTCCTATTCTCTCGACTATCATGTCGTTGACAAATATCGCATCTCTTAACATACGCAAACGCATCCTGGAAGATGGCAGGCCACCAATAACCTGCTCTTAAAGTCTTTTGTGCTGTAAGCCGTCCAGCAAAATGGCCACCGCAAGCAGAATCATGGCACTCTTCCAAAA
This sequence comes from Lygodium microphyllum, assembly GCF_053477565.2. Lineage (NCBI taxonomy): Eukaryota > Viridiplantae > Streptophyta > Polypodiopsida > Schizaeales > Lygodiaceae > Lygodium > Lygodium microphyllum. The sequence goes on from NC_141160.1 coordinate 69,262,546, forward strand.
TGAATGGCACCTCGTCAGGCATTACACATCGGCGATAGATGTCATCAACCCCTTGCCGATATAATGTACCTGCGATCAAAGCAAACTTTAACGCTTGCTGCTTAATTTTCCTTCTCTCAACTTTAGATAATTCGGATCCCGCCTCTCCCGTTGATAAATAATGTGTTATTGCAGCGTACCAGGAGGGAATAGATGCCGTATCTATTTTAAATAACAACTCCATGTCACTACCTTCAGCCACAGATTCTTTCGGCTCCCCAAAGTCCACTAAACATTCCACGATGCCTTGCAACCTTGGTGGCTTACTCCTGATTTCATAATCAAATTCCTGCAAAGTGATTCACTACTTCGCTAGACGATCAGGCGGCTGTAGCTTATTCATCAATAGTCGAAGTCCCTCCGCCTTCGTATAAAGCACGACTTTCTCATAGAGAATATAATGCCTGAATTTCTTGGTCCCAAAGACCATCGCTAGACACATTTCTCCATGTAAGTATAATTGATTTCGGATACCCCCAGCTTCCGACTAGCAAAAGCAATCGGGTGGTACCACTTCTCTTCCCAAATTTGGGCTAAACAGCAGCAGCTGATACTATACATGGTGGCTGCTGAGAATATATAGAACACCTCACCTCTTTTAGGTGCTTTTAAAATGGGCGCTCTTGCTAGCTCCTGTTTCACATCCTCGAATGCTATCTTACAAGGGTCGCCCCATACAAAGAAACAGCTAAAGGACAATAAATTTGTAAGTGGCAACGTTCTTTCTGCCAAGGCATTTATGAATCTACGGTAATAACCAACCGAAGACAGAAAGCTATGAACTTCTTTCGGGGTGCATGGTGGACCCATGGCAATTATAACTTTGACCTTCTCGGGGTCTGTCGCAATTCCTACCGAACTGACCACATGACCCAGCAATAGCCCATAAGGTACTCCAAAAACACACTTCCGTGGGTTTAGAGCGATGCAAAATTGTCTACAGCGCTCAAAAATTTTTCTTAAAATGATCAACTGCCTTTCTCTCACGGTGGCGGCCCTAAGTCATCAATAAACACCTTCAACTCTTCAGGGGATATGTCACCGAATGTCTTATCTGCTGTTCGTTGCCACGAACCAGGCGCATTGCATAAACCAAAGGCCATCACATGGTATGCAAAAGTACCAAATACAGTAATAAAAGTTGTTTCCAACTTGTCCTCTTCTGCAATTGACATCTGGTTATATCCTGCAAAGCAATCCATAAAGAATATATTTCCCTACCCGCTAATTGATCCAAAATATGGTCAATAAATGGCAACGGGTAGTAGTCCTTAACTGTATGCTTATTCAGCTCCCTAAAGTCTACACATAATCGGATTTGATTATTCTTCTTCTTTCTGATCACAACCGGTGAACACCATTCCGTGTGTTGCATAGGAAAAATCAAACCCGCTTTTCGAAGCTTCTGTAACTCTTCAAACAGCCCGTCCCTCAGTTCAAAAGGCATACGCCTTACTTTCTGTCGTATAGGATGACTGCCCTCTTTCAACGGAATTTTATGGACAGCAAGACTAGGAGGAATGCCCCTCAACTCATCATAACTCCAGGCAAAGATATCACGGAATTCCTGAATCAAGGATACATAGTCCTCCCTTTCTGCTATGCTGAGCATAGAACCTAATTTGATTGGCCGCGAATCATCAGGCGTACCAAGGTCTAGCTCGATAACATCTGCATCTCTTATACGATCTTGGCCCTCTATCGGCTCGTGCAAAGTGATCTGATAGATGTCTTCCATGGTGGATCCCTCTTTGGACTCATCACTCGACGATGTCTCACTGGCAGATAAATCTTCTAATGTCTCCAATTCTGTAGAAGATAGAGGAGCTCTCTCACTCTGCGGGGACTCAGGATAAGCATCAACCACCACAGCTGGGCACCTCTGCCGAATATTAGCCGACCGGCGGGTATATCTACTTGGCAGTCCACTTGCAAGATCCAAGGTCGTCCGAGTAATACTTGCTAACTTGGATGCCCTGCAAAACGAATCACCCCAAAGTCCAACAGGCATTCTACATTTGCAACAGTGACATGGAACTTAGTAATGCAGCCTTCCGGCTGTCTCAAACTATCATCTGCCATTCTGAGAATTGTGGAGGTATCTTTCTGGATTGCAAGACCCAACCTTTCCATCAGTTCAGAACTCATAATGTTAACAGATGATCCCGTGTCGACAATGGCATAATATACTAATATCCCATCGACATAGGCTGCAACCCTTGGGCAATGCTTCTCAGCATGCTCGAACCAGTCATCACCGACTCGTGCAATACCCAAAGGTTCTACGATATACCCGGTACGTAGGATCTTTCTAAATTCCTTGCGTACTCCTGGGGAAAGCTTAATAAGCTGTAAGAGGTTCACGTCCGGCTTGACTTCACAAAGAGAGCTCGCCAAATCGAATTCGTGATAGTTCGATAGAGCTCGCTTTTTACGCCAAACCATCCGCTCTTTAGGTCGCTGAACCGGCTTTATTGCCTCTTTCTTAACTTTCACCTTCTTCTTTGGTGATTCCTTATCGGCTTTACTTTCCATGGGCTTCAAAGGTCCCCCTTCCATGGCAGGATCCAAAACTTGCGTTCCTTTGTCGCCTTGTTTAGGGTTTCCGTCCACTGGCTTATCCTTGTCGGCTTCTCTACCCTTTTGACCTCTTGTAAGAACAGCTCGTAAATTAGAGGTTTTACCATCATTAACGCATACAGCCGCAATCAAACTAACCCCACTACCACTAGGTAGCTCCTCCACTGTAGTCTTTAGTCGTTGAAGTATTTGTTTAGGCCCATCTTCTCGCTGGGAATCACTTCCTTGCGCACGATAATTAACAGGCCCTGGTTGCCGACTACCACACTGGAGGGAACTGATCTTACTCCAGCAAGTAGCTGCTAAATGGCTGGATTTCCCACAGATGTCGCACTTAACATTTGGGAAATTTCTTGGATAGTGCTGCCCACCACACCATTTGCAACTAAACCTCGAAGGTGCGCCCTCATCTGGGTATCTACTTCGTATCAAATTTTGTTGTTTTTTAAGGAAGTTGACATCCACGGCTATTTGCCGATACTGCTCCGTAATCATGTCAGTATAATGCTTCATCATGTCCTTAACCTCATCAAGAACATTGGAAGCGCTCAACTCATAGCCTTGGTCATTACCATGTCGTTCCATCGGCCTAACCATTCGATTAGGCACTGGTTGTTGAGCCACAGGCATAGCATTAGAATTGACCGCCTGGCCTCCACCACTTGGAGCCATTTGACTACTCGTAGGCATCGATATGCTAGGGGGAGCTTGTAATAAAGGCACATTCTGTATCATGTTCCCTCTCCCATTAGGGTTAGCCATCGCTATCCCTTGGCCACTACTACCATTGGCTATTGCCATATTGTTTCCCAATACTAAACCCATATTCGAATTGCCTCGAGAAGCATAGGCTGCTTGTAGTCGAGATTCCACCTCTTGTGCTCGTGTAATGGCAGTATCTATATCCCCCAAGGGGACACTACTCAACTGCAATTGAATGTTAAAGTCCAAACCATGTAGGAAATATTGCAATTGGGCAGCTGCGGGGATAGGAATAGAGGTGTCCAACTTACGGAAAACCTCTTTTATTTTCTTTGCATAAGCACGAATATCCTCGTGTGGCTCCTGGCGGGTCAGTTGAGTACACGCAACCAATATTGCCCACCCCTTTCAGGGGCAAACTCCCTTCGAAAAGCTCCATAAAATGAATCAATATTTAATATGGTTCCGGCTTCTAAACCATGATACCATATAGCGGCTCTTCCTTTGAGAGTCATGTTGAAGAACATCATTAAATGTCCTTCTTCTTGAATGCGACAGTTAAACATCAGCTTTTGAAACTCCCTAATGTGGAGTTCCGCATCTTCCTCAACTAGCCCATTAAAAATGGGTAGCGGGTAACCTAGAGCCAGAAAATCCGTCGTTCCTGCTGGAATTACAATAGGCTGCGCCATGACGAGGATTGGATTTGCACTAGGAATAAGGGACGGTGGGGTTACACCTCCCGCACTTGATATAGACTGGCTTATGGAAGAAAGGGGAGCACTAGAGCTTCCACCTTCTCCTAACTTACTGCGTGTGGCCCCAAGACCACTAGATCCACTCCCTCGTAAGGGTTCAGCACCGCTACACTTAGGGGAATATCTCCTAAAAATTTCAGCACGTCGCCTAGCTCTTTTGTCTCTCTCTCGCTTTTGGATTTTTGCTAGACGATGCTTATCAATAAATAACGAATCAGTCTCAGTATCCTTTGGCATAAACTGCTAGTTGGTCCCTAGACAACCAGGATTCGAGGACCGCCACTTTTAAGCGGCTCCCGGGAGACGCACCACTGATGGACCTAAAAACGGGCTGGCACTGGCTCATACACTAGCCGGGCCTCGTCACTACGCACAAGACAACCCCTCGGCCTCGCGGCCAGGAGCGTCTATCAAAATCTCTGCCTTCCTAAACATTACGTTTGTAATACGTCGTTTGTAGTCCACTCTTCTCTCACCCCCTACTCCTCAGAGGGAGTCCCTTACACATTGCCTAATGGCACAAAGCACAGACATAGGAGGTCCTCCAACGGCTGAATGCCGCCACCCCTCTGCGACTCTCCTACACCTTGGGGATTGGCCCCTCAGTGCGTCGCTCAACATATAAACATGTCGCACAAAATCCACTCAAGGTACCATTTAATCGTATACAGGAATGTACCATTGTCCTTACTTCTCTTTTCCCTAGACCCCACGACTAGCCTATGGCTTAGGGTGCCCTGTCTCTCACTCAACGTGGGTCAAGGTCCTAATGAAAACAGTTGCAATGCATATCCAGGAGCTGGTCCCTGATACCTTTAAATTCTTTTCATGCTCTATGCATTTGGTGGATGCCTAATGCTCAAACATTTAGCAAAACAGTATCGTGCACAAGTGCAAAAACATTCTTTTAATGGTTTCTTTTCTCTAGCGTTCGTGCTTCGTTGCATGGGCCTAGCACCGAGGTGATCCTCGTGCTACTAGGCTCTTATTTTATAATTATTTTCCATCCTAAATGCTATGCATAGCAATCAACAACTTTTCCATCATCTCACACGGCATTTAGACATATTTCAACTTCCCTACCCTTCCCCGTTTAAATATTGCATCGTTGCATAGATTTATGAGGCATTTTGCCATCATTTTATGTGTAAAAAAAACGGGAAAAACACACTAGAACAAGAAGGTGGGGTTGAACTGAGGCAAATCCTCATGCTTCAGTCCCCACAACCATTCACAAACATTGCTCTCAATTTTCATTAATTTTTCGCACCCAAAATGCATTTTCCCCCTATTTTTAGTGTTTTCTCTCTATTTTCCTTGTATTTTCCCTTATTTTCCTCATTATTTTACTACTAAAAATTCAAAATAGGTTATGGGCTGTGGCCCTTAATTCCTTCTTGCAACAAAAATGAAAATTTAGTTGGTGTTCCTATTCATTTTCCCATTTTTATGCCCAAAAACATCATTTTCCCTTGATTTTCCATATTTTACGTGTTTTAGTATATTATTTTGGACCACAAGATACATATTTTTCTGATTTTTTTATTATGATCAACAAGTACTCATGGAAAGCAGCAACATAAACAATTTTTTGCCCACATGAACAACATTTTATCAATCAAAAGCCATAAAATCTCAAATTTCCTTTGAAAAAATTAAATTACCGCTTATTTGCGTGTTTCGGGTTTCATGTCCATGGCTGCAAATCTGAAAATCAACAGCACTTCATGCTCATGACGATCACAAGTCACCATTTCCAGCCCGTGGAGCAATCCGATCCATGCCGGACATCACTCTTTCTTCTTCCTGCTTCTTCCCACATGAATTCCCTCTTAGAGGAGAGAGAGGGAGGAGAGAGAAAGACTGATTTTCTCTCTCCCTCTACAGGCTGCCATTCCTCGCGTGAATTGGAGAGATGCGGAGCGAAGATTGAATCTTGTTGCCTGCAATGATTGAATCCATGGCTTATTTGATAGCCTGCATCTCGATTTGGGGGGGGCGTTTTTTTCGCGCGGGTCTGTGCACGGCACTTCCTTGGGCACGATGAAAAAATTAGGGGGGTGGGGAGCCAAAGGGCACCCCCCCACTAAACATGCCTCTTCACTTCTCCAATTTGGCTCCGGCCGGTTTTTGGCTATCTTCCTCGTCCGGGCTCCGATTGTCGTGCTGTAAAATTCTGGGCGTCTGTCTCGGCATCCCGAACAGACTTGCAGCTCCCGTATCCCGTCCCAACTGACAAAAAAATTACTAAAAATCCGGACGTGTCACTTGGGCGCGCTTGACGCTTAAAATCGTCCTAGATCGAGCCGCCGCCTTTGACGGTGAATATTTTTCCCTTGATATTCATAATTTTTAGCTATTTTTAAGCAATTCCCATCACCTAAATTCCACTCTCAATGAGAGAGAGAGAGGATGGTTAGCCCATCCTGGCTCTCTAGAATCTATGTATACGATTCACGAATATAGAAATGGCATCGTGTCTGCTATGTTAAGTTCTGAAACTGCTGACTATATATGAAAGGTGGGACGTTTTTAGTAGAGAGAGAGAGAGAGAGAGAGAGGTAGAGGTTTTGTTAAAGGTGGCCGTGGGTGTGTTTGAGGCTTTGGGAGGGCAAGGAAGACCTGTGTCGCCATGGGAAGCTTGTGCGGAACCATGAAACAGCGCAAGTCAGCTCCAGTAGAATATCTTTCTCGTTTCTAATCCTGCAACCTTGCTCTTCGTACCTGCCGCGCCCCCCCTCCCACCCCTCTCTGTCTCTCTTTCTTTCTCTCTCTCTCTCAACACAGGTTGCGTCCATGAAGTCTAAGCAGAGAGTTGGCCAGCCACAGTCATAGTAAGCATAGATTTTACGAAAAAAAAGGAGAAAGAAAAAAGTAAGATGGTATTCAGCACCCATGAAGAAGGACAGTGAATATACTAACTGTTTGGTAGGAGATCCCAATTCACAGGGATTGACAATGGATCGCATGTGATGATCCTCTTATGAGAGACATATGTACATACCATGGACTATGTAAGTCATTTGAGATCGATACGACAGCAGCAAGCCGGTGGCCTCGGAGGTTGGTTCTCTGTGCCAGAGAAGTTTGTGGAGCGTGATGGCCCTCATGACAAACCATTGATCAACCAGAGATCAGTGATCGGCAGCAACATGATCATCAACAGCTACACAAAATTATATGGAATGTCTGTGTAGCCCAACAATGAGGCGCACCTCGAGCCGTCCTCTATGAAGCTTATAATGCAACCTACAGTGAGTGTCCGAAGATGATATTCTTCCTAGTAGTTCTTACTTTTGAAGAGAGAGAGAGAGAGAGAGAGAGAGAGAAAGAGATGACGGCTTCAATTCTTAGCATTTGGTTTGTACCCCGGTTAGCTTCCCAGCTTTTGTATGCGCATCAGCATGCATGTTTTACCTCAGTTTTTCCTTCTAAGATGCCAACTGTGATATGCTTTAGAAGTATCACAAGTCACGATGAGCATACTGAGCCATACAAAGAAGCGATTTCCTTCTTTCCAACAATCGAACTGCGCTTGAAGGCTCTCAACAAAGGGATTGTGAGACTTTCAAACCAATCAGGTACGCTGAGAGAGAGAGAGAGAGTGTGTGTGTGTGTGTGTGTGTGTATGTGTGTGTTTTTTTGTTTGGTAGTCAAGTGCAGTTTTCCATCTAGTCTAATGAACCGATTGCTCCCATTTATGAACGACAGGATATTCATAGCCCTTAAAAAAATTTGAAATATTTTGTGCTAGAATGTGAGTATTAGATTAGGTTAACCTCTACTAGATTGTTTCGAAGTCTTGAAACTAACAGGGACACATGATGGTACATTGCCCTACATATGTAGAAAGTGTAATTTGACACGACTCCTAATTAGTAGTATCAACATCTAAAATTAGCAAGGTGGCCAGAACCGAGTCTTCACAGTTCAAATTAGGCTTTAAATTTGATGCCCAAGGTTGGGCTTCAACACAAAATCAATGACACTTTTATCCTTTTTGGTGAGCTTCATTTTGACACCACTATAAGAAAGAGGCCTGATTTGTTGGACCACTATGCACATACAATCTATCAATGAGTGTAGTGAGACCATGTCTCTCTGTACATCGAGTCTCCAAATCTATAGGATCACGTTTTGTGATGGAGTGCTATAAAGAAAACAAAGTAGCATTGTTAGAAATAAGATTATTACGACAAGTGATATTCCAAATAAGAAAATAAGAACTAAAAGAAAACATAAAAAGTCCTCCAAATAAGTTCTATGGCCACCTTTTCCAAAGTGATGTATGTATAGGGCATGATTGGATGTATATATGACATAATTACACCTGGATTATAATGACAAATGTGATTTCATTTGGTATATATGTCAAATTTCCTAAATACATGCATTGATACTTACAACATGGAGGCAAACATTTTGATATTGAAAGACTAGGAAAGTCATGTCATGTTGATCCAAAAACAACCAAAAGCTAGCATCTAATCAGTTTAATTGTTACTGCGCGACTGTCAGCGCGTGTAGTAAGTATTATCTGCGCATATACACGCGCAATTACACGCACTTATAGACGTGCTACGCAAATATTTAAAAAAAAATTAAAAAGTTGTGGCTTTCTTTTCAAACCATTGCTTTCCTGCGTTTTTTGCGCGTTTTCTACAGTTTGAGCTCGACATCACTAATCATGTCTATCTATCACTTCATGAAGACAATGAGGGAAGGAAATAAAAGTAAAAAGATGACAGGAGGAAGGAAGAGCCAAAGAGTAAAGAACAAGAGCCAAAACAGCAAGGAAGAGAAGAAGATTTAAGCAACTTACCAAGGGAAGGGAAAAGGAGGACAAGGAGCTTGCAACCTAACCGCCACATGTCGGAACAAGTAAAGAAGGTGAGTTTTTCTTCTCTCTCAATCTTGTTTGCTTTCTCTATCTGTTTGCCTCTCTTCTCTCTCTCTTTACATGCTATAGACTGTCATCTATGGAGATTTTTTTGCGCGTTTTTTAACCAAGTTTGAAAAAAATGGTCCGACTGTGTGCGTCTGTCAGCGCATCCAGATGATAGTGTAGACGCACGTATAGACGCGGAAATAGACACACTGACAGATGCACAGAGAGATGCAGGTATAGACACAGCATGTAATATGTTTTATGTGCACAAGGTAATATGATTTTTCTTATGTAGATGTGGAATCCTGAATCTTCCAGCACTGATCCTGAGTTGGAACGCATGAACAACAGCTTAGCGGAGTTTTCTAGAGGTGTTAGTAGCTTTTTTGGAGGTTTTCCAAACAAGGAGCAATTCATGGCAGAGATGACCAATTATCTTGGTCACCCTCCCACTGCAAAGGAGGTTTTCAGTGTGATGTCTGGAACACCTATATCACATCTTTGCCTAGCACTGCCGCACAAACACCAAACCTTGGCACACCTCTACTAACAGGTACTCCACGCACTATGAATACACACAGATCAACTGATGCACAGGGATCAACTGAAGTACATGGATCGGCCGAAGCGCGTGCATCTGCAGAAGCACGTGCATCGAGTGAGGTAGAGGGCAGTTCCCTTCGAGGGAGGAGGGAGAGTCGTGCGGGAGGACGAGGAGGTTGAGGGCTTTGTGGGGGTTGCCTAGGAGGTGGCTCTCGATCACCCTCACTGGGAAATGAGAGAGGTGAGCCTCCACAAATGTATTACTCTGTCACTGATGTTGGTGGTATCTTGCATGACTCTGAGGGGAGGGAAGTGATAGCCTACTTGAGGAGTGTCGTGCATGCCATATACAAAGATTGCATGATTCCCTTCAAGCACAAAAAAAAATGGTTTGTGGCAAGAGGTGTTGCAGGCAGTACATAGAAAGTACCCTAATCCTGAGAATTCACGATTCTCAGATGATTGGGGACGGTCAAAGGTGAGAGACGCACTTCATAACAAGAGGTTTCACCTTATGACGCGCGCCAAGGAGTCACTACGGAGACAAGAGCAGGGGTGCCCTAGATATAGCCAACCACCCAATCGCCACCGTAGGGAGTGGAAAGAGGCCAAGAAGAGAGCAATAGAGAAAATGTCAAGTTGCTAGCATGTAGAGGCGCGACGTATCCAGATGGCAACCATGGGATCGTCGCATTATGGATCGGGTGACAGGGAGTCATGGGAGGCTGAGTTTATAAGTATTATTTGATTTCTTTTTTTAATTAAATTTTTTAATTTGTTTCACTTCATTACGTAGTGTGTTCTAATACGTTGTATGTTCAAATTGTTTTGTAGTATCATATCATTAATAGGATGCCTACTTCTAGAGAGGTAGGCTACCATCGAGGTCATAACCCGGCAACCACTTGGCAGCATTTCTACGAGGAGGGACTCATCACGGAGGAGCAATATATTCGTGCCATGAGGATTCCACAACCAGAAGAGATATGTTTTATTTTTTACATAAAAAGTATAGGTAACTCTAATTTATTGTTTGTAATGGTATTTATATACCTTAATCCTTTGTGTAGGCGAACCCTAATGCAGTTGAGGATAGCGAAGGGGGGACTAGTAGTAGCGATGGCAGCAACAGCAGCGGCATAGGCAGTGGTGGTGGTAGTGATGATGATGCCTCTTCTGAGGAGATGTAGAGGAGCCCCATGCATGCATGCCTCCCCTTGGCTTGTAGTTTTCTTACTTTCAGCTAGTGCTTGCGACCATGACCATGCTTGAGGTCACAAGCACTAGAACTCATCATGTAAAAACGTTTCATCTATATATATGAAATTTCGTGTTCTACATACATTGTTTTGTTTTCAGTACAAAAGTCTTCGAAATAATCTTTCTCTGTTTTTCCTAAGCATACAATTTGATGTTGATGGGGGGGGGGGAAACCAGAGAGCATATGGCTTGCCACATGCTCTCTGGTTTTTTTTTCACACCTCTGTTTTGCACGTCTATCAGCGCATCTAAATTGCAAGATAAATGTGCGTCTATTCTCGTCAAAAACTTGCATAGTAAACGCTTTTTTAGACGTGCAGATACACGTGTGTATATACACACATTATGAATATATCCACTTTTTTATAAATATGATTATATATTTACGTAGCGCGTCTATATGCGCGTCTATATGGGCGTGTAACTCTGACTATAAGCGCGCTTTTAGATGCGAAATTTTAGACGCGGTAGTAAACGCGCCCGACATTTTTTAACACAGTTCAAATATTGCGTCTACAAGCGCGTCTATGGAGCCTTTTTATTGTAGTATAATGGATACCTCTCACATAGACGACGCACCATCCATATCTACAGGTGTAGTGAGATTACCTCCATGCCGTTCGAGTTACCTCCTCTCTCGCGCAATCCGGTTGCTCAACGATCCAAGTGCAAGCTTCAAGCAAGCTCCATCCTCAAGCTCCACGCTCCAAGCTCCATAGCCGCGAGCAAGAGAAGAGGAAAGAAGAGAAGAGAAGAAGAGAGGAGAAGATGGAGAGCTTCTCCACCCCACGGTCCCTCACCCTCACACACTCACTCCCTCACACTCTCACACTCCTTCTCTCAAGCACAAGGTCAAGCAAGCAAGAAGAAGAAGAAGAAGAAGAAGAAGAAGAAGAAGAAGAAGAGGAGGAGAGCCACTTTTTGCCACACACAAGAATGAGCTTCTCATTTACTTTTCAACTTTATATACAAAATCCTAAATCCCTTTTTGGGCGGTCATCCCTTTTTCACCTTTTTTACATGGTCGGCCGTAGCCTAGGCCCTTTTTCCCATTGTCCTTCTATTTTCCTAGCTTCCTTTCCACCTCTCATCTACATTTACAAATTGCATGGGTAAGAGCCTGGCGCTCCTTGAATTAAACCATGATGCGCTTGCGCTCTTTTACAAAATTTTTGACTTGTGCTTTTCTTTGTGCGCCTTTGTCTTCTCTTTCTCTTTGCCTTGGCCTTTGTCTTTGTCTTCTATTTTAGCTTTCCGGATTTTTCACCGCCTGGCACTCTTTTATAAGATTTCAGGGTGCGCCTTTGTACTTTAAAATGCACCTTTCCCCTTTTGCATTTGCCTTGGGATTTTTAAGGTTTCCCCTGCTCTTTTGGCCTTTTCTCCTCTTCTTTCTTTTGTCGGGCTACCTTTTTCCGCCTTTTCCGTGCGTCTTTTTTATTTCCTTTTGCTTTCTTCGTGTTGGAGTTAACAGATGTCAAGATGGCTTTCTTACATGGGGACTTGCATGATGAGATTTATATGGAGCAGCCTAAGGTCTTTGCAGAACCTGGTAGGGAGCACCTAGTGTGAAAATCGAAGAAAAGTCTTTATGGCTTGAAGCACGCACCTAGGGAGGGGTATCATAAGTTTGATGCCTTTATGTAGTCACTGGGCTACAGCAAGAGTACTATGGATCCATGTCTTTACACGAAGAAGGCCCGTGATGGTTCTTTATTGATTTTGGTACTCTATGTGGGTGATATGCTAATAGCAGGGAAAGCTCATGATGAGCTAGATTCTCTTAAGGCTCAGCTCAAGAAGAGCTTTGAGATGAAAGATCTGGGACAGGCCTCTCACATACTTGGTATGCGAATTAGACACGACAGGCATCATGGACTCCTCTACTTGTCACAGAGGGAGTACATTCATAAAGTCCTTGAGCGCTTCCACATGCAGGATGTAAAGCCTATTGGCTGTCCATTGCCTTCTTATGTGAAGGTATCATAGGCTAATTGTCTGCAGATAGATGAGCAGAGGGCCGAGATGGCCAAGATTCCCTATGTATCTACAGTGGGTAGTCTTATGTATGCCATGATAGCCACTCATCCAGATATTGCCTTTGCAATTGGTATTGTGGCACGCTATATGGCTACACCTGGCAAGAAGCATTGGGATGTCGTGAAGGGTATCATGAGGTACCTGAAGTGCACTGCCGATATGTGCATATGCTATGGCAGCCAGGTTACAGGAGTCATGGGGTACACTGACTTTGATTATTCAAGATATGCACTTATCAATCTTGCGAGAGGTGCCAGCTTTGGCACCTCTCGCAATCACAAGTCTGCCACGAGTGATCTTCCATGTAGAGTCTCCAAAAGATACATGATAACGTGCGTCATCAAGCTTCTAGCTGATATGAAACTGCATGTCAAAGCAGGTGTCACATGAAAGGACGCACCTGAGTCCAAGAGCCAACACTGTGCATACATAGAGTGTATCTCTGTCATTTGCAAAGCACTAGAAGAAGCTGCAAGGATATAATCATCATCAACATCCTCAGGCTGCATAACATTGATCTCTTCAATTTTAACACTGGACTTTGCAGGCACTATGCTGCGATCAGAAGACTTATCCTCCACTTTGTCTTTCCCCTTATCTTTGCGCCTTTCATTATGCAGTTCATGGCATTGTGGCCTAATATGGCCCTTTTTCCCACAATGGTGACAAGTAACATCTGCATTCCTGCCACGGGATTTTCTACGTGACTTCCCACGAGACTTGGACCGAGATTTCTGAGAATCCCATCCATGGCCACTGGCAGTGCCATGCTTTCCATATCCATCATTCCTGCCTCTAACTTTCATAGCATGCAACACACGAGAGGCATCCAAATTCTTATGGTTAATCTCTTCTTGCAGAAGAGCACTCTCAATATCAGATAATTTCAAGATAGCAGCAAAGGCACATAATGCAGTGCGGAATATATCCCATGACTCATTAAGAGTACCAAGAAAGAAAAGAGGAGTGACATCATCTGCAAAAGTGATGTCCTACGAAGTCAAGTTCTTGAGTATAGCATGGAACTAGCTCAAGTGAGCAGACATAGTCACATTCTCCTTCATGCGTAGATCCATAAGCTGCTTCAGCCAATACATCTGACTTGTTGTACTTTTCTTGTCATAGAGATTCTTGATTTTATCCCACAACTGCCATGCACTCTGTTCTTCCTTAAATACATTGTAATGAACCTATCATGTGAGAGATAATACAATAGTGGACTTGCATAACTCATCAAGCTCAAGCCATTCCTCATCTGGCATAGTTACAGGCGGCTGCCCGCTCAACCTCAATGGTTTGATCTGCGATTTCTGCACCAACACCTGCCAAATATAGCTCTTCCAATAAGAGTAATTCGTACCATCAAGCTTAGTGATGTTGACAATAGCATGATCAGTGGACGAACTCGCCATAATGCAGGCTGGAAGACTGCAAACAGTTCAAAAACTGCTTGCTGTTTACTGCAAAAAATGACCAAAAAATCACCAAAATCGAGAGAAAATAGTGAGAAAAGTGTAACCAAAGCTGCTGCCCACCAAGTACTAGTGAAAGTACATCATTTCATAATATTTCTGTATGAAAAATCCATGTCATTCCAGATTTTATATGCTTGCTGTAATAAATGACAGCAAGGTACTCTGAGAGTCAATTGCTGACCAAATCACTACACCAAGTCAATAAATGACAATCAAGACATGACCACTCATAAACGGACATAAATTAGTACCAAAAAGTCATCAAGACCCTGAGCAAACACCCAAACATGTCACCAAAGCATCCGTCAGTTGAGTAGGCATACCCCCTGGTTGGACAATAGGGCAAACTATATATAACACTGGCAAGACTTGACACCAGTACGTGTATGCTCACAAGAGTACAAAGCCCAAGCTCAGGTCAAAAGCAAATCCAAGATATCAGTGCATGAACCATGCAACATTTAAGTGTAAGAGATCCCAAAGTCTCAAGTATCTGCAAAATGCTCAAATAGCATAAACCTCCTGCTCAATGTCGGTCAAGTATACAAGATGCTCCCACTGGCACAAAAGGCGGATAAACAAGCTCAACAGCTCAATCAAACCAAGTCAAAGTACCAAAGACAAGTAACCAAGACAATGCATCAATAGCATCCCAAGAGCATGATGGCTACAAAGCGACTGTAGGTAGCATCCATGAGCAAGACATACATCCCAATAAAGATCTCTGACAACCAAAATGACATCCAATACAAAATTTCGGAATAGAAAATGAGAATCAAAGCAAGTCTTCAGAGATCACTAAAGTTCAACAAGTATATGGTACACTGTGCCAAGACAAATACATCAAGCCGTAGGCGTCAGGTAAGCATGTATCCAAAGAGCATATACTTATCAAAGCACTGACCACTGTCAAGCATAGACCGGTGTCAATAAGTGTGGGCTGAAATAAGCTCAAGCTTCCAAAAGCATCCGGATCCAATGACAAGCTCGAAGTCGTCCCTCGATGATCAATACATCATAGCATAACCCAAGACATACACCCGGAACCAATAGGCATATGTCAAAGCATGAAAGATAACTTCAGCCCAAGAGTATTCAGCATGCATTTAATGTTATAATCTGTGTATTTCCAGCCCCACAATCAGGTCAAAATCATAGCATGGTATGTAGTTTCAATCCCCCATTCAATCGGGATGCAATAGGCATCAAACCGATTATGTAGTCATGCCCAAACAAGCATAGGCATAAACTGTGAATGTAGCACTAGCATCAAATGTCTGCAGACTGTTTATAACAATCCTGAAATACTCTTTTCAGCCACCAAACCAATGCCTAATCTCAAAGGATCAATGTCAAGTATCAATACATGTGCAAAAAGCTTGAAATGGAGCCCCTAATGCCAAACTGGAGCTGGAGCTGAAGTAACTAGTGTGTGGCTGAATGAAATCTATCCAAAATCAGGTGCAGATTAGTGTGATGATGCTGCTACTCCTGCTGGTCCACGTGGTAGTTCTGGAGAGATCGGAGGGCTCAAACATGAGCTAAAGAGGCCTTGGAACAGGCCTCTAGCAGCCCACAACTAGTGGCAAAGAGATATGAAGATTGGAAGCTTCAATGGTGACTGCCCTATTTACCTAGACATGTGGACTAAAATAAATCTCTAAAATAATGAAGAAATATCTCAATGTCAATGCCGTGATGGTGCCTCAATAGGCCAGGAAGAAGCTCGGGAAGCTAGGGAGTGATGGGAGCTCAAAAGAATGAGCCATGGCTGCTGGGAAGGAGACCCAATGCGAGTGGGGAGTTGATGGGAAGCTGAGAATGCCATGAGCCAAGCTCAAGAGTCAGGAATCCAAGCTCTGATACCAATTGAAAGGTGAGAAGGATCGAAGCTTGCACGCGAGAGCTATGGCGAGAGAGCAAGAGCAAGAAAGAGAGAGACAAGAAATGGGAACTCCAACTGTCACAATGTGTGACCGGGCCTTCCTTTATTCAAACTGTCACTAAAAGAATAAAGAATAAAGTGACGATGATGGGCGCCCGCCACCTGTAGTGTGCAGTGGTGATGACTGTCAGTGTAGTAATACACGGGCGACTAGGTAGAGGCGCCTTTACCCCCAACAGAAGGATAGACAACCCCCCTAAAACATCACACTTTTCGTAGCATTTTTAGCATTATGATTGGGGGTTGTTTGAAATACAGCCACTCATTGGCTACTACTCACAAATAATCTTGTCTTTCTTCTGTCTCACCATTGCACCTCAATTATTTTACAAATCGTTTTTGTGTTAAAAATGATCACCAATAGAAGCAAGAGACAACTACCTTCCATCTCCACAACCTTCATTTTATGAATAAAAGTTGAGTTTGGATAAGTAGAACTAATTTCCACTACTATTAAAGTTGCATGTCACCTCATTCATCCCCTTATCCTTCTATAGTCCAACTCTCAACCGCCTCCCAAACCCAATGATCCTACTAGAATCAACTCCCCACCCCCTCCAAAACCTAATAATATGAATTTGTTAAAAGCCTCTATTTTAATCCACTCTAGAAAAAGAATAAGAATACCCTAACATAGTCCACACAAACCCCCTATTTGGGACAACAAAGAGTGAAGATCTCCCACAAATTTAAGTTGGGTCAGAGAGCTTTCTTCTTGAATAGCAATAGATAACCTATTTTTTCTATTTAGAATAGTCCACTACATCCTAGGAGATCACAAATCAATACAATAGTACTTCACAAAAGCTTTAGCCTATTCTTCCCTAGTCTTCTCTTAGTACAACTCTCTTCTACAGCACACAATAATCTCTCTCTTCCAATATGCTATTTCCTTGTTGGTCTTGTCCCTAATATAGGCACTGAAAACAGTCGTATACTTTCACCAAATTTTGCAAGGCTAGGCTTGGATGCATCTGCACTGTCAAAACTCTTCTCCCACTTGTCTAAGATGTCTAGGGTCACAAGAGTGGTCACTTATAGAAACAAATTCTCAACATTTGCATTCATGTTGAGTCATAAAATCCACTTCCAACTTCTTGACTAATGACCATAGATAATGTGAATCCAACACAAACATAGGCAAAGCAATCCCATAAGCACATAGGTAAGATATTGTCACTACCAAACTTGTCATAAGATTTCAACTATTGGATATACAATCACATGACACATGAATATAAATATGTATTAAACATGCAAGCACTTTGATATGTAAGATCCACATATTTATTAATGGTGTTTCTTAATGCATGTATATCCTCACAGAAATTTTGATATAAAAAACACAATGTATGCAAGAGTCATGGAATTATAGAAATAATCCCTACAAACTTTCATTTTTCACTCCACCTTTCACCATTGCTACAACTACTACTTCTACTACTATGTAATCTATTACCACCTACCCAAGTACTGAAGAAGTGATTGGTTTTAGAAGATATAACGGACAAGACAATTCCTTCCACTTATTACTATCTACCTAAATACAAAAGAAGTGGTTGATTCTAGAAGAGATAATGGACAAGACAATTCTTCCCATCTAGGTAGAGAGAAGAGGAAGGTGAGATATTGGTAATGAGGTGTTGGCATAAAAAAACATTTGTAACTTTTTTCGTGCTGTGGTAAATTTTTTTAAAAAGGCCATGCACCTAATCACAGTGATCCAACAAGACAAATGTATTCTGCAAATTATTCTATATTTTCTCAAAATCTACCTCTAAGAATTTAGATGGCCCTCATCGAAAGGTTGCCCCTCCTCCTTTCAACACTAGTTTAAGCTACTGTAAATCAAATATGATCATGGAGAAGCTATGATAATATATTGAAATAACACTTTGCAAATTGCCAAAATACTCCATCTCATCCACTATAATATTCAGATTTGTAGCCCACCATCCACTCTTTTGTTCAAACTTTGCCATGACACTACATTCCATTATCGAGCATAATTTGTAAATGTGTTCCACTTAGAAATATCACCCATGCAACCATGCCATGTTGTAGACCCTGTACTATACATTGAAGCGCCTAAATTAGTTGTTGCATACAGTTGCTAGATACAACAACAACAAAAGCATGTGTTTACCTTTCGATTATATCCCCTCAAGAACTCCCACTCCTCCCCAAAGACTTCCTTCCCTTGATGTAAAGTTGTTGTTAAGACATCATGCAACCGCCTTACATGCATGAACTGTGGCAACTCCTCCATGCCCTCAAGATATTGAATAGGTTGATGATGTGTACTACATCAAAATTTTGATCATGTTGCCTCCCATTTCCTTCTAGCATGCTCATAGCTACTCAACACTTCTCCATGGATCCAAGGTACAACCTACAAAAATGATTCACTTTCTCCTCCATGCATCCATCCATCCTGTTCTCTATCCCGTTTCTAAGTACCACATCTCTTGTTAATCTATTGTCATCCTTCAATGTCTACAGCACCCTGTTATCTAAATCCACTATTGACCACCACTTCAAAATATATACCAATCCCTTTGACACTATCCAACCTTTAGCCATGTTTCCCCTCTAGATGAGCCCCTGTCACACAAATCCTTTCAGGATTTTCATGAAATACTCCAAACAGAACATCCATGTGGATGAGACCTACAATATCCACTTTGTCCACTAGATGTACTAAGAGGTAAGTCTAGATCATGAGCATGCTTATGGATAAATACTTCTCAAAGAGATTTATTATCTCCACTACTCTATACCTTGTGAATTCAATCAAGGATGTCCTTATCTCCCTCTACAAGAACCATTATACTAAGTTCAAAAACTTATAAATTGTCAAACATATCTCTAGAGTAAAACAACATGTGATTGAAATTAGTAGTATAAACTTCGAGAACGTTAATGGATTATGTACTATAGATTGATGCAAAATGTAGAATAAATCTTCTCTTCGACTTGCCTTTGTTGTTGTTGTTGTAACATTTGGATTTGTTGTTGTTGAGTCTGCTGCAGTATGTGCAATAATTGTTGTAGAGTATCTCCTAAAGAATCACCCATCTTGGAGTTCTCTTACACCGACCTTCACGTCGAGTTCACCAATGTCGCAGCACGTAGCCTTGAAGGTCACCATAGGGGTTTGGCAAGAGAAGAATGTATGGGGGTTCAAGAGCTTAGACTCTGGAGATGGTAGAGATAAGAGAAGGGTTGAAGGTTTCAAGCCAAGTTCTTGAAGATAAGAGACAACAGGGTGAAGGTAGATTCAGGGAGAGGAGTAGACGGAAGAGAAGGGGTTCGAAGAAATTGAAGTTGTACAATAATACTCCCAAAAATAAATAGAAAATGAAGAAGAATACTAATAGAGATGAAGCCTGTCAGTTTCTTTCAGCATTATGAGAAGATATAACTCTAATAGACAAAAACGTGTATAAAATAATACCTTCCTCTATGCTGCTCAAATCACCAATCTAATGCTTCCATTGGCTCCAAAAGGGGGGTAAAATAACAGCATACCTAGTCAAAATTCTGCCAAATCACTCCTTCATCCCCCCCTTCGAAATGCTCTTCACTACCTGAAAACAGCGATCGCACGTCATGAAATTTCATCAATCTCTCTTTTCACATAAAATATTCTCAAATTGGCTGAAAGATACATGCTTTCTTTTACATGCCATCCTAATCTAGAAGTTGTCTATATTTTTATGGATTTTTATAAGAGAAAATATTTAGAATATAAAAAATTAGCTAAAAACTTGTCAAAAAAAATCCAATATTTTTAGCTATAGACACTAGCACTAATGCCTAAAGTGGCATTGACTCTCTAAATCTAAAAGGAAGCCACATTCTAGATTTTTTTACACGGTGTGTGCGTAGCAGCACAATAGTAGGTGATGAGAGCTGCTAACTTCGATATATAGGAGTAGTGGTCAGAAACTGGTGAAGTGGGCCCTGTAAAGGGATATCAAAGTCAACCCGTATGTGTGCATATGCTAGGCATATCATAATCATGTGCTGCTTTGATTATACACTCTGTAGTCCACACAGCTTGCATAACCTCATCTCCCTTGCCTGTCCACTCCATGCACCTGTCTCGATCAATAAAGTGTGTGATCGAGTTCGAAGTCATGCAATACTTCGTCTAAATACCACTAAGAGCAGGTTGGCTATGTATGGTTGTGTGTGTGCCTCTGCCTACATGTAGGATTCCCAACATGAAGAATAGATATGCATATTGTAATAAGCAAGTTTGCCATTTGCTCCCTTGCTTTGATGTTTTGCTTGATATGCTTGTAAGAGGTCTGATTGAAATGTGTCCATGCATATATCTTCAGATGCCATATCTAGATATCTATCCACTCGCCACCCTTTAAACCATTTTCATATATCAAGTGCCCATCCTGTTGAAATCACTGTACTTTTCCACATTTTTTGTATGTGTGTGCTAGCATCCCATGCCTGTTTGGGGAGCCTATTTTCATCCACTTGACGTACTCATGTGGCATATCTCAGTACTCAAATCATAACATGTACCTCAATTGGCCAACAGCCAATTTCCAAAAGCATAAGTACATATGGTGTGGTGCTTTTGATGCCCAAATGTCTATGAATAAAAACTTTTTGTAGCTTCTCAATGTCGTTCCATGCAGATGAGGAGATGCTCCTCCCCCCCCCCCCCCACACTTCCCTTGAGTATTTCTTTAAAGTTTGATTTAGAGAGTTATGTTCTATTCTTTTATGCAAGTGAGTTAGGTTAAAAGTACAAATTAAATTCTTTATATGAAAAGAATATTTAAAAAGTAAAAATTTATAAAGAATTGATGATTAAGACCTATATTTCTTCTAATTAAAAAGATGAATAGTCAAAAGATTAAAGGTAAAAGAAAAGTAGTAGAGATGTGACTTAGGGAAGTAGTCTTCTCAATATTATGCAAGTTCATGAATAAGCTTCTCAATCATTGGCATGTCTAAGTGGGAGAGACTTTTAAATGGTAGGAAATCCTAAGCTTGCTAAGTAGTAGGCAAGCTTAGAGGTGGGTAGGCTTGGAGAGATGTGGATGGCTTTCCCCTTCATGATCCAACACCTTGTCCACTTATCTTTCTCTTTCTTGTAGTAGTTGAAGATCTTGCCCTTGGTTTTTTTGATAGTTTTACCACTACAAAGAGACATGGGACATGATGTACATTAGTGGTTTTGTTTATCTTCCTTGTGTAAATTCACGTGTTTATCTTGTAATTGGTTTTTTTTATAGTTTTACCACTACAAAGAGAGAGAGAGAGGGGGGAGGGAGAGGGAGGGGGAGAGAGAGAGAGAGAGAGAGAGAGAGGAGCTTGAGCTTTGCAAAAGGAGGAATCAAAACCCTCATATAGAGCCTTCCTCTAGTAGGTAAAAGCATGTCTCGTGATGTTAATAATGATGTAGTCTTCTAGGATGAATATATGCCTTCACTATGATGTTGATGCATCCTCTAATCACCTTGTTCGAATACTAATGTTAGGGTCCTTCATCATACAATTTCTCAAATTATTACAAAATCAAAAAGAAACACAACTTGCAAGAAAGAAGGGAAGTAGAGAGAGCATGCATGACACAAACTTGGATAGAATCTCCCCCATGCATGGGTGAGCACCTCTCCCAAGCATATATATTGATTGTATGAATCCAAAAAATATTTCTTATGAAGAAAATTTAAGATAGTGATGAAGAAGGAGAAGAAGACAATGAGGCAAAATCGAAAGAAGAGGAGCATCTTGAAGGCCTTTACATGGCTTTCAAGAAGAAGTGAGCTAAAACAGCGTCTCTTGATATTCCAAATGATGAAGGGCTACTCTAAAGTGTCCATCCCCTTTTGTAATTTTTCTTACATCATCTTATAAGCCTTGTAACTTCAAACATATACACCTTAGTAGCCAATACCATTATGCGTAAAGGCCCAAGTTCTCTAAATCTTCCATATCTCTAATTACAAGTGACCAAGCCAAGGATGCCTCTAATCATCTTGAGAAGGCAAGCCAATGAGCCTCTAGGCTACTCAAGGATGGACACGTCCTTGATTAAGTGATGTGGTGACCAAGCTATTGCAAAAGAAAGTCATGCATAAAGCTTTGTGCGTCATGAGTTTGAGGGGGGTGTTGAAATATAAAACCAATGATGTGCAAGGGGAATAGAAAAGAGACACAATAGTTAGACTTTATTATTTTATATTGTGGTTTTTTCCCATCAACAAAGAGAGTCTCTCTACACTCATACACCATAGGAACCCACCCTTCACTTATCAACTCCATTAATTATGGGAATCTATTAGAAACCACTTAGATGAAATAGTTCCTACCAAAACCTGAATTGTAAAGCCTTCATAAAAGCACCTGCTTCCCTTTGAATAATGGCATTCATTCGTTGTGCTTCAACTCTTGTGCTGCTAATATACACACTCTTTTATTCTCCCTCCCCTCCATCTCTCTCAAAAATTATAACAATCTCCTCAAATGCTGCCATAGCAACACCTTTCTCCTCAACCTTAGTATTCAATATGCCAAATGTAAGTTACTTCTTAACACTCAAAGCAGTTGCAAAACATGAAGCCATTAGTAGACTACCTATTTGATATGCTAACAATTTGATCTATATCTATGTACTCAATAATGCACATCCTTACCTGCCTCACTAAAAGCCCATAGTGTAAATTAGACTATACATATCTAAATATGCAACTAATTGTATTTAAAGTGAGCCTTTTTAGGTACCTACATAAACTAACTCACAAGCCCAACAACATAACTCAAGTTTAGCCTTGTGATAGCCATGTAACTCAAACTCCCTACTATCCCCTTGAACATACTAGGGCCTTCTATTTCACCTCCAATATCATGACTTAGCTTTACCTTTTGGTCCAAAATGACATATATCTAAGCATAATGTCTTTGGTGAATCAAATACCCTAAGTACACTTGATCAACTTAATTCCTAGAAAGTATTATAACTCAACCAAGTCTTCCATCTCAACTTTCAACTTCAAAAGACCCTTGATATTAGCAATCATTCCTATGCTTACTATCACCTATAATAATCAAATCATTCACATACATGACTATGATGATCAAATTTATAGTACCCTTCCTCACATAGAGTGAGTGATTATATATAAAACATTAAAATCAATGTTGATAATATAGTTTCTAATCTTTTTTTATAATGCTTTGGGTGCTTATTTTAGTCCATATGGTGCCTTCTTTAACTTGCACACACATGTGGAATGCTTCATATGTTGATCATATGCTAGTTGTTTCATGTACACCTCTTCTTTCAGAAGGTATTCTTTACATCCATCGAATGTAAATTCCAACCTTACAGTACTACCAACATAATCATACATCTAATAGTTGTCATTCTGGCAATTGGATTGAATACCTCCTCATAATCTATGCCATATGTCTGAGCATAGCCTTTACCAATAAGTCATGTCTTATACTTGCTAATATAACCATCTTCATTATATGATTGATCTTATAGACCCACTTATAGCCAATAACCTTGGCCAATAAGGCATGTCTTATACTTGCTAATATAACCATATTCATTAATATGATTGATCTTATAGACCCACTTATAGCCAATAACCTTAGGCAATATTACTAAATCCCATGTTTTCTAGCCTCTTATATAGCCATCTCATCATCCCTAACTACATCCCAGTTTCAAGATGACCAACAACCTCCTCAAAACATGTGGGTTATATATCCTCTCAATAACTTTTATCATGCAAGCATAATGATGAGCTATGTAACCTTCAACCCATAGTAGAATATCTAACTTCACTAAATCTTTGTACCACTAGATCACTCATTAGAGCCTTGTGTTTTTTGCACATCTAGTGTCCGGATAGTAGGGATACCAAGCTCATCATCCAAACATTTTGAATCACTAGAATCTCCATTAAGAAATGAATAGCTAGTAGCTACATCAGTATTATCATAAACTTTCTTCTTCCCGTTGTCCATACGATGTCCATACTAGTTGGCCTTTTCACATTTTTGACTATAATAGAAGATACTCTTGAAGATATAGAACTTTTCCTTTGTCTCTCACGCCAAATGTTGAGTATAAATCCACTACCATATGATGTCTTTTGTCCACGAAGTGTGTGAAATTCTTTCTTTTTTATTTCCACATGACCATGATCTATCATCATCATCATCATTCAATGCATCATCACTAGATGCATACTAAATGGCATTGTTGCTCACACTAAACTCACATATGATAGGGTTATAATAGCAATACTCTTTTACTCAATAGCATATCTGATAAACATGCATGTTTTTAGCCTTTGTTTTACGTTTCTTCCTTAATTCATAAGTCCCATGAATATGTAATATAATAAAAGACTTTCAAGTGTGGCACATCAGTCTTCATACCTATAAATCATTCCTCAAAAGTCATACCATGAACTCTAGTTGTGAAAGTTCTATCCATACTGTAAATAATGGTTTGAAGCACTACCTTCACAAGTACAAAAAAGCTCAACTTAACCTATTGCTCAAGCTACCTCTCACATAGCCAGCTTGTGATCTAGCTCTAAACCATCTCTCTCCCTCTCTCTCCCTATCTCTCCCTCTCTCTCCCTCCTCTCCCTCCTCTCTCTCTCTCTCTCTCTCTCTCTCTCTCTCTCTCTCTCTCTCTCTCTCTCTCTCTCTCTCTCTCTCTCTCTCTCTCTCTCTCTCTCTCTCTCTCTCTGTCTCTCTCTCTCTGAGAACCTATGAATGATACAAAGTCAAATGGTCCACAAAGTTCAATAGGCTCTCCTAACTTACCTATATGTCATTGTAGTGTAAATGGAGGAGAAGGTGTTATTGGTCTCATAATCCAAGTGATGCCCTTCTTAAATCTGGAATTACTATCATGATCAAATATCTCCAGGTTTTTAAGGGTAGGAACTTTTTTTATTTGATTTTTTTAATTTCTAAATAATCGCACTTAGAATGGAAGATTCTAAGTGTCAAATTGCTTGTGATTAAAGTCACTATTTATTAATTTACAATAATCATGTTTAACATCAATTTATGATTTTCATGTCAATTGGTCCTTCATAAGGCAAAGTATTACACAAAGAAATAAGAAGGAATTTCTAAGCATTATATGATTTAAAATATCAATATGTCATCATTATTTACAATCCCGACTTTTGTTAGAATAATGAAATATATAGTTTGCAAAGTTAAATCTAATTAGGATATTATAAAAACATAAATTGAATTTTTATTAATATGTCTTATATTTCATCTAACACATCTATTATTATATAAATATAAAAATGTCTAACTAATCTATAATAATGTTAATTTAATAAAAGAACCTTAGGACTAAACTATTAAAAATGTAATTATATTCTCTTAAATTTATTATCATTACCTTTAAATAATTATATGACCTTATTTATAACATTTCTTATGTATTTATTATCATTTTAAAGAAATACAGATGGATCTACCCGAGTATTAAGATTGATGTTATCGTTACTTATCCCTGCAATAGGAGTCGAAGAGGATGGGTCTGTTGTTTTAGATGGACCTCCTTCACTCAATGGTCCCACCATATTGACGTGCTCGCATCGTGGAGGCATCACAGATAAGTAGAGTAAAGTTCTAAATGCTCTTACCCTCTTTCACTCGCTCACCGTCTCATTGGTATAGCTTCGCCCTTTGGCCTACACCTTTTCTACAACTCACCTGAGCCCCTATATCTATAGGTGTGGAAGGGGGGGGGGAGGGGAATACGCTGCCTATGTCATCAAGCTTGTGAGGTGTCAATTGGTGGCATTAGTATATACTTGATTTTTTCAAAGATTTATTGTATGTCATTTGGTAAAAATTCTAGATTATTAGCTAAACATAAAATTGCCATTTGGCATATAATATCTAGATATTTAAAGGTTAATTGTCACTAATAATATATTCTTATAATATTAATTTTTATTAAAAAGTTATGGATGTATGATGTGTCAACCTAACTTTTTTTAACCTTAAAAAATAAGATTAATGGGGAGGAGTACTCTGTCTGGCACTACTTTCTCTCTCCCTCCAATCATTATCTTCCTTCTCTCTCTTCTTTGTCTTCACGGGGGGGGAAGATCGCACCCTATTTGGTTGTGACCCCCCAATTATCTCACCTTCGCTCTCCTTTTTTTTAAATGAGGGGGATTCTTATGCCTATGAGGAGGGAAAATTTTATTAGCATTGAGAGAGTAGGATTTGCATGAGGACCGAAGGAGAGAAATTAAAAATATATACTTGTGTAAAGAAAACTCTTGCGTGGTTTATGGATGAAAAAAAATGGGTCCAGTACATCCTGATCCCCTTAGAGAAATCAAGATGTCCTCACCTTAAGAGAAACTCACAGTGGTCTCTTCTGAGAATGGACTCCTCGATCCATGTAGCATCCTCTTCAGGGAAGTCCTTCCATTGCACAAGGTACTCATGAAGAGTACAATTCCTAAGAGATTTTTCTCTAATTTCTAGGACTCATTTAGGAGGCTAAACGTCCAAAATTCCATGTGTTGCATTGCAATTTTTCCATCATCCAAAACATGATCAAGGCTAGGAACATAATGTTTCAAGAGACTTACATGAAAGACACTGTAGATTTTGAGATGAGGAGGAAGTTCTAACTTGTAAGCATTTCTACCAAGACATTTGATAATTTTGTAGGCACCACAATATCTTAGACTGAGATTTTTGAACTTTCTAAGAGTGAAAGAATTTTTCTTTGCTTGAACCCTCAAGAAAACCAACTTGCCTTCCTTGAGAGTCTGGAAAGTCCTATTGGTGTCAACATAGGTCTTGTGCTACCTTAATATCCTAGCAGATTACTTTGATTTGCTCCTCTATTTCTTTAAACATTTTCTTGATGCTTTGACTCTCAGAGGTCTCTCAAAGTCAAATTGGAAAAATTAAGAGGAGACAAGGAAAGATACTGGATCTGTTTCCTTGATTCCTTATTGCAATACTAGGCCCTCAAGATGCCTTCCAACACTTGATTGACTTGTTCAGTATGCCCAACAGTTTGAGGATGATAGGTTGTATAGAAACATAATTGAGTGCCAATAGCTTGGAAGAGACATGTCCAAAATTTAGAGCTGAATAATGAATCTCTATCATTGACTGTCCTTTTTGGCATCCATGTAGTCAAAAAATTTCTTTGACAAACAATCTAGCAATGCCAAATGCTTTCAAGATATAGTTCATAGGAATGACATGAGCAGCTTTTGTCAATGTATCCATGACTACTAGAATTGAGTCATATCGTCCTCGCATAATTGGTAGACCAACTATAAAATCCATACTGATATACTTCCACTTCATTTGTGGTATGTCAACTTGATGTAGCTCTCTTGGAAGTTTGATCCCTTTAGCCTTAATTCACTGTCAACTCAAGCATTGAGCTACAGACCTCAGCACATTAGCTTTCATTATTGGCTAGTGATAGCTCTTTCTAACAGCATTTATAGTCTTAGCATAGATAGGTTGATTAGCTAGAGGGCTATCATAGGCCTCCCAAAGAATATTCTTCTTGAGATTTCAGCAGTTTGGTACACATAGCCTATGTTGATAATATAAAAGCTCACCTTTAATGTGGTAATGTTTGTATCTGGTTTTCACATTTGAGCCATCACCTCTTGATTTGATGGTCCTTCTAAACTCCAGAGAATCTACATCCTTAGGGATTTAAGTGACCACAACTTCCAAAATAGGATTGATTGGCATGGAAATTAGGCTTGTAAGAAATCATGTGTTGGTGGGATCTTCTAAAAATAGGAAGCTGAGAAATGATTTCCTACTTAAAGCATCAACTCCCACATTATCTTTTCCAAGGTGGAACTTGATCTCAAAATCAAATTCCTAGAGCACTTCAATCCATCTCCTTTGCCTCATGTTGAGATGTGGCTACATGAAGATCCATTTGAGACTCTTGTGACCAGTCACAAGTATGATTCTTCTACCTAGCAAATAGTGATGCAATAGTTTCAAGGCATGTATGATGGCTAGAAGCTCAAGGTCATGTGTAGCATAATTTTTCTCATAAGATTTGAGCTTACAAGAAGAGTAAGCAACAGGATGTCCTTCCTAGGTGAGAATGCATCCTAGTGCCATAATGCTAGCATTGGTGATGACCTCAAATTCCTTCATGAAGTCTAGCAGCTTTAACATGGGAGCAGTGGTGAGATACTCTTTTAATTTGGCAAAGCTTTCCTACTCTCATTCTACCCACATGATCTTGGCTGCCTTTTGAGCAACTCAATGAGAGACTCCCAGGGAATGATCTTTAATGAAGGTTCTATACCACCTCGTCAACCCTAGAAATCCTCTGATTTCATTAACATTCTGAGTTTGGTGGCTAATCATGGTGGATATCCTTGATCTTGGAAGGATCCATGGAGATGCCCTCCTTTGAGACGATGAACCCTAGGTATTCAATTGTCTTCTTGAAGAATTAACACTTCTTTTTTTTGGTGAAGAGCTTGTTCTCTTGTGAAGAGTTTGATAACAATCCACAAACGATCTAGATGCACTTCTTCTTCCTTAGAGTAAGTGAGAATATCATCAAAGAACGTGAGAACAAACTCATTAAGATATGGCTTGAAGATATCCTAAACTAGCTTGTTAAAAGTAGCAAGAGCATTTGTCAAAAGACAGTACGATGAACTCATAATGGCCATACCTGATATTGAAGGCTATCTTTGGGATGTCTTATCCTTTTATCTAGATTTGGTAATATCCAGATCTCAAGTCAATTTTTGGCAAGATCATAGCTCCTTGCAATCTGTCCAACAATTCATCGATCCATGAAATCAAATATTTATTTTTTATGGTAACATGATTCGATCCCATATAATCAATTTGTAATCTGAGGGTTCCGTCCTTTTTCTTTTGGAATAGGGCAGGAGCAGCCCAATGAGAATTACTAGGATGAATGAACCCTTGTTCCAACAATTGCTTCAATTGCTCCTTTAGTTCAATAGCCTCCGAAATTGACATTTTGTATGGTCTTCTTGTGACTAGTTCAGCTCTGGAAATTGATTTTATCTCATGGTCTACTTTCTACTCAAGAGGTAATTATGTCAATTCCTCAAGAAAGATGTTAGTATATTCACTCATTAGCGATGAGGGCTCATCTTCATCTTCGATATCCTCTACCTTATTTGGTTTAATTAGGTAAAATGGGAGCCCTTTTCTAATTCCTTTCAAGATTAGACTAGCTTTGGCTAGCCAAATTTTTGGTTTGCTCGATTTTCATTGTGCCTGGACTGTTTCACCTAGAATTTTTTAAATGAGACCTATCCCTCACCACAATGAATATTTTCCTATTTGGGACTTAACAAATCCATCCTAATAAACAATCATATGCCCCTAGAGACATAACCCAAAAGTTTGCTGCTGTAGTTTCACCATCTAACTAAAATTGCATTCTATTGCACTACAAGATATAGACCTTATACCGACATTTAAAGCGACGAAAATACAAACAACAAAATTTTCCCCCATCGTCGCAAAAAGTGTCGTTATTAACGACGCCATAGAAACGTCACTATTGGCGTCACTATTGGCGATGCTAATAGCGACGCAACCAGTAAGTTTGCGACATGCATAGCGACGGCAATAGCGATGCGAGCAGTAAATTTGCGACGCTAATAGTGACGGTAACAGGGATAAAAACATTTGTGGCAGGGCAGCAAGCTGCCCTGCCACATATAGCACTGTGTATTGTATGAGAGCCATACAAAATAGTTTCTGCACTACTGTATACAAAGCGCTTGCAAACAAAAAGAATGTATACTGAAATCATAAAACTGATACATGAAATAAATACATGATCGCATAAAAAGAGATTGGTACAATCATGACAGGATATCACTAATACATAGAAAATGTCTACATAGATCAAGCGACTAAAAAATAAAGGTGTGTGAACTCTAAGGATCCAAGGGCGAGCTACAAATCCTCGTCCCCCAAAAGCTCGTCCCGCCGCAAAGGAGCATCAAACGGACTCTGCAGAAAAATAAAAAACACATCAATCCACCATATAATAATGCATTCAAATATCTCATGGTAACTACGGATAAGAAAGATAAGTGACTTACAGGGCCGCCGCGTCTATACAATCGGTCGATCAATGCATTGAGACCGTGCCTCTCTGCATATCGAGTCTCAAGGCCTTGCGGATCGCGATTTGTAATGGAGTGCTGCAAAGAAAACAAAATGCTAACTGTTAGAAACATGATTGTCAGTACAAAGAATATTTCAAAAAAACAAACAAGCAAAACAAAAGAAAAACTTACAAAGTCCTCCAAATATGTCCTGTGGCCGCCACTCCCAAGATGATGGACCACTCCGGCCTCGAGTCGTGCCCTCGTCGTCTCACGCTGCTGACTCCAACATCCTGGAGTATTTTTAGCATTCTCCCTCAGTCGACGCCGGTCGTCTGCATCTAACCACTCGGGCTTTGCAGCCCCACTCTTGATTGCCTTGTGTGCGTCGGATCGTCTATGTGATATGTATGCACGCATGCAATCCATCATCTAGCCCATAGAGAATCTATCTACTGCGGCTGGCACCGGAAACTCCTCGTGCAAGGATGCTACTATGTAGTCCTTGCTCCCCTCCGGTATGTTCTTCCAATGATCCAGGACGTTGTGCCGAAAAACTTGTTGGCACAACTCTCTCATGCGAACCATCACCCTCCTCCCCTCATCATTCATGATGATGGCTCCTGACCTACTATCGACCAGATATCCATAACCCCTAGGAGTCTGCCTAAGATGGGTCCTCTCCCATCTGTGTCCACGCTCCTGGGCATATCCAGGAGACCCCTCTACATCCGGTGTACCGATGGGGGTAACCTCTCTCGGAATGGCACCCAAAGGGATGGCACCCCTGTTGATGGCTGCGCAAAAGCCGGAGTAACTAGAGTAGACATCCCCATAGGTGTGACAAATCTTGGAGGTGATGCAGCTCCAGCTGAACGATGAGATGGAGACACCATATCCGTGTCTCCACAGCAGCATCCCCCTGATCCCGATGCAGTCCCTCCCTCTGGCCCAAGTCGTGAGCGTCGAGATCGTCTAAGCATCCGATCGCGCTGAAGCAGATCTAGCAGAGCGCCCTGACGAAGAACGAGACAGCTCCTGGTCTGCCATCTCTCTGAATCTCGCGAGCTGGTCTGGAGACATGCGTGCGAAGATGTCTTGCAACTCCTCATCGCTCATCCCTCAACTCATCTTGAAAATGTCACCTACACAGATAAAAAATGGTGTTAGAATAATCAATTTAAATTATACAAAGCACAGTAATATAAATCATTTTTTTAAAATCCCTCTTAAAATGCATATCTTATGTACCTTTATAAGAGATTGGTCAACGAATTGAGTAAGTGGATGCTCCAAGTATGAAGTATCCTATGGTCCCATGTTAATCTCCTGACACAACTCCGCATACACTGGAAGGCCGATAGACATGTCACCACAAAAGAATGAGTCCGCCTCGTTCTCAAAAAATTATTGGACTCTTGTATTTCCATCATTGTTAGCCGATGCTGGCTCCAAGATTTCGACGGCCTCCACCCCTTGTAATATCGACCCCTCTATTTGCATATTATCTTCATCTATGCTCGGAACATCGCTTTGATCATATACTCTCGCACTTCGGGGAGTTGAAGGTATAACATACCACCATCGAGGTTGTCGGGGTTTTGGATAGAAGATTACCTGTTCACAAACACGTACAAAGCGAGTTCAAACCATTGTGACATAAACTATGTCGTATTACAATTAGCAAGCAAATGACTCCATGCACCTGTTCACAATGGGCCGGCAACACAAAGATGTCGCGCAAATCTGTCCATTTTTTTTCGAAATCTATTTCGAGAAATCCCGATGGACCTCGTCGAACTGTTGCTCTAGCTCCTCCAAGTACCACTTTGAGCCATTGCACATCGAATATTATCATGGAGAAGCTACGGTAATCCACCGTAATAATACTTTGCAAGTTTCCAAAATACTCCATCTCATCCACAACCGTGTTTGGATCCGTTGGTCGTCGTCGGCTCTCTTGCTCGAACCTTGCCATGACACCACAATCCATTGTGGAGCGCATTTTGTCAATACGCTCCACGCGAAAATGCCGTCCGCACGACCACACTGCACTATATATTTTGTATTGTACATTGAAACACTCAAATTAGATGTCGCATATAAAATTTAGATACGACAGATTCTAAACCCCTCATCACCTTTGGATTACATCCCCTCGAGAATTCCCACTCCTCCATTGAGACCTCTGTCCCTTCGCTGGATGCTACGGTCAAGGCTCCATGCAACCATTATGTTGACATAAACTGCGGCATCTCCTCCATGCCTTCGGGATATCGAATCGGTCGATGACGTGTACTATGTCGGAATTCAGCTCGCGCTTCCTCTCGATCTTGCCTTGCAATCTGGTACTGGCGAGCCATGTCTCCATGGAGGCATGGTGCAACATACAAAAGCGATTCACCTTCTCTTCCATTGAGGCATCCATTCTTTTTTCTATCCCATCTCCAAACACCACATCTCCAATCAGTCTATCATCGTCCTTCAACGTCCATAGCATTTCATTATCTGGTTCCACCGTTGGTAGCCATTGTGAAATATGCACTAACGCCTCTGACACCAACCAACCTTCGGCCATGCTACCTTCTGGCCGAGCTCGTTGTCGCACAAAGCCTTTCAGGGTTTTCATGAAGCGCTCCAGGAAGAATATCCATCGCGTATGGACAGGTCCAGCAATCTCCACTTCGTCCACAAGATGCTTAAGAAGGTGGATTTATATCGTGAGCATGCTAGTGGGCAGGTATTTCTCAAAGAGACAGACCGTCTCCACTGCTCCCCACCTCATGGATTCAATAGAGGACGTCTTAATCTCTTTCTATGAGATCCATTGCATCAAAGTCGACAACTTGTAAATGGCCCCGCGAATTTCTGGAGTAAGGCATCCTGTGATCGCGATCGGTAGGACAAACTGCCACAAATGAGAAAGCATTATGAATAATGGCCACTTTCCAAATTGCAAAATGCCCACGCTAATTACAATCCATTCGTAGCACAAACCTGACATATCTTATGCCAATCATGGGATTTTAGCCTCGACAATTGGTCGTCTTTAGAAAATGCAGACCTGAGAGAACGCATCATACCCGTCGGAGTGCGGATAGACTTGATTACTTGCTTCACAATGCGCTCTTCTTTAGTGGACAAAACCCAAGGAGTGCGAGAAAGCTGCACGTGACCATCAGCACTCGACTGCGGCCAAAGCGCATAGTAATAAAATTTGTTTCAATCAATTCTACTCATAGTCATAACATTTGAAGAAAATATCCTATGCTCAATTTAAGGGATTCTTCTTCTATAGAAATACTTTTGGGTTCATTTTGATGAGGTACCATAATGACCATTAGCTAGGGTATCATTTTCTTTTAGTCCTTCCGTTGACTAGTTGGCATGATTTCTAATTTGTTATGCCTATAAAGTTAATACAAAAACAATGAATTATGCATATCACAATTAGATCCCCTACTTGGACATTATGAAGGATATGACCAATTTTAAGCCATCTTAAAGAGTCAACAATGTACGTGGCCCATGGCAAAGCACATTGCATACCATTATCGATAAGTTTATTATCATGCATCTTAAATCTCCCAATTAGACTTTATAAAGTGTATGACTAATTTTTAGCCCTCTTAAGGAGTCGATGTAATGGTACCCATAAAAAAAGTAAAGTGCATACCATTACCATAATCATGGATATGTTATCGTTCCAATATATACACACACATGTGGACTACATCTTGAGTATACAAAAGCTATCCATTTGAGTAGACATACATCTCCATAAAGCTATCCATTTGAGTATACATCTCTTTCTCTTTCTCTCCCTCTCTTTCTCTCGCATTTCCTCTCCCTCTCACAATATATCCTAACACTCTCCAAAAGCAAAAGGGAGAGGGAGAGAGAGAATGCACTCTCCCTCCCTCTCCCTCTCTCTCTCTCTTTCTCTTTCTCTCCCTCTCTCATTTCCTCCCCCTCCCTCTCCCTCTCCCTCTCTTTCTTTTTCTCTCCCTCTCTCTCCCTCTCCCTCTCCCTCTCCCTCTCTTTCTCTCTCATTTCCTCTCCTAAACAAGCAAAAAAGAAAGTGACTTAAACCTTAAACAAGCAAAAGGGAGAGGGAGAGAGAGAATGCACTCTCCCTCCCTCTCCCTCTTGCTCTCCCTCTCTTTCTCTTTCTCTCCCTCTCTCATTTCCTCCCCCTTCCTCTCCATCTCCCTCTCTTTCTCTTTCTCTCCCTCTCTCTCCCTCTCCCTCTCTTTCTCTCTCATTTCCTCTCCTAAACAAGCAAAAGAGAAAGTGATTTAAACCTTAAACAAGCAAAAGAAGGAGAGAGGGAGACTCACCGATGAGATATGGCGAGTGTGGGGCGGCTCCTCTTTGTGATGAAGACTCCTCCTCTCCTTCGCGAACAACGGCGGCGGCGGCGGCGGCAAGTCTTCTTCCTCTCCTTCTCTCATGACGGTCGCTCTCTCCCTTGCTCTCGCTCTCAAAACACAAAACGTGAAAACGCGAAATAAAGCCGTGCTCGGTTTCGGCCCGCTTTTTTCCCTGTGGACCGTCGCTATTTGCGACGCAAATAACGACGCCGATACCTGCCGTCGCTAATCGTTGTCGCTACCAGCTCAAATCCTTGTAGTGTTGATGGCATGAGTTGAGACTATTTCCCTTCCATTTGCTAATTCTACCATCAATTTTCTAGCTCTCTCAAGATTTAGCTTTAGTTAACACATCTTGGGAAAATAAATGAATGAGTTGCACCATAGTCGATGAGGATTCTAAAAGGAATACCTTGATATTCCATCGGGGTCTGAATGATGGAAAAATCACTACACAATGCCTTGATTATTTACTGATGCATGGATGGACCCTCATTCACATTCATCTTTTAGGGATGGGTCCAATTCCTTGGTTGTGCCAACACATGCACAGGCTCAAACTCCACACTGCTCCTCTTCCAACTCCTCGACATACTCCTTGCCTAGCCCCATGTCCACATCTTCTACTATTGAAGTTTTCATTTCTTGGAGGATTGGAAGGGATGTTGGCATTGACATTAGTCCCTTTGTTGGGACATTCAACGTGGAAATGGCTCAACTGATCACATTTTCAACATTGAAGCTCATTATTCCAGTTCATGTTTGTATTGTTGTAATTGCCACAATTTTACTAAGCATTAGTGGCATTTTCTTAGACTTGATTGTACTTTCGCTATTGTTGGTAGCTCACTCGAGCTCTCTTTAAATAGGGAAATCAAGCTGGTGCCAAATAACTTTCAAGGAGGTTACGAAGCTCCTTGATCTCATAATTGTCTTGACAAGATTTCTAGGCCACCATTAGCCAATTAGGTTGAACGACCTTGACAATGGAACTGTACACCCATTGATTTAGAGACATTGTCTCACCATCAATATAAACTATTAGATTTGTATCACTCCTGTAAAATTTATAGAGTGTGATCAATTGAAGTCTTTCTGGCCAATGCAATGCCCACAGGCTATATTTGATACCACTTGTTCGGTCGACAAAAATAGGTAGATAAGTAGATTATTGTCATTGGTCTTCATGTAAGGTTTGAGATTCAAGGTTGGACTAATATTCTTAAGGATTTTTAAAAAAATTCCATGGTGGAAAATTTTCTCTCTGAAAGAGATAGGATGTTGATTTCCTGTTGATAAACTATATGAAACATTTCATGGAATGTTGCAAATCATCTTCCACATGTTTCTTATAATGAACTACATAATTTATTCAAAAGAATTTAACACAAGTTTGATAAATCATTTATTAGTTAATGATTTCTTAATCCTTGATCTAGAACTACATTCATCCTTCCCTTAGATCATATTCATTTATGTGTCCTATAAATTTCACTCTAGGATCTTTTCTCATGGAATCTAACCTCATGGCAATTAGGCTAGGTCATAAACTTCAATTGCTTTTCAAACATTTTGCGAGTAGTCGAAAGATATCAACTTGTGATGATACCATGTGTAATGTACCCACCGCATATGTGAAAGGTAATGCTTAGTGGTCGTCTAGGATCTTTTCCTAGCTATCATCATCCATACTCCACTGGAATAATTGGACTTTGATCAGACTAGGCAACCCTAGGTCCACCTCATAGAGAAGCGTCTCTTGCTTCATCCCATGAGGATCAACCTGAAAATATTCCTCATCCCACGAGGATTGACCTAAATCGATTCCTAAAGACCTTTAAACATCTAGCACTCACTTAGGATGATCACTTTGTAATTGATCAAAACTAAGGGCAAATCAATCATTGCACTTGGTTCAAAGTAGGTGAGAGACAAGGGGAAGTGGGTCTTGACCCCTCTATCCATAAGGCAAAATCTCATCCTTGGTCCCCTAAAATAGCATTTGATCAGGTTCTAAGGCCGAGCACTAGGAGGTAGTCAGCGTAATCAACTCTAGACCTACACAATTCCTTGTTAGGAAGGCACCCCGACTCATCAGGTCAACCCAACATCGAATGCCTTCCATTAGGGAGAGACGTTTGCCTGCTTTTCTTTTTTTTTAATGGAGTCTACTTTAATTATCTAACAAAGCATGCTACCACACCGTTAGACATTTAAAATTAGCTTCCTTAATTATTGCTTAATATAGGATTTGTTGCACATCTTTGTTAGGCACAACACAAAAACAAAGAAAACAGTCATTTCCAAACATTTCATAAAATCATATATTATTAACTCATAGAGGTATATACGAAGTCTGCCCTCAAAACCAAAGAAGAAATAACCAACCCATAAATTTCAGGATCTCGATGCTAAACCACATCAAACAATATGTGTTTCTTACCCATTATCGAACCAACCACGTATTCTAGATATCTTTCTGATGAGAGCCCCACATGGTTATGCATTACCATAGGGGAGAATCTTCTGTACTAGACCATCCATCCTAGGCACTCAGCAAATCCTCATACATGGATCCAAAATTATTATAGCTCATACTCGAGCTCTAGCAATTGACCCTAGGTGAAAATTGCAACCACTCAAACAACCCTTTATCTCGACATAAATAGAAAATGTTTTATCAGTAAAAGTTGTAACCATAATTAGGTTTCAAGTAGAAACCAACCAGTCCTTTTCAAGACATTAACTTTTTTTTAATGTGAAAAATATTTTTAATTCATTTGTTGGTGACAAGATAATCTATCTTTCAATGGATGCTAGAGTCCACTTATTAGAGTTAATTATTTAATTGATTCAAGTAAATGCAAAAAACTCAGAACCTTCTTATCAGCTAATTTCATAACTCTATTGTCTTTTTTGCTTATTATATGTGCATGTTTTTCTTTTTATTCTCTCTAAGACCTTCTAAGTCACTTTGATCATTTTAAGTCAATTTGACTGATAAGATTTCGCTTACATCCTAGGTTTTAATATGATAGATTCCTTGTGGTTATGGTTTTTCTAGAGAAAATATTCTTTAAGAAAATTTGGAATTACTATCATTATCAAATATCCTTAGGCTTTTAAGGGCAAGAATATATTTTGTTCAATTAGAAAAAAAAAACCCTAAACAGTCACGATTAGAAGTGTCAAACTACTAATAATCAAAGTTGCTATTTATTAATTTGTGATAAATATTTATAATATTAATTAATTATTTTTATACCAAATTTTCCTTCATAGGGAAAAATATTACACAAAGAAATAAAAAGGATTTCTAAACATTATATGCTTTAAAAATTTAATATATCATTGCTATTTATGATCCCAAATTTTGTTAAAAATAATGAAATATATAGTTTGCAAAGTTTAATCTAATGAGGATATTATAAAAACATTAATTGAGGTTTTTTTAATATATTTAAAATTTCTCCTAACATATTTATGATTATATGAATATAAGAACATCTAACTATTCTATAATAATATTAATCTAATAAAACAATCTTGGAACTAAACTATTAAAAATATAATTTTATCATTCTCTTAAATTTATTACTATTTCCTTTAAAAGTTGTACGACCTTAGTTATAAAATTCATCATGTATTTATTATTATTATTAAAGAAATATAAACGAATCTACTTGGGTATTGGAATTGATGTTATCGTTACTCATCCCTACGATAGGAGTCGAAGTGAATAGGCTTGCTATGTTAGATGGATCCCCTTCACTTGATGGTCCCACCATATTCACGCACTTGCATGGAGGTATCACAAATAAATAGAGTAAAGTTGGTTTAGGAAAAAGAAATAAGGATTCAGCTTGGAGTTGGTGTAGACACTCTTACTCTCTTTCACTCGCTCACCAACTCACTAACATAGCTTCGCCTTTTCACCCATACCTTTTCTATAAATCACCTTGGTCCCTATATTTATAGGTGTGGAGAGAGAGAGAGAGAGAGAGAGAGAGGAGGAGGAGGTAGAAGAGTGTTACCGTGTTTCCTGCAGCATAGAGGAGCGAAAAATGGAAAAAATGGAAATAGCAAAAAAGGCGCAGGATAAAAGCAGAAAAAGGAGCCTTGACTGGTAACCAGTCCCCTGAAAAATTTAAATGTTCGGGCACGACCCTCAGAAAGCCTCGATGTTGGCCCAAGACAACAAAAGAGAAAAATGGCGCACCATTCAAATGTGGGAGCGCCCCCGAATCTTTGTAAAAGAGTGCCAGGCTCGCTCTTGTGCAAAGTGTATGCATTAGTTGGGAATAGGATAAATTAGAATGGTGGGAAATGGGAAAAAGGGCCTAGGCTACGGCCGGCCATGTAAAAGAGGGAAAAGGGGATGACCGCCCAAAAAGGATCTAGGGCTTTGTATATAAAGTTGAAAAGTGAATGAGAAGGTCATTCTTTGGTGTGGCAAAAAGAGTCTTCTTCTTCCTCTCTTCTTCTCTCCTTCTTGCTTGTGTGTGCTCTTGAGAGAGGGAGTGTGAGAGTGTGAGGGAGTGAGTGTGTGTGAGAGTGAGGGATCAAGAGGGTGAAGCTCTTCACCATCTCCTCTTCTCTTCTTCTCTTCTCTTCTCCTCTTCTTTTATGCGCGCGGCTATGGAGGATGGAGCTTGGAGATGGAGGAGGCTTGAGGATGCTTGAGCTAGCATCAAGAATCGTGGAGCTATCAGAGTGCAAGAGAGAGGAGGGCACTTGATCAAGCATCAAGGTATGCTCACTATGCTCGTAGGATCGACGGCGTGTCGGCTAGGTGAGAGATAGCCATTAGAGCTCGCTTGGAATGCTTGAAACAATAAGCGGTCCGTGGGTCTTGGCGGTTGAGTGAAAGCTCCCACATTTTCGTTCCGTTGCTGGGACCATTGCGCGCCTCATATCGAGCATCGAAGTAGGGTATTCATCCCCGAAACGGAGCTTGAGATAGGTAGGAAGTTGGGTGTTTTTTATCTTCAAAACAGGTAAGTATTTTGGGATATTCTGGTTGTTTGATGATTGGAAAACATGGAGAAATTAGTTCAGTATTTTGCTTTCGATTTGTGTTGTGTTTAGAGTAGGTTACCAGTAGAAAATCACACCCGAGAGACATAGAATTAGTTGCTGTAAAAGAGGGAAAAAATCAGAAAAAATATGGGAAAAATGGAGGAAATGCGCATTTGAATGTGTACGAATCGCTAGGAGAGTGATCTGTAGCATCCGGGGAATGACCAATAGGGTTATAAGTTCTAGAGGGGCAAGGGATTCCTCATTTGCAACCAGCTGAGAGAAAGAGAGAGAGAGAGAGAGAGAGAGAGCTTGGGCGACCATTCGATCGATCAGGGCACGGAGTGACGTTGCATTCGGCGATCCCCAGGTATATAGATCTCTCCCCCACCACTCCAACATCATTACTGGTGAATTATGTGGTCTATAGTCATCGATATCTGGAGATTTTGGACAAATCCGTGCTCGAAAGTGCGTCGGGCCGGCAGAATCGGACGCCCAACTCAGTGTCTGATTTCTCAGAATCGGACGTCCGATTTTGGGAATCGGACGTCCGATCGAACCAACCCATTCGACTCGGACGCTCGCACAACCGTCCGATCGGACCAACCCATCCGACTCGGAAGCAAGACTTGGACGCTCGGACTCGAACGCTTGCACTCGGACCAACCCCGTCCGATCGGACGAATTAGGATACGTCAGCAATTAGACCACCTTGTCCAGTCCGATTCCTAGAATCAAACTAGTCCATAATCAGACCACCCAGAATCGGACACTCGGACCAACACCATCCGATCAGACGAATTAGGACACATCAGCAATCAGACCACCCTGTCCGGTCCGATTCCTAGAATCGGACCACCCAGAATCGGACACTCGGACCAACCCCATCCGATCGGACCACTTGTCCGATTTTCGAAAATCAGACACCTAACCCCCGTCCGATTCTGAGACTCGGACTACTCAAACTCGGACCCACCTGGTTTGATTCCTAGAATCAGACCACTGGTAGATCGGACTACTGGTAAATCGGACGTCCGATTCCCAGAGTCGGACACCCCTTTATTTTTTAAAAAAAAGAAAAAAAAGGAAAAAAACATCAAAACTTGACCCCCACAAACGACTGGAAGCGCAACCCGCTCCAGGACAACATGGCGAATGCCTTGTAGGCAGTTCTCGACATAGAATCAAGACCAAGGGACAGGGGGACAGTGCTGGAGCACTCCCTAGCGACCTAATGCGTTGAGAACGGAAATCCAATCGGAGGACCAAGCAAGGAGCGCCAACTACGACGATCTATCAAGACTATTCAACCTGATCGACAGCGCAGCGGGGCACAAGAATTCGACCATGACAGAAGAAAGCTCAGACCATCGGTCTAATGAGGAGCTCGATTTGAGTGTATTCCCAGATGCTATATAGCAGATGGTGAGCAATTACGACGCGCACGCCTGGTACGAGCACCGCGGTAGGACAGCAGATGCAATCATTGCAGACCTAGAGGAGGAGAGAAGGCTAGCTCGCAAGGCATTGCAGGGCATAGCTGATTATAATAGGGATCAACAAGCTAGGAGCCAAAGGCAAAGCATGGAGCTACATGAGGTGCAGCGAGTGTTGAACTTGGCCGGCCAAAACCAAACAGATCACGAGAGAGCGCTAGAAGGAGACTTGACATTGAGCGAGCTCCTCATGAAACGGCTGCTCGATAACACCGCAATAGAGAAGAGTGCCACCGCACTAGCAACGTCTCTGCTTGCAGGATTAGGGGCAAACCAGGGCTCAAAGAGCCAGGCCAAAATACTGATTGTTGCCAAGCAACTCGTTAAGTACCAACTACATGACGATCCATACAGCTTTGTTGAGCAGTTTGAGCAAGTTTGCGAAGCCAACGGCCTCAACGACCAGACTCAACGTTCGCAAGCATTCGGGCTTTGCTTAGTCGACAAGGGTAGGACGTGGTATACAAGCCTGAATGTGGTGAAATGAGCCAACTTCAATAATCTCAAGGATCTCTTCGTCAAGAGGTTCACCGAGCCCGGATACTCCGATAACCTACTAGTACGCTTGATGAATGTCAAGCAGAAAGACAAGGAGGACATCCGCGACTAGGTGACCCATGTGAGAAGTCTCTTTAAGAGAATCCCTCTAGGCGAGCGACTGATTAACAAAGCAGTTTCAACTGTATTCATCAGCGGAATTAGAGACGAGGAGTTATATAAGACATTGGCAGGCAATTCAAGCTTGCAGCGGGACATGGTGGCTAGAGTTTTTGAGGAAGCCATCAGAGTCGATGACCAGCTGAAAGAGCCGAGCTCTAGGAGCTCACATCTAGAAGAGACCAACCTGCGAAACTCAGAGAGAACGTCAGCCTCTGGTGAGCGGTCAATCCCATCATCTCAAGATAAGGGGAAGGCCACCGGGATAGACCAAGGCTTGGTTGAGGTCAAGATGGAATTAGCCAAGATACAAGACATGTTGAGATGACCAACGCACCCGCACATCGAATGCGTGTACTGTGGCGGGAACCACTTGCCGGCTGAGTGTCAAGACCCTAGGTCAAGACCTTGCGCTAACTGCGGTAGGTTCAGCCACGATATCACACATTGCAGACTACCAAGAAGACTTCCATACTCACAACCCTACGGCCAGCCTTATCTAGCTAACAGGCCGCAGCCATTATTCGGAAGGGGAGCCCCATTGGCTCTACCCGCGCCTAACGATATGAAACCAGCCGTCCCTAGAATGGACATAAATCCTACAGGCATTCCTAGACCGCCTGGTCCTTATGTGACCCACCCACCGAGCGACGCTCCAGTACACTACGTGGAGTAGCCGAATGATTAAGAGACCTACATATACCCTTACATCTCGCATGCCGATGAGGGCAACGCGGTCCTCATGGATTATCGACTTGTGTCGGTGATGACGTTAGGACGAGGACGGGGTAGAGGCCTAGGAGGGTAGCCATAGGATCCAGTCACTTGTTGGACTTGCGGACACCCCGGTCACGTCTCATCACGCTGCCTTGAAAGAGAGCAGCAAAACAGGGACAAGGCTAACCAAAAGTGCGCAAAGTGCGGAATCACCCATCTTTTCATAGACTGCCCAAAGCGGAAGCCGTCCTCTAGCTCAGCTAATTTGCCATCCGTCCCATTGGAGCTGTTTGGTGTCGAAAACCCCGATGGGGAAGCCACACCTATTCCCTTGCGAGTTATGACCCGAGCCCAAACAAAGCAGGGCGGCATCTCTCTTCCAGGACCTAGCAATCTTGCATGACCTCAATAGGAAAGAAAAGCCGCAGGCGAAAAAAGAAGAAATTGGAAGCTAAGGTCGCATTAAAGACCGAGAGTGCTACGACTCTATCTACTGGGAAGAAAGTCTCAGACGCGGAGGCAGAGACTTCAGCCCCTAAGATAGCCGAAAAGGGAAGCGCTAAAGTAGGGGAATACCTGCATCCAAAGCGACAATTAGAGGCCATAGAAAAGGTGAAGGAATGGGTGAGGGAGGCTCAACAGCATCTCAAAGATGCTGAACTCATCATAGAGGACAAGATCGATGATCTCTCCAGCATAAGCACGCCAATGTCACTGCCTCAACCTAAGGCCGAAGCAACTGTGCCACAAGTAGTGCTGCTGGGACCAAGCCTAGATGCAACAGAGCCGCAGATCAGCCGCGGCCATTGGCTCGGACAGTTTAGACTAAAGGAAGGATGAGTATCTAACGATCTCCTGACCACGCTAGTGACCACCCTTGTAACACTTAGCCTGGGAGATCTGCTTAAGCAGCACCCTGCCCTATGGCAAGACCTTAAGCAGTGGGTCGAGGGATCACAAGAGCAGGTCACGGTAGACCCTCAAGACCAGGATGCAGAAACACAATTTCCAAGTTTGACGCTTCACTCCTTGCCTAAATCTTTGCATGTAAACGCCTTTTGGGATGGCTCTGAGATGCACGCAGTCTTGTCGGTCCTAGCCCTAGGTGACACAACAAGGAAGGGAATCGTAGACGCGGGAGCCGAGGTTAGTGTGCTTAGCCATGCAGTGCTTTAGACTTGGGGAAACCCGCCAGTCGAAGCTGC
Source organism: Lygodium microphyllum (assembly GCF_053477565.2). NCBI lineage: Eukaryota > Viridiplantae > Streptophyta > Polypodiopsida > Schizaeales > Lygodiaceae > Lygodium > Lygodium microphyllum. The sequence continues at coordinate 69,306,402 of NC_141160.1, forward strand.
TAGGTTTAACGTCACGCTAGCAAACGGTATGAGAGTGAAGCCATTCGAGAATTGGCCAGTGAAGATCGTAGGTGTCCAGTTCTCTGTCGACTTTATAGTCATGAAGGGAGTGGACTACGATGTCCTATTAGGCCGACCCTAGATGCGCAACGCTAGAGTCATCGAAGACTGGGGTAACAACTTGATCTTCCTTGGCAATAGAACTGACGTCGTAAGAATAGAGATGGACACTTGGAAGACCTCACCAGTCGACCTAGACGCCATCTCTGCTATGCTCAAAGGGAACATTCAGGTCAAGGAACCCTATGGGTCCTTGACCAAGTATATCCCATGCCCAGAGGATGAGCGGGATTGGATGCACCTCCTCGCTACAATTGACCTGCCTTTCTCGGACCATGAGGTGTATGAGCAGGCCATCAAAATGATCGGCAAGACAAATGAAGCACTCTCTACACTAGTCTACATGATGGCAGCAAGCCTCCATGGATGGCCTAAGCCTCCCACTCATCCTTTGCATGAGCCACCAATGTTAGAACCGCCGGTCAAAATACAAGCAACCACAATCACTGAAATCAAAGAGGATGATGAGAAAGCTGGAGAACGCGCCTACCTCTGTGTCACGGTCTGCCAAGCAAACATGCTCCTTCAATGCCTTGATTGATGAGGGAGCAGATTTCAATGTCTTAACGCACAAGCATTGGATCCAACTTGGCAAACCACTACTTTAACCCACAACTGCCAAATTAAGCCCATATGGGGCTCAATCTTACGCACTTCTCAGCAAATGCAAAGTCGCCGTTTCTATCGAGTCTAAGACTGTTCCAATGCTGTTTTACGTGTTGCCGAATGCTACAGACACAGGCATGGAGTCACTGCTCAGGTGAACCTTCAAAAAACAAACTCACTGCAATGTTGATTATGAGTCGCAGCGCATCCACCTAGCAATCAGCAACGTGCACATTGTCACAGCCTTCAGCAAGGGCTGCGTAACACCATCACCGTCCGCAGGGCCACCGATAGAAACATCCGTAGGCAAGATTAAGGAGGGGGTAGTGCGCGTCTGCCGCTCCCCGATTCCAATAAACCGTAGACTGCAGCAACCAAAGTAAGGGCCCAACAGCCTCACTTCCAATGGGTGCCTAAACAGCCTCGAGAATCACCTAGGACTAGATGCGCCTGTCCGCATAAGACCCACAACTCTAAACCTACGAGGCCAAGACGCAATCACCGGAAGCGCCGCGTGATTAAGAAAATATGGGTCCCTAAAACCCTCTTGCGTACGCAATGCTACTATGAGGGAAATGCCTAACTGTGGATCCCTAAGGCCCCTACGGCCGAAGACACTAGTCCTATGCCACCCTCAAGCCTGATCAGCCCACGTCCCCTAACACCTCAAGACCATAGGCTATAGTGCTCTTCAGAGCCCCAGCCATCCGACTCGTCTACGCTTCGGCCCAAGAGAGTCGCACAAACCTATCGACCCAAGCAACGGCCACCGTCACAGGTGGCATCATCCAACCAAGTTAACCTGACTCTCCGCAGCAAAGCTGTCTGCAGCAGCCTAGCTGTTGCGACTGACCCTAACCCACCCACCTTGCAAACAGCCCGGTTATAGGCTCAAGGGGACTCCCAACCGCAACTATGTACTGTCAGAACCTCCAGTTCTAGCAAACCTCAACCACCCGTCGGCCTTACGCCCTCCTATGAATAGAAGTCATTTCTAGCGCTAGCCACTGACCTTGCAGAGGATACCAGAGATGATGTGGTGGACTGCATCAAACGGCTCGATGCCACCTTTGTGTTGCTAGCCCTCAACTATGACCGCTTGGACTTGGGTCTATTAGCGGAACCCTTTGCAACAGAAGTGCGCAATATGCCTTGCTCTTGGGAGACTTTTGAATTCGCCTTTGCACAAGCTTCTCGCTCTGCTGCTGAGTTGCTCGGTAGCGAGGTCTCCAAAGAGCAAGCCATTAAGCAACGCCTCATCACGTCATATGATCCACGGACCACTTCTGCTATCACTGACCAAGAGATCGCAAGGTTATCACACCTTGCTGATACTGGATCACCCTTCTTAAGGCAGTGGTACGCTCTTAGGTTGCAATGGGAGGTTGACGGATGTCGTATAATGACCAACGCTGAACAAGGCTGAGGCATCAAAATGGCAGAGTATGATCCCACCTACATCTCGCCTACCTCATATAGAGTGTTAACCACTCTTCGGGGTCGACCCATGGACGAGCATATCATGGGGCATCCCTATCTTGACTACCTCTTAACAGAGGAAGAGCTCCACATCGCAAGTCGAGTCGACTCTGGTGACGTCCTCACAGATGTCCTCACATACATCACACACGTAGGGATTCAACCCCTTTGATTTGGACCGCCCCGCTCAACTGGAATATAACCCCAACTTCTACGCTTGGCTCCTGCACAAATAGAGCGACGCCCTTTCTGTTGAAAGCCTTGGCCTCGCAACCTCCAATCTTGGGACGGATTCTTCTTTTCCAAAGGGGGAAGGGGTAATAAGGTAGAATGTAGTGGAATGTAAAAAATAAACAAAATAGAATCTAAAAAGTAAACCAAGTGTGAAATGTCTATTAAATTTGAAATGCAAAGGTAAGAGGTGGTGGTAAAAGTCTAAAAGGCAAAGTTAAGGCTATGTTCAATAAAATCTGCTATGCTTTTATTCTTCCAGCAAATTAGTTGTCAAAAGCACTAAAAGTGAAAATGGCTGAATGTGCAGGTGGCGATCATGGCAAGCCAGGACAAAGCGGGCAAGCTCCCCTTCTCGGAGGAGGAACAAGTAAAGTACGGCCTCACGGTGGAAATGAGAGCGTTCAACCAGTTAAAGTTCCGCCACGTCTTCAACCTTGAAGACGTGGCCATCGAAGAGCCGGCGGTATGCCAAATCATAGAGCAGTGCCACCTGCAGAAGTACCTGGACGCACTGGGCCAGAGGGTGGATTACACCTAGTGCGATGATTTCTTGCGCACCTTCAATAGGAACAGAGGCACCATCACGGTGCGTGACAATGAAGCCACCAGACAGGTGCAGATCGAGCTAACCCCCGAGTTGGTGAAAAGGGCACTAGGGCTGCCGAATAAGATGGAAAGGAAGCCGAAAAGAGACATCTACGCCATGTTGGGGATGGACAAAGTGAAGGTCCATACCAATGATGGAATTAGCCTGGCGGATATCCCCGACCCAGAAATTCAGCTGCAGGCAAAGATGGTGCATGCCTTGTTCTCAAGCCAGAGGTACAACATCATAATGACCCGAATCAATGTACCTCTGCTCGACAGCATTGCAGCGCAATCGCTAGACGAGGTGAACCTTAATGGGTTCGTGAGGAAGACAATAGAGGCTTCGGCTAAGGCCCTGGCAGCAGGAGGAAGAGCCGTAGGAGGGGAGTCCCCGTCGTCCCAATCAACCCGCAAGGCTTCATCCTCCAAAGCCTCCACCATAGGGTTTGGAGGTGTCCTTACGGCAATCATCCAAGAAGCACTAGGGCAAGGACGAGCAGGAGAAGACAAGAAGGGAGGAGACGAAGAAAGAGACGAGTCACAGTCACAGTCCCCACCTCACATAGAAGAGCAGTAGAGGTCATCTGATGAAACAGAGACGGACGCAGACGAAGAGGGAGAATCCTAGGGCACACCACAAAGGCATGCGGAACAATGAACCAAAGCCCTGCATGGAAAAAGATAAGAGGAGCGAAAGAATAAAGAGAAGGAAGATCTGGAAAGGGCCCGAAGGGAGTCAGTCAAGGATGAGGAGGAGAGAAAAAAGAAGACCAAGGAGGAGCTAAGAAGGAAGGAAGAGGAAGAAATAGAGCTGGCAACCCGTCCCTCCATCGAGGAGCAGCACAAAAGAGACGAGGAAGGCGCAGAGGGCCCGCACCGAAGGGAGGCACCTGGTCCTAGTACCAGTGTGCCAGAAATCGCACCCCTGCTCCCAGCAGAAGGAAAAGGAAAAGATCCGATGATGCCAACTCTCCCCCTCTTCATACCTTCCATGCCGGCCACTCCTATCATGACGACACCCCTTGCCATCGCCACCCAAAAAGTCAACGAGAGCAATGTGGTCACTTGGCTACAATTCTTGGTGGAACGGGAGCTGGCAAGAGAAGCGGTCATGGCCACCCCAGCATCAGGAGCCAAAAGGGCATCCACGGTTGAACTGGAGCCAAGGCCGGAGCTGAAAAGGCAGAAAATAGAAGACGTTGTCACCACCACCACCATGCCCCACCTAGAACCTCCAGCAGGCCAATACGCCGAATATGTTAAGGAGCTGCTCTCGCAATTGGGAAGGCCAGGGAAGAAAGGAGGACAGCCATGGAGGAGCTGGCAGCAGAATGAGAATCACAAGCCACTCTCCAGCTGGAGAGAACAAAGCAGGTAACAGAATATCAAAGGCAGATCGCTGCGCTCAGGGAGGAAGCCAGCACTAAGGAGGCAGAGGAATTAAAGGCCCTGAAGGAACGTGATGTTGCTTAGGACGGAAGGAGAAAAATCTTGATGGAGTGTCTCAACGGGAAGAGGGAAACCAATGCCCACTTTCGGTGCAAGAATGATCAGCTATCTGCAGTCAACCTGGAAGCACAAAGTCAGCTTGACAAGATCAAACAGGAGGCTGTAGAGCTAGACCAGTTAAGGGAAGAACAGGTGCAAAGGATGCAAGTGAAGCTGGACCAACTCAATGCACAGATCGCCGATGAACGCCAGGAGCAGTCCCGCCTGCACCGTGAGCTTGAGGCCCAACAGCAAAAACTCATGGCAATGACCCTCCATCAGGGGGAGAGCCTGGAAGATATGGAAAAAAGAGCAAAAGAATGGGCTGATCACAATGAGGGGAGAATACGGGACTTAGCACGCCGACTAGCCAAAGTCGAAGGAGACAGGGTGCTGGCTGAGAATCAGGTAGAGGCGGCCCAACTCTCCATGATAGCCCAGCAATACACCTTCCTCAATACACTGCTCCACTCCACCAGACTGGAAGGAAATGAAGCCAATGATCAGCTGCAAAAGAAACTAACCATTGCATGCAGAGCGCTAACACCAGGCATGCACGTGCCGCTGCAACTAGGAGGCCCGCCGCAGAGCCTAGAGGAACAGAGAAGATATCTTGCACAGGTAGGCCTGATGGCACACGAAATAGATGAACTCGATTTCACAGAGCCGAAGGCACAAGAAGACGAGCAAGCAGAAGGGGGTGAACCGGAGTTTGATCTAGGACCTCAGGAGGAGGAATATGTCCCACCACCCCCTCAACCACAACAAGCGGAAGTGCAGCCCCCTGATACATCTGCTGAGAGAAGAGTAGCACAGGCTAACCGCAGGAAAGAAAAGGTAGAGAAGGCAAGGAAAAAGCTGAATGTTAGACCTATTCCAAGACAGCCTGCCCCTCTCCTACCGCGCCATCAAGATTCCCCTACTGAATTCCATGCCGAATTGATTATCTGGGAATAGCAGGAATATAATCGCGACCCCTTCAACTTGCGCTTTGAGTTTCCCGCTACCTTGAACAGAGTACTGCCCATTCAACTTGTAGAGGACGTCATCGCTATGGGTGCAAGGCTCAAGGCCAAGTGGTTAGCGGAGCGTGAGGCCCACCCAACTGCTTGGGGAGTCGAGGACCGCGAATTTTGGCAGGATAAAGTCCTCCAGGTGTCTAGATCAGTGGAAGGCTATAATTGCCAACCCACCTGGAGAAGACGCATTTTTTACGTCAATCTTGACGCATGGATGGCATTTTGCAACACCCTCCCTTCTGAGAGAAACGACCCTACTTTTATGCCGTATCCTCAAAGGGTAGGGGTCGACTTTAATCCGTCCATCCACGATAGGTTCGACTTTCCCATTATCTATAACACCAATAGTACCTCCCATAGGGACGCCCTTCTCTTCACCCTCCCTGATTTGTACATCTCTATAGACAGATTTCTTAGCGAGTTTACCTCCTGTCCTGACCCCGCCTTCATAACCACTTGTAATTATCTTAGACTAATTAGGATCCTAGTCCACCAAGAGCCCACACCCCAAGAACGCCACCTCCCACCCCTCTATTTTGACCCCAACGCCATAGACAGCAGCACATGACTCGCCTCATGATATGCGCTTCTCTTTTGCCATCTTTCTGTGTTGCACTGCTCGAAGATATGAGCTACAGCAAATTCACCCAATGCAACCACCCCTTCCTTTCTACCACCACTCTCAAGACCCGCCTCAACCACAAGGGCTACTTGTTGAGTCGAAGATTCCTTAACAAGGCCCCCCGCCCTCTGCCATCCCCTACCCACCATTCAGATGACGAGGAGTAAACTCCCGTCATGCCCTTGTATTGTTTGTCTCCATGTATACGCCTCTTTATCTTTAATTTTATAAAAAAAAGAAAAAGAAAAGAAAAAAGAAGAAGAAGAAAGAAGCACCACAATCACCGCACCTTGGGTTCTCCCAGCCCCCTCCCCACTTCACACTTAGGGCACATCAAGGGTAGGACTTTTAGACCTGTCACCCTAAGAATTGCACCGACCTCCAACGAAGCACGAACTGGGTCCTCAAGTGTGGGACGTTACCAAGGGCTTGCCCAAGGTTAAGACCCATCTCCCAGTTCCACTGCCACGGGTACCGCACACTACACGCCGAGACAGACACACCCCTTAGGGAGTGCACAACTTTTCTTGCACGTTATGTTCGCGTTTCAAGAAATGGCTACCCACGGAAGAGGATTGCCCACGGCAGCCTTTAATGATCCAAAACTTCTTTTCATGTGCCAGCACCAGCCATCTGCCTGCTGATGGCTACCCTGATTGAACTAAGTCAAGGTAGAACTGCCATTGGCATAGATCTTGGAACCTCATCGTCCAATGATCCATGCCCAACGCCTCAAGATCTAGGGATCGCTTATTGATTCCACAAGCCTGAAGACCTTCTACTCAAAGACAAGGATCTTCAATCAAGGTCACAGATTTTCAAGGCAAACAGGGTTCAGGGGGTTTCTCCAGAATAAATCCCTCCAATACCATCCTCCTAAGGGATTGTTTATTGCTTCAAGTGTTTCGGATACTCAAAAGACGACCGGCTACATAAGGGGCACCACAACAGCGTGAAAGATGCGAGTATCTTCATGGAGCCTAAAGCACGCCGGAATCTTTCCTCGTCATCGTCCTTAAACCCCATCACTTATCATTCACCCAACCACATTGGAAGCAGTGTCAGGCACCTACATGTTCCACCTAGCAGCCGACCTAACTAGCCACTACGTCCCACTGCAGTGCCATGGGACTGGCACTTGGCTAGGAGGGGGGTAATGTTACCGTGTTTCCTGCAGCATAGAGAAGCAGAAAATGGAAAAAATGAAAATAGTAAAAAAGGCGCATGATAAAAGCAGAAAAAGGCACCTTGACCAGTAACCAGTCCCTGAAAAATTTAAATGTTCAGGCACGACCCTCAGAAAGCCTCGGTGTTGGCCCGAGACAACAAAAGAGAAAAAGGGCGCACCATTATAATGTGGGAGCGCCCCCGAATCTTTGTAAAAGAGTGCCAGGCTCGCTCCTGTGCAAAGTGTACGCATTAGTTGGGAATATGATAAATTAGAATGGTGGGAAATGGGAAAAAGGGCCTAGGCTACGGCCGGCCATGTAAAAGAGGGAAAAGGGGATGACCGCCCAAAAAGTATTTAGGGCTTTGTATATAAAGTTGAAAAGTGAATGAGAAGGTCATTCTTTGGTGTGGCAAAAAGAGTCTTCTTCTTCCTCCCTTCTTCTCTCCTTCTTGCTTGTGTGTGCTCTTGAGAGAGGGAGTGTGAGAGTGTGCTCTTCACTTCTCTTGCGTGCGCGGCTATGGAGGATGGAGCTTGGAGATGGAGGAGACTTGAGGATGCTTGAGCTAGCATCAAGAATCGTGGAGCTACCGGAGTGCAAGAGAGAGGAGGGTACTCGATCGAGCAGCAAGGTAAGCTCACTACACTCGTAGGATCGACAGCGCGTCAGCTAGGTGAGAGATAGCCATTAGAGCTCGCTTGGAACGCTTGAAACAATAAGCGGTCCGTGGGTCTTGGCGGTTGAGTGAAAGCTCCCATAAAGAGGAGGAGGAGGAAGAGGAGGAATTATATATTGCATGTGTCATCAGGCTTGTGAGGTGTCAGATGGTGGCATTAGTATAGACTTGATTTTTTGGAGATTTATTATGTGTTAGTTGGTAAAAATTTTAACTTTTTTGTTAAACATAAAATTGCCATTTGGCATGTAATATCTAGATATTTATAAGTTAAGTGTAAGTAACAAGGGCTTTTTTAATAATAATAAAATTTATTTTTTGATTTTTTTATTAAACTTTTGTGGATGTATGATGTGTCAGCTATAGGGGACAAGAGATACAAAATATCCTAAATTTTTTTAACTCAAAAAAGTAAGGTTAAGGGGGAGGAGTTCTCTATCTGACAATACTTCCTCTCTCCCTCCAATCATTCTCTCTCTTCTTTTCTATTTTTGTACATAGCTTCTCTCTCTTCTCTCCTTTCTTTTGTTAAAAACAAAAGGGGGTGGGGAGGGGCAGGTGTAGGCACTGTCAATAAACTAACAAGGGGAAGAACACGAAATGGTAGCGAGTTGGGGGATCAGTTAATTAATTAACTAAACTATTGGTGGGGACATCAATAGGTCAATAGCCTGTCTAGCAGGCCGCCACCCCCACTCCCCCTTAATTGGGGGGGGGAGGTCAACAGCCTATCAGGTCGTCACCCCCCCCGTTATCTCACCTCCCCCTTAATCATTAGGGGGGGTGTCAATAGGTTAGTGACCTGTTTGGCCACCACCCCCCATCTCATCTCCCCTCTCCTTTTTAAAAAATTTCTTCAGAGGGGGGTTCTTATGCATATGTTGAGGGGAAATTTTACGAGCCCTAATGCATTGGGACTCGGGAGGGCTAATCCGTTCTCTTTCAGCGGAGCTTATGTGAAGAGGCCTAGAGTCTAGAAAGAGGACCTTAGAACGTGAAAACTTTAAGGGATAAGAAAGGTTCTAATGTTTTGAGAATAGATACATGTTAGAAGAGTAGGCCTTTCTTGCACCGTCACATCCTACTTCTATAAATCCTCAATTGATCATGCCATCTAATGATGGCCTTGACGTCTTGATTAGGCAACCAAGAGCAAAAGTTGTCCACACACTATCATCCCCTCTCACATCTCAAAATTGCGAGCCCGGCATCCACCGATAGGGAGCTTATAGTGAGTGTTTGCCTAATGCAACTTGTACTTGCTTTCACAATGTCCCATACCTTGGTTTTACCTTGCTTGTGTGCATGCAAAGGATGTGAGCCTTTTAGGTTTCTTGTATGTCTGCCGTTATGACACTAGATGTGCGAAGCATGTGATGGACACATTTTCAATCAATCGGAACTTGTCACATCCAAAGCATGCCCCTTATATGTGAATACCCTTCTCCACAACACATTTTGACTTGGCTCTTAACCATCGATGCACTTGTGCTTGTTGAAGGGTGTTAAAATGTTAGATGAGTTTAGAGTGTAACATATGTTGAAATTCTCAACGTTTTAGCAATGTTCTCAAATGAAAGCTAGAATTTGGAGTGAAGTCCAAAAAACTCGACCTAGCAAGCTAAAACTATTCAAATATGCAATAGTACAAAAGTGTGAGCATGGGAACAAGGAGATTTTTCCATTGTTATAGGTTGAGTTTTGTTGTAGCCATGTGTGTCTAACCTCTCTCACGTTTAGATTCTTTGAGATATTTTCCATTTATAGCAACTGTTGTCAATATCGCTCCTTGGGAGTGGCATGTGGTTGTAGGAATATAGGGATTAGGTATAGTCTGGCAACTTCAAGTGTTTATTGTAGAAACTTATTCAATAACAAAAAATATTGTGATTCTCAACAATTACAAGCTCAATTCTCACTTTTTTTTGCCTTTAAGTGTTAATTTTAATAGAAATTTATTCAAGGTACACGTACTTGTGACCAAGCTTTAGAAAGAAGTGCCCAATATTTTGACAAAGCAATACTAAACTCCAAATATGGAAAGTAGACCTTCCTAAGAGCTTGCCCAAAAGATTGGATGCGCAATGCAAATAAGAAGGTGTGAAAGGTACAGCCACTTCTCCCTAAAGGAGGCCATCACAATAACATTTTTAGCAAAGTTGAAGTTGTTTCTCCTTGAGGTTTCCATCACCATAGTGCTTTAGGAAAAGCATCAGGATGAAGCTATCTCATGTGAGGATCCTATATAGTGGTCAGAGTTGTGTTGAAAATGATAGGCTCATGATGACAACTATGTGATAACTTGATGTTAAGAATGTGGCCAACAGTAATTGATGCTAATAAGGGAATCAAAAGCCAAGAGAGAGCACTCAATAAGTGACCTTGGAAATGCTCTATGAGGATGCACACCACCATGACAGCACATGGAGGGATAATGCACCGAGTTGTATCACTCAAGTTATGTTTGTTTCTATGATTAATTATACTCATCATCTTATTTGGTCATTTGATGCATCCATGACGTATTTCTTGTGATCGATGAGATGATCAAATTGTGAGGATCAATGTCGACGGAGTGTTTGGGGTCGAAAGTCTACCACGAGGGTAAAAGACAGTAGGGTGAAGGGAGATTCAAGGAGAGTAATTTATGAAAGAGAAGGGGTTCGAAGAAATAGAAGATGTAGAAGAATACTCATAGAGGTGAAGCTTGTCAATCTATTGATGCATCTTGAGAATATAAATCCCTTATAGACCAAAAATGTGCATCAAACAGTAGCTTCATCTCTATTGCTCCGACCACCAATCTGATGCTTCTGTTGGCTCCAAAAAGGGGCTAAAATAGCAGGACACTTGATCAAAATTCTCCTAGATCACTCCTTCCTCTTCTCCTAGTTTGGAGTGTTGTTTGCTGCCTGTAAACTAGATCACGCGTCGCGTGATCTCGCTAATCCTGATTTTTGTATAAAATCCCCCAAAAATGGCTAAAAGCCATTTGCTTCTTTTTTTTTACATGTCATCCTATTCTAGAAGTTGTTTATAGCTTTTGGATATTTACAAGAAATAATCTCCAAAATATCAAAAATAGGCTCAACTTGTCCAAAAATCTAGTATTTTTGAACCATCCACACTACGGACACTGACACTAATAACTAATATGGCATTGACTCTCTAGATCAATAAGAAAGTCGAATGACGATGCACTCTAGAGTTTTTCACACTGTGTTCGCATAGCAGTACGACATCCACCCCCTCTTAACCTACACATCCTTTGACATGTGCCAAAGTCTTATGGATTTGCAGTGTCAAAAGAAGTATCATTTGCCATGTCAATGTCTTCATCTTATACCTCTTCTTCTTCCTCGTGTTCATGTTTAGTATCCAACTCCTTCAAATCATATGGTGAAGACTCCCTACATTTAAAGAGGTTGATACGTTTTTGAGCCACCAGTGGAATCCTTAGAGCTATCCCGTCTATCTCATTTCATGCGTAGGTAGTAGCATTATAAAAATAAACCTTACTATATATGGAACAAATCATTGCTTTTCCATCTTTCGACTAGCACTATGCTGATTTTCCAAGCTACTATCATAAACTAGCACCCAGTCCCCTTCTTGTATAGCTCATCATAGAAGTTTATGTCACTTGTTAAACCTCTTCTTGTTCTTGATCCTTGTAGTCTTCAACTTTTTCATGGCTGTCTCAATGTCTTCAGGCCTCCTTTCTAATTGTCTAATGCGTAGGACCAGCAACTCTTCTCTATTCAAATCCTCTTCCCATGGTAGAATACTCCAAGTAGCAATAGTCTCCTCAATAGGCATGATTGGCTATTGTCCATACATTAATTGAGCAAGCATATACCCTGTAACTACACTATGAGTGGTTCTATCAGCCCATAAAGAAAAGGGTAACATTCTTGGCTACTCTTTCATCCTACCCTTGTATGACTTTGCTAATGCCTTAATGATAGGCTAATGACCTCTTTCACTTTTGCCATTTGCTTCAGGATTGTAGGCTGAAGTTAAAGCCAGCTTGATATCCAATCATAAAAAGAAGTCATGAGCCCATCCGCATCCGATTCTCCTCTATTTACAACCACTTTACCAACACAACCATACCTACGAATTGCTTGAGTAGTCTTTGTACTAAGAGCTCGACCTTCCACTTGATTTGTCAAGTCTTCTTGTGCAAGCACAAGATATCTCATATTCCATAAACTTGTAGGCATAGTAACCAAATCAACTATCCATTTCTAATGCATAGACAATGGATAAGTCAATTGCAACCCATCCCTATGCTTTACCGTGGAATACATCCGATAGACATTGCATGATTCCACACAATTCTCCATATCTTTATACATATTCTACCACCAATACTTCTCTTTGATCTTGACAAATGTGCCCCAAACTCCCCTATATCCAACCCATAAGCTTTCATGAAACTCTTGCATCACTTGTTATTGAGAAGCCCTATCTCCCAATACATGTACTAAAGCTTCTCTCTTTTTTTTTACATGCTTCCATAAATATCCATCTTTCAGGAAAAACCCATGATCTTTTCTTTTAATTCTTTTGAATTCATCTTTCAATCACTCAGCCTTCTTTGTCATGAGGCTAAGATATTGGCCTATTTTCAGCCAATCATCCTCATACAACTCTTCCAAAAATTCTATTCTCACTAAAGCATAACACTGATGATGCTTTCTCTCTACTTCCCATCTCTTCTCCATGGCTGTAAGCTCTTTTCTTACTACTGAAATCCATGTTACAACAGTTGTACATGCTATATTTGCTATTATGACATCTGTATTAATGACATATGTACTTGCTATTTTCATATATGTACTTGTAGTAACAACAGTTGCATACTCATTCCCTGTTGTCATAAAGTCATTTTCAGTACCTATCGCATCATCCTCTTCATCTTGCATTGGCTCCTCTTCATCTTCAATCCTTGCTCATGAAAGCATGTCAACCACGAGGTTTTCTCCACCTACAATATGCTAAAAATCAAGGTTAAGTGACTTTATTTATGCAATGCACCGTAATATGGCAATTTCAAGAGTTGAGCAATTTACCATCATGCCCAATAAAGGTAGACAATCAATTAAAATGCACCCTATCACAATTAAGGGCTATCACTACACCCCAAAGCTCTCTTTTGACTTAAGAATATCGCCATTTCCATTCATTGAGGACATTTGCTCCAAACCGAACGGCATATCTATTCCCATCAATATCATCTTGATCCACTGCCCAACCAATGCTAATTGGGCTTGCATCCATGGTGAGAATAATAGGCTACCCATTCTCATAATTAGCTCTCTTTAGTGTTGGGGCTAAAATCAATAAGGTCTTTAACTTCTGAACTGCCTTCATATGTTGTTTACCCCACCAAAACTTTTTCCCTTTTCTCAAGACCTGATATAAACTTTCAGCCACATGAGCAAAATGCGGAATCCATATCAAGTAAAAGACACATGCACCCAAAAATCTTCTTACCTCGAATACATTTGAACATGTCTCTCACATCCTGCTTATAGCATCAATCTTTATTTGGGTGAGGGATTTCTTTTATAGTCCACACATGTGCCCAACAACTAATACTTCCTCCACTCCAAAAACCGACTTTTCTCTTGACAGAGTCAATTGTAATTCTTCAAGATGGCTCAAAATCTTGTCACAATCAGCAATATGATCAGCCATAAACCTTCTACATCCCTACTCATTCAACTCTTCATTCTTCTCATGGATATCACACCCTTTTATCGACACATCATCAAGAAAGGGTAAGGTCAACTGAGGGATATACTTCCTCAAAAATTTATGCATAGCATTCATCACATGCACCACTGATATCCCAGCTTTCTAATGCAAGCTGGAACTAATCATATCCTGAATATAAATCTTCCATCAAGTAAATTTCCTTGCCTGCAAATGCTTCTACAAATTCATCCACTATCTGGCCTAATCCAACATTCCTTATGGTGACCTTATTAACTAGTTGTAAATCCTGTATAAACCTCAAAGAACCATTCTTCTTTGGAATAGTAAACCACCAATTCAAATATGGAGCTGAAGAGGGATCCAAAATCTACATCCTGATCTTCTCATTCAAAAGCTCCAATAGCTTAGGTAAATAAACCCAAGGTATTGAAAATAGGCTTTAAATTCCATGGCACATGAGGTACTATAAAGATCACCATAGGTGCAATTATGGTCGAGGGATCAACACATTCAATTTCATCTAGCTGAAACACAAAGGCTTTCCCATGCCTTGCCAACATCTGTAAGAAACAAGCTCTTTCTGCATGCAAAAGAAAGCTTGTATCACAAATTTTCAACTTTTGTAAAATTTTAGCTATAAATTTATGTCCTACTCCATGTGAATCCCGCAAATTAGGCTATTGAGACACTTTTTTAGTCAACCCATCACTTTCAGGTGGTAAAGGCAAAGCCACATTCTTAATCTTCTTTGCAACTATTTTGTACTTTGTATCCACCCTTGCTTCATTCTTGTTTTGTAGCCCATATTACAGCCCATAACATTCACGCTCAACAAACTTTGAATGACTTGATACATCTCTAAAGTGTCAACATAAATAACTTTTTTTATGCCCTATTTTCAATATTAATTGCTGTAGAAATTTCAGCCACTGTATCAACATCAACCAACCGTGAAAATAGCCTTGAAATACCTTCATTTGTAGCCATCAAACCATATATCTTCAGCTCTTTTTCAGCCCATCCTACATATTTCTTTTTAGCACTGCACATGGTTGAAATATTCTTAAAACTACCAAGACTACATGTTGTCCATTCATGCAATCCAAACACAAATACAAGTTTTCCCTTTCTTGGAGGCATAATTATCTTCCTAGAAGCACTACCATAGCCTCCACTTACAACAATGTTGTCTAAAAATCCTTAAAATCTCGTGCATTAGGTGGCATGGGATTATCTCGCTGCCTATCATGATTGTAGGGATGATTCATACAAATAGTGAGAAACGATACCGCCGTTGTATTGTCTTTAATTCGAACCCGAGTATATGAAGAGCCATCATCCAAGGCTTTTGTTCCAAGCCTTGATTTTGAAATATAGGGTTTCCCCAAAATTACCAGGTAACTACATGAATCATGCGCAAAAAATTGATATTCATCCCTAACATCTCCAATAGTCATAGGTACATTCAGACAAGCCGCATAAAGATCCCTTGATGAATTGTTTACTGCTCACATGCGCCATCCAAGATCTACATCAATCGGCCAACCTCCATTCTCATACAAGTTGTGTGCCATAACATTGATTTCCGAACCATGATCCAAGAGAGCTATGCAAGGAATCTCTCTTACTTCCACTTTAACAATTGTCTCTATTGTAGCATGAGCCCAATGCATTTGTGAATAATGATTTCTTGGAATAAAATGAGCATCTGCTTCTTCATGTACTTGGAATAAAATGAGCATCTGCTTCTTCATGTACTTGTTGATGGGCATCCCCATTATACATAGCCTTCTTTCTATGCTTATTGTTGCCCATAAGACTAATTTTAGCCACAAGCTTGCTGTCTACACTCCTATTTAACCCATTTTCAACATAAACTTGCTCCAAATCAGCATTACATGCATCATCATATTCCCACTAAAGATGTTTCTCTATATCATTGTCAACCTACCTCAATGCTTACAAAACTTCACCATCAAACTATCTTTTTTGTTTCAGCATATCAATGATTGGATCATGAAATTCACACTTCGCGATTCCAAGAACTTTGCCAAGTGTGAATTCCACTCTACTGCCAAGTATGCAATCTTCGAAGTCATTTTTAAGGTTTGTGGTAGTCTCAAGATCCGATTGTAACCTATAACCAAGCTACTTACCCCTTTTCTTCCCTTCTTGTTTCTTCTCTTGAGATGCATCCTCCATAACATGCTCAGGTATGGCTTTTTCAACCTCTTTCTATTGCTCCATTTTACTTCGCGCTATGCATTTAGATAGGCCTAAAGAGGAAGGACTAGCAATGGCCTCATCTCTTCTTCTCTTTTCTTCCATAAGAGCTTCTTGATTATGAAGCTCAACCAAATAAGTATAGGTTGAAAATGAATCCACTGGTGCACTCCATCGTGTTTTCCCTCGTATAATCTGGCTTGCATCAACCAATTCAAACTTTGTTGTTTTGCCTTTTTCCATGCAATCTAATGCCTACATCCAAACGTGAGTCTTTGGGTTATTACTCGACCCTTATGTTCTACCTTAACATCCAAATTTTTGACCTTTTGCATAGATTTCTATCAAATCCAACCTCAAATCATGCATGCCTTTGATTAATTCACCCACAACATCACCTTTAAGAGCTAGACCAATAGGTATACCCGGTTGTTCTGCCATAGCCACACGTGCCTTGGTTGCAATTTCAGCCCCTTTTAAGCACTGGCAGGTGTGGTGCCTGTACTCCATCTTAATTTCATCCGCTCTCTATTTACCAATATATGCATTGCCTTAGTTACATTAGCCCAATCTAATTTCAACCCCGTCTTGAGTGGCAGCTTCTAAATGATCAATAGCTTCTCCTACAAGACAAGATCTATAGCCTTAAAAAATAAATCAATTTTCTAACTCTCCAATAATTGTTGCTCATCGACATCCAACTGCGCATACCAACTTTTAAATTCACGGAGCAAAGATGTAGCAACCAACCCTTTATTGGGCTTTTCAATCCAATCTGTAAATGTCTTTTTAGTTAGCAATTCTATATCTTCCAAGAAAAAATATTCTCTCAAAGTTTTCTTAAAAGATGCCCAATTAGCATCTCTTATGTGTAACTCATCAATCCAATCATGCAATGCATGTATGGCCAAACAAGAGAAATACCGACTCCATACATACTACGCTACCCCATGAAACAACATCTTTTCTTCATACAACAAGATGAAGGCCGAAACATTTTGACCCTTAAAGTGCTTCAATTCGTGTCCCACTCACTCCTTCTCCTAGTTGGAAGTGCTGGTTGTTGCCTATAAATTGCGAGTGCACATTGTGTGATTTCGCCAATCCTTCTTTTTGCATCAAATCCCCCAAAAATGGTTGAAAGCCCCTTGCTTTTTTTTTGCATGTCATCCTATTCTAGAAGCTTTCTAAAAATTTTGGCTATGTACAATAAATAATATAAAAAATAGGCTAAACTTGTCCAAAAATCTAGTATTTTTTAATGATCCACACTACAGACACTAACACTAATGACTAATATGGCATTGACTCTCTAGATGAATAAGAAAGCCAAATGACGATGCACTTTAGAGTTTTTCATATTGTGTCTATTGAATGGCACGACACCCGAAGTAGTAACAAAGTTATACAAGCAATAAATACATTTTATTAGCTAAGATAAACATGAAGAAAATTGGCAACTCAAAGTTTTCTAACATTGTGGGAATACTAGATGGCGTCATGTTGATGCAAAGGTAGTATGGTTTGGTTATGTTATCCGAGTATGGTCTATTAGATTGTAGCCCATGCATGTGCCCCTTGATCAAAATCTAAAATTTATTATAGACGTTGAGGGAAAGACACATTACCATGTACCATTAGATGGTGGCCGTCAACTTAAACTCATTATACCACTAGACCAATTGTTAGCTACTTAGTTGATTTGATCACTAATGTTTATGTAAAATCTAAGTAAGCATCACTTGGATGCAACCTAAAGATTGTGAGATATATCAAAAAACTAATATATGGGTAAGCAAGACATGGAGTTAACAAGTTATGCACATGTTGAATTGGGCATGGTTTGGTTATGTTGTCGGTATGCTAGATTGTGAGCACATGAAGGTACCAGCTGATTAGAATATGAAATTTATGGTAGATGCTACATCCATGATACATATATTACAATGTATCATCAAATGGTGAAACTCATAATAATCTTACAATCCCTAGACCAAGTATCTACGCAATTTTTTAATGTCTATGATGCCAGGAGGCATATTTCACGGTGGATTCCGTGAGGTTTTACAGTGGATTCCGTAAACTTTGATGACCAGGGCTCATACACAAAGTGGATTCTTTGTGCGAGAAGTTGATGGGGACGCCTGTCCTTTTCGGGCGTTTCATTAATTTAGTGTGTACATGGGTGATTCCATAGCGGGTGATTCCGCAAAATGCATATTAAATTAATAAACGTTTATGAGTTTAGAGTACGCACTCGTAATAAAGGTTAGGATTTATTTCTAACCAGTTGATTTATTTATGTAGCTGAAGACTGCTAGGTATTCACTTTTGTCAGTTTAATTGTATTATTTTACTAACGATTGTGAATGCTTCAGTTGATGTGTAGAGATAGCAGCAGTGGCGGAGGAAAGCATTGGAGTCTTGCGAGTATTCGACCTATGGATTATATTTTGATAGGCGCCACGCCTATATTTTGTCATGTCTATTGAGGCATCAATTATTTATTATTATTTTGTATGCGCCTATGTGCACGGATATGTTATTTCTATTTGGACATTGTGTTGGGCGTGCCAGACTCTATGAGCACCGTCCATTAGCTTTATTCCTATTTTTGTAAAAGCAAACTCAAAAGCTAAAAGCTTGTCATATTTTTGTAAATTGGGCTATTATTGAGCATGAAGATGGAAATATACATAAAATACATGCTTTGTGAAGCGCTCACACAAGGCATGGGGGGAGATTGAACCCAATTGGTCTCTTGCTCTTGTCGTTCATGCTTTTTACATTGTAATTTGTGCAAAAAGGTAGAGTTCATTGTTCTTGAGGACCTTCCGGGATTCACTACGTGAGCATACAGCGACCGATCTGCGCACCAGTGGTATCAGAGCGGAGCTCAGATCAAGAGCTTCCAATCGCTACCCATCTCGTGCGAAGCGGAGCTCCTGGAACGATCGGGCTCTACGGTCAATCTCGTCGCGAACCGTCGATACAGGCAGACTTCTGGCGATCAAGAACCCCTATTTCTATTATCAGATCGCGAAGGACCAGGCAATACAGGCGGAGGACCACTCCCTCATCTCCATAAACAAGTCGTAGGCAAACTGTGAGAAATTCCATATCTCCTCTCTTTCAAAGTTGAATCTTAGAGTTTATAAGCTTGGATTAGAAGCTTAATAGCTTCAGAAAATCATTGCGAGGTATCCAGGGATGCCCGATTTTTCCGCGTGGCGAAAAAAATGGCCCCCCCCTCACGATTGCGCTGTTTTTCAAAGATTAAGCCCCCCTCTAAAGCTTAAGCCATTAAGCTTAATTCATTAAGCTTAAACAAGTCAGACAAATCATCTCTGGTCACAAACTCCAGGTCCCACGCCTCAGAGATCAAATTTTGCAAGTCAACTGTGATCAAGTCCTGCAAGTTCACTAAGTCGGCTAAGTTCTGCAAGTCTGCAACTCTGCAAGTCACCTAAGTCTGCAACTCTGCAAGTCAGACTAGTCAACTGGAGTCAGAACTGACTTGTGCTCAAAACTCCTAGAAGGGCTGTTCCTGCGCAGAAACTCCGAACTGCAAAGTTGTTCGTTGGAAGGTATTCTACCCATACGCAGGTTTACTGAAGCATTTTCAGCATATGAAGAAGGAAAAATCGCAGAATTTCTAAAGATTGAGAAAGAAATACCCAAAAAAAACATAAGCCTTGTAACCCCGAACTTGAGCTACGCTCATCCCACTAACCTGATTTTGAGTGAGAAAGGTCTTTTGAGTTTTATAGGATGACGGAACTGTCAAGATTGTGGGAGAGAAGGAAGGAGTCTCACTTGTAGCTTTCTTGCTTGCACAATGGGGGAATACACACAAAGGTGGAGGCTGAAAACAGTTTTTCTCTTCTTAGTTGTGTAAGCCAAAAAAGAACTCTCATACAAAGAAATAGAAGAACCCTATATATGGGTCTCAAACCAAAGACAACTAACTAAGGTGGCATACTAACTGAGCCACGAACTAGAGTAGATAAGGATAGCTGTCGTCTAGCTATTATTCATGGGCGGTGTACCAACCGCATCTGCAACACGTCGGTGACATAAATACACAACGGTCACCCTGGCATATCACGAGTGGAGCTCGATATCTCAACACTCCCCCTCGAGCTCAATCCCAATTCCTGCACACCAAGCAGGTCTCTGAACTTGCGCAGCTTCTCTACGCCCAATGCCTTCGTGAATATGTCAGCTACCTGATCCTCTGTGCTGACATAAACTAGATCAATAAGACCTAGTAAAACCCTCTCTCGCACATAGTGATAATGCACCTCAATGTTCTTTGTTCTAGCATGATAGACTGGGTTATTTTCCAAGTCTATACTACTCATGTTGTCACAATAAATGACAACTGGCCCATCTGTAGGCTCATGCATATCATAAAGTAGCTTATGCAACCAAGCTACCTCACATGCAGTCATTGCTGCACCCCTGTACTCGGCCTCTGTGCTAGATAAGGCAACTGTAGGCTATTTCTTGCTGCTCCAAGTGACTGCAGCACTCCCAAAAGAGAACACATATCCACTGGTAGATCGTCTATCAGAAATACTACGAGCCCAATCAGCATCAGTGTATCCATGCAACTGTATCTGAACCCCAGTCTCATAAAATAGTCCATACTGCAATGTGGACTTCACATACCTGAGTATGCATCTAGCCGCATCCAAATGCGATTTCCTTGGAGCCTGCATAAACTGACTTACCAATCCAACAGCATAGCTCAAATCTGGCCTGGTAATAGTCATATAAATCAAACTTTCTACTATGCGTCTGTACATAGTAGGGTCTTCCAGAAGCTCACCTGCATCTGCGCTCAGCTTCACATTCTGCTCCAAAGGAACTGAAATAGGCTTACAGCCTGTCATCCCATATTTGGACAGCATGTCCAATCCATACTGCCTCTGCAAGAGCTGTATCCCACTTGGTGATCTAATCACCTCAATGCCCAAGAAATAACGCAGCTCTCCCAAATCCTTCATCTCAAACTTTTGCTTCAATAGCATTTTCACATGAAGGATATCTTCATCACTGTCACCTGTCATAATCAAATCATCAACATAAATGACAAGCAGCATAATACCTTTCTCTGTTTTTCTTACATAAAGTGAGAAATCTATCTTGGAAATCTGAAAGCCAATAGTGACAAGATACTGTCCTATCTTGTCAGACCATGCTCTAGGTGCTTGCTTCAAGCCATACAAAGCTTTCTTCAACCTGCAAATAAACTCAGGATGAACAGCATGTACATAACCTGGTGGCTACTCCATATAGACCTCTTCTTGCAAATCACCATGCAAGAAGGCATTCTTTACATCCATCTGATGTAAAGACCATCCCTTTGATGCAGCCATAGCAATGACTGCTCTTACGGTTGCCATCCTTGCAACCGGACTGAATGTTTCTTCATAGTCAATGCCATATGTTTGTGCATACCCCTTGACTACTAATCTTGCCTTGTATCTGTTCACAGAACCATCTGCATTGTGCTTCACCTTATAAACCCACTTACAGCCAATTGCATTCTTACCTTTAGGCAAAGATACCAATTCCCATGTAGCATTTGCTTCCAAGGCATCCATTTTTTCATCCATGGCTTTCTCCCATTTTTCTTTTCCCATGGCTTGCTCAAAAGAAGTGGGTTCTGGTTCCTGTATCACTTTGACCATATATGCATAGTGAATGGCTGTAAATCCATCATATTTCAGCCTATCCATAGGATACCTAGCTCTCGTAGACCTGCGCAAAGTAGATTCACTCCCAGGTGCTCTCAAAACATCCGTGGTCTTCCTTACTCCAGGTGTAACAATAGAAGGAATACCCAACTCATCATCAATGCTCTGTTCTGAGCCACTGGATTCACCATCCACATAAGAGTGACCTGCATTCATATCAAACATGGACTGATCAACCTTCTCTTTTCCTTTTCGTGATACCTGCATACCACTATCTGCATTGCTTTGAGAAGATTCTCCTGATCTCAATTTGCCTGTCCATGGCGAAGAATGTGAACCACTGCTAGAGGACGCTCTAGGTCCACTAATATTTTGTGACTGCTGCTGTGAATTCTGTGTAGCATTACCATTTTTTGCATCTACATCATCAATCACATTTACTGGTTTATACCAGCTACTCATCTCATCAAAAACAACATCTCTGCTCACTGTAAACTTACGAGTAGAAGGGTTATAACATCTATACCCTTTTTGCTACAGAGAGTAACCAATAAAGATGCACTTCTCAGCTTTTGGATCCAACTTAGATCTCAACTCATCTGGCACATGTACATAGGCAATGCAACCAAAAATTTTCAAATGAGAAATATCTGGTTTCCTACCAGTATACCTCTCCTCTGGAGTCATCCCATGTATTGCTGCAGTGGGAGTCCTGTTCATTATGTAGACTGCTGTAGCAACTGCTTCAACCCAATAAAAATCTGGCAGGTCTTTTTCATTGAGCATGGCACGAGATACCTCTCCAATATGCCTATTTTTCCTTTCTGCAATTCCATTTTGTTGTGGGGTATGACTGCATGAATATTGCTGCTTTATGCCATGCTCCTGCAGGAACCTTGCAAACTCATTTGAGAGGTACTCTCCCCCTCCATCTGACCTCAGGCATTTTATTTGCAGACCTGTTTCTTTTTCAGCCATAGCTTTAAGAGTTTTGAAATGCCCAAAAACTTCACTTTTCTTTTTCATAAAATACACCCAAACTTTTCTGCTATAGTCATCAATAAAAGTGACAAAATAATGACAGCCTCCAAGAGATGCAGCTTTAGTAGTCCACACATCAGAGTGGATTAATTCCAATGGCTTCTCACTCTCTTGAACATGTCTAGGAAATGGTTTCCTTGCCTGTTTTCCAAATTGGCAGGCTTCACATACCTTATGCATTTCTGCAACCTTGAATTTAGGCAATCTTGCAACAATATTTTGGGCCTGCATTGATTTAAGTCGCTGTACATTAACATGACCAATGCGTTTATGCCAGATATCAATATCTGCAACTACATCGGTCCCATGTGCAAACATTGCTGCACTCAATTCAGACGTGTCTGCATCCAATGTAAACATTCTGCCCTTCTTCTTTCCTTTTGCTATTAAGCGACCTTTATTTTTCATATCCTCAACAAAGCATCCATGAGGATTAAATCTGACCTGCAAGCCCTGCTCAACCATTTGACCAACAGAAACCAGATTCTTGGTGATATTCGGGATATGAAATACATCGGACAGGTATTTCTTTTTTCCATCCTGCATAGACAAAGGAAATTTTCCAATCTGCACAATAGGATGTGCAGTATCATCACCAGTCTCCACGAATCCTGGTTTTTCTATTTTCCTTGCATCCTCCATCCATTCTACATGACCTGTCATGTGGTTTGATGCACCTGAGTCAACATACCACACATCATTGCTTTCTTCTGCACTTGTCACAGAATTGTTCATGTGCTGCACCATAAACAAATGCTCATTTCTGTCATCACCCTGTCTACTAGAAGATGCATAGTTCCCTTGTTGCAGTTTCCCATTCATGATGTCATTTTGCTTTTTATAGCAGTCTTTAGCCATATGACCCATTTTACCACAGTAGTAGCATTCAACATTGCTGTTTGCATTTTGGCATCTTTGCCATCCACCACGACCTCTTTGGCTCCCCCTGCCTCTAGAGTTACCACGTCCTCCTCCATAGGACTGGTTTTCTTGAGTTTGCTGCATATTCTGATTTCTATCATGGCCTCCAAATCGGCCTCCTCTACCTCTGCCTCTACCTCTTCTAGCATTTGAGTAGAAGACAACTTCTTTTGAAGTTCCTCCTAAAGAAGATGCACCACCATTTCTCTGCTCCTCAGAAATTAGAAGAGCAATCAACTCCTCAAAATCAGAAAATCTTTCACGCACGGAAATGGATGTTCGGAACTGTGCATAATCCTTTCCTAGACCATTCAAGGTCACAGAAACTAAATCATCATCTTCCACTGGCGACCCAATGGAAGCAAGTGCATCTGCAATCTTCTTCACCTTCGTGTGGTAGTCATTGATGCTCATATTTTCTCTTTGCACATTATGCAACTCTTGCTTGAGCTGCATTTTCCTGGCTTGCGTATTTGTGCTATACATTTTTGACAAAGTATCCCATGCCTCCTTTGGCGTACTTGCATCCTGAATATGCACAATCATAGAGTCTGAAATGTTGATAGACAGCCAATACATAACTTTCCTGGCTCTCTCATGCCATGCTTTAAATGCCTGCATTTGCTGTTGATTGGGAACATCAGGAAGAACTGGTTCTTCTTCATTTCTTGCAACAAATTCCCAATATCCTTTTCCCATAAGGAAATTCGTCATTCTAAACTTCCATGCTTGGAAGTTGTTCTTGTCAAGCTTTTCAGTGACAATCTGTGAGAGAGAATCAGACGCCATTACAGAACACTGCAAAAAGTTCTGTCACTGCAAAGAACACAGCTTCAGCCTCACAAGGGCTAATCTGCAAAACTGACGAAAGTGGTATTTGACCACACAGTCACTTCCTAGTGACGATTTTGCATCAACAGGCAACAAGGATGATTCTGTAACTCCCAATGTCTCTGCACACATGCATACGATGCAATTTCTACAGTAACTTTTCACCGACCTGTAGAACAGTGGTCGCACAGCATAAAATTGGACCTTTTCCTGAGTGCGTGCAGAAAACTTCCGCCTCCAAAACAGGCCCAGAAATGGCCTCAAATAAAAAAAACAGGGTCGCCAAGGGCTAAAGCCCTTGCCCGTAGCATATACTGCCCTCTTGCTTCACCGCGAAGGGCGTCTCAACCTGAGACAATGCACTCTTGCAATTTCCGGCTGTGCTACCTGCAGAGATCTGCTCCCAAAACAAAAAATGAAAGCAACACTGCTCCTCTTACTAGAACACCATGAGCTTGGCTTGCTTTCTTGAGCTCCTTACCACGAACAAGGCTCTGATACCATGTCAAGATTGTGGGAGAGAAGGAAGGAGTCTCACTTGTAGCTTTCTTGCTTGCACAATGGGGGAATACACACAAAGGTGGAGGCTGAAAACAGTTTTTCTCTTCTTAGTTGTGTAAGCCAAAAAAGAACTCTCATACAAAGAAATAAAAGAACCCTATATATGGGTCTCAAACCAAAGACAACTAACTAAGGTGGCATACTAACTGAGCCACGAACTAGAGTAGATAAGGATAGCTATCGTCTAGCTATTATTCATGGGCGGTGTACCAACCGCATCTGCAACTGACACGTCGGTGACATAAATGCACAACGGTCAACCTGGCATATCACGAGTGGAGCTCGATATCTCAACAGGAACCACATATGGATGATCCTATGGCTGAAGACGACCTACCTAAGCCTACGATGGAGCAAAAGCTGGACTTAATCATGATGCAATTAGAAGAAGAACGAAGGGCTAGGCAAGCATTGCAAGCACAACTGGCTAAATTACAAAGTGCATCTACCAACAAAGAAGAACCTCAAGCTGAAGATTTGATTCGACGTACCATCGACGCCACTCTTGAAGCTCAAACTATTCGCAAGGAATCAAAGATAAGTAAACAAACTTTCAAATTTTGTACTTTCAATGGCATACGAGAAGGAAAGACTGTTCTAGCATTCATTAGTCAGTTTGATGACTACTTCCATGAGGAAACTTATCCAGAAAAAGATAAAATCAAGTGTGTTACTAATCATTTAGTAGACAGAGCATCACTTTGGTGGACTGTAGTACGTAAGAGCATAGAATGTCCTGCTACCTGGGAAGATTTCAAGAAGAAGTTCATGCAGAATTTCCTTCCACCGCAATTTCATGAGAAAGCTATTAAGCAATGGGATCTTCTCCAGCAACAGGATCGTGAGCCTATACCTCAGTATACAGAGCGTTTTTGGAATGCACTCCTCCAGCTACGCATGCTTGAAGACGTACCAGAGGCGACACATAAGCACAAGTATATGTCTGGACTCCTTGGGCATTACTACGCTGAAGTTAACATGTTCAAGCCTGCTACTCTTGAAGATGCCATTTCACTAGCTCACGACACTGAAGATAAGTTACGTGGTAGAGACAGACGACCACAGCAATTCCAAGCCAATGGTAATTATGGATCTAAACAATTCAATTTCAATTTTAGAAGATTTAATCCAGGTCATTTCTCTTCATCATCTTTCCGCAAGAATTGGGCAAAACCACCTGCATTACCATCCAATGTAAATCAAAATCCTAAGCCTATTCCACAGCCAAATCCAAATGTACCTCGACTTCCTGCCATTGCAAACAATGTAACCAAAGCCAAGCCAATAGTATGCTATAAATGTCACCAGCCTGGACATCTAGCAGCAAATTGTCATTCAAGGAAGCCACCAGCTCATATCAACTATCTTGGAGCCATGGACGAAGACGAACATGAGGATATGCCTGATTTCACTGAAGATGAGGACGACACTACTACTATTTCCGATACTTTACTAGGTATGCCTACTCCACATTCATTATTGACTATGAAATGTTTGGTGCATAGAAAGGAAAAGACTATTTTGCATGATGATGGTAGTACTCATGATTTTATTTTAGCAAAATTGGTAAAAGAATTGAAATTACAGACTGTACCTACGCATTATCGCATCAAAGCTGCATTTTTAGGCACTAGGTATAATGGTACACAGGAAGTGCAAGATTTAGAGATTCAAGTTAGCCAATACACTGAAAGAAGAAATTTCTTAGTTGTTCCATTACAGTCGAGTGACATAATTTTAGGAATGCCTTGGCGACACCAGCATAACCCAGATATAGATTATTCCACACACACCATGAATATTAATTTTCAAAGAAAATCTATTATCTTATATGGTATGCATGCATCTAATGTTTTTCCACTGCTTTCGCATACTCAAGCTAAACGTGCATTACGCAAGAGTACTAAATCTTATCTCATTTGGGTGAATGAATTGCAAGTAAAAGAAAGTCATATGCACCCTAGGCATAAATAATTTCTTGCATATTTTAAGGACTATTTTGTAGAAGACCTACCACCAGGTTTACCTCCTTCACGTCCAAAAGACCATAAGAAAGATTTGATCCCTGGCACACAACCACCTTGCAAAGCACCATATAGGCACAACCAGATAGAGCAAAAAGAAATCCAGAGTCAAGTTGAGAAATTACTAAATAGAGGTTTGATTCGACCTAGTAGTTCTCCATTCGGTGCACCTGTATTGTTAGTCAAGAAAAAGAATAATACCTATCGTATGTGCATTGACTATCGAGCTTTAGATAAGATCACTGTAAAGAATAGATACCCTATTCCTAGAGTTGATGACCTTATGGATAAACTGCAAGGATCTGCTATATCTAGTAAAATTGACCTTAAGTCTCAGGTGAGACTAGATAAGTCTGACATATTCAAGACTGCATTTAGAACACAGTTTGGTCATTACGAATTTTTAGTCATGCCATTTGGATTGACTAATGTACCTGCTACCTTTAGTAGAATGATGAACCGTATATTTTTGAAATATCAGTATTGTGTAATTGTTTTCTTTGATGATATTTTGGTGTTTAGTCAAAATGAGAAAGAACATTATGAGCATTTGTCATTGGTTTTTCAATTATTGAAAGAAAATCAACTGTATGCAAATCCTGAAAAGAGTGAATTCTTTAAAACGGAAATTGAGTATTTAGGTCATATTGTATCAACTGATGGAATTAAAGTTGATCCTAAGAAAATTGATGCAATATTGAATTGGCCTGTACCTAAAAACGTGCATGAGTTACGCTCATTCCTTGGTCTTGCTAGTTTCTATAGGAAGTTTGTACGTAATTTTTCATTACTTGCTTTACCATTAACCAAACTTCTGAAGAAAGGAATTGTTTATCAATGGACCGAAAATCAACAAAAATCCTTTGACTTACTGAAACATGCATTAACCAATGCCCCTGTTTTACAATTGCCTAACTTTAATAGACCATTCTTTCTAGTAGTGTGACTGATGCTAGTGGATCAGGAATAGGAGCCGTACTTATGCAAGACAATTATCCTATAGCATATTCTAGTTGTAAGCTGAAACCCTCTAAACTGAAATATTCCACATATGACAAAGAACTATTAGCAGTTGTACAAGCATTAAGACAGTGGAAACACTACTTAATGGGTTCAGAATTTATGATAAAAACTGATCAGCAAAGTATTAGACATTTACTTAGCCAACCTCAAATCTCTGACCATCATATCAAATGGGCTTCCTTTATTCAAAGTTTTCATCCTATCATTCAATACCAACCCGAAAAAGAAAATGTAGTAGATGATGCATTGAGTAGAAGACCTGCCATTCATAATATTTCTGTCATATCTTTTGATTCTTTGATTGCTATGAAAGATACATATCACCAGGATATTACTTTTCATTCTGATTGGAATAAATTGATTCAAAATAATTTCATTCATGTTGATTCATTGTCATATAATGATGGATTTATGTTTTATGAAAAGAGACTGTGTGTTACTATTCCATTCCGATCTTTTGTTTTGAATGAAATTCATTGTCCCCCATATCAAGGTCATAGAGGTATCATATCTACATTACGTATGTTAACTGAAGATTTTTATTGGCCGCATATGGATGCTGATGTATCTAACTTTGTTTCTGAATGTTTGATTTGTCAAAGAGTTAAGAGACATCATGGTAAACAGTATGGATTACTTATCCCTTTGTCTATTCCATCTAAACCTTGGGAACAAATTTCTATGGATTTCATTACTGGTTTACCTAATACTAAATCTAACCATGATATGATTTGGAATTGTAGATAGATTTAGTAAACAAGCATATTTCATTCCATGTAAGAAAACTTTAACAGCATCACAAGCAGCACAATTGTTTTTGAAAACTGTTTTTACTAACCATGGATTGCCAAAAGTTATTATTTCAGACCGTGATTCTAGATTTTGTAACAACTTTTGGATTACTCTATTTGCTAACTTAGGCACAAAGATTGATTTCTCATCTGCATTTCATCCAGAAACTAATGGACAAACAGAAGCCACAAATAGCACCATTCTAGATCTTTTACGTGCATATACTATCTCTAAACCTCAGACATGGGACACACATTTGCATTTATTACAGTTTGCATATAACAATACACCGCACACATCTACAAAGAAATCACCGTTTGAAGTCATTTATAGATATAGATTATCTACACCTGTTGCATCTTTGTCTAATAGAATTCAGAGTGCTGATGATATTGCTAGTATGCATAACAATATATTTGATGAAGTTAAAGATATGATTGCTAAAGCCCAGCAATCATATACCAAACAAGCCAACAAGAAAAGACAAGCCATGAATTTCAAAGTTGATGATTATGTTTGGCTGAGAATAGAAAAACGTAGACTGCAAAGTGTAGATAGACATCCAGTTGTCAAATTAGCCCCCAGATTCTATGGACCATTTAGAATCATTCATAAAATTAATGATAATGCATTCAAGTTAGAATTACCATCTCATTGGAAAATTCACAATACATTTCACATTAGTTTATTGAGACCATTTAAAGGCCAATTACCTGTACACCCTGTTTATGAAAACCCACCTTTATTAGAGGAAGAGACTGAAATACTTGAACCAGAAGCTATCATAGACACTGACTTTATGACCACTAGAACTGACCGAAGGTATTCTAGATATCTAGTTAAATTTAAGAACCATCCTGTAGAAGAAGCACAATGGATGCACACTAGATACTTAAATGCTTTCCCCACTCTGTTAGCTCCACATTGAGCTAATAGCAATTGAGGTCAATTGCTATCCCACCCCGGGGGTATGATGCCAGGAGGCATATTTCACGGTGGATTTCGTGAGGTTTTATAGTGGATTCCGTAAACTTTGATGACCGGGGCTCATACACAAAGTGGATTCTTTGTGCGAGAAGTTGATGGGGACGCCTGTCCTTTTCGGGCATTTCATTAATTTAGTGTGTACATGGGTGATTCCATAGTGGGTGATTCCGCAAAATGCATATTAAATTAATAAACGTTTATGAGTTTAGAGTGCGCACTCGTAATAAAGGTTAGGATTTATTTCTAACCAGTTGATTTATTTATGTAGCTGAAGACTGCTAGGTATTCACTTTTGTCGGTTTAATTGTATTATTTTACTAACGATTGTGAATGCTTCAGTTGATGTGTAGAGATAGCAGCAGTGGCGGAGGAAAGCATTGGAGTCTAGCGAGTATTCGACCTACGGATTATATTTTGATAGGCACCACGCCTATATTTTGTCATGTCTATTGAGGCATCGATTATTTATTATTATTTTGTATGCGCCTATGCGCACGGATATGTTATTTCTATTTGGACATTGTGTTGGGCGTGCCAGACTCTATGAGCACCGTCCATTAGCTTTATTCCTATTTTTGTAAAAGCAAACTCAAAAGCTAAAAGCTTGTCATATTTTTGTAAATTGGGCTATTATTGAGCATGAAGATGGAAATATACATAAAATACATGCTTTGTGAAGCGCTCACACAAGGCATGGGGGGAGATTGAACCCAATTGGTCTCTTGCTCTTGTCGTTCATGCTTTTTACATTGTAATTTGTGCAAAAAGGTAGAGTTCATTGTTCTTGGGGACCTTCCGGGATTCACTACGTGAGCATACAGCGACCGATCTGCGCACCAGTGTATGTAAAAGCATTGGGATAAGAGGTTTTACAAAGGTTGAATTGGGATTGATGTGCCTATCATAAGGAGTCTCCTAGTGTGTTCATGGATTCAAACTTGGTAGTGGTGTTATGTGTTGGAGCAATAAGAAGAAACCCTTTCTTGGTTTATCTAGCATCATTGGCTATATGTGATATAATGTGATTGAAAAATCTATTTCTTATTTGGAATTTTAGATGGACATGCAAGTAAAACTTCATTTGGAAATATGAGAAATAATCAATTGTCTAGGTACCATGAGAACCTAAAAGGGATTGTATTTAAATGTCATTCTAGGAGGCCAAAAATGGACCTACTTGTGGGAAGATAGACTTGACTCATATGAACATTGAAGACCAAGTAGTAGATATATTTACTAAGTCATTGGACTTGAGTTTATCAATGGGAGTGGTAGAGTCTAAGTAGTATATATATTTACCAAGCCATTGGACTTGAGTTTATCAATGGGAGTGATAGAGTTTAAGTTTATCAATGACACATCAATTTGGTTTGATGAACACATTACTAATCTCCACTTGACTACAAGTTAGTGGCTTGATTGTCTATTTAATTTGTATCTTCTATCTTTATTTATGTGTGTTGAGTAAAATCCAATATGGATGGAAATCCAATCAACCTCTCTTCTTGAAAGTTTTAAGTAAACACTTTTGTTATTTTTGGTGATCCATAAGGAACACTCTTTGGAAAGGAATATATTCCAAAGGCCCATACATGGGAAAAGGACAAGCAAGTGGCAATGTCAATCAATCCATGAATTGGAGGATGAATACTTTGAGAAAGCTAATGAGAAGTGTGTAAGGAACCTGGGAAAGAAGAGAAAGATCATGAACAAGCCTAAACCATGAGAGAAAGGCAACAAGGAAGAGGGGTGGAGATTATAATCTACAACCTCCATCTTGTCTCTATTGTAGTAGAAATTATTGACCAAGGAACTAGCTACCCAAGTTATCAAAGAAGACGAAAGATAAAAAAAGTTAAAGATTTTGGGAAAACCTACAGAATGCACAACCATCATCATTTCCTCTACAAAGACAAACTCCATAGAAAGCCTACACTATTTTTAATGCTAGTCTATGAGTTATGCAAGACTAAAAGTAGAATATTTACTTCAATTTGCAATATTTTATATCAATTCAAGAAGCGATGGATTTATGATTTTATAGGGACCATTTTTCCAACATTATGTGTACTTATCAAATGGGTTTCAAGATGCTAAATTCTATTCCATATATGCACAGTGGGTTCCAACAAGGGTATGCCACTCACCCTCCTTTTCTTGCATGATGCAAACTATAGTGGCACTTATATTCATGGATGGAATAGGTTCTCCTTATAAATGTATCAATATTTTTCTTATATTTATATACCCAATCTTATATGTTGTAATTTGGCAACATCTAATATGACGAGGGCCAAATAGTGAGGGACAGCATAGTTATTATGCATGACTCTTGAAGTTTATTACGATTATTGATAGTGGACATGGTGGGGTAGTCAGGATGGGGAAATGCAATTAGAGATGGAGGAAGAGGTGAGTTGGGGAGGAAGGTGGAGAGAGTTGTGGATGGTTTTGGACATTAATATGGACATCAAGAAGATGGATGGGTGGGGGATTTCAATGGTATAGGGAAATGTCAGTGAGATGGGGTAAAACAACACCCCATATATACTTACACACCACATGGTAAGGACATCTTTAGGGTATGAATTTTTTGTTTTCTATTAATAACAATAAGGGGTTTCTAGCATGATTTCCCCCTGGTGGTTGTGCATCCTAGCCCCTCTACCTCCACCTCCACCTCCACCCCTTGATCCCTCTACCTTTGTTATGTTTGACTCCACCTTGACATTTATCACATATACCTTCCATCACCATCACCATCTTCCTTTCAACTTCACATCAACCCTTTTGAACCTTGAACCCTTTAACCCATTGATTCACCACCTCTAGGGACCTTGCATCTCCATAACTCTTCATTCGTCGCACACCTTCACCTTAGTTTTAACCTCCTCTATAGCCATGGTTTCAACATCCCTTGACCTTTAAATCCCAAGCCACATGCCATCCTTATTTTCACCACATGCCTTCTATCTCCACACACCTCTAAAACCTCCATCCATCAATATTTATGATCTTCACCTTTATGTCATAAACCATCCATGTCTATCTCCACCCTCCTCTCCAACTCACCTTGACCTCCATTGGCAATTAAATTTTCAACTTCATTACTTCTCCATTTTAGCATTTCTAGTATCAATGATTCTAATAGACTTAAATAGCCCTACATAACTATTTGACCCTCATTATATAATGTGTTGCCAATTTACAATTATATGTAAGATTGGGAATGCAAATATCAAGACAAACTTGATACATCTGTAAGAAAAACATATCCCATCCATGGAACTAACGGCTACTATAGATTGGATCATGTAAGCAAAAGAGAAAAAGTGGCATATCCTTATTTGTGATGGAAATAACTTTGCATTTATGTAATAGAAATTGACATGTTGAAGCCCATTTATTGATAACCACTACATAATATTTGAAAAATGGTTCTATAAAGACATAAAATCCATTGCTTCTCAACTTTCCATAAATTTTGATATTTGAAGCAAATACGGTTCTTTTGGTTTTGTGAAACCTCAAAGACTACCATAAAAAATGGTGGATGCTTTATGTTGAGTTTGTCTTTGTTGAGGAGGAAATGGTGATGTTTTGCAGATTCTTTAGGTTTTCCAACATTTTTTATATTTCTTTAGCTTTCATATTATTTGATAGCTTGGATAGTGAGTTCTTTGGTAACATTAGGAGAAATATGGGCTCTCTTTTTTGCCCCTGAAAGAGTGAATTTAAAAAAAATGCCTAACCAATGAGGGATCTGGGATTCCAAATTCATGGAAGATGAATATTTTAGCCATATCCTGGCCAAATCTTCCCTCAATAATAAAACAAGGGAAAATGTGGGAAATACAAGGCTCTAGATTCTTGAAAGTTTGTGATTAGAATTTTCATTTTCTCATTTTTTTAATGTTTGACTTTTCATATCTCCCATTTTTAATTTTCCCCTCTTTCTTATGCAAAAGTCAAATTTATCATTTTTCTTTCCTTGCTTCTTCTTTCGTGATGAAATTTTACAGCCTCATTATTGCTTGCCATATTTGTAACCCTACGAAATTTCATTGCCTCTACACACAAACACAGAGTGAGTTTCACATGTTTTATGATAGTAGAGTTTATTCTACAAAAGGCTTGAGATTTTGTTAACAACAATTTATAGGTATATAGTTCTCTTCCATGGATGTTCTATGGTTAAGTTTTATCTCGTTTGGAAAAAAAACTATGTAAGTTATGTGCACACTTTGACATGAACTTTCTTTTGCTTTAGTACTCTAAGAGTCTCTCATACTCAAGAACAATGATATTTTAAACACTCAACTTCTTCTTCAATATCTTTGGGTTTCTCTGTAATAAGCAAAGTTAAAAGTATGTTGTCTTGTTTTTTTAATGCTCCATAGTTAAATTTCGTCTCGTTTTGGACAAAATCTATGCAAGTTATATGCATACAAAGCTTTCCTTTGTTTTGGTACTCCAAGAATCTCCCACACTGAAGAATAACGATTTTCGAAAAACTCAACTTCTTTAACATCTTTGGGCCTCCCTACAAAGAGAGCCACATGTATATTGTAATTTTTTCTATTTCTCCATGGTTAAATTTCAACTCATTTGGACAAATCCTATGTAAGTAATATACATGCTTTGACTTTAGATTTATTTTGGTTTGTACTCTAAGAATCTCACAGTGAAGGAACAACGATCTTGTAATAACTCAACTTATTGTTCAACATATCTAGGCTTCCTTGTGAAAAGAAATATAAGTGCAATGTCCTTTTTTAAAAACTGCTCCACGATTAAGTTTCATTGCATTTGGAGAAAACATTTGCAAATTATGCATATTCTGAGTTAAACTACATTTTGCTATTGTATCCTAGGCCTCCATCTACTTATCTAATTAAGTCCTACAACATTTATGTGTGACACTTAAAATCAGCTTCCTTAACTAAATATTTCAAGGAACAAGGTTCATTCGCATAATTTATGGCACAACATGAATACAGAGCAAGCAGTCCTTTTGGCAAACAAGTTCTTTAACTTATCTTCAAGTTAATCTTTGTCTCCTGTCCATCCAAGAGAAATTATACATCCCTTCAGCCTTGTAGAAGTACACGATCCAAACCACATGGCACCATAATTTCCATCCATTATCTAGAATAGGATCTTCCAACGCCACAAACCTTGGGCTCACGATAGTCTTCAAGTCTGTTTTGGACTAGGCAAGGGGTGTCCAAAGCTCCACCTGACCCCAAGTGGCCTAGGAGAGTGAGACACAATTTCTATGGTTGGCCTTTTCACCACTCGACCTTCGACTTATGAATTGAGCAGTGCCCTTTTCGAGTTAATCCGCTATGCGATCTTGGAGATGATCCACCCGTGCAAAATATCCTTTCCTTAATTAATCCAATTAAGGATTAAGCACAATCAAGGCAAACACCCTAATATCATATTTCAAGAAATCATTCCTTAATCCCATGGTAATTTTCCATCACAGACCCCACCATGAATTTACCATCAATCACAAGCACTTGGAATAGTCATCCAAACCACAAACCAACAATCAATTGAATGTAAACACATTCAGGATGTTGTTTAATCACTCAACAAAACCAATTGTATTTTTCCAGACAATGCAAGAATCGACGCAATAACAATTCCATCGCATATTCGCTCTCCCCCTTGGGATCTAAGCGATTCCATGCAAAATTTAGTTAACACTCCCTTCCTTCGACTAAGGCATATTTTAAGGGTTCAAACATTGTACATGATGTAAGTTCTATAGGTCACTTACATTGATCAATAACCCAACCTTGAATTGGATTGGTGGAAGTCGTAGTTATCAGACGGATCTCAAGATATCTTAGTTTTAATTCTTACGATTAATTTCTTGTACTAGCTCTCAATCAAGCCATGAAGCAAATAGGAAATTATTCCCAATACATCAAGCATGTTATAGGCATAATGTGTAAATACTTGATAAGATAAGTGTTAGATGATCTCGAGTAACTAGACTCCAACATGCCTTGCATTGAGCTAGATTCTAGGTTTTCTTAATATTTAGGCTCTTGGGCTAAGTAGTTTTGAAGTATCCAAACTTTAAATTAGGACTTTCTTTTCACGATTCTCAATGTTATATTCTTTTAGAAATTATGCCATTTGTAACCCCCTTGACTATGCTTTAACCTAGCACTTGTATAGACAATCGGTTAATGACATTCTTTTAACAACTATACCATTCATAACCCTTGACTAATTCTTCCTTGTAATTGCTCTATTAGTAAATAAACCGTATGCAACTAAGTTGGGTTAAAAGGAATAATCAAAATGCCAATCATAACAATAGGAATAA
Organism: Lygodium microphyllum; assembly: GCF_053477565.2. Taxonomy (NCBI): domain Eukaryota; kingdom Viridiplantae; phylum Streptophyta; class Polypodiopsida; order Schizaeales; family Lygodiaceae; genus Lygodium; species Lygodium microphyllum. The sequence goes on from NC_141160.1 coordinate 69,342,584, forward strand.
ATTCAAGAAACTCCTTTACATGAATTCGTGCGCATGCCGAAGCGATATAGCCTATGACTCATGAATATAGAAGATTGCAATTAGTAACTGGGTATTCGGAGATGAATTATCTATACACAACATTGTATGCACATTAACTATAACGCCCTAACCAGTGGATCCATTGTTGGATGCGGGATTACCATTGATGCGTGCCTCCCTCACTTTGGGAGCCATACCTTTAGCCTATAAATCTCTCTCTCCCCCCTCTCTCTCTCTCTCTCATCAAAGAGAATAGCATGTCAGAGTGACTCTCTTCTACTGTGAAAGGGGAGGGAGGAGATAAACTTGCAGAGATGAGGCTAAGGGTAATCACATTTGGTCACCCTCTAAGGAGGGGAAGAGAAGGAGATCCTTAGAATATTCCTCCTTTCTCTCTGTCTCTCTCACCCTCTTTAACCCTCCCTCTCTCTATCACACACACACACACACTCTCTCTCTCTCTCTCTCTCTCTCCCTTCACCTTTTGTTTCTCTCTCTCTCTCTCTCTTCTCTCTCAGTCAGTAGTAGGGGAGGGGGGGTTTACAAGGGGGCGGAAGGGTATTTTGGGGGGGGGACGTGGGGAAAAGGTGGAGTGGTGGCGTCTCCATCACTCACAGATGCATGTCAGCAGTCTGCGGAGGTGGCTTGGGGAGTGGCAGGCCATGTGGCCTCCTCCTCGCAATCATCGACATTGCCTTCTTCTCCTACTTCGTCATCATCATCCTCGTCCATATCGGCAACTTATTTCCCTTCCTCCTTCACATCGGTGTTGTCGTCATCCTCCCTTCCCTTCGTCAGTGTCATCTCCTCCACATCATCCTTGACTTCCTCCTCTTCGTCAGCTTCCTCTTCCTTTATTTTCCCCCACCACATATCGGCGAACTACTTTACGCAGAAACGCCAGGTCCAAAGCGGATTCACGTTGCACTTGGTTTAAAGAGAATGGGAAATGAGAGGGATGCAAAGCTCAATCTCTCTGCCATAAGGCATAGTCCCATTCCGTTCCCCTAAAACAACGTAAATCGGTTAAGACATACTCTAGGTCAACGCTTTTGTTGTTCGTGTCCTTTGACGATTATCCCGCTGTTCTTTGAGATTTAAGAAAAGTTCCCGGCCAACCGGGACCACCCAACCGTAGGACGGACCCATGGCCCATCCTCTGCACTTTCCTCGGTTTGTTTTAGTTAGGTAATTATCTAACACGTTAGTTGGGCATGTAACAATCAGCTTCTTTAATTAAACCGTTAAGCACTGGTTCCTTCACGTAATCTTATCACGTGACATAGAAAAACAATTTCAAACAAGTTCTTTATTAACATATCATCATATTTATCTTTGAAATACAAGGAGTTCCGCCCATAGGCTTGTCTATAATCCGCCCGAAGGCTATCTAGTAATCCACAGGGATCACTATTCCAAGTTTCCGCCCGTAGACTAGTATGCGGGCCTCGAAATCCCATCCCGAGTTACGTTAGCCTCTTGTGCAGGACCCGAAAGGCGAGGGATTTACGGCTAGAGCCCCCCCTGGCACCCAAGCGTCCTCCTGCTCCAAGTAGTGCTCAATGGAGAGACCTCTCGCGGCGGGTTCGGTCCACGTCCCCGGTGCGGTCAACAACCCCCTTGGTTAGGGTCAGACAGGCAGTCGGGGGTAACTGAAGCTGCCTCTCCCTTCATGCCTTCAACCTGAAGTATAGATATTCATTTAATTTGTAATTCATAAATCAAACAGTGCTCTAAAATCTCTAGCAATCACAAACATTTTCATTAATCGATCTTGTTGTTGGCAAACTGCTAAGGAAGGAATATTTCCTTTTGAATGCATCTAGCACTCGATCCGGGGTGCCTTGCAACTTGGCAAGATCCTTTATATTCTGGGTTAGGGCATACCCTATTAACCCAACTTGGTCAACCATAAAGTTCATTGGATACTTTAGTTTCCGGTTTTTTTTTAACCTTCCTTACTTAGAAGCATATCAAAGAATACATCCTTTTGCAAGATAACTTGCCTACGGATCTGCCATCCTTGTTGGGGGTATTTAATCTTTCTTCTTGTGAATCAATCACAAGACCATATGACTTCGTACTTGCTGCACAAGTCTTGCATCGTAATATGTGATGAAACAATCCGTTTCAGTTTCTTTAAGCTGACGTTTATCAGACCTAGGTCTCCTAACTTTTATTATTTCCTTTAAGAACTCAGGGACAAACCCTAGTTCTTTTATGTTTACGATTTACTGACCCTACAATCAGGGAATCTGGGCAAGTATTTAAGGTATAAACGTTTCTTGGATTTTAAATCATTGCCAATGAATATTTTGCAGCATAGGTATTTCTAAGTTTATATTAATTTGGTTAACTTTTAGAAGGTAATATCGAGATCACTTCCGCACGATTTGTTAACTATGTGTCAATTGATTTTTCAATCCTAAACTTTATTGATTTGAGGTTAGGTAAATTCAATTAATCTTCCTGTTTCCTTGTGAACAAAACTCACCAAATAAGCAATCTTTTCCTTGCTAAGTTATGAAGTTATCAATGATAACTTCCTAGAGTTTAAGCAATGTAAGAAAGCTTTCATGAATTGCACCTTCCATGATGATTCATTGTAAAAAGAATAGGGGTTAATAGTGCAAGATGCAGATTTATACCTTCTAGACTTAACCAAAGTATACTACTTTAGTGGGTAAATAATCTTGCTCATAATTCGTTTCAATACATAATGCTTTTTTTAAAAGGAAAACTATGTTTATACTTTATTTATTTTGTATGTTTAATTAAACTAAATTCCTTCGTCGTAAATAACTAGGACAAAATATATCTTATCCCTAACAATTCATCTTGTACGATTAAATTAAAACCGATATAAAATTAAGAAGGAAAAACCTGGGTTTGGGGTGAGATATCCACATGGATACCGGGAGATGACCCTCCCGCAGCTACTTCTTGGACTTTCTTAGGCGGCATCGCAGTTGTAGTCCTTCGAACGTGGAAGTAGCTTTACACTCCTTTTCGGAATTCCACCGTCGCTTCAATACTCATCTTCTCTTTTTCGAGGCAAGGAATCTTTAAGGGATTAACCACGAGAAGGGGGTAATAAGACCTTTAAGGTCTTAATTTTTTCGGGAGGGCAAGATTTACAAAGCCTAAAGAAAAAGCCCTATAGGGATTTATACACGGTGAAAAGGGTGTGTGTGAGTGTGGTTTCAAAAACATATGAAGGCCTTGGGAGATCTTTGGGCACGGGAGAGAAGGGTATAGGAAGGGGGATTCTTGGAGAGGTTTTTAGGACACGGGGTGGAAAAGGCTCAGGGGATTAAAACTGGGGTGAAAGGGTAAAAGGGGAAAGGTGAAGGGTGAAGGGCTTATAACACGGGGGGGTTTTAGGTGGGAATTTCAAGAAGAAGGGATCAAGGTGGAAATTTCAAAAAAAAGAAACTTGGGTGGAAGTTGCAAGAAGAAGGGGACTTACGTGGAACTTGCGAGGGAATGGGTGCTTAAATCTCGGGGGGGGGGGGGGGGGGGGGGGGGGGGGGGTATAAACCCACTTGGAGAAGGCTTGTGGAAGCCCACAAGAAAGGATTAAGGGGCTTGCAATATGAAAGGGCTTATAGGACCCTAAGGCATTCTAAGGGGGAAAAGACCACGGGGAGGATTTTTAAATCCCGGGGTGGCCACATGGACACAAGCCTTAAGGGAGCCCCCTTATGGAAGCTTCTATACCTCAGAAGCTTACATGGAAGAGGGAGGGAAATTTCAGATTAACGTCGGGGGGGTGGGGGGGGGGAGGAGGGGGGGACACTTCTATTCATGATGAGGAGGATTTTTGATGGCGGCAGCGCCAATGTGTTGACTGGTTGGCGGCAGGGTAGCTCCTCCTCAACAGCAGTTCAGTGGCGGCGCCCCTTCATGCTCTACGGTAGCGATGTTGTCACTCTCTCCTTCCCTCACGACAGTTAGGCGGCGTTTTGGCATCAGGCGGCAGCATTTTCTTCGTCTTCTATCCCTCCTCCTCCTCCCAGTAGCCTGCGGCCCTCCTTCAATTATATAGGGGAGGGGAGGGAATCCTCCCTCTCCTATGTGTCGCATCGCATGGCCTTATCCCTTTGCGAGCTCCACCGAGGAGCTTCAGCGTCCATTCTATTCGTCCCCCTCCAGCACGACTATCGACTGGGGGGGGAATAAGAAAAAAAAATTGTGTTTATCGAAAAAAAAAATTTGCCTTATCATTATCCCCCTTTCCTATAAGGGGTAGTTCACACGAGAAAGGAGATTAAGAACTTTACAAGGAGGGAGATGAAGACGGGGGAGGAGGAGGAAAATGAGGAGGAAGATGAGAAGGGAGAGGAGGGAGAAGAAGAAGTGGAAGGAGAAGAAGAAGGAGGGTGAGGAGATCAGACGACGCGGCGGCCAACACCGACAGGTAAGGTAGTTAGGTTTTTTTTTAAAAAATAATTCTTTTCTTTGTGTTTTCTCTTTTCTTTTATCTTTTCTTTTGTTGTTGCTGTTGTTTGTTGTTTTTTTCTCTTCTTTTTTTTCTCTTTTTTTAATTTTTTTTCTTTTTTATTTTTCTTCTCTTTTTGTTTCCTTTTTGTTGTTTTGCTTCTTTTTTTGTTTTTTTTCTGCTTGTTTGATCTCTCTTGTTGTTTTTTTCTTCTTTTTTTTCTTTTTTGTTTTTTCTGTTTCTTTGGTTGTTTTCTTTTTTTTTGGTTTTTTTCTTTATGTTTGGAAAAATAAAAATAAAATAATAAATAAATAAAAGATGGGTGGGCAAAAAAAAGGAATCCCCATCTTGTACGCATACGCGGGCAGGGGTAATTTTTTTTTTGCAATGATGGGATCAAATGGGGCAGGGACGACGATATGCAAACCACAGATGCCAGGGGGCGTCCTCAAACGCGTAAATCCAAAAACAGGCGCGTTCACGCATGATACGAGAAACATGGTCACACGAGAAAAAGGAAAAAAAATTAATAAAACCCGAACCATGCGTTGGATCAAAAAATCATAAAAAGGAAAAATGTGCTGGGAGACGAGGGAAAAATGATGGAAACATGCAACATGGGTTCTGGGGCAAAATCAGGGTGTGCACATGGGAAAAACACAAAAAACAAGCCCGAAAACAGATACGAGTATTAATATTGAAAAATTTGCGTGTCGGAATGAAGTGCAAAAACAAGAAAAATTAAGCAGAACAATGTGTCCAACAACCCTATCACAGAAAAACAAAGTTTTGATCGAGATAGGATGCATTCACATGGGAAAAACCCCAAAAAATGGACTCGGAAATTAATACGGGAAGAACCATGCACCCGAATAGAGGACTGTAAAAAGGAAAAATGTCCGGAAGAAAGGGACTCATAGAGCTGGTGCATCAAAACTCAGTTTGGGGGAAATTAGGAGGGGTTCACGTGGGAAAAACACGAAAAACACATCCGAAGAATTAATAACTAAAAATCTAATAGTCGAAAGAGGGGGGAGAAAAAAGGAAAAAGTGGAGAAAAGGCTGGCATGACCAAATTAAAATGGAATTTCAGTGAAAACAGGACATGTTTACATGGAAAAATGTAAAAAATAAGTACGAAAAGGGCCTGAAAACCCGTAAAAATTAATACAGACAAACCGTGTATCGAAATGATATAGAGTAAAAAGGAAAAATGTCAGGAGGAATGGGTAGGACAGGGCTGGTACATCAGATCAGGGTTCCGAAGCAATAAAGATGTGTTCACATGGAAAATCGTCCAGTTTACGGGAATTGCTTCAAAAATTAATAACTCAAGAACTATCAGTCGGAACATGGGTTGGTAAAAATAAAAAATAGGCAATTCAAAGGGACAAATAGGGCTGTAAGATTGGATGTGAGTTTGAGTGAAGGTAGGATGTGTTCGTATGGAAAAATCACAAAACAAAGAATAAAGGCAAACGATCAAGGAATAACTTCGAGGACAGGGTGAAATAGAACGGAGGAGTGGGGAAGGGACCCCATCAGGGTAAAATGAAGTCATAGCATAGAAATATGATCAGAACATGGTATATGCATGGGGTATGCAGCATAGACGCGCAGGGACGCGTCCCCATACTTAAAACCTTAATAGGAAGGATAAACCGAACATCAAGGACCTAGTACCACACATTAGGCCCACCACGAACATTCCCACACTTAAGATATAACCGTCACTGAGAAACAGAAGGTGTAGGGTTAGAAAAACTTGGCCCATATTGCTGAGGAGGAATGTCAACTATCGAGGTTGCGTCTTGTATCGTTGTCGGCCTACAGGAGGTACCAAGGTGTCTTCACAACACACGTCCAACGCCCTTCGTGGCAGGGACCATGCGACAACACCCATGGAGATAGCTGGTTGAAGGAATCACAGGAAATTCGTCGATGACGAGGGATATTGCACTCAACTCACGATCACTCAAATGGAATGAAAGAGCAGTCACTCGCCCCATTAATAACATCACTCGAGAAAATAATGATGAAAACCCAAAGCTCACACTCAGTTTAGAAATCGACAAAGGACAGGTGCAGAAAGAGTATGCTAGCGTGCACAATTGATGGTGCATCAATGTGTCCAACCCGTCTAGTATAGGTGCAAGAAGAAAGGCCAGGGAGCCTTGTAGTACAGTGGACAGAACAGAATGACGTGTCATGTGCTTATGGCAGAGACCCATCCCGTGGGTGCATAGGGAAACGGAAATGTACCTGACTCCAATGGTCGTAGCGTCCCTCAATCCTCACCTCTCATTTAATTTGATTAAAGAAACACCACTCACACTCAGCCCACCCTCTGTCTCACGCTCTGTTGAAAGACACAGAGAGCAACCCATTCCTGAAACCCATTGATGTGATCCTCACTGTCACTTGTGCAGAGGTTGTATACCTTGTGCGCTTTGATGGTGCAACTGTGCAACCCACCCTGTGCCGACATATAGTGCAAGAAGGAAGGCCAGGGAGCCTTATGATGCATTGCACAAGACCAAATCGTGCATTGTGCATTGAGAGGCCCATCCCGTGTGTACAACACTCCATTCACACATCTCACCTCTCATTTGATTTAAAGAGAAAGACTGGTCACTCAGCCCACCCTTTGTGTCTGACTCTCTGATAGATACAGAGGGTAGCCCATATTCACGTCCCCATCCTATTGGGATGAAAGCTCACATCGCTCAAGGGATTGGTGATGAAGATCATGTGGTTGTTATTGTCATCGGGATCTTGAAGAGGAGGCGTATCCAGGGAGGCAGCCCACAAGTCTGGTACTTCAATAATCTGTAAGATAAGTCGCCTGTTAAGAAGGGTAGACGGACTGATATTACAGAGACAGCACACCAAGGGAGGTGCCTTCAAATTACTTATTGAAGAGGTTTTGCTAGTGAGTCAGCTATCCTGAACTGTGGGGTGTTACCACCTTCTCCACAGTCAGCTTCCCGCCTAAGGGTGTTTCCACCTTTTCTTGGAACGAGGCCTGTTATGACATGGAATTTCTTCCTTTTCTCCCATAATAGTTTGTTTGTTTTTTTCTTTTTCTTTTTCTTTTTCTTTTTCTCTTTTTTTTCGTTAAGAAAGAGAATGGTAGAAATACCATGTGTCAGGACCAACCTCGCCACTATTGTTGGATCAGACGAGAAGAGAACAAGGTCGGGTTGAGATGTTTCTGCGAGGGGTTAGCACAATGAGACCGCCTCATGAGGAAAATCATAAGGGATATCAAAAGCACGACAAGAAGGACAGTGCGACGCCCAAAAGGAAAAGGGTAGGTCGACTGTGATTGTCAAGATCCCCAGGGAGGGAAGTACTTTTTCAGACGATAGCCATTGATCAGAAAGGGATTATTAGAGGCATCAATGGTTTGCACCTGAACAGAGCCGTTAGGATTGATAGCAAGTACCTTGTATGGGCCATCCATTGTTGTTGAAGCTTGCCAGGAAACTTGCCAATTCTCGAATCATAGGCTAGGACAAGATCACATTCTTTAAACTCCTTGTGCTTGTTGAAACTGTCATGATAGGCCTTGCGTCGTGCTTGAGTGGTTTCCATGCACTGTAAGGAAATCCACCGTATCTCATCCAAGCATTCCAAGTGTAGGAGATGGCATTGCAGTGACTCATCATCTCCCAAGCGTTCTTTAACTGCCACTCGCAAAGAGGGCAATTCCAGCTCAACAGGGAAGACGGCTTCTATACCATACACTAACTGGAAAGGGGTTTGTCATGTAGCTGCCTCTGTGTCTGTTACTGTCTCTGTGACTATCTCTGTATCCACTCTGTCTCTGTTCTGCCTCTGTTCTGTCTCTCCTCTATAACTATACTGTCTCTACTCTATCTCTGTATCTGCTCTGTATCTGTTCTGCCTCTGTTCTATCTCTGCGGCGGCTGTCATGTAACAGGGAGAACAATACATCCATGCTTCTATTTCACTGTCAGAGGTGATTTCAGAAGTTAATTCTAGTTGAAGCAGGAGGTATTCTCCCATGGACAAGGATTTTGCTTCCCTTGGCAGTTTGCTTACAGTGCCCACTGTTAGGGACTGTGCCTCTGTTTTCTTAGGAAAGATTTGCTTAGCAGCCTCTTCATCTCATGATGTACCATCTGTTACCTCGTTGGAGGAGTCAATTATGACTTCGATGGATGTGGATTCATTGCCTTTTTGTGATCCATACAACTTCAACACCACTTTGATGGCTCCTCTGTCTAGGATCAGGGTTCCTTTGAACCAGTCTGTCCTAGCTCTTGCTTCAAAAAGCCAAGGTCTTCCCAATAGCAAAGGATATGAGGTCCCATAAGAATTTGTTTTAACCACCAAATATGTCTGCCCTTCTTGCAAGGGTTGTTTTTACGTATGGGAGGATACCCAACGGCTTAATTCTACTTTGGTCTGCCAATCTGATAGGCCACGGTATAGATTGAATTTCTTGCAACCCTAAGTCCTTCATTGTCACATCCGTCATTATGTTTACTAATGAGCCCCCATCAATCAACGCATCTGAAATAAAGCATCCTTCTATCCATACACTAATCTCTGGGGTTCCAAGATCTATGAAGACATTAGCCACATCTACTTCCTTTATAGGCTCTGGGGCCTTATTGGTCTTGGTCGCTGTCAAAGGACGATCCTTACTCCACGTCTTCTTATCAAGATGCTTTTGGATTTCTTTTGACAGCTAGGAAATAGCATTTGGAATGTTAAGTTTGGTTTAAAAGTGTCTAGGTCTTTGACCAAGTCATAATCTTTGATAGGATCCACAAGCTTCTCTAGCCGGTTGGGGAATGGGGCTACATCCATTTTCATCTTTCCTTTTTCTTCTAATAATTGCAGCACCGGCACTTCTTCTGTCTCTAGAAGTGCTTCTATATCATCTATCTCCTGGACCTCTGGTCTTGTTTCTGGGACTGTCTCTATGACTCTTTGTGGCACTACAGTGCTCTGTACTGCACTGTTCTGTCCTGTACTGCTCTGTCCCTCTGTTGTTGGCAGGTTGAACTTCACAGTCTTGGCAGGATAGTTATTTTCGTTCTGGACAACTGGTTTCTTCTTCTTGGTGCATGTAACAACGACAACTTCTAACTCTACCAAATTGGAGGCAGGCTATCAATGGCATTGGCCTTTACAAGAGCTGGGCTTGGACAGTCCTTTGCAGTGTGGCCTTCACCTTTGCATCGGCTGCATAAGGGCTTGTAATCCACATATCGGACAATTTGGGGAGATATGTCCCTTTTCTCCACACCTATAACATTCCACCTCTGATCTCTGACCACTGCCAGACTGTCGTCCTTTGTAACTTTGAGAGGGAAACCTCCTTGGACCAAAATTAGGACCAAATTCCCTAGGCTTTGATCCAATATCTTATGTTGTCATTTTGGATTCTAGCAAGTTGAATCTCGCATTTTCATCCTTCTATCTTCGTTCATGCATCTCTTTCAGAGAGCAAATATCCTCTGTATGGTTCTTCCGCAAACAGTAAGAACAGAAGGCTCCAGGAATAGTTGGATTTCGGGTACATTCAGTGGCTAGATGTCCCGCTTGATGACACTTTCCATACCATGTATTAGAGCGCATCACATCTCTTCCAGCTCCCACAGGAGTGGATATATTCGTGGCATTCACCTTCAGCATCTATAACTGCTCTGTAATCACATCCATAAGCTCTTTCTTGATACTTGCAACTAAGTTGGATAAGTAGTCCTTCAGATTTTCACCTCCTGAAATGCTTGTAGTAGGGTTTTGGGACGCTTCTGTAATTACTGCATACACTAGTTAGGTCGATCCAAAAGGTCCTCTGTTTTGGCTCTGATTCAGAGCTCCTGTTGAAACTTGGGGTTGTTGATTCTAGTTGGTAGGGTTCCACTGTTGTTGAGTCACCATTGGAGGAACTGGTTAAGGCCATTGTTGTTGTGGTTGAACCATCATTTGAGGCACTATCGTCTGTGATGACCACAGTGGGTTAGGTGCATTATACTACGTCACTGTTTGCATTTGGGTTTTGCTTGTTGATGGCAAGTTTCCCTGGCTGCACACCAAAAACATGGAGACCCAAGAGGAACACCAAGGAAAAGGGGATTCTACTACAAGAAAATCTATCTTGTAACATCAACAAGCTTTTATTTCATTCTTTGGATGACCAAAACAAAGAAAATAACAAATCTTCACGCAGCATCATAGTAGATATCTCCCACGGATTTTATAGAATCAACCATAATCTTGAACATCTTCATAGAATCCATCAATAGAAAAAAGAACACAAAATAATACACCATCTTTGAATGAAAATCAATCACATAATATTCATCTTTAATGTCTTCATAGTTTTCTCTTTCAGTCTCTCATATACAGTTACACTATTTTGATAGAATTGACTATATCTGGCTCTCTCTCTATATATATATCAATAGTACATCATATCCTCACTACAATACTCTCATAATAACTCTCAATAATCCTTCTTAGGTCTTGGATGCACCTCCCAAGAGGTATGTCTGATATGAAGAGTCACCAGAGCCACTACAGTGTCTTTTCACAGCTCACTACTGTCACTGTCACTTCAGTCTTCAGCAACTGCTTCTTCCACTTGTTTTAGCTCTTTTGAACTTAGATTCATCCTTTCCAGAAGTTAGAAAACTTTCCCAAAGTCACACATGCATTCTATAGAACACTTACAGAAGGTCTACAGAACAGTTATAGTACAGTACCAGAGTAGCTACAGTACAGTTACAGAGTAGAGACAGAGCAAAGACAGAGGCTCTACAGAAGGTCTATAGAGGGTTAGAGAAGGTCATAAGAACCTCATAACTCATAATAAAACCATTCCAAACTATAAAAAACTATTCAATAGGCTTCCAAAATATCTCAATCTTCATCAATCATCAATACATGCTTCATACAGAAGACAATCAGAACAAAACAGAAGCTATAAGGTATACAAAACCAATCAGAACCTATCAGAACATCACAGAGCTTCATATCTCTACTAAGAATCATCATGAACTTCCAAAACATAATCAATATCATCCAAAACACTCTCAAACACTTCCATTAACAACCATACATCACTCTAAATCCATAAAAAATCAATCATTCAGACCTCAAAAACAACAAAAATCAGTCAAAAATTCAGTATTTTTCCACTCTCAATAGTAACCCACTCAATAGAGGAAGAGAAAATTGAGAAATTCAAAAGGAAATTAGACTTGGCAAGGAGAGCGCTTCGGCATGGACTCCATGACAATGCGCCCAAATCTAACACCAACGTAGGAGTGGAGGAGTAAAGAGACCATTTGATCACAGTTGGATTTTCATGCAAGAACTCAAATTACTAGGGTTTGGGGAGTTGGAGCCATGAGCACAACCTCTCCTTGAAGAGCTGAGAGAGCCAATGCATGAAGAGGGAGGGGTTGGTAGACTTTGAGCATGACCACGTGGAGGAAGAGCAATTGCATGAACTGAGCCTCCCCTACAAACACAAAGACAACTAAAAGAGCAAGGGGAGGAAGCCCTCTGCCCCTCGAGAGAATGGTAGACATGAGACTCAGGTGGAGGGAATAGATAAAGCTACCACAAAGAAAGCTCCAAGCCAAGACGCTATAAGTTCCACATGTTGCCATCCCTCAAGGAGAGGAGTGCGATCCAGTGAACTAGAGATAGGAATTGGTAGCATGGGAGTAGTGGGAAAGTCGCAGCCACCTCTTTGAATTTTCCTTCACCTTCCCTCAAACATTGGACAATGTACTATCTCCAAAGGTGGTGGAGGACATGATAAAGCTCTTGATAAGGCTGGGGAAGAGATGGTTGGAGGAGAGAATGAGATGCCCCACAAGATGGCAATAGAAGGCTAAAGATTATTGGGAAGACAAGGTGGTGGAGGTGCCTAGAAAAGTGGAAGGATATTAGGCACAACCTAAGTGGCGCAAAAAAATCTGGGACTCTAACTTAGATGCATGGATGGCATTTTGTGGCGCACTACCATACGAGAGGAATGATCCTACCTACATGCCTATCCACAAAGAATTGGAGTTGATTTCAATATGGAGGTGCATGGTAGGTATGAATTTTCTAATATCTATAATGTGAATGCCGTAAAAGAATGCTTCACTAAGAGGGACCTCTGCCCATCCATAGCAAGCTTCCTTAAAGAATTATCCTCTTGCCTAGATCTTGCCTTCATTACCACTTGTAATTATCTCCCCTTTTTTCGAATACTACTAAAATAAAAGTCTACTGTAGAGGAAGAATGGTTGTCGTTCCTCTTTTTTGACATTAATGTAAGGATAGATAGGTGCACAATGGTCTACCTCATGATGAGAGCTACCCTCTTGCCAACATTTTGTATAACCTTATTAGAAGATATGAGTGACAATAAATTCACTGGATGCAACCACCTATTTTTTTCCACCATGTCCCTTAATGTAAGAATTAACTTGAAGGGCTATATGCAAAGTAGGACCTTGCTAAGCAAATCCCTTAAGCCTCCTTGCAACTTATGCCCTACCCATGAATGGGATGCCACTTTATGTGCTCCCTTGTAATCAAAAAAAAGAAAAAAGAAAAGAAAAGAAAAGAAAAGAAGATAAAGAAGTGAAAAAGAAAAGGAAAGAAAAATGAGATCCCTCCATTTGCATTCTATGAGTGTCATAACCACTGCACCTAGGAACCACCCTTGCCCTCCCCCACTTTGCAACTTAGGGCACACCAAGGGTAGGACATTTTGATAGAACAATCTCCCTACATCACTCACAGCACCTTCCTTTACACAAACTGGGTCCTCGAGTGTGGGACAATACCATAGGCTTACCTAGACCTATCTCCTAATTTCACCATCACTTGCACAATGCACTACATGGTAAGGTAGACACACCCCTTAGGAAGTGCACTCTTATTTTTTTCATGTACATTGGGTAGTGGCATAGCAAGTGAACAATTGCAAAGGAATTCTTCAACCATCCTTTTATATTTGAAATCAATTATCTTCCAAACCTGCTTCACATAGCATCTCCAACATGACTTATCTCCCTAAAGGCCCCAATAATATTCAATCCACCCTCAACATTTTTAGCTCAATAATATTCAATCCACACAAACCCTCAACATTTTTAGCTCATACTATCAAGTGTCATGGGACTAGCACTCAACTAGGAGGGGGATAATGTAAACCCTGAAAAGAGTAAGAAGGAAAAAATCTGAAAATTTTGGAAAGTTGAAAGTGGAAGATAGTCCTAAGGCAAGAGGAAGATGGAGGACAAAGGTGCAATAAGGAAAATTTGAAGACATGGAGCATAGGAAAGTCTAAATATAAGAGAAAGCTGCACTTTTTTTTGTGCACTTTAATATTTTTGCAAAAAGAGCGCCAGCAGCAGGTGCCTTGTAATTTATCTTGTAAAGAGCGCCAGGCTCTCTCCCTTGCAAGTTGTAATGAATGAGAGGCATTATTTAAGGCCATGCTAGATGTATAAAAGTCAAAAAGTAAATGAAGAAGCTCATTCCTGGCGTATGGCCAAATGCACTCTCTTCTTGCTTCTTGCTCTTATTTTATTCTTGTGTATGAGAGAGGGAGAGTATGTGTGAAACACGAATTTTATGATGAAATTATAGATATTATTAGGAGAAAAAGAAACTATATGGGAGAGACCACTAAGACACTGATGCAAGTTGATGAGAATATGGATTTGTAAGGGATTCAATTAGAGTCTACTGATGAATCTATTGCTATTTTAAAGTAGGTTGAAGTTTGGAATGGGTTGGTTGAGGATGGAAATGTTATTGTATTGGTTGAAAATGTTGTTTTGAATAGAACTATTGAAAGAGATATTATGCAATTAGTGTCATGAGGATGAGGAATCTAGCTTTATTCTTAGAAGCCATTATTTACACATGCTAGGCTAAAGCCACTATTACAGAGGTGTTATGCAACCACAGTTTGAGGATGAGGAATTTGGGTTTATTCCTAAAATCTAGTATCCATGCACACATTGGATTAGACCCACTATAGAGATTGTAGTGAAGATTGGAGAATGAATGACTTCATATATTACATTGCTTGATCATGGGTTTGAAATAAATGTCATGACACACAATTTATATGAGAGTATTGGTGGTTGGCTAGTTGATGTAGATCCTGGTTGCTAATAACTCATCTAGGGATCTTTATTATACATACACAATTATTTATGAAACTATACCGAATGTATAAGAGGATCAAAATTTCTTTGTGCAAAATACATGTGGTTAATTGATTATATTAGGACATCCATACATTATTGCAACAATGAGGATGGATATTAAAGTACTTGATGATGGATCAACACATACTTCTCTTAAGAGTAGAGATGGTGGAAGAGTAGTAAAGTTTTTGATTGTGTGTGCCAATCATCCATGAAATAGGGATACTCTCAGGGATCATCTAGTGCCATCAAATGTAAAGGAATTTAAGGGTTTTTAGAAGGTACTACTATGGTAGTGTTGCTTAGAGGATGTTCTTGCCTCTTAGTTAAGGGAAAAATGTTTTTACTTCTAATTTTCATGTATGGATAGCAAATAGTTTTAGACGATTCAAGAGCATTGAGTCCATGTGCAAGATTGAAAGGTTGTATTTATATAAAGTTAAAAAAGAGCTTAGAAATAATGAGGCTTTGGTTGCAAATGATTGCATTTTAGGGTTGTTTGATGGGCTGATTTTTTCTCATTTTGTGGTTGAAATTATAGCAGTCTATTAATACAAAAATATGGCTAAAAACTATGTTACATGTATGCAGCTTGGATATGCATGTGAAGCCATAGAAGAATTCTCAAAACAATGTAAATGGCAACAAGATTAGGCTGAACTACTTGTGGAAACAAAGTACAAGATAGTTGATAAAAAGACTAAGAGAGTTGCTATGCCTTCAACCCCTGGTAGTGATACAATGTCAAACTAGTCAAGTTTAAGAGATCCGAGGGGTGTTGAGCAGTTTACTATTGAATCAGTGAAAGAGTTGAAGATTGGATGTGATGGGATTCTCTTGCTAGCAAAAAAATATTATTTTGTATAGATGTTATCAAATCATGGAAATGCTTTTGCATTTTGGCTCACTGAAACTGGCTATGTTGATCCAAATGTTGTGGCTCCAATAGTCATTTTTACAATATGACATGTTTCATGAAATATAAGACTGGTTCTTGAGCATTGGGCATACTTACCTAAGTTGATGGAGTTGTCAAATGAGAATTTTGAAGCCTTCGTTAACTCCATATTCAAAACATTGGTTTACTATGATTGAGAAGAATGGTGATTGCGATTGATTTAGGACATGTATCCAATTAACAAAGTAATGATTATAAATGTTGAAGGTGGGATTGTACTATATGAGTTTGCAAAAGCATTTTTTGGAAGGGCTATCTATTGGTTGGAGGATTTGTACTCAATTTATGATAATTTTACTTGATAGTGGAAAGTAGAGATATCACCACTATGAAGACACCCTTAGGATTGGTGATCAATTCCGATTGGCAGTGGAAAGTAGAGATATCACCATTATGAAGAAACCCGTAGAACTGGTGTGCATATGTACCCTTCCACAAGGGGTGGAAAATTATGTAGCTCGCATGGTGAACACAATGAATAAGGTTTTGAGAGACTATATCCCATAGCTTACTACACTATTTCTTGATGATGTGCCTAATAAGGGATATGCAGTATGTGACAAAAATCGGAAGTTGGATGCCAATGGTTGCAGGCTATTTGTTGTTAATCACATTGCTATTTGCAAAAGTATTTTGACTTGACTAGAGGAAGTACATTTAACTCAATTAAGTCAAAAGTCTATATGTGATGTTAAAGAGGCAATGAGTGTAGATCATATGCTTAGGGGGTCACTTGTGAATATAAGTATGTATCATAAGAGTTCAAAATAAGGGGTTTTAAAAACACCATTCTTTACATACAAAAGGATGTTGTATAAAAGAGTTACTTACAAATTGAATTAAAAAGGGTTGTGTTTTATTTAAGAAAAGTTCATAAATAAGGATATTTTTAAATAGGCCTTGAATGCATGACACACACACACACACACACACACACACACACACACAGAGTGAACCCCCAAGATCACATGTATGGACCCTATGGTAGAAAGCCTTCACCACTAAAGATTGATGGTATTGATATGCTAGAAGAGACATGCTCCAATGTGTCAAAATTTAAGAAGTTTTTAGGTGCATTTTAAAAAAAATCTCATATATATTCCTCACTTTGTATATGTTATTGATGACCTCTATCAGCTCTTAAGGATAGGGAGACATCCATTGGAAAAAGAAGCACACTAAAGCTATGAAGAAGTTGCAAAGATTGTTAGAGTCAACACCAAAATTAAAGAAGGCAGATTAATTGTATGGAATACCTATTATCCTTATAGTTGACACAAGCCCAATTGGAATTGGAAGATAGTTGGACATGACGATAACAAGGGTAATAGGTATGCTATCAGATTTAATGCGAAGGTGCTCATCTAGAGGCAAAGAAGATATCCACAAGTGAAGGGATAGCTTTGGATATTGTAACAGCCCTCAAATGTGACAAAGAATACTTTATGGATACTTATGTGGTTATTAAGAATACTTTATGGATACTTATGTGGTTATTAAGACATATTGGTAACCATTATTAGGAATGATTAATACGTATGCAACAATGGATATTGCTATGTTGTGATGGATAGTATATATTAATTCATTAAACCTTGAATTAGAGTATATTGCAAGAATGGATTATCTAGTTATAGACATGTTATCAAGGGCATGGTTTGAGGATGAAGACGGATGATGGAGGATGAAGAGGAAGATGAGTTTGCTATTGAAAATGCATGCTTTACAATAGGGGTTGATTTGATAGGTATTGTAATTATAGGTCAATGTGTTATAAATGATGGTATAACTATCATACATATAGGGACAACAATAAATATAACAAGTACAATAGGTAGATTTGACAAGGAGTGTTGCTATAATAGTTAATTCATAAACAAATAAAGTGTGTTTAGATGTGAAAAAAGCTTATACTAAAGCATTAGGGGGAATATAGACTCAAAAAGGGCCTCATAAAAAATTGATTAAGAATCTTAATCTTGGATTAGTTTCTCTTCAATGGTCATTGTTACATACCTTTCTGTCTCCTAGCCCCCCTACATTCCTAGGCTCCATGCACTTTTTATGGTGGACCCTACCTAAAAAGGAGAGGGGTATCTCTTTCTTCTCACCTAGTAACTAGCCTTTTTCATCTTTCAAGATGGGACCACCACTCCTATAAAAGTGCAACATCAGTGACTTGGATTTATTTAAATCCCAAAAAATAGATTTAAAAAATGGATTTTTTTCTTAAAAGATACACAATCATATTGCAAATTGAAATACCCAATTTTTGTATATTTTTTGCATTAAAGGTCCTCCAAATCAGTTTACTCTCCAAGAAGGAACCATCACTTTTCCAAAAGTGCCACATCACCAACTTTGATTTATTTTTATCCCAAAAATTAATATTTATTTTTTTACAAAAAATGGGTTTCCTTTTCTCAAAAGACACTAATTATATTGCAAGTTAAAATACTCATATTCTATATATTTTTTACATTGAAGATACTCTAAATTAGTTGATATTTTTAAATATTTATACATGTGATATATGGGATCATGTAGAGGTAGTTACATACCTAGTTTATGCTTGACTACTTCTCCTAATTGTCAGATCACCAAGTAGACTAATTTTGACCCCAAAAAGAAACTTTTTTTCTCTCCTCTCAAAGCATGGTCTTCTCCATCTCTTGTTGTGCCTAATCAAATTATATATGCATCCAAGCATTTCTCATGCTCTCTTTTGCCCTTCCAAAACGATGTTATACCATGAAAACTTAATCTACTCTATTTTCTCTGTTGCCTTGTATTTCCTAATAGAACCACTCAGGGACATAAGCAATTGTAAGAGGAATGTGGATTTGCATGTTCGCCTAGATGAAGAGTATGCTATTGCAAAGTCCCCTTATAGCAAACATGGCCTAGATGCAATAATTAATTCTCAATATGGTTTAGAGGAAAAGAAAAATATTGACTTTAAGGTGGATAGTTTCTTGTATCCTAATGATCCTAGCAGCAAGCTAAATCCACATTTTAATTTGACTTCTTTGTTGCTTACTTTTGTCAGGGATGGTGCAAATGGTCTATTGGGTTATTGCAAACACGTAGATGGAAATATTCATATGCATCAATATTATCAATCAATGTTATATAGCACTCATTAATATTTGTTACAATTCTAGGGTTCTTTAAATGTGTTGCGAAAAGCATTGCAAGATCAATAAATCAAAGTGTAGAAGCTTAAGAAGAATTGGAAGAGTGTAAGGGCAAGGAATAAGTGATGGCAAAGGACACACAAATAAATTCAATCTTCGAGGAGAATAATACTTCCTTAAAATCACTTTTTTGGAGCAAATTGAGAAGGATAAGAACATTGCAAAAGAAAAGTTGCAAAGGTGCAAGCAAACTCCCATAGGTTATAAGGAAAGGAAATGTTGATTACTACCAATGTTATTACTATCCTTGAATCATGGAGCATGAAAAAGATGTGTATAAGCATTAAGGTTCATCATTTTCTATTGAAAGACAATCTAAATCTACTATATTCCCTAAAAACATATCTTTTTTCTCAAGAACATTTTCGATGATGCTAGAGGCCAAGGTGAGAGTCAACAAGTGGTGCTTCTAAAGGCATTCTTAAATGCAATCATTTGATTGGAATTTTGAGAAACCCTCAACATTGAGCCCTTTGTCTTGTTGCTTTGAATGAGGCTCTTACGAATATTCTTAATAGCTTATTCATAGAAGAAGTTCAAATAGCATATGATAAAGAGCAAGATTATTTGATAAGACTATCAGGCTATATACAATATGAAAGATAATGTATTGTCTTATAGAAAAATAAAGTACATGATTTTGCCTCATCCATTTTTGGTTGAGAGTTGTAAGACGAGCATGAAATATATCCATTGTTAATTTAGTAGGAGAACATGTTTTTATCATTAATAAACGAAAGTGGAGGAAACTAAAGTTAAAAAGATTTATTGTGACTGTGATAACTTCAATAATATTTTTATTGACTTGGTTGAGTTGCAATGTACCATGGCTCATTTCTACTACAAGGTGCAATGCTTGAAAGTTATTGACTTGTCCTAATATAGTATTATGAATTCAATGTAGTACACTTATTTCCACTAAGTTTGTGCCAACTATAATTACCAAGTTTTTTTTCAACCTTGGAATTTGTTATCAAGCTTGAAAAATGTCAAATCATAAAGGGACACAAGTTGGAGAGGGTGGGTGTTACTTTGATGAACTATACCATGGCCTATGCAAAAGATAGTAAACTTATCAAACCATTTAGTGTACAGTCAAAAAATGAAATTTGGTGGCTAAAGTGCCCAAGGAGACCCATAATTTTCTTTGTTGGATCTTCCAACGTACTTCATATCTTGATGTACTTTTGAAGTAAACAAGTGGAAAGAAGCTCTACATGAAGGGAATTGGAGAATTTGATGTTACTTGGGACTTAGGCAGTGGTCTCAAGACTCTAAGGTATGATTCCAATCTCATCTCCTACAATACATCTCTGCAATACTTTGTCTTTACCTTTCTTATGTACAATGATACACCTAGCAAGGTGTAGGGGGCTGATTCCAATAGAAGTTTCATTTTTTCTCTACTAGAGATACCAAGAGGGTATTGTTGTGTGGCCAAGAGGTTAGCAATGTCTACAACAAACTAGAAATAGAGTTGCATCAGGAAGGTCTAGTTCATCTTACTTCCCTTTGTTCACTTTGAGGGATTCATGATAGATGATCAACCAGGACATGGGAATGACCAAGTTTAGTGACCACTTCAGAATCAAACTCCTAGAACAGAAGGAGCCATCTCATCATTCTGCCTTTAATATCTGCCTTTTTTTATTAAGAAGGATAGAGCCTCATGATCCACATAAAACTTGAAATGTCTTGATAGGAGATAATGTCAAAACTTCTCTACGGTGAACACCATCACCAATCACTCAAGCTATATCACTGTATAGTTCTACTCTCTATCAATGACTTCTTGGCTGGCATAATAAATTGTCTAGTCCAAGTTTGAGGATTTGATAGAGAATTGCACCTGGCACTTTGACTAATGCATTAGTGTGCACATGTAATTCTTTTGTCTAGTCAAGAGGTTGCAAGATGGGTGCTCTAATGAGGCATTGGTTTAGGGTATTGAAAGCTTCTTTGTAATCATCTCTTCAATTAACATTGATATCTTTTCTTAGGAGATTGTGTAGGGAGTTGCCTTAGTTGCAAAGTGGGCTATGAACCTCTTATAGTAGCCCACATGGCCAAGAAATTTGCTCAACTATTTTAGATTAGTTGATGCAGTTATAGGGCTGCAATCTTCTCAATCTCGGTAGGGTCTATTGTTATTCCTTGTGCAGGGACAATGTGGCCCAAAAGAATGCTTGGATAGACTTAAAAGATGCATTTGTTAAGGTTGAGGGAGTTTCCATACACTTGACATCAATCAAAGCACTGCTCCAAGTATTCCCAGTGCTAGTAGAGCGGATTGAAGACAGAAAAATCATCAAGATATACCTCAATGAAATCATGCAAGTGATTTTAGAATGCAACTATCATAACTCATTGAAAGGTGGCAGGGGTGTTATACATAGCCCAAATGGAATCACCCGGCCCCCAGTTTGTGGTGAAGGTTATTTTGAACTAGTTTTCTTCTAGAATGAGCACCTGATTGTATCCATTAAAACCATCCAAGAAGGAATAGAGTTCATGACTTTCCATTATGTCTAATAGTTGGTCAGTGAAGAGGATAGGATATTTATCTTTCTATATGTTAGAATTTAGCTTTTGGAAATCCACACAAATTTGTAACTTTTCATTCTTCTTAGGTACTACCATGATGGATGAGACCCATTCATTATTGGCCACTAGGTAGATAAAGTAAGCTTCTAAGAAGTTCAACAACAACTGTGTCTTAACTAAGGCAGAATAAGTGGGATTCATGTGTCCTTGATGTTTCCATACTAGCTTAGCATTAGACTCCAAGTCAATGTGATATTGACATACAATGGCATCAATCCTTTAAATCTTTGGTTGTAAGACAAAAAAAAAGAGTCTAAATTCTCCTTCAATAGATTATGAAGGATCAACAACTTCTCTTTTGGAAGGCTGCTACCAACTTTGAGATGTCTTTACATGTCCACTACATCAATAAAAGTCAACTACTTTCACTTTCCACTTCTCTCATGAAGGTTCCATGGATTGCTTTGGGTACAGATACTTCTACAAGGGAATGCTATCTTCATTTGATGCTCCACTAGAATCAACTTTAACCTTCAGTGGGGACTTGTCTAGCTCTTTGGAATGCTAAAATGGTATCAATGCTATTTTGGATTTTTGTTTGAGAGAATCACTTCTTGACTTGAGAACTAATCTTATGAGGATGCATCCAAGAATGTCACATAAGAGGGACCATCTAAGTTACGTTCGGGCTGCAAAACTAGTGCTGGTTGGTGGTAGGTGTATCATCATCATCCTTTCTTGAGAAGGGTAGATTAGGGCAACAAGAGCCACTACTAAAGGAAGGCATATTTTTCTTAATCCACTTCTTATAAATATTTGGCTTATGATGAGATTCATTTACCAATCCGAAGGGTACTATAGTCATTCTATCCAATAGCCTGGGATCTTTAGCTTATGTGGCCTCTGGGACTTCCTCCTCATTACCATCCTCTTCTAGTTGGATAGCTTCTTCCACTTTTCTTTCATAATTTGAATCTTCACTTTCATCATCATCCTCTTCAGACTTTCTCTCTACCTCTATAGGGGCTTTGTAAGAGAAGAACATGCTCTCTGTTTTTGCTTCTCCTTCTATCTCTCACTCTATAATATCCATGTAGCAAGGAGAGAAATACATCCATGCATCTATCTTGTTATCTAAGGTTATTTCAGAGATCATTCCTAGTTTTTGTCAGCGGTATTTACCCATCAACAATGACTTTGTATCTTTTAGGAGATGGCTTTCAGTGCCGACTATTATAAACCGTGCTTCTAGATTTTTTAGGAAAATTTGTTTAATAGCATCATCTTTAGATGATGTTCCATTATTTACTTCATTAAGAGAGTCAGAGGAGACTTCTATGGAGGTGGATCCATGGCCTTTCTATGAACCATAGAGCTTTAGCACCACACTTTGTTAGGTCCCCTATACCTAGGGCTAGAGTTCCTTTAAACCAATCTATCCTTACTTGGGCTTCAAATAGCCATAGTATTCCTAGCAATAGAGGTTAAGATGTTCCATAAGAGTTGGGCTTTACTACCAGGTATGTCATCCAATAATCTCTTTTGACAATTATGTTCTTGATGTAAGGAGCAATGCCTAAAGGCTCAATTCTGCTTTGATCTACCAATCTGATGAGCCACTGAGTAGATGGAATTCCTTGCAGACCTCGATCTTTCATGATGTTCACAAAAGAGTCTCCATCTACTATCAATGCACTTTCAATGAAGCAACCTTCTATCTAAATGCCAGTCTCTAGAGTGCTAGGATTGAGGAAGGCATTGGCCATGTCTACTTCTTTCACAGGCTCTGAGGCCTTATTATTTTTTATAATAATTATAGGGTTGGTAATCTTTAGGCCACATCTTTGCATGAGAATACTTTTGAATCTCTTTCTACAATCGGGTGAGAGCATTAACAATTATCGAAATGTCAACTTAGGGTAGAAGGTATTCAAGTCATTCACCAAATCATACTCTTGTATGGGATCCACAGGCTTCTCCAACCGGCTAGGGAATGGGGAAATATATCTACTTTCATTTTCCCTCTTTCTTCAAGCAAGCGCTATGTCACCACTTTGTCTATCGATAGAGGTACATCCACCTTTTCTATCTCCTAATTCTCTAGTTCTGTCTCCTAGATTGTCTATATATCCTTCTATGGCACTAGACTATTCTGCATTGTACTGTCCTATACTATGCTGCTTTGTGGCTCTCTTGGGAGCTTGAACTTCACAGCTTTGTAGGTAAATTATTCTCTTTTGGAACTATGGGCTCTTTTTTTTTGGCATGTGTTATTTCAACTACTTTCAATTCTAGTAGATTGGAAGCAAACTCTTGATTTTTTTGTTGCTTGTCCATGGCATTGTAGGGACTAGGATAGTCTTTAAGAGTAGTGTGGCCTTCTCCTTTGCATTGGCTATAGAGAGGGGATTGTAATCCATGGATCTTCTAGGGATTAGAGATGTGACCCTTCTCTCTGGATCTATAGCATTCCACTTGTGATCTATGTCCATCACCAGAGTGTCTTTCTTTATAACTTTGAGCAGGGAATCTCCTTGGACGAAAATTAGGACCAAACTCTCTAGCCTTTGGGTCAATGTCTTGGGTTTTCATCTTAGATTCCAACACATTGAACCTTGCCACCTCATCTTTCTTCCTTCTATTATGTACCTCCTTTAGAGAGTAAATATCCTTTGTGTGGTTCTTTCTCAAGCAATAAGAATAAGAGGTTCTAGGGATTATTGGCTTTTGGGTACATTCAATGGCTAAATGTTTTGCTTGATGGCACTTTTTGCACCACATATTCAATTGCATTATATCTCTTCATGCTCTTGTAGTATTTGATATGGTAGAAGTGTTCATTTTCAGCAGCTGTAGTTCTTTTGCAATCACATCCATAAACTCTTTCTTTATGCTTGAACTAAATTAGACAAGTAGTCCTTCAAAATTTCTCCTCCTCCTGAAGCACTTGTAGTAGGGTTTTGGAAAGTCTCTCTAATCATTACATAAATTGATTGGGTTGATATAGAGGGTTCTCTATTCTAACTTGGTTTATAGCTCCTGTCCGGACTCTTGGTTATTGGTTCCAATTGGTAGGATTCCACTGTTGTTGTTGATTTTCCATTGGGGAAACTATTTGAGGCTTGTGATTGTGGTTGAATTATCACTTGAGTCACTACTATCTACAGCCGCTCTTTTGAATCCGATGCACTATACTATGGCACCATTTGAATCTCAAGGTAGAGGTAGGAAATAGTCCTTGGGAGTGCATTCATGTTGAGACTTCAAGCTCTTGTGTGTGGCCGACAGTGTCTTAGTTTGTGTCCAACTGTATTAGCAAGTGTGGGACATTAAATAAGTCAGTGAATTTAGGTTGTGTGTGAATGGAATGTGGACCTTATAGTGTTATATTCACTTCAGTTAATATGTGATATGGAATAATAGAAGAAAATGAGATGATTTATCTATTTCTCCAACCCTTCTCTCTGCTTCTCTCTCAGCATGGTATCAAAGCCATCTTGGATGGGCTCTTTGCAGCTTAACAAAGTGAAGAAGGACTAAAGATTGAAGAGATAGGACCTCTATGAAGAGGAGTAGGCTACCATTGTTCATGTTGAGTAAGTGTTAGATCATTCGTGTTTCTCTTTGCTATTGGATTGTGCCTGGGTCCTGTCTAGAGCATTTGGAGGCTTCATTGACCACACTAGAGAGAGCATTGATCATCATTGTGCTGGAGATTTGGATCCACATTTGGAGGCTGCATCATGTGATTGTGCCTACTATCCAAATGGTTTCCCATGGCTGATAATCAACACAATAATCACTACTCAAGTAATCTATAGCTTGCATACATACTTTGGAAGGTACTTTGATGACCTAACATGCCAATGCTTAACTTGGAGATGAGATATGGACTGATCTATAGGTACAAAGATATGGAATAGAGAATGAACTGCTATAAATAGTGAATATACATCATACACTGGATCTTGGTTGAAGCATTGAGGCTATCTAACATGCATTATTGGCTCCATTGAAGTGTAGGTACATCTTGGAAGACATATGTATTGTGTCTTATGCATTTGAGTTGCAACTTCTTGGAGAAAATATTCACATCTGGAAGTATATGATAGGCTTGAAACTATCATAAAACTATGGACATCAAGCACTCATTGGTCTAGAAGCATTACATAACATTGGTTAGCTTTTGTCAAATGCATGTCATGGCATATGTCTGTTGAATGTCTGGAGGACTGAGATGAGCATTGAATGCTCATGAAAGCTGAAGTTTTGAGTTGAAAACAAATGCATTGATATTATATTGGCTTGTTACAAATAGGGAATGCATTCTATGACATTGTTTGTTGAAGACAGAGTGTCTTTGGTTGTCTGTATGGTCATGTATTGACCCCTACACTTGATAGCACATGTATGAAGTAATTTGAGGACATTTTGGAGGTGGAAAAACCCGATTTTATTGAGTATTGGCTAACTGCAACCTACAAGTGAGGTATTTAACACTTGTACTTGATGTATATGCACTGAATTGTGCTCGCACGATCATGTGTGGACTCCTACATGTACTAGTAGATGTTTGAGAGTTTTTGGAGCATCTATGATATGTATACATCTCAATGTTGGCCTTGAAAGAGCTATTGGTCATTGACAGTTTGCAGATTTCAAGCTGCATGTTTGGTTGATTGCAGTAAGGTTGCTACAAAGTTATAGCAAGTACATTGTATGTGTTGACTAATGTATCTACAGGTTATGCCACATGTTTGCGGATGGTTTTGAGATGTTAGTGGGATGAAATACCCTAATTAAAATAGATAGTTAATTTCAAAAAACTGTCATAAATAGTCAAAGAATGTAGTTGGTTAGATAGAATTATTGACTTGCATAAAGTCAGTGACTAGCCATTTTCTGTTACAATATGACAAATGCAGACAAGACCGACAACATAACCCAGATAGTGGGGGAAAATATTGATAGGAATAATTATCCCATATGGAATTTTTGCATGGAGAACTTCTTGATAGGTAAAGGATATTGGAACTTGGTGATGGGTGTTGAAGCTGAACCTGAAATCCCAGAGAGGAATCCTACAGCAACTGAGCGCACCGAGCTTGGTTGAAAAGAGTTCACAAGGTGCTATACTAGTTGTCTTTGTGTATCTCAAATGCTATGGTAATGCAGATCATGAACTGCAAGTCACTAGCAGTTGCATGGAACATATTGATAAGGTATTATGGCACAACTACTAGTGCCAGGAAGATACAATTAAAGCAGAAATTCAACAACATGGAGAGAAAAGGCAGATCTATACAAGATTATGTCATAGAGATTAAGACTATTTCGAATCAGCTGGCATCCATTGGCACATAGGTTGAGGATGAAGACATGGTTATAGTGACATTAAATGGTTTAGGATCTGAATATAAGTCATTTGATACTTCCATATTTGTGCGGGCTGAAATGCCGGATTTCAATGAGCTTCTTGCATTGCTCATTCATGAAGAGGTCAAACTGGGATTGGCTACAAGCTCTAGTAGTTCCAAGAGCAAGGATGTTGTCTTTTATTTGCATCAATGCGGCCGTGGAAGCTGTGGTAGAGGTTATGGTTCTGGCAGAGGAAGCCAACAAAATGTATCTTATGGTAATAATAACCAATAGGGTTCAAATTCAAGAGGAGGTAGAAATTTCAGAGGTAGGGGGGTCATATTGCCAAGGACTGCTGGAAGAAGCAAGGCAATCAAAAGGGCAAGCATCACGGACATTATGTATCGTCTAGTCAGACAAATGATGCTTCTGGGGATAGACTATTTGCCATGACATATGTGAAAGACAGGGTTGCTGAGAAGTCTACTGAGGATGTTGTTTGGTATATTGATTTGGGGGCATCAAATCATATGACCCCTCATGGTGACTGGTTTATTGACATGGTGCGTGAGAGGAATGGCTATGTATACACAGGGGATGACACACACCATAGCTTTGAATATAAAGGCAAAGTGCCTTTGTTAATCCATGATGGCAAGAAGAAGAACTTACATGATGTACTGCATGTCCCATCAATTACTAAAAATCTATTGTCTGTGAGCTAGATGATTGAGCAGAATTTACAGGTTAGGTTTAGTAAGCATGGTTTCTTCATTGAGGAGTTTAGTAATGGCTGCAAATTGATTGCTTATGGTCATAGGAATGGCAAGATGTTTACTCTTGATGCCACTTTGCCACAGTTGAAATCAACCATGTTTGCCCATGGCTCTGGTGGCACAGTTAGAGATTTAGAAATATGGCATAAAAGAGTGGGGCATATTAACCTTCAACGGCTGCAAATGATGCAAAAAAAACAACTTGCTACATATCTACCCAAGTTTTCTTACACGAATATTGGTCATGTCTGCGAGCGATGCTTGTCAATTTGGTAAACAGTCAAGGTTGCCATTTGTCAAGCATGTAAGAAATAGTAAGCGGCCATTGCTACAGGTTCACTCTAATATGTGGGGACCAGCCCATAATGTATCTATGGGAGGCTCTAAGTATTATGTGACATTCATTGATGACTTCAATCGCTATACTTGGGTTTATATATTGAAAACAAAGGATGAGGTGTTTACTGTTTTTTAGCAATTTAAGCAGTAGGTTGAAAAGGATTTTGATTGCTATATCTCTTGTTTGAGATTTGACAGTGGTGGGGAGTATGTGTCAAATGAGTTTGACTGTTTTTTGGTTGAAAATGGCATACATAGGCATCTTACATGAAGCTACACTCCACAACAAAATGGGGTAGCTGAATGGAAAAATAGGGTCTTAATGGAAGCTGCTCGTACAATTATGAATGAGAAGAAAATGCCATTCTATTATTGGGCTGAGGCTATTATGACATCCATGTATATCTTTAATAGGACTCCCACTACATGTATTCATGATATTGCACCATTTGAGAAGTTGTATGGCTATAAGCCTCATATCAGCCACATGAAAGTATTTGGCTGTCTTTCTTATGTGCATATCCCTGATGATGAGAAGAGGAAGAAGCTAGATTGGAAAGCACACATGTGTGTCTTTATTGGTTATTCACAGGATAATAAGGCATATAAATGCTATGATTCCTCTACTCAGGAGAGACTAGTCAACAAAGATGTTATCTTTGATTAGATGGCCTCTTAGTATGCATCACCTACTGTAGTGCCATCGGATATGACTTCTACACATGTTTCTATAGTTAACTCGCAGAGCAGAGTACTACATTGATAGGTCCTAGTGGTACGACGGTATCTCCATATGGGGAGATTGTGGAGCCCTGGCTCACCGTCCACTAACACCACTATGTCAGTGAGGGAGGGATATGATGTGGTGAACAACAAAGGAAAATGACAAGCTTTTGATGATACATCTGGTGTGATGACACCTGGCAGAATGACTTCAAGTTATGACTCAGTTGACAGTCTAGATAGTGAGCTTGGTATTCTGACTATGTATATGCTTGGCAGTAGGCAGAACATGTACATTTCGCCTCATGAGAGAGGAGAGTCGAGCAGTGCACCACAGCTTAGATGCTCGCAGAGAGTTAGATACCTTGTGGATAGGTTGATTTACAGTGGTTATTCTACGAAAAATTATGCTTACATGAAAAAGTGATGGAGGTCAAAGAACCTGCTACATATGCTGAAGCAGTGATGGATAAAAATTGGAGAACAGCTATGGATGATGAAATATTTGCCTTGGTTGAAAATAGAACATGGGATCTTGTACCACTACTGGAAGGAAAGAAGACCATTGGCTGCAAATGGGTCTACAAGATTAAATGCAAGTTGGATGGCAGTGTGGAGAAGTACAAAGCCACGCTAGTTGCTAAAGGATATGCTCAGCAATATGGGTTAGACTATGAGGAAACATTCAGCCCCATTGCCAACATGGAAACCATACGAACAATGATTGCATTGGCTATTGTTAAAGGCAGAAAATTGCAGAAAATGGATGTTAAGAATGCATTTCTCAATGGTGATTTAACATAGGATATTTATATGGATCAATTTGAAGGGTAGGTACACCCTGATTTTCAGCATTATGTATACAAGCTGAAAAAAGCATTGTATGGCCTGAAGAGTAGGATCCAAGAGCATGTCATGCAAGGATCAGTAGAGTTACTTGCAAAGTTTGGGATTCACTATTGGTAGGGCTGATCATATTTTGTTTACAAAAAATATTGGTAGAACTAGTTATCTATGTTGATGATTTGATAATCACAGGTTATGCAGATGCTGAAATCTGAATTTGATATAAAAGACTTAGGTGAACTAAAGTATTTCTTGGATATTGAGGTGATCAAGGCTGAAAATGATTTATGGTTGATGTAGAAATGCTATGCCATGGAAATGCTAAAGAAATATGGCATGGCTGAATGTAAACCATTGGATACACCTCTTGATTAGAATGCCAAGTTGGACATTAGCAGTGGAGTTGATGATGTGACTATGTACAGGCAGATGGTTGGAAGTCTGATCTACTTGACCGTCACCAAGCCTGACTTGAGTTATGCTGTCGGGCTCATAAGACGTGGATTATGAGATATGTAAAGTTCACTGTAGATTATGGGTTGTTTTATGTGAAAGATAAGCCCTTGGTTGGATACATGGATGCAAATTGGGCAGGATGCTCATATAATCGTAGATCTACAAGTGGTTATGCTTTTGGATTTGGAAGTGGAATGATTAGCTGGAGTAGGAAGAAGTAACCAATAATTGCATTATCTAGCATTGAGGCAGAGTACAGAGGTGCTGCATTGGTAACATGTAAGATTGCATAACTACTTAAGCTTATGACTAATTTGGACATATAGGTGGATGCTCTAGTGAACTTGTTATACGCCAATCTTAGTAGTGTACTATTGGCAACAAATCCAGTTTATCATGCAAGGACTAAACACATTGAGGTACACTACCATTTTATCATAGAGATGGTTCTTGTAGGGAGAGTAAATCTTATGCATGTGAAGACTGATAAACAAGTTGTAGATATCTTTACCAAGTCTTTGATAAAGATAAGTTCAATCCATTCTGACAGCTACTTGGTAAACAATTTTTATCTTGAGCTTGAGGGGAGTGTTGAGACTTCAAGCTCTTATGTGTGACTGACAGTGTCTTAGATGTGTCCAATTATATTAGAGCAAGTGTGGAACATTAAATAAGTTGGTGACTTTAGGCTGTGTGTGAATGGTATGTAGACCTTAGAGTGTTGTATTCACTTCACTCAATATGTGATATAGAATAATAGAAGAAAATGAGATGAGTTCTCTGTTGCTCCAACCCTTCTCTCTACTTCTCTCTCAACAATTTGGTGGGTATACCATTCTTGGCATTGGAGGTAGGGCTTCTCTTCTTGAGGTCATCGCGACAGCCTTACTTCAACTTCATCATATAGTCATGCATCTTCCACTATAGCTTATAGGTTGATTGGTTTTGTTAGCTCCATAAACTTACAAACTTCTAGTTATAAGCCTCTAAGAAAAACTTCCTTCTAGATACCTTCATCCAAGTTATGATTGGTCTATCTCTTCAATATGGATTCCATTCTAGAGACATATGATTCCACCAATTTTCTAGAGGGACTAACTTAAGTTCATGAGCTCCTATTGCATTAGCTCTTCAAAACCTTCCTTCTTAAATTTGGTAAGGAAGGCCACCTTCAAGTCATCCCATATGCCAAAAGTTCATACTACTTCTCTCCACTAAAATACCACATCTTTGAAAGTGGCATGGAATATTGCCAACCAATGCTTCAGGATTTTGGCATTATTGACTACATATGTGCTACCATGGACTCAACTATATAAAGATCAAGGTCTTCATTGTATTCTCCCTTGAAGATTGGCAATGTGACTACATTTACTGGCATGTCACTCATCAATATTTCTAGGATGGATCTGGCCAAGAAGGGGACCTTGATTTTCCTTTGGGACTTCTATAAAGAGTGTCGTAATGGTGTCAAAGGAAGCTTCTACTGCTAGCTTATTCTTGGCTTTGATTTTTGCATTCCCTCTTGGTATGTACCTCTAGATGTCTAGTACAGAGACATAATATAGAGGTGTTGCCATTGCAGCATGTGAGGTAGCTTAGTTATGTAAGCTACATGGTGATTTGGAATGCAGGTGGACAAGAGGATCATCATCTACTATGATAACCTTAGTAGCATTCAATTAGCTAGAAACCCAGTGTATCATGCAAGGACTAAATACATAGTGATAGAGAGTTCTCCAAAAATTGAAGCCCTTTTGATTTTTTTCTACTGAGCACAAACAAATTGGGTCAAGCCAACTCCTTGATAAATGATGTAATCAAGAGGTAAGAACTAGAATGAATCCAGAGTACATGAGAAGAGAGAAGGCAAAAATCAAAGCCAAGAACAAGCTAGCAACAAAAGTCTCCTTTGATTCCCTTATAGCACTCTTTAAAGAAGTCCCAGTGGTGAATCAAGTTCCCCTTCCTAGTCAAATCCGTCCTAGAAATATTGATGTAGGCCCGCGAATGTAGTCCTATTGCCAATCTTCAAGCAAGAGCACAATGAAGATCTAGATCTTCATGTAGCCAAGTTTATGGTAGTGTGTGTAGCCAACAATGCCAAAACCCCTATGCATTGATTGGCAATATTCCCCACCACTTTCAACATTTCAATTGTATGACAGACAAGCAACATGAACTTTTGGTACATGGGATGACCTAAAGGTGGCCTTTCTCACCAAATTCAGGTGTGAAGGTTTTGAAGAGTGGATGCAAGAGGAGTTCATGAACCTAAGACAATTTTTTAGAGAACAAATGGAAGCATATGTCTCTAGGATGGAATCCATATTGAAGAGATGGACTAACCATCACTTGGATAAAGGCATCTATAAGGGAGTTTTTCTTAGAGGCCGACAACCAAAAGTTCATAAGTTTGTAGAGTTGAGAACCCAAGGAGATCAGTCATAAATATATGTATGCATCACGTGGTTCAATAATAAGAGATTTTAAAAATACAATTTTTACACATTTTGTATATCTAGAAGGGTCCCATATAAAGGGGTTACTTATACATTGAATAGAAAAGGGCTATATTTTATTAAGAAAAAATTCATAGATAAGGATATTTATAAATAGACCTTGAATGCACATGATATAGAGGGCATACATATAGTGAATTCCCTAGGGCTGAGAAGACTAGTCATCCTGCAAGCTGCATTGGAAGGTACAAGACTGTATGATGAAGTTGAAGCAAGGATGTTGATTACCTCAAGAAGAGGAGACTTACCTCCTCCCATGCCAAGAATGGCATACCTACCAAATTCAGTCCTAGGGACTGTTCCCTATCCCTATCCTCAAATACAAATAGTATCACCGTATAGTGTACTAGATCCACAGTGGCTGCCACAAGCACCAATACCTCAAATGATAACTCAACCACAACAAAAATGGCGTCAAACAAATCCTCCAATGGCAACTCAACAACAATAGTGAAACCCTACCAGTTAGAGCCAACAACTCAACAAGAGTTTTGAATCAGAATCAAAATAGAGAATCCTCTACACCAACCCAATTAGTCTATGCAATGATTATAGATACTTCCCAAAACCCTACTACTAGTACTCCAGGAGGAGAAAATTTAAAGGAATATTTGTTCAATTTAGTTGCAAGCATCAAGAAAGAGTTGATAGATGTGATTATAGAACAACTATAGACACTAAAGGTGAATACCGCCAGTATATCCAGTAGTGCAGGAGGTGGAAGAGATGTGATGCAATCTATGTTGGAGCTATATGTAGCTCACCCTATCTAGACTAGGTCACACACACACACACACACACACACACACACACACACACACACACACATATATAGTGACAATATAATATAGTCTTTGGGAGCGTATATGGTGTGCCTCTTCACTCTCTATCATCATGTCTCTATATATCTTTTCTCATACATCTCAACATGTTTGAGCTATTATCTACATATATATAGGTGAGACCTAGTCTAGATAGGGTGAGCTATATATAGCTCCAACAACATGCTGTCGCACTACACATGGAATATGTGCGGGAGTTCTCGAAAGTTTCTTATTGTAGGGATGCTATGCAAGATGGGAGCAAGATCAAGATTGATATAAGACAAAAAATTTGATGACAAAGGTCTCGTGTATTGCAATTTTCTACAATGCATAAAAGTCTAAATTCTTTAATGATAGAAGAGACTATCTCGATGGCAATGTACAAGCTCCAATCCGAAGCAATCTGTCCTGACTGGAAAGACCTATCTAAGATTAGCATTAGTCACTCCAACTCTTCATATACGAATTCAACAACATAAGAAATATCATAGTTGAGGAAGAAGATTTAGTTGACAATAGGTTAGAAGAGTTTTGGAAATTCAGTGAGCATGATCATGTGATTTAACCATAGTGGTTCCTCGTAATGTCCTATTATTCACCATGACATGGGGTACACTTGAGATAATGCATGTTGCTATGTTAATGATCCTTTGAGCTTGACTTTTGCTGAGTGCATCATGTGATGCTTCCATGCTAGATCCAAATGATTAAATTGTTGTAGTACTGCTGATTGTGAAAAGACGCAGGATCTAGAGCATGGTAGTGGCTATGGTGGATCGAAGAGGAAGATTAAGCCCGTGATGACATAGACATGACTTAGCCTATTACACAAGTGAATTAGGTTCCAAGATTGAGACTTGGACTCATAAATACAATCTTTTGTATAAGATTGAAAATGACCAAGGAGCTAACTGAAATGGAAAAGCATCATGATATTGCATTCATCATATATCAAAACATGGTAGTCAAGTACAATGCTTTATAGTTGTTGGATGGGTAGCAATTTCCATTTCTGTGCATATGGGATTCAGTCTGCCTACATGTCTTAAGCCCCTAGAATTTCCTCATACAAAGAGGCCATAGTGGGTGTGATTGCAAATATCTCAACACCCCTCCTCAATCACAACCAGAAAGTACAAAGTGTGTAGAGGCTTTAGTTAGAGCAACGCTTGCAAAGTGTGGGCACACCATAAACATGGAAAAACACTAGAGGATATCGCAAAAAAGGATAAGTGTGGGTACCACAAACATGGTGTTCATCCAGAGGCTATAACACGGGCCTCACAAAGTATATAGAGGATGTAGTACAAGGCTACATGAGAAGTTTACAAGCTTATGATAGGAGCATTTTGGGCTAGGCAATACAAGGCTAAAAAAGTCAGTAAAAATTTGGGTCAAGGACTATAAGGTCCTTGTGGTTTTCAACATTTCTTTTTACATAGATATTCAATTCATTGCAGGTCTTCTTGTCGGTGTAGTCCATCTTGTTCTTTTTGATCGTGTACTTGTTCTTCACTTTGCTTGTAGCTTCAGTCTTCATGTCAATACTGATGATATAGAGAATGGATGCGCCAAATCATAGAAGCTGCTACAATGGTTGCAATGAAAGGCTACAAGGAAAGCTTTCTAGGTTGGCTATCATGCTTTGCCTTCCTCATATCTTCTTCATGCCACCATGTGGAAGTCATGTTGGTTCCTCACATGTAGGTTGACATGTGGTGATGTCAATTAGCAATTGGCTTGCCACCAACACACACAATCTACTTTCTCTTCTTCGACCTGTGCAAAGGATGAAGGTGTCATATTCCTGCAGCACTATACATCAATCACCAAAAGAAAACTCCATTGGCTATCCTCTTTTGCAACAGCACAAATGGTGCACCATCATCAAGAGTAGGGAGAACCGTGGCTGTGAAGAACAGATGTCTGGGGTATGATGCTGCGCCTCTCTTGCATCAGATGCTTGAATCAGGCAGCAAAAAATTCCAATGTAGAAAGGTAAAAGTTTTTTCATTCCCTCTCTCCTTGCCTTCATGATGTTTTTGATGTCAATCCTCTTTCGAAAAAATATCCACTTTTTGCCAAGCTTTTTCCTATGCTATTCTCAGTTTCTATAGCTTTTTTTTGCACTCAGAAAGCTGATTTTCCAATAACTTCTGGAAATTGTCATGCCACCATCCTAAAGCTATGAATGATCCCAGCTCTCCATAAGTGTATCCTTTGTTTCTTCTCTAAAGCAATCATAGCTCATCCTTCAACCAAGAGGATTTTTCATAACCATCAGCATTCTTTACTATGACAAAAAGTAGCTCCTCATGAGAAAGCATTGTAGCCTTATGATATAGTTTAGCTCGTTCCACCCCAAAACATCCAAGTGATAGCCAATCTAGAGTTGCAAAATTTACAGCCTCTGCACAATTCAAGCCATGGTTAAGCCACCATGGTAAGATCTTGGGAATGTTATTACAAAGTTCTCATGCTTGAATTGTGGTATAGATTGATACATCATGCTCACAAAAGCACCTTTGGATTCAACATAGTAACCAATTGAAACATTAAGCTAGGTTGTGATTCAAACAAATCAGGAAATGTCTTATGCATGACTTTTTCCAAAAGAGTTGATTGCACTACTAGGAACACCATACCAACATTTGGGCACTCCCCAATGAAGATAGTTGATAGAGTAGAAGAAGTGTTCTTCATAATGCTAGCAAAAAGATGAGAACAACATCCCCATATAGACCCATGGTACAGTTACACTAGGGATATTCTCTAGTACATGCTTTAGCATAGAGCCTTTAAGATTTGTAAAGTTGTTTAGATTCCAAGCACTCGAAGCATGCTATTTCCACAAACTCTCATCTGCCCCCTCTAGAACATCAGTATGCCATGCTTGTACAAGCTCCAAAGATTGACATACATTGTCCTTTCAATAAGCCATCATTATGTGCTTTGCCTTACATTGTTATAAGAGAACTACAAATAAAACTATTTGCAGTAAATCCATTTCTTCGAACATAAGAATGTAATGCCCTCTTGACTTTGGATTAGATAGAGTTCATCTGGTTGTAAAGAATCCCGTACAAATCCGGCATTCTCGCTTGTCTCGACATCAAACTGCATACACTAAAAACCTTTGCATCATTTTAGAAGTTTTTGGATACATAAACAACGTAGACACATAAGCAAGCATTTGTATGAGCTACCACACACATAGACATACATGCAAGTTATTTGCGCCTGAGTACTACGCAATCAAATTTTCAAACTAATAGTTCAAAATGAATGGCATTAAACAAAAAGCCACACATAATGGAAAACAAATTCCTAATGACACTGACTAATGAGTTCGAATTCCTTGTAGAAACCTCTGCCCTCAAGTTTGCAAAGGTGGATGCGTAGCATCACGACAACTCCCACTCAAACAAAGGTCTCTAGATGTGCAAATGAAAAAAACCCTTGGGGAGCACAAGTGGAAAAACCAAGATCCTATATGCAAATGTACAAACATGATCAATGAGGATTATTGTGTGCGTGTAAAGTAAATCTGTGCATGTGAAGTGCAACTCAATATGTATGTACAAAGATGACCAAGAGGTCTAAGGTGTATGTACATATATGTGAAGTGTATGGTACCTACAAGGAGTATGTACAATGGCACTACAATGTCATAGCAGATCAATTCCCAAAGATTGAAGTTGGGAAAAATCCAAGTTCTGAGTGCAACAACAGAAAGAAGTGTGCTTCATTGGGTCCTTTGGTGAATATATCTGTAGTCATATGATCACTTGGACAATGTTGAATCATGCTCGTGCCTTTCTTTACTTCATATCAAACATAATGATAATGCATTGCAATAAGTTTAGACTTGTTATCTTAAACATAGTCTTTAGCATGACTAATAGCACTTTGGTTATCACATCAAAGTGGTGTGCTGGAGAGAGGAGGATGACCAATATTTGATAGAACTTGTCAAACCCATACTATCTTGAGCTGCTAAAGATGCAGCTACATATTCAGCCTTCGTAGTGAAAACCGCAACACAACGTTGTTTCTCGCTACTCTAAGAAACAAGACAACCATTGATAAAGAAACAATTTTCACTTGTAGAACACATAGATAAGTGAGATCTTGCCCAATCTACATCTGTATAACCCAAAATTTGAAGTGAAAGTAGAGAATTAGAGTTTTGTTGGAGCTGATAAACCAGCCCAAAATCTTTAGTGCCTTTCAAGTACTTCAAATCTCATTTAGCTGCAGTCCAATGTTTAAGGCATGGAGAACTAAGATATTGTCCAAGAAAATTTACAGCAAAAGGAATGTCAGGGTGAGAATTTAAGCCAACAAATTGAAGACATACAACAAGATTAGCATAAGGTTGATGTAATGCTTACTGTCCATCATTTTGCAGAAAATGAGAGTTTCTGGTAGAGCTCACAGGACAAGGAGTACTAGCAGGATGTGCAAAACCCAAACCAAACTTCTGAATAATATCTTCAATGAACTTTGTTTGACATAGTAATAAAACACTCTTTTCTCAATAGCATTGAATCTGAATACCAAGACATGAGTGTATGTCTCCAAGATTGACCATCTCAAACGCAAAAGATAAAACTTTCTTTACTTGTTGAAGGAAGGTGAGATTGTTAGAAACAAGTATGGTATCATCCACATATATAGCAAGGATAAAAAAAACTATCATTGCAACACTTGACATATAAGTAAGGATCTGAAGAACAAGAGATAAAACCTTGTTTTGTAAGGAAGAGATCAATCATTTGATACTAGGATTGTGAAGATCTTTTGAGACCATAGAGTGCCCAATAAAGTTTGTAAGCAAGATTTTCCTTAAGTTTGACTACAAATCCCTTTGGTTGCTCCATGTATATCTATTCCTTTAAATTTCCATTAAGAAAAGTAGTTTCACATCCATTTGGTGAACCTCCAAATCAAACTCAACAACAAAAACTAAGAAGACTTGAATACTCCTTGTCGTGTGAGCTCTACCAAAAAATCTCACTTTTTGCAGAATGATGGACAATTAGCATTACATCAACCTTATGCTAATCTTGTTGGATATCTTCAATTTTTTGGTTGAAATTGTCTCCCTAATATTCTTTTTGATGTAAATTTTCTTAGACAACATATTAGTTCTCCATGCCTTAAACATCGGACTGGAGCTAAACGAGTTTTGAAGTATTTGAAAGGCACTAAAGATTTTGGGCTGGTTTATCGGCACCGACAAAAGTCTAATTCTCTACATTCACTTCAACTTTTGGCTTATACAGACGAAAATTGGGCAAGCTTTCACTTATCTATGCATTCTACAAGTGGAAATTGTTTCTTTATCAATGGTTGCCTTATTTCTTGGACTAGCAAGAAACAATCTTGTGTTGCGGTTTCCACTATAGAGACTAAATATGTAGTTGTATCTTTAGCAGCTCGAGAGTTAGTATGGCTTTCGACAAGTTCTATCAAATATTGGTCATTCTCCTCTCTTCAGCACACCACTTTGATGTGATAACCAAAGTGCTATTAGTCTTGCTAAAGACTATGTTCAACATAACAAGTCTAAACATACAGCAATGCATTATCATTATGTTTATATGAAGTAAAGAAAGGCATGATCATGATTGAACATTCTCCAAGTGATCAAATGATTGAAGATATATTCACAAAAGGACTCAATGAAGCATGCTTCACTCTGCTTGCTGCACTTGGAACTTGGAGCTACCTCAACTTCAATCTTTGGAAATTAATCTACTATGACATTATAGTACCATTGTACATACTCCTTGTAGGCACCATACACTTCACATATGCACATACACCTCAAACCTCTTGGTCATCTTTGTACATACATATTTAGTTTCACTTCACATACACAGATTCACTTTGCATGCACACAATAATCCTTCTTGATCATGTTTGTACATTTGTATATAAGAGCTCGATTTTTTCCCTTGTGCTCCCCAAGGGTTTTTTCATTCACAGCTAGAGACCTTTGTTTGAGTGGGGGTGTTCGAGCTATATATAGATCACCCTATCTAGACTAGGTCTCACCTATATATATGCAGATTTTGATCAATATGATATAGTCTTTGGGAGTGTATATGGTGTGTCTCTTCTCTCTCTATCATGTCTCTACGTATCTTCTCTCTCTATATCTCAACATGTTGGAGCCATATATATCTCACCCTATCTAGACTAGGTCTCCCCTATATATATGTAGATTTTGATCAATATAATATAGTCTTTGGGAATGTATGTAGCATGTCTCTTCTCTCTCTATCGTGTCTCTACATATCTTCTCTCTCTACATCTCAACAATCTAATAAATGGTGCAAAAAGTGCCATCAGGTTGGTCATTTGGCTATTGAATGTACCTGAAAACCAACTATCCCTGGAGCCTTCTATTTGTAATGTTTAAGAAAAAATAATACATGACATTTGCTCTCTAAAGGAGATGCATGATTGAAGGAAGAAAGATGAGGAAGCAGTATTCAACTTGTTGGAATCTAAGATGAAAACACAATATATCAACCAAAGCCTAGAGAGTTCAGTGCTAATTTCAGCCCAAGAAGGTTTGCCTCTCAAAGTTACATAGGACAATAGTCTAGTAGTGGCCAGAGATAAAAAGTGGAGTGTTATAAATTTAGAGAAAATGGACATGTCTCACCAAATTGTCCAAATACTAGACAGCCCATGGACTACAAGACCTTATGCATTCGATGCAAGGGAGAAGGCCACACTCCAAAAGGCTATCCCAGTTCAGCTCGTGTGAAAGCCAACACTACTAATAATCAATAGAACATCCAAGAACATGGATCCAATTTGGTGGAATTAGAAGTTACCGCAATAATGTGTGCCAAGAAAAGAGAACCCACAGTTCTCTTTTAGAATGTTCCCTCTACCAAAACTATGAATTTAAATCTTCCAAAAGAGAAATAGAACAGTATACAACAAAACATTGCAATATAGAGTAGTCCAGTGCCACATAAGGATACACAGACATGACCAAATATACAAGAGATAAAGGATACAGAAGTAGCCTCAGTAATAGAAGAAGTGGTGATGCAGTTGTTGCTAAAAGAAAGAGGAAAGATGAAAATCAGTATTGCCCCATTCCCTAGCTAGTTGGAGAAGCTTTTGGATCCTATCAAAAGTTATGACTTGGTCAAAGAACTAGAGACCTTCAAAGCAAACCTAGCATTTCAACAGTTGCTAATGCTATCTTCTCACTATTGAAAAAATTTTAGAAGCATATTGATAAGAAGACATGGCCCGAGGATTTCCCCCACAACCACCGCTATGTCAAATAAAGCCCTAAACCTAGTGAAAGAAGTGGATGTGGCTAATGCCTTCTTGGATCCCAATGCTCTAGAGATTGGAATTTGGATCGAGAGATGTTTTATTGCAGATGCTATTGGGACCTAAAACGAGTGACAATGGATCTAAGCACTAGATGGGCCTCTATATACTCAAAGAACACAATCCCTAGCCTCCTAGCCAAGAGTGTTTAAGGGACACACTACCCTAATGTAAATTTTATCGTAAATTTTGCATTTGTTTTAAATTTTAGTCCAACGGTTAAGCCTTCCCCATACTCCTCAAAGGAAGTCCCTACACATATATCACTGTAAAACACCTCGTAAGAACAAACAAAAGGAGGCACCCCTCGGCTAAATGATATAGCCACATTGCATCTCTCCTACACCTCGAGGATTGGCCCCTCAATGCACTGCTTACAAAATAACACATACATCACAAACTACACTCTTGTTTTCAAATGTTCTAGGATATAAGATATTTCCTCACTTAATATTCCCCAATAAAAATCGATCCTCTAAACCTACAGCTTAGGTATCTCACAAATCAGCATGGGTCATATGTATAAGAAAACAATTGCAATGCATCCAAGAATGACGCCATGTGTTATGTCCAATGCAATTGTGTATAAACCATAGTGTTCAAACATTTTATGATTTAAAAATCAGCATTATGAAGTGCAATGGCATTTCTTTCAATGATTTTAGCCTACACGTAATGTTGTGTTGCTGAGGGTCAGCATCGAGCATCCTCATGCTGCTAGATCCTCTTAAACTTAAATTATGAACATCTTATATGCTATGCACAAGAAAATAGATAATAATTTTAGATTTTATTAGCTAATCAACATCAAAACCCCTCTTCCCCCTAGTATCGTTTAGGTTATGCATCGTTGATAGGTAAAAAAAGCTATTTTTTCATGTGTTTATCTTGTAAAAGTGGTAAAAACTATACTTCAACATAGAGACAAGGCTAAACTAAGGCTTATCTCTCATGCTCCAATCATGTCATATACATCCACGAACATAAAGCATATCCTTTCTTAATTTTCTAACGCAAAAACCTAATTTTTTCCATTTGTTCATTATTTTTCTTTATTTTTTAAGATAAAAATTCTGATATTTTTTATTTATGGATTGAGACCAATCACAATCATTGAGATTTGATTTTACATTCATTTTTAATCCATATGAACTCCAAAATCACAACAAAACCCCCAAAATTATCATTTCTATGAAAAGTGCATAATTGTGAGTTTTGCGTGCTTTGGTACAAATCATTATACGACTAAATTTTTTGGTTTTCTTCAATATTTCTAATAAATTTCAGCATTATCAAGCAAAGTAACCATTTCCAAACAATTCCATCAAACATCTATCATAAAACAAATGAATCTATTATTTACGTTGTCGTGATGCTGCGCATCTGAGCCGTGAACACCTCCATTTTTGTTGTGCATTTGTGTTAATTTCTGCGTGTGATTCATTGTTTGTGTGGCGCATTTTAATAAACTACATTCAATGTATGTATATATTCCCTTAACTGTATTGCATATTCGATGCTTGTAATAGGAAGGAAAACCTATCCTACCCTTTGTTGACCGTCCTGTTCGTGGGAGCATCCGAGACTTGGGGCAAGCTTATAATGAGTCCTTCACTGAACCAGATGGTAATCAGGACTCTAGTGATAAGGTCCCTGATTTTGTTGAGACTATGATATACTGTCCAAACGAGGCCGTTCGTATGGTTGGTCGCTATGCATCGAAGGAGGAATGGATACATATGGAAACATCCAAGGATTTCTTATCAATAAAGATTTTAAAGCACACATTACAATTTGGGACTTCAAAAGAAAGAGATCAAGGGGACAAGTGTGTTATGAATAACATACTTCAGTTTATTCAAACATTTGTTTGCTGAAACATATACGTGTGAAAACAACAATGAATCAAGGTTTGCTACCCATGTTTATGGAAGAAATCTCATCTTTCTTAAAGAAGGATTTGAATGGCGAAAGGGGGGGGGAAAAAGTTCATTGAATCCAGGACCTCCCCGTGCTCGAAATGGGAGAGCTATTTTTGAAAATGGGTTGTTATTCTTGGAAAAGGAGGGCATTCGGGATGACTCTGCGGAGGATAAGAGCGAAGGAGTAGAGCGCATCACTGTGAGGGAGGACGAGAGCAGAGGTCGTGGAGTATCGAGGCGAGATTGATCAATGGGGAGTACCACCATAAAGTCAGGGCCGCCATCGACAGTTAGAGAGGGAGACACATTTCTCTCTGGGGATCTCGTCACTTCTCTTCGTTCCATTGCTCGCTCTGGTTATTTCTTTGAGGATTTGGATGTTTTTCATCCTGGAGTTTGACCTCGAACCAGTCGTTCATCAAGCTGGAGAGTGAGTTGACAAAAGGGAAGTTACGCATTCCGGATGGACATGATTATGGTGAGGTGAACCAAGCAGAGTAGTACTCTTTGAAGCTCAGAAGCGGCATCAGCTATGATTCGTTCACTGATACGGATCTTGGAGGCAGACAGACGAGGATCATGAGGAGGAGGCGATGACGGAGGGACTTCGACGAGCAGGGAAATGTAATGGCCGAAGTTCATGAAGAACGAAAGCTGGATTAACTGATCAATCTGTGGTTGATATCTGCAACGGCAACCCTCTTTTAAAAGTTTTGGTAGCAAGCTATGGGCCCCTAACTGACAGAGCATTAAGAGCTATAGGCACTTGCAAATTTATGCGAGAACTTGCCTTGAATAATTGCTCACGCTTAACAAGCCATGGACTAAACTACATTGCAGGCGGATATCCATTGCTTCGTTACATATCTCTAAACTATTGCGAGCATGTCTCAGACTCTGGTATCATTGCATTGGCCAAAGGATGATTAAGGCTTCTAAAGGTCCGATTGGATGGATGTCGCCCTCTTTCAAATCCATCAGTTCGTATACTCTGCAACACCAGTCTGAAGTTACGATACTTGAGTATGCAGCATTGTACAAAGCTTTCAGATGATGTGTTTCAGCATCTCTTATATGCTGCCTCTCTGAGGTTCATCGATTTAGGCAGGAGACATTGCATTTTGTCTCCAGTTGTGACATTTCTTTGGTACGCTTCCGCCATAAGCGGCGACAGGAGGACAGCTTTTCAGTGACAGATACATCTTTGACTCTGATATCTGTGAATTGTCCAGATCTGAAGGAACTTCACTTGGTTGATAAAACCATTGTAAATGACCCCTTGATGCTGACTGATCTTGGACTTCTACACCTGATACAGCGAGCTTCAACCCTCCGCATTTTGAAGCTAAAGCTAGCTCATATTTCAGCAGCTTCTGAAGTTGCTATTATGCAATTAGTGAATTTCTGTAGCAATCTTACTCATGTGGAACTTAGCAACTTCAAGCACCTTGGTGATCCTCCAGTATACGAACTAATTCAGAGATGCCCAAACTTGTTGGAGATGGATTTTGACTACTCAACAATAACTGATACATCGTTGGTTC
This sequence comes from Lygodium microphyllum, assembly GCF_053477565.2. Lineage (NCBI taxonomy): Eukaryota > Viridiplantae > Streptophyta > Polypodiopsida > Schizaeales > Lygodiaceae > Lygodium > Lygodium microphyllum. The sequence goes on from NC_141160.1 coordinate 69,386,637, forward strand.
TCATTTCACATCATTGTAAGCGGCTTCGAAATATTTCTTTAAAATGCTGTAAGAAGTTGACTGATGCAGGTATGAAGGCACTGGGACAGAGATGGAACATCTTACCCTGAAAAGCAAGTTCTTAAGCTTTATTATAAAGCTATAAACAAATTGTAAAGCTTTGTCATTTAATTTGACTTTATACCCGAAAAATCATCAGCTCTGATCTATGTAAAGAGCTTTTTCAAAACATTGTAGCAGTGCAAAGCCGAGAGACGCTTAGCCTACGCAAATTCCTATATAAGCTGAATGCTCAGAATGGGAACTCTTGGACCTCTTGAAAGGTTCATGACAAGCAATATAGTGAACTTTGGCATCAAATTTTTGAGTTCTTCTTGACAGTCTCTTTCATTGCTGTACCTTGAACCCTGTGTTCTGCAGCTCTTGCACGATCTCTTTGACAACGTATAGAATCACACTTTTGGAGACACGTATTTCATGGTTCGGAAACCGTTGATGCTCGTTCTTGTGACACTCTCTCATAGCTCGATCTATGATCTCATTCACTCAGGTTCCATCATTCTATCCACATCTTGCATCAAACTCCACCCCCTTCTCCCATAGAATCACGTGTGTGAACATGCAACAAGAGGAGAGAGGAGAGAGGAGAGAGGAGAGAGAAAGACTAAAAATCAAAATTTTTATTCTCTTCATGAAAATTAGCAGCAAAATAGAGCCCTCTGAGAGTAGATTAGGGATGTGCAATCAATTCTCCCTCAACACTAGTATCGAATGCACAAATCTATTGCTAACCAATGCTCAGGGCTTTTGGCATTGTTAGCCACACATGCTACCATGAACTCTACTACATGAAGATCAGGGTCTTCATTGTACTCTCCCTTAAAAACTGGCAATGGTACTACATTTGCTAGCCTGTCATCAATATTTCCAGGACGAATCTAACTAGGAAGGGGACCCTGAGTCGCCATGGGGACTTCCGTAAAGAGTGCTTTTAGGGCGTCAAAGGAGGCTTCTACTGCAAGCTCATTCTTAGCTTTGATTTTTGCCCTCTCTCTTCTTACGTACCTCTGAAATTTCTCTAACGCTTGCCTCTTGATTCCATCATTCATCAGGGGGTTGGCTCCAACCATTTTCAAATTTTTTTATGTGAATCAGCCATGTGGCCACCTTCTTTTTCACATCAAAATTGTGATATGATCTTCCAACCTTGATCACCCCATCACATTCCTTTTTACAACTTGGCATTCTAATGCATAGCTTAATCACTATTAATTTTTTACAGATTTAGGGTATTTTTATACTTGTTATTTCATCTTTCATGTGAATTTATTCTTGTTTCATCCAAAATGATATTTCAGTTCACATTCCTATTCATCCCTTTGAATTTGACATTTTTTCCTTTTACAGTCCCCTATTTCTCCTTGCGGATCATCCATTATTCATTTTTGACCATGACGGTCTTTGGACATCTTTCCATGGGTAGGTCCCCTAGCATCCCAAAACTGAAACCTAACCTTAATTCCCTATTTGTCCCTTTGAACTCGATATTTTTTCCTTTTATCACCCTTCATTTTGAGCCCTAGTACATAAGCTATTAATTTTTGAAGAATTTTATGTGAATCGAACATGTTTCCACATGAACATACTATTTTTGCTTTGGAATTGAAGTTTGATGCTATAGTGCCAATTCTCCCCTTCCCTTGAATATTTTTTCTTTTTCTAGCCCATCATTCCAACACATAGATTGGCTGTTATTAATTCTTGTGTGTTTACATGTATTTTTATTTGGCATTCTTGGCATTTTAAATGTGAATATCCTCGCTTTTCATCAGAACTGTGCTCTCACTTTATAGGCTTGTTTGTTGCCTCCACCATATATCTTTTCTTCTTGTTGCTTTCCGTTCAGATGAATTTTTTGCTATTAATTTTGTATTGTGTTTTAATGTGTGTTTTTTGGCATTTTTCCATGTGAATGCCTCTTTTATCCACTAAAAGCATCGATTTTTTTTCCCATCTCATTTTCCCAGACATCCTACCTATTTTTTCTTTTTTTTGCTTCTTTATTTGACATTTGATTGGTCTTCAATCAATTTTCATGTTTTTACACGTTGTCATATTGCTGCGCATTCGAGGTGTGAAAACCACCCAAAAGTTGTGTGTGTGATTTGATACTTTGTACATACTTAGTTGTTGTGTTTACATTTATTTTCTGCGTATGAGTATAGTGGAGAGGAGTTTGGAGGCATAGTGGTGAGTCTATGTTAAGCAGTGGTTCACTGTATCCGGGCATACGAAAAGTCTGTCATCATCACGGAATCAAACGGGGAGCCATCTCCACCATATCTGGCTGCAGGTCTTATTGACATGTATGGTAAATGTGGAAGCATGGTTGATGCTCAGAGTGTGTTTGATGGGATGTCTAAATAGGACTTGGTAATGTGGAATGCACTGATTACTGGTTATGCTCACCTAGGTGAGAGTGAAGCTGTCTTCCTTATGATAGAGAGAATGAGGGAAGACAATATTCAACCGGATGGAGTTACATCTCTTAATATGCTTACTGTGTGCAGTCATATGGGTCTTGTGGACCAGGGTCAGAAATATTTTGAGCTAATGAGTAGCCGGTATGGCATTGGTCCAAGTATTAAGCATCAGAATTGCTTAGTTGATCTGCTTGGCCGTGCTGGCCAGCTAGACGAGGCTGTTGTATCAGCAGAAAATATGCCTTCTAAACCTGATGACGTGGTGTGGAACACTGTGTTGGGTGCATGTCAAAAGTGGGGTGATGTAGGGATCGGAAAACAGGTATTTGGACCACTGCTGTATATAGGTGAGACAGTTTGAACCTTAATTGGGAGTGGCTGGGGCCGCTTTTCTAAAAAAAAAAGGAGGAACCTAAAGGAAAGCAAAAGAAAAGGATCAAAAACGATGGAGGGAGACGGCTCTGTAGGAGTAAAGCGCAGAGTTAACGATGGAGGGAGGCGGCTTTGTTGGTGAAAAAGCATAGAGAAGAAGACGAAGGAAGTCCATAAGTCTGCAATTAAACTAATGGCAGAAGACGGACGAGGGGGGGAGTAAGGCGAAGTTTCACAGAAAGGCAGGTGTATGAGAAAGTAAAGAACTGAAGGCACAAATACATTAATGGGGAAATCCACACTCATGCAGGCTCTCCATCGCGATTGTTATCCGGATTGCTCGTCATGATTGTTGGAAGCCGACCTCTGTAATGGCTTAGTCTGCAGTGGTTGAAGAAGACGATGAAAGGCGTAGTCGTGGCTTGCAACTCGTGCTGGACGACGTCAAAGCGGCACTCATGGCGGATATATAGTCGTGCGCATTGAAGAGTCTTAATCGAAAGTATTGTGAAGTTTTTGGCCGCCCCAGAGGGAGGAGAAGACCTAGTTGCCCTTCCGGTCATGATTGCCATCCTGGCTGCTCACCACGCGATCGCACTGCTTGCAGTGATTTCTTGGAGCTGGCTTTCGTCATGGCATAAACAGCAGCCGCATCAACTGGAACTGCGAGCCAGAGTCATTGGCTCGTCGGTATCGGTGCAGGCTCGGTAATAATGAATGCAGCATTCAGCAAAGCCAGGGCTCTCCCTCCAAAATCACACCCTTCTCTACAAGGGCGGTGTTCTCGAGAATTCTCCTGTCGTCCGCGAGCATCTTTCTAGAGCTTTGGCCAAGTGTGGTGCCCTTAATGAGGCTCACCATATTTTACTTTCCTGGCCATGCAAATCGTTCGGTTGAGATGCAACAATCATCCCGTGTTGAAGACAATAGCATTAATGTCTTCAAATATAATGATAATGTGGAGGCCCCTCCTCTCCAAACGACTCAATAGAAAACAAGTTATTTTATTGACAGAAATAAAAACAGCGACTTGACATCAATTTCTCATCTTGCTTATATGTATGATTGATCTTCTATCCTGAAATCAGTCAAGGTCCTCTGTGGTTGCGACATTGCTTTCACAAACCCTTCGACATCTTTGGTGAACCCGACGTGAAAGCGTCGCAGAAATTTCAGGATAGGGGATACTTCAGCCTCTATTTCAGCCTCTTCTACAATTCCAGCTGCGTCTTCTATTTCAGCTCCATCAATGATTGCTGCGTCAAGTACTTCAACAGAGGATCTCAAGAAGATTTTGCAGAATATGTCCATGTATATGCAGCTCCAAAATCAGCAGACACAATTGTATATGCAGCAGCAGCAACAATTGCATCAACAGCAATTGTCTCAGCAAAGGCAACTCTATTCGGAGCAGGAGAATGCAAACAGCGCGACTAAGGCTATTGAAGCAGTTGAGAATGAGAAGAAGCTATTTGACGGCCGAAATGTTTCAGCATATTTGAAGACATATGAGATCAAGATGGGGTTTTTCGGAGTTCCAGCTGGACTTATGAGTAAGTACTTCCTTCGTCTTGTCACACCCGCTTTGAGGGCAAAAGTGACTGATCTTTTTATTCAAAATACACATTGGCAAGATTTTAAGAAGGCCTTGAAAGAAGAATATTTCCTTGAGGACTTTGGTATGGCTACTCGGCGGTCATTCCGAGAGTGGGTCTACATGCCAAACAAAGGTCTAGCTGCTTCAGAGTTGATTCGAGAATTTGAGGAGAGGTATAGTCAGCTTGATGCCATTGAACAAAGAGCATTGGATGTTGAAAAAGTTGAGCTTTTCTTGCAAGCTGCAGATCCTGCTCTTCAAGAAGAATTGGGTGAACTTCTTGAGGATCGCACGAAGCCTATGGGTCTTAAAACTGATTGGCAGGATGCTCAGGATGCAGTCTCGACTTTGACCAAGAGGAGGATATGGAAGACTCGCCTACAGAATGGTTCCATGACACCTACACCATCATCAGCTCCTATGCCTGCTTCTATCCCTGTTATTTCTTCTCCTCCTCAGCCAGTTTCTTGGCCTATGCCAGTGCCTACTGTTTCCACTCCACCTATTCCACCTGTTCCACGACCGATGCCTACACCTTCTGCTCCAAAACCATCCGCTCCATCGGTGCCTACCTCTCTTGATGACATAATCAAAGGCATAACAGATTTGACATTGGAGTCAGTCAAAGCGGAGTTGGTGGGAAAGTTGAAGGAGCAGTTTGCTTCGACTGTGCCTACTACTTCTTCCAGTGCTGCTACTGCACCTAGGAGTGCTCCTAGTGCACCTAGGAGAGATCAAAGATGTATTTGGTGCGATAGTACAGACCATCAGCATTGCAGGGATTGTGAATCTTTTCAGGATACAAGGAAGCAGAATTTGGTATATTGGGGACAAGATGGTAAGATTTGGTTGACTGAGACAGGAGCTCCACTTGCTACCAACTTTGGTAAAGGTGGAATGAAGAAGTTAGTGGATGACATGGCTGCGCGTACTTCTTATGTGACAGCTAGAGGTGATGCTTCTGCATATGGAGTCCAGATTGAGAAGGGATCAGAGACTCAGTCAGCGCTATGGACTTATGCTATGGAGACTGCAAACAAGGGAAAAATTCAGCAAACTGTTTTGACTAGTGCAGGCTCTAGCATCAGATCAGAGACAGGTTGGGACTCGCCTGTTGACAGGTACTCTATTTATGCTTATTTGGCTAAGTCTCAAGGAGCAGATGCACTTGTTGAGGAGAAGTGTAAGAGGGATGAAGAAAATCCAAGTGCAGCTAAGAAGACTAGAGGGGGTGAGTTTGTTACTCCACCTACTGCAGGACCGTCTTCAAGACCAGGGCCAGATCGACAGATGGAAGATGCTCAAAAGAGAGAAAAGAGGTAAGAGCCTAGAGAGAGAAAGCAGCCAGGGTTTAGATTGATGTCCGATATTGAGATATCTACAGACATGAAGAAAATATTTAATGACAAGATACTTGGCAGTGAGGTGACTTTCACTATTTCTGAGGTTTTGGGCATCTCGAAAAGAGAGTTTGAGGATCAGTTTCAGGAGGTCCTGAAGAGGAAAATACATGCATTGTCTACCACTGATACACAGGGAGTTTTGATTGGGGAGTTGGATGAGGATGAGGATGAGGTTATGGTTGAGAATGCTTCTGTTTTTCCGCAGGAAGAGAAGAGGGTTCAGCCTATGCATTATGCTGAAATTGATGAGCCTGTCTTGATACCGCGTAGTCACTTTTCACGGAGCCATTGGGCCAGGGCAACTACAGAGACGATGGTAAAGATTGGAGAGAAACAGGTGCCTTATGTTGCATTGGTGGATCATGGTTCAGAGATTAATCTTATAGTTCGTGGAGTTTATGAGAGTAACAGATGGCCTATAGATGTAGAGCATGGGTGGCGTATGAGAGACGCCAATAACACTGCAGGTGATTTGTATGCTGCCTGTCCTAGTGTCAGGGTTTCTATTGGTGATGTAGAGGAGGATTTTCATTTCTTTGTGCAGGATTCATGCTCTTATCCTATAATTCTTGGACAGCCATTCATCACAGAGATGCACATGGAAACGAAGGTCATGGATGATGGATATGTTTATGCACGGATTCGCAGTAAATATGGTATGAGAGCAGTTCAGTTTATGACTGTGTGTGTGAACCATGTTAGAAACAGGGATACTCTCAGAGATGCACCTTTGCCCACTGTGAGGGATTCGAGTTTTCATTAGGTACTGCCGTTTCGCGAGATGACGGTGGTACAGAGCAGAGGAGATTGGAGTTCTCGCCTCCTGGCAGCAGTGTTTTCTCCTCCGGTTTTGTTGGGATTTCAGCAAACAGTTCGATGAGCTATCAGAAGACTTCTAGGTTGCCTAGAGCTGCCAGGCAGTATATATACAGGAAGGAGAAAAATTTGAAAAATGCAGGAATTTTGGAGGATGATGAGCACATAGATGGGATGTATGACAATATGATTTGTGCAGATACAATGGAAGAGATGAAAGATATGCTGAAAACTGATATGCAGAGTTGTCACAGTAATGTATTAGTGCAGTCCCTGGACATGTTTCATGAAATTGTAGATTTTGTGTCACAGATTGAGTCAGACGCTGAGGTAACTCAGCAAAGAGTGTTGAGTGCTTAAGAAAGTCAGCAAACAGAGTTTCCAGCTGGTTATGATCAGCTTTCAGAGACACAGAGGGCTGAAAACTTTCAGCCAACAGAGTTTACTGCTGAAATATTTCAGCATTTAGAGTTTAGGGCTGTTCCTATGCAGTCCATAGAGCAGAGGGCTGAGGATATTCAGCTATTGGAGTGCAGAATTACTGATTTACAGCAAGATTTGAGTAATGCAGAAGAGCATAATGAAGCCAAGGTTGACACGAAATACAAAACTGTGGATAAGAAGGTGAAGCCGGTTGCTGTACCGCTTCCACCTGACAGTGATCAGCAAATAGAGAGGGCTGCTAAACAGCAAATTTTGAGGAATTCGGAGCATATTGGTCATAAATTTTCAGCAGAGACTCTTGCTGAATTGAAAATTGGAAATGGTGATTTCTTGTTATCCATAGAAAAGCAATGCTTTCAGGAGATGCTTGAGCGACATGGAAGGGGATTTGCTTTTTTCCCTCATGAGATTGGGTGTGTGAATCCTGATATTGTTGCTCCTATGGTCATTTTTACTATTCCTCATATTCCATGGAATCTCCGACCTATTCCAGTGCCTAAAGCACACTTGCCAAAGCTGATTGATTTATTGAATGAGAAAATCAGGATGGGAATTCTTGAGCCTTCATCTGCACCATACTCAAACAGGTGGTTTACAGTTCCAAAGAAGAATGGTACTCTCTGATTTATTCAGGACATGCAGCCAGTGAATAGAGTTACTATCAGGAATGTTGGTATAGGTCCAGTTGTGGATGAGTTTGCAGAGGCATTTGCTGGACGTGCCATCTATTCTTTAGGTGATTTGTATTCAGGGTATGATCAGTTTCAGCTGGCTTTGGAAAGCAGGGACATAACCACCATGAGAACTCCTATTGGGCTTGTCAGAATGTGTACCTTGCCTCAAGGTGCCACTAACTCTGTTGCGCATATGATGAATGCCATGCATAAGGTCCTTCGTGATTATATACCTCAGCTTACTATGCCTTTTTTGGATGATGTGCCCATTAAGGGGTGTGCAGAAGAAGAGAAGAATGAGAGTCTAAATGATCAGGGATGCAGATACTTTGTGGCTGATCATATTTCAGCATGTGAGAAGATTTTGGCCAGGTTAGAAGAAGTGAACTTGACACTTTTAGGGCAAAAATCTGTTTTTGGAGTGAATGAGGTTGTCATTGTTGGACATATGTGTGGATATTATGGCAGGAAACCCTCACCTGATAAGGTGAATGCTATAGGCAAGATTGCGGAGTATTGTTCTACCACTTCAGAGGTACGGAGATTCATTGGAGCTTGTGTGTTTTATATGATTTGGATACCTCATTTTGCACACATAGCAGATTGTTTATATGAGCTGTTTCGAAAGGGGCAGAAATTATTTTGGGATAAGAGCCACACTAGAGCCATGCGGAAAATGAGGAAGTTATTGCAGATTATTTGGAAGATGGTGAAAAGATGGTTTGGATTGTATGCAGTTAGACATGTCTTTGATAATGCAACATATGAGTTGACAGAATTGGATGGGACAGTGCTTAGAGTGCCTATTGCAGGAAAAAGAATCAAGATTTTTAAGAAAAGAGATGATGAAGATTATGCATTGGAAGAATTTGCAAGAGAAGAGCAACGAGAAGAAATTTCAATGGAAGAGACAGATGATATGACAGATAATCTTGTTGATATACCGGAAATGCATAATGAAGAGATTGATCTGTTTGTGGATCTTGATGATAACGATCATGGGTAGTTGGCCCATCCGGAGGATGCGCAGGATTAGAGGGGGTGGATGTCGTATTGCTGCGCATTCGAGGTGTGAAAACCACCCAAAAGTTGTGTGTGTGATTTGATACTTTGTACATACTTAGTTGTTGTGTTTACATTTATTTTCTGCGTATGAGTATAGTGGGGAGGAGTTTGGAGGCATAGTGGTGAGTCTATGTTAAGCAGTGGTTCACTGTATCCGGGCATACGAAAAGTCTGTCATCATCACGGAATCAAACGGGGAGCCATCTCCGCCATATCTGGCTGTAGGTCTTATTGACATGTATGGTAAATGTGGAAGCATGGTTGATGCTCAGAGCGTGTTTGATGGGATGTCTAAATAGGACTTGGTAATGTGGAATGCACTGATTACTGGTTATGCTCACCTAGGTGAGAGTGAAGCTGTCTTCCTTATGATAGAGAGAATGAGGGAAGACAATATTCAACCGGATGGAGTTACATCTCTTAATATGCTTACTGTGTGCAGTCATATGGGTCTTGTGGACCAGGGTCAGAAATATTTTGAGCTGATGAGTAGCCGGTATGGCATTGGTCCAAGTATTAAGCATCAGAATTGCTTAGTTGATCTGCTTGGCCGTGCTGGCCAGCTAGACGAGGCTGTTGTATCAACAGAAAATATGCCTTCTAAACCTGATGAGGTGGTGTGGAACACTGTGTTGGGTGCATGTCAAAAGTGGGGTGATGTAGGGATCGAAAAACAGGTATTTGGACCACTGCTGTATATAGGTGAGACAGTTTGAACCTTAATTGGGAGTGGCTGGGGCCGCTTTTTTTAAAAAAAAAGAGGAACCTAAAGGAAAGCAAAAGAAAAGGATCAAAAACGATGGAGGGAGACGGCTCTGTAGGAGTAAAGCGTAGAGTTAACGATGGAGGGAGGCGGCTTTGTTGGTGAAAAAGCATAGAGAAGAAGACGAAGGAAGTCCATAAGTCTGCAATTAAACTAATGGCAGAAGACGGACGAGGGGGGAAGTAAGGCGGAGTTTCACAGAAAGGCAGGTGTATGAGAAAGTAAAGAACTGAATGCACAAATACATTAATGGGGAAATCCACACTCATGCAGGCTCTCCATCGCAATTGTTATCCGGATTGCTCGTCATGATTGTTGGAAGCCGACCTCTGTAATGGCTTAGTCTACAGTGGTTGAAGAAGACGATGAAAGGCGTAATCGTGGCTTGCAACTCGTGCTGGACGACGTCAAAGCGGCACTCATGGCGGATATATAGTCGTGCGCATTGAAGAGTCTTAATCGAAAGCTGTTGTGAAGTTTTTGGCCGCCCCAGAGGGAGGAGAAGACTTAGTTGCCCTTCCGGTCATGATTGCCATCCTGGCTGCTCACCACGCGATCGCACCGCTTGCAGTGATTTCTTGGAGCTGGCTTTCGTCATGGCATAAACAACAGCCGCATCAACTGGAACTACGAGCCAGAGTCATTGGCTCGTCGGTATCGGTGCAGGCTCAGTAATAATGAATGCAGCATTCAGCAAAGCCAGGGTTCTCCCTCCAAAATCACACCCTTCTCTATAAGGGCGGTGTTCTCGAGAATTGTCATGTCGTCCGCGAGCATCTTTCTAGAGCTTTGGCCAAGTGTGGTGCCCTTAATGAGGCTCACCATATTTTACTTTCCTGGCCATGCAAATCGTTCGGTTGAGATGCAACAATCATCCCGTGTTGAAGACAATAGCATTAATGTCTTCAAATATAATGATAATGTGGAGGCCCCTCCTCTCCAAACGACTCAATAGAAAACAAGTTATTTTATTGACAGAAATAAAAACAGCGACTTGACATCAATTTCTCATCTTGCTTATATGTATGATTGATCTTCTATCCTGAAATCAGTCAAGGTCCTCTGTAGTTGCGACATTGCTTTCACAAACCCTTCGACAACATGTGGGCATCCTTGTGTGCTGTGTGAATGCCCGGTTTTTGTCTCGTGATGTACGCCAGTGGCTTTGACGTGTCATATCTGACTTGCCTACTCTCCACTCTTGTTTGAGCTTGGTAGCTCAAAATTTTTTACTATGCCTTGTGCTTGTGCGCGAGACATGGAGGTATCCTTTAAAAGAGAAAGGAAAAACACCCACAAAAATAAACCAAGAAAATACAAAAAGAAAAACCTCCTCCCCACCCATTCATTCTTTGCTCCTTCCCTCCTTCTCTTCTTCTCTCTCCTCTCTACTGCATTCTCCTTCTCCTTTTCCTTCCCTCTCCTATCCCTACCTCCTTCATCTTCTTCCCTTCCCTCTCCTCCTCCTCCTCCTCCTCCTCCTCCTCCCACCTCTTTTTCCTTTCTCCTCCTCCTCTCACTCCTCTTGCTACTCCTCTCCCTCTCCCTTCTCCACCTTGCCTGGTTGCCTAAGCCACCCGCCACGTGCTCTGTTGGGGCTACTTCCTTGCTGCTATGTTGGCTGTTGCGAGCGGCCCTAGTCGTCACGCTGCCATGCTCGACTCTGGGTTGCACCGCCCACATCCATCGCCTTTAGGAAATTCCGCCCCACCTGCTAGCATCCCCTCCTCCTCCTTCTATTCCCTACCCTCCCTCCCCTCTTGGTTCTTGCCAGTCCTAGGGCCTTCAACCCCACCATAAACCCCATTTCCCACACCCCCCACCCCATATTTTCCCCTTGCCCCTCGGTTTTCCTTCCCCCTCTTTAATACCCGTTCTTATCTCCTTGCTTTTCCACCCCCACTCCTTCCATAATACCTGTTCCTACACTTGGTTCTCCCCCTTGGTTTCCCCTCCCGAGCTCCCATTCCCACCTCCCTACTTGCCACAAACCCAACCAAATCGAAATACACACATTCTCTCCATCAACAATGTCATGAGATTCCCTGCCCATGGTTTTTTAAAAAAGTTTTTATCCTTTAACATGTATCACTTAGTCACTTGTATCCTAGACATGCTACATAAAGACTTGCCTAGTGCAATAAATCTTAAACACATGAGTCCATTAGCATATGACATGGTGTAATAAAGATGGGGCTCTCTGCCTTAAAACACAATAAAATCATCATGGGTCCTTGACAAGATGATTGGATTTTGGTTACTTACTCTTATCCTTCCTTGCATTGCATACATGAAGTTGCTACAAGTTCTGTAAGTCATGGAACATTAAACATGAAAAATATGGTCATGAGGAGATCACTTGGAAGGTCCGCTTGGGAAGCCTATGATGTGGTTGTGTACTTATGATATTCAAGAGTTACAAGTGTATTGACAAGAAAAGTCACAAAGAAGATAGAGTTGTCTAAATTGGCTAAGTGTGGGACATTGTGTATATGATAGCCTTGCTTATGTGACTTAGTTGTGGTTCATTTGAAAGATATGAACCTTCCGCTTTCTATGCTGCATTTTATGGGCTTCTTCAAGCTGAGAGCAAGGCACCTCCTGGATAAGGGAGAAAGAAGCTCATACACTACCACACAAAGGAGATGAAGTCGTGCAACCACAAGAAGACTCTACTTGACATGTAAGTACCTCTCTTTCCATGCATTGACGAAAATGGAAGGCCACTCTTGGCTGTGAGAAACAGGGAAATATGTATAAAGAGGAGGGCAGAAACTCATTCATGAGGGGGAGTTCATGCTCATTGAAGAAGAAAGAAGGAATCTTTGAACATTTTTTGTGTCTATGCCTATGAAGTATGGGCTGAATCTCTGATTTACAAATCACCTCTTGCACGGTTCAAGTGGTACATGTATTTGTGAAGAATAAGAGAAGGGCAATGTCTTATGTACCTACCTCTTGATGTAGACTCTCTTCTCTATCAAGAAGAGCTCTTTGGGAGACATAAAGCTCTGATTTTGGACTGTCTATCATATGCAGCCCAACACTCTCTTTTTTGAGATGATTCATGTCTCTTTGATGCTCCCTTTCTATTATTATGGTTTATGAAGAGAACATGCTCTACTGTCACTTGTAATTGTTGCATCTAATCACTCTTTCCTTGAAAGGCATTGAAAATAATCTTTGGGAGAATATTTGTGTCATCTTGGATTATTCTTGGAAGCCCAAAATAGGGTATTCATGGGCTGAAGCTTTATTTATGACCCTCTTCTTTAATCTTGGTAAAACATGAGTTGTTCTTAGTATCTTGCTTCCTCTTCATTCAAGGGAGGTTTCAAAGAAGTCTTTTGGTGATTTCTTGCCATGCTTTGGAATTAATCTTGGTTGTCCATAACAGTCATTCCATAGGCTAAAGCTTTTATGTAGCTGCTTTATTTGTATTACGTTGATCTAAGTCATGAATCTCATGATCTTTTAATGAAAAAGTAGCAATAGTGAAGCTAGTTCCATAACCTTGAATCATTCAAAGGCTGATATAGGCAGTCTTTATCTTGAACCTCTATCTTCATTATACTAATCAGTTGAAAAGAGAAAGTGTCTTGAATATCTTCTTCATGCCTAGACTGAAATAGGCAGCTATAGGCAAAGAAGAGCAAGACTCTTCTTGTATCATTGAAGTTGTACTCCTATTTGCAAATCATCCATCATTGTGATCATAAGTTTCAAGATCATAACCCATTTATTCAACCATATTATGAATAAATCTATATTTCCAAGAAAAGCCAAAGTATATGGAATATTGAAGGTTGTGAAGCTCCTCTTGAACCTATAAACAATCACTTGAATCTACTTATCTCTTAAAGACACATCTCCATCTATCTTGTCCAGTTTTCTTGCCAAACCCCTATGGTGACCTTCAACCCTACGCACTGCGACATTGGTGAACCACTTGATGTGAAGGTCCGTTGTAAGAAAATTCCAAGATGGGGGATTCTTCAGGAGATACTCTACAATAGTTGGTGCGCATACTACGGCAAACTCAACAACAACAAATTCAAATGTTACAACAACAACAACAACAACAAAGGCAAGACAAAGAGAAGATTGATTCCATAGCTATCAAGGCCCTAGAAGAAGTTGGGTGATAATTAAAACAATTTAATGGTTAAAATGTCTCTGTTTTCATTATCTTTTATGTTGAGAAAATGCTCTTCTTTGGAGTACCGCAACATGCATGGAGTCGCTATTTTGCTAGACTAGCCAAGCACGGTCTTCAAGAGAGAATCCATAGTCTTTTTTAGCAAGATGCGGATTGGGCTGCATTGAAAAAAGCCCTATGCGAAGAATTCTTCTTAGAAGACTCTGACCTTATGATGGAGAAAAGTGTCACTAATTGGGTTAAGAAACCAAACAAAGGTAGCTGCAACAGCTCTATACCATGAGTTTGAAAGTAAACTTGGACAACTTGATGCTGAAGACCAACAAAGTATGGAAGGTAAGAAGATTGAATTATTCCTTAAGGCTATAGAGCCCATGCTACAAGAGAGGCTTGCTAATCACCTAGAGGATGCTACCTCCAAAACAGGAGTCAAAATTGCATGGACAAATGTTACTGATGTAGTTAACATGATTGCTCGAAGAGAGCGGATGCGACTAAGATTGGGCTCTACTTCAACTTCAATCTCTATTGATGGAGCCTGTTCCACCTCCAAAAACTCTTATCTCTTTGACTCATCAACCAACTCTTCCTTCTTTTGTTCCTTCTGTTCCATCTCTTAAAAATGATGTCATGGATGAACTCATTAAAAGCATGCGAAATCTTCATCTGAATCTTATAGAAATTAGTTTCAAAGGAGAGAAGCTGGATATCAAAGTTGAGAAACGAGGATGTTCATCAACTCTTCCTTCTTTTGTTCCTTCTGTTCCACCTCTTAAAAATGATGTCATGGATGAACTCACTAAAAGCATGCGAGATCTTCATTTGAATCTTATAGAAATTAGTTCCAAAGTAGAGAAGCTGGATATCAAAGCTGAGGAACGAGGATGTTCATCAACTCAAAGACCCATGAGAGAAGGCTATAAGAGGTCCTGTATTTGGTGTGATAGTTAACAACATGACAAGAGGGAGTGTACTGCCTTTCATGAGGCTAAAGCACAGAAGCTCGTCTTTTGGAAAGACGGAAAAATTCATGTAGCTATAACTGGTCTTCCACTGGAGCCAAATTTTAGCAATGGTGGAATGAAAAAAAGATTAGAAGATTTAGTTGTAAAGAATGCCTATGTAGCAATTGATGCTGCTACCTATGGATTCAAATTGAGCCAACTAAATCTAATTTGAAAGCATGTAAATATGATGTGTAATCTAAAGTATGGAAGCAAGCATTAGATTAAATGGAATGTGGCAAAGCAGCCAAAGATGATTTGACTAATGCTAGTCAGTGCATTCGAGGAATAATTGGTTGAAAAGAATTGGTTCTTTCTTCGCCTTTACGCATTTGGTTGAAGTCAATCATAAAGAAGTTTTGGTTGAAGAAAAGAGAAGATGAACCTAGGCCCTCCAAAATGAATAAATAGAAGAACACCTGAACAACCAAAGCCTACTGAATATACAATCCCAGATCAAGAGATGGAAGATCCGCCAAAAACTAAGAAGGCTGAAGGAAAGAAGAAAGGGAAGCAGCTAGGCTACAAATTGCAGTCTAACATTGAAACTGCAACCGATCTCAAACGAGCCCTAGAAGAACGAATTCTCGGAAGTAAAATTGAATTCACCTTAGATAAAATTCTTGGAATTGCCAAACGTGAATTTCATGATGTAATTATTAATGTAATCAAAAGAAAAAAACAATATGTTGGTGATGATGCTGAAGAAATAGTGCATGCTTTTTTGCAAGCTCTTCGAGTATTTGTGTAGGATGAAGAGAAGCTGAATATTGCATAAGGGATTTAGCTTGAAGTAGTTAAAGAATTAATTATAACAATTGAAGGTGAAGATAAAGAAAGCATGGATGCAAAAATTGAAGAAGTAAAGGCTGAAAATGTAATGGTCGGCTGGTCCAAACCAATTGGGCAGCCTGCCTCTCAAAAAGAAGATTGTTTATAACACCTGCATGATGAGGAAGAAGCTCGATTCATTCCAAGCAGTCACTACTCCTGTACGGATTGGGCAAGAGCAACAATGGAGACAATCGTCAAAATTGGAGAAAAAGAAACACCATGTATTGCACTCTTAGACCATGGTTCTTAGATAAACATCATGGCTAGGAGTCTCTATATGAAAGTAGTGGATGGCTCATAGATGTTGATCCAGGCTGGGAAATGAGAGCCGCAAACAATTCTTCTGGAGAGTTATATGCTGTATGTCCTAATCTGGAGGTAACTATTAGAGACATAAAAGACAATTTTCACTTCTTTGTTCAAGACTCTTGTAGTTACCCTATCATTCTTGGGTAACCTTACATTTCTGAAGCCCACTTGGAAACAAAAGCTCTTGATGATGGTTCCTCCTATGCTTGAATCCGAAGCAAGGATAATGAGCGAGCTATCCAATTTCTTACTGTGTTTGTTAATCATCATTGAAACAGAGATCGATTGCGAGATTATCCTGTGCCTCCTAATGCCCGAGAATTCAAGGGTTTTCGAGTTGCACTACTATAAAAGGGGGCTATGGCAATGCTTCATGTAAAAAGATTGTGCCTCACGCTATAGAAGTTGTGTCTCTAGCAAATCTACATGTATGTACAACCAATAGTATGGGCTGTTATAAGTCTCTTCCAGCCATGACTAAAGCCGAAAGAAAATATTTATGTCATGTAAAAAGGAAGCTAAAAATGAAGATATTTCAGGCATCTTTTTTGGGCTGATTACTATGACACATTGGCTGAAATATATACAGCTAATCATGTAGAAAAATAGGTTGAAAATCAATCCATAGAAGTATGTATATTGGATTTTTATCAAACAATTCAAGAATTTATTGAACAAGAAGATGTTGGTTTTCTCAAGGCTGAAGTGCAAGTGGAGACAAAATACAAGATGGTAGATAAGAAAGTCAAGCCTCTGGCATTCCCACTACCTCTCTTGAAAGTGAAGGGCTAGGGCAACAAATCAGCCAAGTCTTCATGATCCTACCAATATTGGTCACAATTTTACATCAGAAAGTATGAAAGAGCTCAAAATAGTTGATAATTATTTTCTTTTATCACGGCTGACAAACACTCTTTTATGAAAATGCTAATGAAACATGGTAAAGCCTTTGCATTTCAACCAAGTGAAATAGGCTGTGTGGATCCAAATATTGTGGCTCTTATGGTCATTTTTATGGTTCCACATGTGCCTTGGAACCTCAAGCCTGTTCCTGTTCTAAGGGCACATTTTCCCAAATTACTGGGACTTCTAAATGAAAAGATCAAAATAAAGATTTTAGAACCTTCTTTAGCACCTTACTCAAATTGATGGTTTACTGTGCCCAAGAATAATGGATCTTTACGATTCATTCAAGATCTATAGCCTATTAATTGAGTCACAATCCGAAATGCTTGTTCACGTCCAATTGTTGACGAGTTTGCTAAAGATTTTGTAGGTAGATAAATTTATTCCATGGGCGACATATATTCAAGATACGACCAATTTCAGCTTTCATTAGAGAGCCGAGACATTATCACAATGAAGACACCTCTTGGATTGGTCCGCATGTGTACTCTACCACAAGGTGCAACAAATTCTGTGGCCCATATGATGAACGCCATGCACAAAGTCTTAAGGGACTTTATTCCACAACTTACTCTTCCCTTTCTTGATGATGCGCCTATCAAGGGATGTGAAGTCTATGAAATGAATGAGAAGCTTGACGAACATGGTTGTAGGACATTTGTAAGTAACCATATTCATGATTGTGATAGGATTTTGACAAGGCTAGAAGAGGTTCATCTTACCCTTTTTGGAGCTAAATGGATTTTTAGAGTTGAAGAAGTCCTAGTGGTCAGACATTTATGTGGGCCCTACAGACGTAAAACTTCACTAATCAAGATAGATGCCATCAGCAGAATGTAAGAAAAATGCACAAATATTTCAGAGGTGAGAAGATTTCTTGGCACATGTGTATTCTATCACATATGGATATCACATTTTGCTCATGTAGTCAAAAATCTTTATCAATTATTAAGAAAAGGCCAAAGATTCTTTTGGGGTAAAGAGCATACTCTCACTATATGCACATTAAAGAAGCTCTTAATTTCAACCCCCACTCTCAAAAGGGATGATTATTCAAATTGACAACCCATCATGCTTATTGTGGATACAAGTCCCATTGGGATAGGATAGACTATTGGCTAAGAAGATCTTGAAAGTAATAGATATGCAACTCATTTTGGATTAAAGGTTCTCAATGAACGTCAAAGAAGGTATGCACAAGTAAAAAGGGAATTGTGGGGAGTTGTAACAACATTAAAGTGTGATCGTGAATACTTTATAGGTGCTCTGGTATTGGTAGAAACTGATTGTCTTCCACTCTGGCATGATTGCCAATTGATCTACACCTGACATTGCTATGCTAAGATGGATTGCATATATTAAATCTCTCAACCCCGAATTAAAGCATATTGTAGGAAAGGAGAATCCAAATGCTGACATGTTGTCACATGCAAGGTATGACAATGAAGAGGAGCTAATGAAAGAAGATGAAGTTGAAGAGTCTATACTTGCTGAATTTCATTCCATGACTACTGATAATACCTTTTCAGTTGCTGTATATGTAGAACCAAAGTTGAAAAGAGCAAGTGTAGTTGATCTTTTTAATGATATAGCATTAAGCATAACAAGAACAGAAAAAGGTACTGCTATAAATAAAACAACAGCAGCAAAGATTAAAGATTTGCATATGGAAAAAGGGTGGTCAACTAGAATCCAGCATGGTCATTGCATTACTCAAATTCAATTTCATTTCCTTGAAGAAGATTATGAAGAAGATTGTGGTTGAAGATCAGCCAATATTTGAGCACAATGAAGAAGAAGGAGACTTGGATTGATGAGGAGTTCAAGTATATCAAGAGGAAAGCTTATGGCTTTTCCCTTTAAGATGGGCATCTATGGAAGCACACAAAGAAGAAAAAAGGAGAACCTATCAGAGTTTTAGGTAACAAAAGATTGCAACAACATGTAATGGAGGAATTTCAAGAAAGTTTGTGGGCTCACCATAGAGATATATGGGGAACCTTTATTAAAGTCAAAGAAAAATACCCGTGGCAGAACATGTATCGAGACATAGAGCATTTTGTTGAAACTTGTTATGTGTGTCAAATGTACTCTATGGTTAAGTATCAAGATGGGTTACAACCAACTTATCCCTTATCTATACATTATAGATGGGTTATTGATCTCCTAACCATGCCTACAGGGATATGGAATATGCGGTATTTAGTGCTTGCAAGAGAGGATCTAACCAATCAAGTTGAAGGTAAAGCTTTAATAGCCAAGACCACTCAAGTTGTTTGTCGCTTTTTGCTTGAAGAAGTATTTTGCAGATATGTCTGTGTTGGCAAAGTAACTATAGATAGAGGAGAGTTGGATGCTGATGAGGCACACAACTTCTTTGCTCAATTGGGTATTAAGTTGGCTTTGACATCAACCTACAATCCTAAAGGAAATGGGAAAAGTGAGAGAGGGCATCAGCCTATTCTCAAAGCTCTAGCAAAGTCCTGTAGAGGGAAGATCAAAGAATGGCCTAAAATGCTACCTTTCACATTATGGGCTGACTGGACTACTCACAGTACCGTAACTAGCTATATGCCAGCTGAACTTATGTAGGGGTAGCAACCAATTATGCCAATTGAAGAATCTATTCTCACATGGAGTCTTCTACCTTGGGAGGAAGACATCAGTAGAGAAGAGTTGCTGACTTTACACATATGGCAGCTAGAAAGACGGCCTAAAGATGTTCAAATAGCTACTGAGAAGCTAAAAACAACAAGACTAAAGAACAAAAGAAGATTTGATAGGAAACATCGACTTCGGCCAATTCGGAAATCACTTTTGCCTCGAAAGGCATTGACAGTACTCTTTGGGAGATTATTTATGTCATCTTGGATTATTCTTGGCAACCTAAAACAGGGTATTCATGGGCTGAAGCTTTATTTGTGACCCTCTTCTTTAATCTTGGTAAAACATGAGCTATTCTTGGTTCTTGTTGAGTGACTACAAGCTATACTCTTTGTAAGGAAGTTTCAAGGACAACTTTTCGCACTGTTATGTGATACTTTTGGCCTCTTCTTCTTAGCCTAAAATAGGGTATTTTAGGGTTGAAACTTGTAAACACAAATCCTCCTTCAGCTGCAATCATTGCAAGTACAAAATAGACTTGTAATTCCCTCTACATAGTATCTTGCTTCCTCTTCAAAAGGGAGGTTTCAAATAAGCCTTTTGGTGATTTCTTGCCATGCTTTGGAATTAATCTTGGCTATCCATAATAGTCATTCCCTAGGCTAAAGCTTTTATGCAACTGCTTTATTCGTGTTAAGTTGATCTAAGTCATGAATCTCATGATCTTTCAATGAAAAACTAGCAACAGTGAAGCTAGTTCCATAACCTTGAATCATTCAAAGGCTGATATAGGTAGTCTTTATCTTGAACTTGTATCTTCATTGTACTAATCAGTTGAAAAGAGAATGTGTCTTGAAGATCTTCTTCATGCCTAGGCTGAAGTAGGCAGCTATATTCATAGGCAAAGAAGGGCAAGACTCTTCTTGTATCAATTGAAGTTGTACTCCTGTTTGCAAATCATCTATCATTGTGATCATAAGTTTCAAGCTCTTAACCCATTTATTCAACCGTCTTATGAATAAATCTGTCTTTCCAAGAAAATCCAAAGTATATGGAAAACTGAAGGTTGTGAAGTTCATGTTGAACCTATAAACAATCACTTGAATCTACTTATCCCTTGAAGACACGTCTCCATCTATCTTGCCCAGTTTTCTTGGTGCACAGATTGGATGCTGTATGCACGCGTAGTGAGTGTCAGACGGTCCCCAAGAACAAAAGAACTCTACTTTTTGCACAAAAAACAAGGAAGAAAGCTTGCACGACATGAAGCAAGAGACTAATTGGGTGCAATCTCCCCCCATGCCTTGTGTGAGCGCTCCACAAAGCATGTATTTTATATATTATTTATCTTCAAGCTCAAAAAATAGCCCAATTTACAATTAGCATGCTTTTGATTTTGTGTTTGCTTTTGTGCCACTAAAGAATTAAAGCTATTGGGTGCCCAAGAAGTCAGGCGGTACCCAAATACAATGTCCAATACAAATATTTAAATCGTGCGCCCATGTGCATACAAAAATAATAAATAAATATCAAGCGCTTTAATAAATAAGCGCGTCAAAATATGGACGCCATGCCTAAGATATGCGCCCATAAAAAATTGATGATAATTTGAATATATGCTATTCTCCAATGCCCGACATATGTGTAGGGACTCCATCTGAGGAGTGTGGGGAAGGCTTAATCATTGGAGTACAATTCAAAACAAATGTGAAATTCACGATAAAATTTAGGTTAGGGTAGTGTGTCCCTTAGAAACTCCTGGTTACAAGGCCGAGAGGGTGTGTTCTTTGAGTATAGAGAGGCCCGCCTAGTGCTTATAGCCAGTACTGTTGAGGCCCATTTTAGGTCCAAAAAATTTTCGTTAGAGCAATCTCTTGCTTCTCCAAGTTTTGCCTTAGTCGTTCTTCCTCCTCTTCTGGCATTTTCCTGTGCTCCTCTTCTAGTCTCTTCAATTCCTCCTCCATCCTTTGCAGCTCTCTGTTTCCTTTGGAGGTGGATTGAGTTCTTCTTATGGGGATTTTGAGAGTGATATTTTCATCTCTTCTTGACTTGAAAATTTTTGAGCCTTGTTGCTCACGGATTGTCCTCTTGCTCTTGCTGTTGAGATGATTGGTCATTCTCCTTTTTATTAGTTGACGTTACCCTATTTTGGTACAACTTTCATCATTGTAAATGCAATGTATTTTGAAATGTAATGCAAATTACAAGGTCTTTTGGACATGTAGAAAGCTTATGCACATTTTTGGCCTAAGACATTGAAGGCTATGAACCTTAGAAGAATTTTGTATTTTGTATTTCAATATAATATAATTAAAATAAAAAGGGTGGTTTCAAGAGTCATGTGAGATGAAGTTGGAAGAGGTGGTTGCATTTCCTCTCTTCTTTATCTTGCTAATCACACAATTTTGTCTCTCTCTCTCTCGGTCTTTCACAACTCTTCCTTTCCTCTCCTGTGCTTCATGTGTGATCTTATGAGAGGGAGAGTGAGGATGTAATGTCTATCTCAATTTTTTGTGTGCATTTGGTTCATGGTTTAGCTTCTGTGTGGAAGAGAAGTTTTAAGAGTGCTTCCTTTCTGGTTTTCTAGGTTTGCAAGAGTACTTCCATCCTCCCTTACTCAAGTTTCTACTGTGCTTGGAAGGCTTGGTCATTAGTAACTCTCTCTATGTTGTCCTGATGTTCCTTCTAGACTTTGTTTTCCCCTTGTTCTCCTACTCTATTGTTGAAGGTAAGATGGTTGGGCTTGGTGGGGTGGGAGAGCGATGCTCCTCTCTAATTGGTGATGGCTCCGGGGTCTTCTCTGCTACTTCTCTTTCTGCCTCCCCTAGAGCTTCCCAAATGATGGCAATTAACACTCCTCCAAAGCCTACAGTAAAAGCCTTGGAGGAAGGTTGTTTCCTCTTAGGGACTTTGCTATAGTAGCCCCAGAGACTCATTTTCTGCCACCCTTAGTGTTGTGGCTAATACCTTTTTCGATGCTTGTATTGTCTTTTGGATATAGGTGTTTCAATTTTCCTTGTCTAAGGCATTGGCTACAAGACTCTCAAGCAATGGTACACTATTTTGTTCATGAGAGCATTATATCTTTGGCGGCTTGCAAAAAGGATGTGGGCCATTTTAACCTGCAAGTGAATGGTAGGGTGCTTAATGGCCACCGTGTTAATGTTCCTTCTTTCATTGAAAATTCTTAGAATTCTATGCATCTTCCATGGTCGATTTTTTGGCCAACCTTCTCCATGTATCTGCGGAGCTTACATAGGTTGACTAGTTGTTTCACTGTGTCTTCCTTGTTCACCACCTCTCTTAAATTGTTGACGCTATGGTACTTGTATTTCAGTGGCCAACCTTCTCCATGTATCTTTGGAGATTACACATGTCAACTAGTTGTCTCACCACATCTTCCTTGCTCACCATCTCTCTCAAATTGTTGATGCTATGGTACTTATATTTCAGTGGCCAATCGGTACCAATTGTTCTCTTCCTCTAAGAATGGAAGTTGGCCTACCATCTTGAGTTCTTGTTATGGGCCAATAACTTACAATTAGCTCCTTTAACACAATATTAGTGAGTTTGGGAATTTCCCAATTCCCATTTTTTGAATACTAAAAAGGTGGCACCCGGATAACATGCCCATAAGTTTCTCAAAACCATATGATGTGACCTATCATTGGAAAGCGCTTGAAAAATGGAATCTATTGAGCTGTAGAGCACTCGATTTGGAGTTATAGTGTTCAAGTTATGACAAATCCTAAGATTTGACCGCATGTTCCAAACTTATGGGAAATTCCCATATTCCCCAATATGGTGTTCTTTGAGAGTTCTGCAAAAAAAGAAGAAAAAGTTTAAGATCGAACATTATGGAATAGTGCATTGTTTCAATAAGAAATGCAAACTTTTTATACTTCAAGCAATCCACACATTCCCAGCATGAATTCCATAAAAGATTTTCTTGAAGTACAAGTTTTCTTTATTCATCCCCCCCCTTTTTTTTTCTTTTGAACCTTTTTTGCTTTTGAAATTTGGTTTGAAGTTTTGAAGTTCAAGTTGTGTTTTCTTTTCCATCTTACCCCCTCCCCCTAGGAATGGTGAAAATGATTTCTAGGATTGGAGGATGAAGGGTTAAGGGCATTTAATTTCATGATTACTGTAGTAGTTCACTTCGTCATGAACCAATCATAGAAGTTTGGGTTATACTCCAAGTGGGCGTGACAGTCCATGTCACAAGGTCTAATGCCTACATGTGTAATGTAGGTCAGGACATCATTGAGGAAATCACCACAGTTCATCCTGCTAGAAATATGCAGTTCTTCCTCCGTTCGATTGAAATAGGGGTGGGCCATGACATATTTCTCTAAAGGCAATTTGCACGTGATGGCCAAGACTCTGAACGAGGTAGGATCCACATAGGTAGGGTCTTCTCAATGGTTTTGATTGCACGTCTTTGCTCAGCATTGGTCATGATTTGGAAACCCTTTCATTCTCAATAGAGGCACAGAGCATACCATTTTTGCAGAAAGGAAGAGTCAGAGTTGGCTAGCTTTGTCAGCTCTTCTAGCTCCTCTTAGCATGTTGCAGAGACTTTGCTCCTGCTATATGATGTGATCAGCCATTGTTGTGTGCAAGCTTGCTCTTGAGAGATCTCATTGTCAATCAATTCCTTGGCTATCTCGGGAATCTTGACGAACACAAACTCATAGTCCTTCCAAGTGCATGGCAAAGAGTGCATGTCCATTGCTAATGTCTCATCGAGGAGGCCTAAGTCTAGCCATCATAGTTCTTAGTGGCTAGTGTGATGAATGTGGCGTCCAAGCATATGATGCAAGTGACTAAGTCGTCCCTCGTATATTCATGACTAGGTCCATGGCCAACATAAGGATAGATTTAAGCTTATAGGATGGTCTAAGGCCTATGGGAGGTTGGGGTTTGGTGAGGTGGATAGCTCAACTACTAATGCCTGCCTCATGGGTGGTTCAATGGAGTGTCTGTCGGGCCACTTTGTAATAGATCGGTCATGTGGGGCTCAATTGATATACTTCTCTCGGCTTGCAGAGCAGTTGCGACACAGGAAGTGTTAGGTTGAGTTGGCCTAGGGCTAGCTAGTTGTAGATTTGGTTGATAGACTCTGTGAGGTTCTATGGATTTGGTGCTTTTTGGGGCAATGGATTTCTCATCCCTAGTTGGCTTACTACTTTGTGGAGATGGGTTGGAGGGCTTGGATTAAGGCGCACTCATAATGTGCCTAGTCTTGGGCAACCAAATCCAATTGTTTCCTTCGTAGTAGCCTTGAGCGTGCAATAGATCTTTGGGTACCCATTGCGGCTTGACTTTTCGTCTACTTTGGTAGCGCTAGCTTTGCTGCCTCCTAGGCCTAAAATATGATATTCTGTGGTCACGGGTTTGTGAGGGTTGACTTCTAGGTGGCTGTAGTTGTCATTTGGGCACCCATCTAAGCTCCTGCTCAGTGGTCCTAGATGTGTCTCCTTTATGTTGCACTTGACTTGTCTTGGAAAAATGGAACAAGTTACAACCCCCTCCTTAGACCTTTCATTAGGTTCCTCCACTGGTGGCATTGCAAGTGTTGATGGAGCTATGTTACTCTTGCTAAAATCCATCAATATCTAAACATTGCCAACAGCAAGGTGAATGTGCTGCAAGTCATAGTCAACATTGCAATGTGCTTGTTTCTTGAATGTGTGTCCTAACAACGATACTTTACCAGTGGCCTTCATGTTTGGCATCACATAGAAGACCATAGGTAGGCTTTCAATCTCAATAGATACTGTTGTTTTGCACTTTTCTAGTAGTGAGTAGAAGTGTCCTCCAAATGGGTTGAGTTTAGTGTTGGTAGGTTACAGTTGGGGCTGACCAATGAGGGTCCAATGATCATGCATAAGGATGTTACAGTCAGCTCCCTCATCAATGAGTGCATCAAAAATGTGTGTCTTCTTCTGGGAAATCACTAATATGCATAGGTAGGTAGGTGCCGCATTATAATTCCCTCTCCCTTATATAACCCTCCTCCCCCATTGTAAGGGGAAGGGGGACTTATTGGAAGGGAAGGGCATGGGCGCTGAGCAGCATGCTGAGGGAGAGAAAGAGAAAGAGAGTGAGGGCGAGAGAGAGAAGGAGAAGAAGGAGAAGAAGAGGAGGAGAAGAAGAGTAAGAGAGAGGGAGAGAGAGAAGAGAGAAGAAGAGGAGGAGAAGAAGAAGAGAAAAAGAAGGAGAAAGGAGAGAGAGAAAGAGAGAGAGAGAGAGGGAGAGGAAGGGAGAGGTGACAGAGAAGGAAAATGAGAGAAAGAGAGACCCCCCCAGTAGGGTCTCCTCCCTTTTCCCTCCTTAGAGGGTGACCACACGTGTTTTACCCCCTCCTATCCAGAAGCCTAACCCCCATCGCAGTAAAAGGAGGTTGCCCGCATGCCATCTCTTCAACCAGGGAAGGGAAGAAAGAGATTTTCAAGTTGAAGTATGGCCCCAAAAGGGAGGATGACACACACTAATGGAAATCCCGTGTCTGGAAATGGAGCCATCGGTTTGGGTGATACCATCAATTCGAATGCAACGTTGGGTATAGTTAAGCCATCTTCAAATATCTAAGTATTAATTGCCTTCTTACCTATTTATGAGTCATAGGCTATATCACTTTGGTATGCGCAAATGTTTTGAACCTATTCCTATCATTTTAATTTGGCATTCTGATTGTTCCTTTTAACCCAATTTAGTTGCATACGGCCTATTTGCTGATAGCACAATCACAAGGAGAAACTAGTCAAGGGTTCTAAATGGTATAGTTGCTAAAGGAACAACAGTAGAAGATTGTGCAGACAAGTACTAAGTTAAAGCATAGTTAAGGCTTACAATTGGCATAATTGACAAAATAATATGACATTAGCATTCGGGAAATAGAAGGTTCTAGTTTAAAGCTTGGGTACTTCAAAAGTACCTAGCCTAAGGGCCCAAATAACAAGGAACCCTAGATTCTAGTACAATGCAAGGCATGTACAGTTCAATTTACTTAAGATTATCTAGCAGTTATCTTATAAAGTATTTACACATTATGGCTATAACATGTTTGATATATGGGGAATAATTTCCTGTTGCTTCATGGCTTGACTAGGGGCTAGTACAAGAAATTAATCATGAGGATTGGAACTAAGGTGTTTTAAGTTCCACCTGTTAACTACGACTCCCACCAATCCAATTCAGGGTTGAGTTATCGAACGATGCAAATGACCTGTAGAACTTATGTCACGTACAATGTTAAAACCCTTAACATATGCCTTAGCCGAAAGAAGGGTGTGTTAAGTCCTGATCCCAAGGGGAAGAGCAAATACACAATGGAAAGGTTATCGCGACTATTCTTGCAATGTTTGGAAAAGGGATACCATTGCTTTTGTTGATTAATCAAATAACGTTCTATATGATTTTGCATTAAAATGACTATTGGAATGTGATATGGATGATTATTCTAGGTGCTTGTGTTTAATTTGTAAATGCATGGCAAGGGTCTATGATGACAAGTCACCATGGAAATAAAGGAATGTTTCTTGGAAGATGATATTAGGCTAATTGCCTTGATTGTGCTTGATTCTTAATTGGATTAATTAAGGAAGGCTATTTGCACAGGTGGATCATCTCCAAGTTCACACCGTGGATTACCTCGAGAGGGCAGTGCTCGATTCATGAGCCAAGGGTTGAGGGGTGAAAAGGCCAACCACGGAAAGTTATTTCTCACTCCTAGGTGGCTTGGGGTTAGTGGAGCTCTGGGCACCCCTTGCGAAGTTCAAAAACGGAGTTGTAGACTATTATGAGCCCAACGTCTAGGGCAATGGAAGATCCTATTCTAGATACTAGATAGAAGTTATGGTGCCATGTGATTTAGACTAGGTACTTCTGTTGGACAGAAGGGAACACATAATTTCTCCCATATGGACATAATACAAAGATTAACTTGAGAAAAGTTAAGAAATTTGTTTGAACTTGTTTGTCAAAGGACTACTTGCTTTGTATTCGTGTCTCTGACATAAATTATGTGAACAAACTATGTTCCCTAAAAGGGGTTAATTAAGGAAGTTGATTTTAAGTGTCGCACATAAATGTGGTATGTAATATTCCCATTTGAAAAATATTACTAGACCGACTTTCCACACCCCACGTGAAACTCATGAAAATGTTATTTTCGGTATTGGAGTTATCGGTACGCGAGGAATCAGGGCCTCCGCATTGGAATCAGGGCCTCCGCATTGGCAAACTGGGACCGGGGTTCAAAACAGTAGGAGAACTCCCTCTTGGGAGGAGGTTAAGGGGATAAAGGTGGAATGCAAATTTTTTTTAACTTATCTTTCCCAACCGATGCGTGGCTGAGGGAAGGGGATGGGCTAGTAAGGGCTGCATGGGGAGGTGGGGGGAGAGAGCCATGCAACGGGCCACATGGGGGGAGGTCCCCTCTCCCCCCTGGACTATAAAAACCCCCCTTTGGGGGGGGTAAGAAGGGGGTTGAAGGAAGGAGAGACTGGGTCAGAGGCTGCATGAGGTCGTCGTGTGAGAGGAGGCGGAGCTGAGGACAGTCATGAGAGAGAAGAAGGATGCTATATACTTCTGTCATTGCCATAGAGGAGGAGGATTGGACATCAACGCTCTGCGGCCGTGCTGCAGCTGGGAGGATACCTGTGAAGCCAAAGGCTGCCGCCTGTAGCACCGACAACCGTCCCATCATTCCTTTTTCCTTCGTCGTAATTGTTACCCCCTCTCATCCACGTGGTCCTCTGATCATAGTCGAAGCTTCATAGAAGCTTCTTTAGGAAGCTTCTAAGGGGGCTTCCCTAAGCCCCCTTTTCCACCAATCACTCAATAAGCCCATCCCGGGATTTTGGAAGAGAGAAAGCCTATAAAACACCATATTGGGGAATATGGGAATTTCCCATAAGTTTGGGACACGTGGTCAAATCTTTGGATTTGTCGTAACTTGAACACTATAACTCCAAATTGAGCGCTCTATAGCTCAATAGATTCCATTTTTCAAGCTCTTTCCAATGATAGGTCACATAATATGGTTTTGAGAAACTTATGGGCATGTTATCCGGGTGCCACCTTCTTAGTATTCAAAAAATGGGAATTGAGAGATTCCCAAACTCACTAATATTGTGTTATAAGGTACTTCCCACCAATCACCCACAAGCTCCCCTAGGCCTGGGCTTTGAAGAAAAGAAGTGGAAGCCTATAAAGCCTTTCCCACCAATCACCACAAGCCCATTCCTAGCCAGGATTTAAAGTCCCCATTCCCGCAAGCCCTACAAAACCATTCCTAACCCTGGAATTTCAAGGAGAAGAATAGCTCTCAAGCCTCCATTGCCGCAAGGGCCATTCACAAGAACCCTTTCGTGAACCCCTCCTCTCCCGCAAAAAGGCCCAAGCTCCGAACCCTAAGACCTTCCATAAGCCAAATTCCGCAAGTCGGTACTTCTGTCAAGGAGCTGTACTTCAAAGGAAATTTTTGCGTACGAGGGAGACAGCCAAAGATCATAAGGCTGCAAACCAAGGCAAGTCATTTGAATCTGCAAAGGCAAACCAGAGGTCGAAATCACAATGGCCCCTAAAAAATCACAAGGCGCACCTGCAGGAGGATCATCTCCTAATATTCATGTGGATATTTCACCGAGCCCACAAGTCCAGGTTTTCGTCCTATTTCTGATTTACGTAGAGGTATTGCAGTTATGCATGGTTATTTCATGGAATTAGGATTCACTTATGCTTGTCAAATCCACCTAGCTAAATGCGATTGAAATAAATTGGCTAGTTGAAATTTACTTAAAGTAATTCACGATACGAAGTTGGTCGTTTGTATTTTCAATGGAATGAACGAAAAAGAACATAAAGTGTCTATGCATTTTTAGCAAGTTGCCTTTGTGCATTGCAAAGTAACGAGTCTAGAACAACTAATGACTATCATTACAAAGTCAAAATTATTGTAGTACACCTTCGACTATGCATGGAAAGATTAAATCGCATGTCACATTTTTAGACAAATCTTCTTCATAATGATTCATTAAGGAAGTCGTTATCAACCATAGGAAATTGCAAAGCATGGAAAAGATTCTAAGGGTTGCATGAAATAGGTTAACTCTAGCTTCAATTGGCATGAATCCCATTTAACGACGTAGTAGTTAGGAAAGGTTGCATAATGCACATTCATCGTAAGAAGAATTTCACTCATCAAGAGATGTAGTTAGGGAAAGGCTGCATGGTTTATTTAAGCATAAAATTTTAAAAGCTTAGTGGCATGATTCGTGAATGCAAGTCCTAGTAGGATCAATGGAAATTATGCCGTAATTTATCATGTGCTTTGGTCTTAACAAGAAAAGTTAGGGTTTGTGAATGTAATCATACGTAGAGGCAATGAATCATGTGCTTACAAGAATTGTATCATAATGCAACTAGGTTTTCCCCTTTTTGATCAAGACAACATCTTTAGGACTAGCCCATCCTTGTCGTAAGACAAGTAAACTGGATTACCCAAAACACCTAAACCACAAAGGATTCTCATAGGATGGTTAAATCGATACAATATACTCCAAGTGCTAACCAGGGTAGCACGTTAAGGACTTGACCTAGTCGCACTTGTTGCCAAGTCGAAACCCTCATACCCAAAGGTCCTGCCCACATTCACGAAATGTAGGAACAATTGGACGCACTTGCAAGAAACGATCTAGGGTTTCTACCCTAAGGATCACTCGTTCAAAAGAGGAAACTCGAATTGAGTTGGAATCCCTAGGACCGAACGTTGTCGGACTAGTGCAATTGGGAATGGGTTGGATAAGAAGACACCCTAAACCATGCTTCTTGTCCAATCATGATTCTGTGACCAGAAGACGTTGTTCGATGGGTGAAATGATCCCACGGAATAGATGGGACACTTGTGAAACAAGTTGCAATGTCGCATGATCTTGTGGTTTGATCACAAGAGAGTTGCCAATTCCTTGGAATGAGATTGGCAGATTCTAGAGCAAGTTTAACTTGCAAGAGGATGAGTAGTCATCCTGCTACAGCACCTTTCTTGGGGGGAAAAGTTGCCAAGATAAGGGAATTAGGTATTTTCTTGGAAGCAAAGGACCGATTAATAATTTGGAGCGACATCACCTTTCTTATAGGGGAAAAAGTTGCCAAGATAAGGGAATTAGGTATTTGCTTGAAAGCAAAGGACCGATTAATAATTTGGAGCGACATAATTCCCATGATTTACTGTTAATAAAACCTTAGGTATTGGTTGAGTTGGGTTAATAGGGTACAGCCCTAACCCAAGGACAAAAGGGAGAACATACAAAACCTTGGGGATCTTGCCAAGTTTCAATTTGATCCCGGATCGAATGCTGGATGCATTCGGAGAGAAGGATTCACTCCTTAGCAGTTGGCCAAATAACAACCACTGGAAATGGTTGTGCTTGTAATAGTTTAGAGAGCACTATTAGCTTTGTTTGCTCAAGGAACTAAAGGATGAAATGATATCTAATGCTTCAGGTTGAAGGCCTGAAGGAAGAGGCAGCCTCAGTTACCCCCGACTGTCTGCCTAACCCTAACCAAGGGGGTTGTTAGCCGTGCCAGGAAGGTGGACCGAACCCGCCACGTGAGGTCTCTCGGTTGAGTGCTACTTGGAGCAGGAGGACGCTTGGGTGCCAGGGGGGCTCTGGCTGTAAATCCCTCACCTTTCAGGCCCTGCACAAGAGGCCAACGTGACTGGGATTGGATCTCGAGGCCTGCATACTAGTCTACAGGTGGAATCTTGGATTAGTAATCCCTGTGGATTGCTGGAGAGCCTTCGGGCGGATTATGGATAAGCCTGTGGGCTGGACTTTATGAATGTATTTCAAAGATAAATGTGATAACGTGTTGAAAAGAAACTTGTTTGACACTGCTTTTCTATGTCAACTACTAAGATTACGTGAAGGAATCAGTGTCTAACGGGCTAATTAAGGAAGCTGCTTGATGCATGTCCAACTAAATGTGGTAGCTAATTAGACAACTAAAGAACCTTGAGGAAAGTGCGGTGGATGTGGCCATGGGTCCATCCTACGGATGGGTCGTCCTGGTTGGCCAGGAACTTTTCTCAATCATAATGGACAGCAAGGAGATCTTCTCAAAGGAAATGAATAGCAAGGGCACTGACCTAAAGTCTAGGTTATAATAATCCCGATTTATGCTGTTTTAGGGGAACGGAATGGGACTATGCCTTATGGCAGAGAGGTCGAGCCTTGCATCCCTCTCGTTTCCCATTCTCCTTGAACCAAGTGCAGCGTGAATCCGCTTCGGCCCTGGTGTTTCTGCGTAAAGTAGTTCACTCGGGGTTCGACGCTAGTTGCCATTTAGGAAATGACCATTAGGGAAAACCCTGATTCAGGTCAGTCCTAAGTGGAAACGGCCAGAATACTTCTGCTACCTGGCAGACGCGGAAAGTCCTAGATCGCAAACCCCGTAACATTCCATGGGAGTGCTGAGCGGAGCTTTCTAGACTTCCTTTCCGATGGACTGCTAATACGTATCCTGAAGGGAACAAGTGGACATGTTACATGGTAGGACCTAATTAGAAAACTAAAGCTATCAAGGGAAGCGAGTGGGCAAAACCCCCGACTGGCCTGTCCTACGACAAGGTAGTCCCAGAGAACTAGGAGGCTTCTCACAAATTTTCACCACCGTTGGACCTTCAGGTAATGATAAGTTAGAACCTGATTCATGCCATTTTAGGGAACTGGAATGAGACTATTCCCTACAGGTAGAGAGGTTGAGCAGCACATCCCTCTCGTTTCCCATTCTCTTTGAACCAAATGTGGCACGGGTCTTCGGATTGGGTATCTCTACGTAAAGTAGGATATCCAAAACTCGACGCTAGAATGCTGTCAGGAGACCTTGACCCCTAAGAGCCCAGATTTCAGGTCGATCCTAGTGGGTTCAGCCATGAACATTCCATTGCGAGGCAGAATTGAGAAACCCTAAGTGACAAACCTTTGAATATTCCATGCGAGTGCTGGTGGGCCGCACTGCTTAGATTCGTTTCTCAATGGGTCACTAAACCTGCTTGGATGCCGTTAAAGTTGGTATTAGAGAAAAACTTCGTAATTATATGGGATTGATTTATGTATGGTTCGTAGACATACCTTAAACAGAATAACCTAAATGGTATGGCTTGATTGTCAGGCACCCTTGATACCTACGAATGATGATATGCAAGAGAATAAATTTCTTCTCAAGAAAATTAAGGCACCCAAGTTTGATGGAGAAGGAATAGACGTCGTAGAGCAGAGGCAAAGATATGGATTCAGTCGATGGATGATTATTTCTCTACTTCGGCAACTGCTCCTACTAATCAAGCAATGATAGCCAAAGTTAAGTTAGTTGACTAGTCTCAGATATGGTGGAAGCAATGGTGCAAAGATCAAGGTGTTTTTAAAGCTGCTATTACTTGGACCTAGTTGAAAGATGCCGTACACAGACGTTACCTTCTAACAACCTACCAAACTTTGAGGATTAATAAATTCTTCAAGCTCAAGCAGCTGGAATCAACCTTGGAAGCTTACTACTCAAAGTTTGTGACCCTACTAAAATACGCATCACCTATGGATATTGTGTGACAAGTATCCAAGTTTTGCCATGGCCTGAACACTCCTTTAAACCATCGTCTTGAAGCAATGCGTCCAACATACTTGTAAGATGCATTACTTCGAGCGAATCCAATAATCCAAGAATATAAGTTGGGCCATTGCAACAAAGATGATTCGAAAGATCAGGACAAGAGATGCCACACGTGCAGAGAGATAGAGTACATCCATAGGAGATGTCCCAATCGCCGATGTTTCCACTACAATGAGCTAGGGCACGTCTAGTAGACTGCCATGACTTAAGTTCAAAAGATATAGAGCTTCCAAGGAAACGAAGCTAGACAAGTGCCGTCTTCAGGTATATAGAGGAATCAGATGAAGATGAAGACTTAGAACCCATACACCTCTTCAAGATGATTAGAAATCTTAGGGATCTTATCACTATGTAATACAACTTGTATTGGGATAAATCTTACCCTTGTAACTATAGCTAACCCAAGTAATATAAGTTGTATCTATTTTGAGCTTCGAACTTGCAAGTGATTAGAGATACTTTAGCAAGTATGATCGTTATAACTTACAATGAATTTCTCTTAAGTCATTTCTTTTCAACTAATATAGATTGGGTCTTCCAAAATGTCGAATCTTGGAAGTATTCTTTAGTATTACAAGCAAAGCCGATTGTCCATGGAGCTGAGTCCAGAACTAAGAAGAGGACAATTTGGGAACATAGTTTCCGAGATAAAGGACCACTTCAATCCGCTAAAAGGGTCCTAAGGAAATTTGGTCTAATGAAGAAAATCTTGCTAAGGACAACCAACAATTTTGTGACCATAGGTGATAAAGCTCTGCGTTGCTTTTATTGCAAGGAGTTAGGTCATTTCAAAAGGGAATGTCCAAAGCACCCTAAATAGCGATGCCCTGAGTGCCATGACATTGGACATCACTACGTCAATTGTCCCAATAGGACTTGAAGAGAACTTGAACTTACAAAGAATGAAATTGTACAAGCTCCAATGATTTAGAATATACCAGATACTTGCAAAAAACCTAAAAGATATTCATGGCATGTAACTACAATTAACTTTTCTCTTGTAATCTAGACTCGGATAAGATCTAATACAATAAATCATGTTCCACAAGACCGCATGCTTATGAATGATCAAAGTAGTGTAGCAGGGGTCCTAACCCATAGGCCTTGAGCCCCATTAATTCTTGACTTTCCCACTTCTTCTGAGATGAGGACATCTAGAGTTCTCTAAGGGGGAGAGGATGTAACATCGCTCCCCATGGAGCATAGAAACACTCCCTCACTTCAAGTTAATCAAACCCCCCCCCCCCTTGTCATCATTGATGACAAGTGGTGAGGGGAGGGGGGAAGGAAAAGGATGAGGGGAGTCAATGTGGAAGGGAAAGAGGAAGTCGACGTGATGAGGGGGGAAGCCAAACAACAGTCGACTAGGGTTGAGGAAAAGATCATGACGGTTAAGCTGGAGTTTACGAAGATTGCAACAATGGAGGAGAGGACGGCATCGATCATATCAAAAGGGGAGGAGGACACCTCTGCTACCTCACCCCCCCTCCACTACCTCATTCCTTCCCCCCAATTATAATCTCCCTTATATAAAGCCCCCCCCCCCCCATCATAAGGGGAAGGGGGATGTATTGGAACGGAAGGGCCTCAGCCCTAGGTAGCACGCTAAGGGAGAGAAAGAGAAAGGGAGTGAGGGAGAGAGAGAGAAGGATAAGAAGGAGAAGAAGAGGAGGAGAAGAAGAGTGAGAGAGAGAGAGAGAGAGAGAGAGAGAGAGAGAGAGAGAGAGAGAGAGAGAGAGAGGGAGAGGGAGAGGAAGGGAGAGGTGACAGAGAAGGAAAAAGAGAGAAAGACATTCCCCCCCAGAAGGGGCTCCTCCCTTTCCCCTGCTTTGAGTGTGACCACACATGTTTTTCCCCCTCCTATCCACAAGCCTAACCCCCATTGCAATAGAAGGAGGTTGCTCGCATGCCATCTCTTCAAGGAGGAAAGGGAACAAAGAGATTTACAAGCTGAAGCATGGTTAAGCCATCCGTGAATACCCATGTATTAATTTCCTTCTTCCATATTCGTGAGCCATAGGCTATATCACTTCGGTATGCACAAATGGCTTGAACCTATTCCTATCAATATAATTTGTCATTCCGATTGTTCCTTTTAACCCAACTTAGTTGCATACAGCCTATTTGCTAATAGCGCAATTGCAAGGAGGAACTAGTCAAGGGTTATGAACAGTATAATCACTAGGGAATGCCATTAGTAGATTGTGCATACAAGCACTAAGTTAAAGAATAGTCAAGGTTTACAACTAGCATAATTGACAAAATAATATGACATTAACATTCAAAAAATAGAAGGTTCTAGTTTAAAGCTTGGGTACTTTGAAAGTACCTAGCCTAAGGGCCCAAATAACAAGGAACCCTAGATTCTAGTTCAATGCAAGGCATGTAGAGTTCAGTTTACCTGAGATTATCTAGCACTTATCTTATCAATTATTTACACATTATGCCTATAACATGTTTGATATATGGGGAATAATTTCCTATTGCTTCATGGCTTGACTAAGGGCTACTACAAGAAATTAGTCACGAGGATTGGAACTGAGGTGTCTTAAGATCCACCTGTTAACTACGACTCCCACCGATCCAATTCAAGGTTGGGTTATCAAACAATGCAAGTGACCTATAGAACTTACGTCACGTACAATGTTAAAACCCATAATATATGCCTTAGTTTAAAGAAGGGTTTTATGTGAAACTACTCTTGATCCCAAGGGGGAGAGCAAATACGTGATGGAAAGGTTATCGTGACTATTCTTGCAATGATTATTCTAGGTGCTTGTGTTTGATGGTAAATGCATGGTAGGGGTGTGTGATGACAAGTCACCATGGAAAATAAATGAACGTTTCCTTGGAAGATGATATTAAGCTGA
The DNA here is from genome assembly GCF_053477565.2 of Lygodium microphyllum. Lineage (NCBI taxonomy): Eukaryota > Viridiplantae > Streptophyta > Polypodiopsida > Schizaeales > Lygodiaceae > Lygodium > Lygodium microphyllum. The sequence continues at coordinate 69,422,617 of NC_141160.1, forward strand.
TTGCATTGATTATGCTTGATTCTTAATTGGATTAATTAAGGAAGGAAATTTGCATAGGTGGATCATCTCCAAGATCGCATCACAAATTACCCGGAGAGGGCACTCCTTGATTCATGGGCCGGAGGTTGAGTGGTGAAAAGGCCAGGTGAAAAGGCCAACCATGGAAAGTTGTGGTCTCACTCCTAGGTTGCTTGTGGTTAGTGGAGCTCCAAACACCCCTTTCCGAGTCCGGAACAGAGTTGTAAACTACCATGAGCACACATCTAGGGCATTGGAATATCCTATTCTAGATACTGGATGAAAATTATGGTGTTATGTGATTTGGACTGGGTACTTTTGTTGCACAAAATGGAATACATAATTTCTTCCGTATGGGCAGGAGACAAAGATTAACTTGAGATAAGTTAAGGAAATTTTTTGAACTTGTTTGATTGCTTGCTCTGTATTTGTGTCTGTGATATAAATTACGCGAACGAACTCTGTTCCCTAAAAGGAGTTAATTAAGGAAGCTGATTTTAAGTGTCGTACAGAAATGTGGTAGGACTTAATTAGAACACTAAAGCTATCAGGGGAAGCGGGTGGGCAGAACCATTGACGAGCCTGTCCTACAACAGGGTGATCCTAGAGACCTTGAAGGCTTCTCATAAGGTTTTACCATCGTTGGACCTTTAGGTGATGATAAGTTAGAACCTGATTCATGACATTTTAGGGGACCAGAATGGGACTATGCCCTACATGCAAAGAGATTGAGCAGTGCATCCCTCTTGTTTCCCATTCTACTTGAACCAACTGTGGCATGGGTCTTTGGATTGGGTATCTTTGCATAAAGTAGGATGTCCAAAACCTGACACTAGAATGCTATCAAGAGACCTTGACCCCTGGGAACCCAGATTTCAGGTCGATCCTAGTGGGTTCGGCCGTGAACGTTCCGTTGCGAGGCAGACTTAGGAAACCCGAAGTGACAAACCTCATAGTATTCCATGGGAGTGCCAGGCAGCGACGTTTAGATTCGTTTCTGAATGGGCCGCTAAAATATGCTTGGACAACCAATAGGCAAGTTGTTACAGTTGGTATCAGAGTGAAACTTTGTAATGATATGGGATTGATTTATGTATGGTTCGTAGAGATACCTTAAACAGAATAACCAAAATGGTATGGCTTCATTGTCAGGCACCCTTGATACCCACGAATGCTGACATACACGAGATTGAGTCGATGGATGATTATTTCTCTACTTCGGGAACTGCTCCTACTAATTAAGCAATGATAGCCAAACTTAAGTTAGTTGGCCAGCACGCTCGGATATGATGGAAGCAATGGTGCAAAGATCAAGGTGTTTCTGAAGCCACTTTTACTTAGGCTTAGCTGACAACGTTACTTTCCACCAACCTACAGATGAATGAATTCTTCAAGCTCAAGCAACTAGAATCAACCTTGTAAGTTTTGTACTCAAAGTTTGTGACCCTACTAAAATACACATCACCTATGGATATTACGTGGCAAGTATCCAAGTTTTTCCATGGCCTGAGCAATCCTCTAAAACCATCATTTTGAAGCAATGTGTCCAACATACTTGCAAGATGCATTACTTCAAGCGAATCCAATCATCCAAGAACTTAAATTGAGCCATTCACTACAAGGATTTGAGCTAGTAGCGATGCCGATTAGCGACGGCGGATAGCGGCGTCGCTATTTGCGTCGCTAATCGGCGTCGCTATTTGTGTCGACGCAAATAACAACGGGTTGTAGGAAAAAAACGCGGCCGAAACCGAGCGCGGTTTTCATTTCTTGTTTGCTCCATTGAGGGTTTTGAGAGCGAGAGCGAGGGAGAGAGCGACTGTCGTGAGAGAAGGAGAGAAAGAAGACTTGCCGCCGCCGCCACCGCCGCCACCGTTGTTCGTGAAGGAGAGGAGAAGCCTTCATCGCAAAGAGGAGCCGCCCCACGCTCGCCATATCTCATCGGTGAGTCTCCCTCTCTCTTTCTTTTGCTTCTTCAAGGTTGAAATCACTCTCTTTTGCTTATTTAGGAGAGGAAATGAAAGAGAAAGAGAGGGAGAGGGAGAGAGAGGGAGAGAAAGAGAAAGAGAGGGAGAGGGAGAGGGAGAGGGAGAGGGAGAGGGAGAGAAAGAGAAAGAGAGGGAGAGGGAGGGAGAGGGAGAGTGCATTCTCTCTCTCCCTCTCCCTTTTGCTTGTTTAATGTTTAAATCACTTTCTTTTTTGCTTGTTTAGGAGAGGAAACGAGAGAGTAAGAGAGAAAGAGAGGGAGAGGGAGAGGGAGAGGGAGAGGGAGAGGGAGAGAGAGAAAGAGAAAGAGAAAGAGAAAGAGAGGGAGAAGGAGAGGGAGGGGGAGGGGGAGGAAATGAGAGAGGGAGAGAAAGAGAAAGAGAGGGAGAGGGAGGGAGAGTGCATTCTCTCTCTCTCCCTCTCCCTTTTGCTTGTTTAATGTTTAAATCACTTTTTTTTTTCTTGTTTAGGAGAGAAAATGAGAGATAAAGAGAGGGAGAGAAAGAGAGGGAGAGGGAGAGGGAGGGGAAGGAAATGAGAGAGGGAGAGAAAGAGAAAGAGAGGGAGAGTGCATTGTCTCTATCCCTCTCCCTTTTGCTTGTTTAATGTTTAAATCACTTTATTTTTTGCTTGTTTAGGAAATGAGAGAGAAAGAGAGATAGAGAGGGAGAGAAAGAGAGGGAGAGGGAGAGGGAGGGCAAGGAAATGAGAGAGGGAGAGAAAGAGAAAGAGAGGGAGAGGGAGAGGGTGAGAGAGAGAGAGAGAGTGTGCATTCTCTCTCTCACTCTCCCTCTTGCTTGTTTAATGTTTGAATCACTTTCTTTTTTGCTTGTTTAGGAGAGGAAATGAGAGAGAAAGAGAGAAAGAGAGGGAGAGGGAGAGAGAGGGAGAGAAAGAGAGGGAGAGGGAGGGGAAGGAAACTTAAGATAATAGACTTATCGATAATGGTATGCAATGTGCTTTGCCATGGGCCACGTATATTGGTGACTCTTTAAGATGGCTTAAAATTGGTCATGTCCTTCATAATGTCCAAGTAGGGGATCTAATTGTGATATGCATAATTCATTGTTTTTGTATTAACTTTATAGGCATAACAAATTAGAAATCATGCCAACTAGTCAACGGAAGGACTAAAAGAAAATGATACCCTAGCTAATGGTCATTACGGTACTTCATCAAAATGAACCCAAAAGTATTGTTATAGAAGAAGAATCCCTTAAATTGAGTATAGGATATTTTCTCTCAGGTCTTATGACTATAGTTTATAAATTTCATAGATGGCATTAATTTTAATACGCGATCCTAGGACAAAAAAACCACATTTCTAAGATGCTTTTTGTTGAGACTGATTTATTATTAGACTAAGAGATCCTCAATGATGCTCAAAATGGATTACTTATACTCAAAGCCCTCTAGTGCAGTTTTTTACAATAACGAAAGCATGATACAAGGCCGAGATATAACATCGAAAAATCTCTCAACTACTATGTACAATGCAAGATTTATGGTCAACTTGCAACTTGACATACATCTCCATAAAGCTATCCATTTAAACCTCGTTTGCTGTAATGTAGATAAGATGGAAAACGAAGAAGGTCTTATTGTTCAAGACTGCGAGACGTATCTTAATCAGCGTGTCCCATGTCCTTGCTCTCAATGCAAGTTGGCAATTAGACGAAAATGCCGATTGTCTATAGAACACGTACGACGATTTGGCGAGTTTCAATCTGAGATCATTGATCAGGCGATTGCGGATTTTCAGCAAATGGTAATTTGAAGTTAATATTAATCATGCATTGTACTGGCAAGCTAATTGAAAACCATACACAATAAGATTGGGTCTTGTTCGCAAATTTTCTATCCAGGGGGGTGATGTCTCGACCCAAGGGGGAGTGCACCCTTTGCGGCCAATTAGAAGAGTTTGTGGACGTGCGGTGGATGGATTGCATGAGCCAATCCACCACTCGCAAGGCCCATCTATACCGTCAATGCCAGAGAAGACAGACAACCTTCCCGACCTACCTATAATCTTGGAGCCTGAGATGGAGGCAATGATCGATGCATTGATTCCCATGGATGTTGAGACATCTGACCCGCTTAAAGAGGAAGCATCCGTACCATTATATGATGGGTGCCGAGTATCTCGGTTGAAGACATTGCTTGAACTCTTAAGTGTGCAAGCAAAATACGGTTGGAGCGATACGAGTGTGACTGAGTTATTCAGGTACCTTATACATAGCCTTCATTGATTTATTTTTTTACAGTATTATTACAAACATTTGTGCTTTTTCAAGGTGTTTTATGATTTTTTTCAGGTTATTGAAATATCATATATTACCACCTGCAAATACCATACCTGAGTCTCGTGATGATGCACGACATGTTTTACGGAAGCTTGGCATGGACTACAATAACATCCATGCATGTATCAACGACTGCATACTGTTTCGAGATGAATACGAGACTATGGAGACATGTCCAAAGTGTGGTGCTCACAGGTGCAGGTCTGGCATGGCAAGCTTGACAACGTGGCATGTGCAGAATAGGTCCACGGATGGAGTTCAACGAATATCAGTGGATTCGTGCGCATGGAGCCACATTGACTCTACCTTCCCAAGCTTTGTGCGAGAGCCAAGGAATCTTCGGCTCGGTTTCGCCATGGATGGTGTGAACCCATTCAGTCTGCGCTCGACTTCTTACAGTGTGTGGCCTATAGTGCATGTCAACTACAACATCCCTCCATGGCTTTCTACGAAGAAAGGACATCTCATCCTTAGCTTGCTCGTCCCGGGCCGCTACAAAGTAAAAAATATGGACGTGTATCTTCATCCATTAGTCGATGAGCTTAAGATTTTGTGGGATGAGGGGGTCACTATGCAAGATATGAGCAGGCGCGATGGTCGGGGGTCAGCCAACATTCGAGCCATTCTCATGTGGACGATGCACGACTTTCCGGGATTGGGAGAGTGCTCAGGTGAGTAGACCTCCATTCTCGCTGGTAATATCTATATTTTATTTCATTCAATCTAGTATTCACTAGGTCGTGGCTCGCCTTACAGGTCTGGTTACCTCAGGTTATCATGCATGTCCATTGTGTGGGCCAGAGTTAGACTCCCGAAGGTCACGAACCATGAAGAAGATGGTATATCAAGGACACGCCGCTTTCTTGTCGGAGGATCATGAACTCAGGGAAGGTTTTCTTGGATGACCTCCAGCACGTATGAATGCTGCAAGCTGGTATGAGCTGAAAATGGTAAACCCGGAATCACATCCAAATGGAATGCGACGGTTCTCAGTTTTCTACGAGTTGCCATATTGAACCCACTTACAGGTCAACCACTTGTTGGATCCCATGCATATTTTCAAGAATGTGGGCAGCTTGCTATGGGACCACATCACAGGAAAGAGAGATACTATAGGGTCAGAAATGGATTTGAAGGAGGTAGGTAAGATGGAGGCGCTTTGGCCGCAGTCGAGTGCTGAAGGGGCAGTGCAGCTTCCTCGTGCTCCCTGGGTTTTGTCTACCAAAGAAGAGCGCATTGTGAAGCAAGTAATCAAGTCTATCCGCACTCCGACGGGTATGATGCGTTCTCTCAGGTCCGCATTTTCCAAAGATGACCAATTGTCAGGGCTAAAATCCCATGATTGGCATAAGATATGTCAGGTTTGTGAATAGAATGGATTGTAATTAGCGTGGGCATTTTGCAATTTGAAAAGTGGCCATTATTCATAATGCTTTCTCATTTGTGGCAGTTTGTCCTACCAATCACAATCGCAGGATGCCTTACTCCAGAAATTCGCGGGGCCATTTACAAGTTGTCGACTTTGGTGCAATGGATCTCACAGAAAGATATTAAGACGTCCTCTATTGAATCCACAAGGCGGGGAGCAGTTGAGATGGTCTGTCTCTTTGAGAAATACCTACCCACTAGCATGCTCACGATACAAGTTCACCTTCTTGTGCATCTTGTGGACGAAGTGGAGATTGTTGGACATGTCCATACGCGATGGATGTTCTTCCTAGAGCGCTTCATGAAAACCCTAAAAGGCTTTGTGCGACAACGAGCTCGTCCAGAAGGTAGCATGGCAGAAGGTTGGTTGGTGTCAGAGGCATTAGTGCATATCTCACAATGGCTACCAATGGTGGAACCAGACAATGAAATGCTATGGACGCTGAAGGACGAACTGCCACAAATGAAAAATGGGGTAGAAAAAAGAATGGATGCCTCAATGGAAGAGAAGGTGAATCGCTTTTGTATGTTGCACCATGCCTCCATGGAGACGTGGCTCGCCAAATACCAGATTGCAAGGCAAGATCGAGAGGAAGCGCGAGCTGAATTCCGACGCAGTATGCATCACCGACCGATTCGATATCCCGAAGGCATGGAGGAGATGCCGTAGTTTATGTCAACACGATGGTTGCATGGAGCCTTGACCGCAGCATCCAGCGAAGGGACAGAGGTATCAATGGAGGAGTGGGAGTTCTCAAGGGGATGTAGTCCAAAGGTAATGAGGGGTTTAGAATGTGTCGTATCTAAATTTGCTTGCTACATCTAATTTGAGTGTTTCAATGTACAGTACAAAATATATAGTGCAGCGTGGTCACGCGGACGGCATTTTCGCGTGGAGCGTATTGACAAAATGCGCTCCACAATGGACTGTGGTGTCATGGCAAGGTTTGAGCAAGAGAGCCGGCGACGAGCAACGGATCTGAACACGGTTGTGGATGAGATGGAGTATTTTGGGAACTTGCAAAGTATTATTACGGTGGATTACCGTAGCTTCTCCATGATACTATTCGATGTGCAGTGGTTCAAAGTGGTACTTGGAGGAGCTGGAGCAACAGTTCGACGAGGTCCATCTGGATTTCTCGAAATAGATTCCGAAAAAAAATGGACAGATTTGCGCGACACCTTTGTGTTGCCGGCCCATTGTGAACAGGTGCAAAGAGTCATTTACTTGCTAATTGCAATACGACATGGTTTATGTCACAATGGTTTGAACTCGCTTTGTACGTGTTTGTGAACAGGTAATCTTCTATCCAAACCCCCGACAACCTCGATGGTGGTATGTTATACCTTCAACTCCTCGAAGTGCGAGAGTATATGATCAAAACGATGTTCCAGGCATAGATGAAGAAAATATGCAAATAGAGGGGTTGATATTACAAGGGGTGGAGGCCACTGCAAGTTTGGAGCCCGCATTGGCTAACAATGATGGAAATACAGAAGTCCAAGAATTTTTTGAGAACGAGGCAGACTCGTTCTTTTGTGGTGACATGTCTATCGACCTTTCAGTGTATGCAGAGTTGTGTCAGGAGATTAACATGGGACCATAGAATACTTCATTCTTGGAGAATTGTATTACTCAATTCGTTGTTTAGATCTTCCATAAAGGTACATAAGATATGCATTTTAAGAGGGATTTTTCAAAAATGATTTATATTACTGTGCTTTGTATAGTTTAAATTGATTATTCTAACATTATTTTTTATTTGTGCAGGTGACATTTTTAGGATGAGTCGAGGGATGAGCGATGAGGAGTTTCAGGACATGATGGCACGCATGTCTCCAGATCAGCTCGCGAGATTCAGAGAGATGGCAGACTAGGAGATGTCTCGTTCTTCGTCAGGGCGCTCTGCTAGATCTGCTTCAGCGCGATCAGATGCTTCAGCTTCGAGCAGACGATCTCGAAGCTCACGACTTGGGCCAGAGGGAGGGATACATCGGGATCACGGGGGTGCTGCTGTGGAGACACGGATGTGGTGTCTCTGTCTCGTCGTTCAGCTAGAGCTGCGTCACCTCCAGGATTTGTCACACCTGTGGGGACGTCTACTCCAGTTACTCCGGCTTTTGCGCAGCTGTCAGCAGGTGGCACCCCTTTTGGTGGCACCCCTTTGAGTGGCACTCCGAGAGAGGGTACCCCCGTCGGTACACCGGATGTATAGGAGTCTCCTGGATATGCCCAGGAGCGTGGACGGAGATGGGAGAGGACCCATCTTAGGCAGACTCCTAGGGGTTATGGATACCTAGTTGATAGTAGGTCAGGAGCCATCATCATGAATGATGAGGGGAGGAGGGTGATGGCTCGCATGAGGGAGTTGTGCCAACAAGTTTTTCGGCACAACGTCCTGGATCATTGGAAGAACATACCGGAGGGGAGCAAGGACTACATAGTAGCATCCTTGCACGAGGAGTTTTCGATGCCAGCCGCAGTAGATAGATTCTCTACGGGCTGGATGATGGATTGCATGCGTGAATACATGTCAGACGATCCGATACACGCAAGGCAATCAAGAGTGGGGCTGCAAAGCCTGAGTGGTTAGATTCAGACGACTGGCACCGACTGAGGGAGGAGGCTACAGATTCGCCAGGATGTTGGAGTCAGCAGCGGGAGGCGGCGAGGGCACGACTTGAGGCCGGAGTGGTGCATCATCTTGGGAGTGGCGGCCACAGGACATATTTGGAGGACTTTGTAAGTTTCTCTTTTGTTTTGCTTATTTGTTTTTTTGAAATATTCTTTGTACTGACAATCATGTTTCTAACAGTTAGCATTTTGTTTTCTTTGCAGTACTCCATTACAAATCGCAATCCACAAGGCCTTGAGACTCAATATGCAGAGAGGCATGGTCTCAATGCATTGATTGACCGATTGTATAGACGCGGCGGCCCTGTAAGTCACTCATCTTTCTTGTCCGTAGTTACCATGAGATATTTGAATGCATTATTGTATGGTGAATTGATATGTTGTTTCTTTTTCTGCAGAATCCGTTAGATGCTCCTTTGCGGCAGGAGGAGCTTTCGGGGGACGAGGATTTCTAGCTCGCCCTTGGATCCTTGGAGCTCACACACCTTTAGTTTTTAGTCGCCTGATCTATGTAGACATTTTCTATGTATTAGTGATATCCTTTCATGATTGTACCAATCGCATTCTATGCGATCATGTATTTATTTCATGTATCAGTTTTATGATTTCAGTATACATTCTTTTTGTTTGCAAACACTTTGTATGCAGTAGTGTAGAAACTATTTTGTATGGCTCTCATACAGCACACAGTGTTATATGTGGCAGGGCAGCAAGCTGCCCTGCCACAATATTTTTTTTCCCTGTTACCGTCGCTATTTGCGTCACAAATTTACTGCTCGCATTGCTATTGGCCTCACTATGAGCGTCGCAAATTTACTGGTTGCATTGCTATATACGTCGCTATATGCATCGCAAATGCGACGCATATAGCGACGTTTCTATGGCGTCGTCAATAACGACGCTTTTTGCGACGACGGGGGCAAATTTTGTTGTTTGTATTTTCGTCGCTTTAAATGTTGGTATAAGGTCTATATCTTGTAGTGATTGTAGCAAAGATGATTCAAGAGATTAGAACAAGAGATGCCACACGTGCGGAGAGATAGGGCACACTCGTAGGAGATGTCCCAACCACCGATGTTTCCACTATAATGAGCTAGGGCTTATCCAAGTAGAGTGCCTTGACTTAAGTCCAGAAGATATGGAGCTTCCAAGGAAGCAAAGATACACAAGTGCCGTCTTTGGGTATATAAAGGAATTAGATGAAGACAAAGACTTAGAATCGACTACTCCTCTCTTCAGGATGATTAGAAATCCTAGGTATTTTATCAACATGTAATACAACTTGTATTGAAATAAACCTTACCCTTGAACTACAGTTAACCCAAGTAATATAAGTTGTATTTATTTTGAGCTTAGAACTTGCAAGTGATCAGAGATACTTTCGCAAGTATGACAGTTATATCTTACAATGGATTTATCTTAAGTCGTTTCTTCTCAACTAATGTAGATTGGGTCTTCCAAAATGTGGAAGCTTGGAAGTATTCTTTAGTATTACAAGAAAAGTCGATTGTCCATGGAGCTCAGTCCCAAACTAAGAAGAGGACAATCTGGGAATATAGTTTCCGAGATAAAGGACCACTTCGATCCGCTAAAAGGATCCCAAGGCAATTTGGTCTAATGAAGAAAATCATGTTAAGGATGACCAAGAATTTTGTGACCGTAGATGATAAAGCTCCATGTTGTTTTTATTGCAGGGAGTTAGGTCATTTCAAAAGGGAATGTCCAAAGCACCCTAAACACCAATGCCCAAGTGCCACGACATTGGACATCACTACGTCAATTGTCCCAATAGGACTCGAAGAGAACTTGAACTTACAAAGAATGAAATTATACAAGCTCCAATGATCTAGAATATACTAGATACTTTGGAAAAACCTAAAAGATATTCATGGCATGTAACTACAATAAAATTTTCTCTTGTAATCCAGACTCAGATAAGTTCTAATACAATAAGTCGTGTTCCAAAAGACTGCATGCTTATGACTGATCAAAGTAGCACAATGGATGCATGGTGGGTCCTAACCCACAGGCCTTGAGCCCCATTAATGCTTGACTTCCCCAGTTCTTTCGAGATGAGGACATTTCGAGTTCTCTAAGGGGGAGAGGATGTAACGTTGCTGCCCACCATGGGCCATAGAAACACTCCCCCCTTTAAATTAATCAAAAATTTTCCCTGACTTCTTGTCGTCGACGATAGGTGGCGAGGGGGGAAGGAAAAGGATGAGGGGAGTCAGCATGGAAGGGAAAGAGGAAGTCGATGTGGCGAGGGGGGGAAACAAAACGGCAGTCCACACGGGTCGAGGAGGAGATCATGACGGCTAAGTTGGAGTTGACAAAGGTCGCAATGATGGAGGAGAGGACAACGTTGATCATATCGAAAGGGATGGAGCACACGTGTGCTACCTCACTCCCCCTCCACTACCTCATATCTTCCCCCCAATTATAATCCCCTCTCCCTTATATAATCCCCCCTAAGGGGAAGGGGGATGTATTGGAATGGAAAGGCTTGGGCGCTAAGTAGCACGGTGAAGGAGAGAAAGGAAAAGAGAGTGAGGGAGAGAGAGGAGGAGAAGAAGGAGAAGAAGAGGATGAGAATAAGAGAAGAAGAGTAAGAGAGAGGGATAGAGTGAGGAGAGAAGAAGAGGAGGAGAAGAAGAAGAGAAGAATAAGAGAAGGAGAAGGAGAAGGGAGAAAGAAAAAGAGAGAAAGAGAGACTCCCCTAGAAGGATCTCCTCCCTTTCCCCTCCTTAGAAGGTGACCACACCTATTTTACCCCCCTCCTATCCACAAGCCTAACCCCCATCCCGATAGAAGGAGGTCACCCGCACGCCATCTCTTCAATTAGGGAAGGGAAGAAAGAGATTTACAAACTGAAGTATGGCCCCAAAACGGAGGATGACACGCACCAATGGAAATCCCGCATCTGATAGTGGAGCCATTGGTTTGGGCGATACCATCAATTCGAATGCAACGATGGGTATGGTTAAGCCATCTTCAAATACCCATGTATTAATTGCATTCTTTCCTATTCGTGAGTCATAGGCTATATCACTTCGGTATGCACAAATGGCTTGAACCTATTCCTATCATTATAACTTTGCATTCCGATTGTTCATTTTAACCCAACTTAGTTACTTACGGCCTATTTGCTAATAGCGCAATTGCAAGGAGGAACTAGTCAAGGGTTATGAACAATATAGCCACTAAAGGAATGACACTAGAAGATTGTGCATACAAGTGCTAAGTTAAAGCATAGTTAAGGTTTACAACTATCATAATTGACAAAAGAATATGACATTAACATTCGGGAAATAGAAGGTTCTAGTTTAAATTTGGGTACTTCGAAAGTACCTAGTCTAAGGGCCCAAATAACAAGGAACCCTAGATTCTAGTTCAATTCAAGGCCTGTAGAGTTCAGTTTACCTAAGATTATCTAGCACTTATCCTATCAAATATTTACATATTATGCCTGTAACATGTTTGATTATGGGGAATAATTTCTTGTTGCTTCATGGCTGGACTAGGGGCTATTGATTAGAGGCTAGTACAAGAAATTACTCATGAGGATTGGAAATGAGGTGCCTTAAGATCCACTTATTAACTATGACTCCCACCAATCCAATCCAGGGTTGGGTTATCGAACAATGCAAGTGCCCTATAGAACTTACATCATGTAAAATGTTAAAACCCCTAACATATGCCTTAGCGGAAAGAAGGGTTTGTTAAGTAAATTTTATGTGAAACTAGTCCTGATCCCAAGGGGGAGAGCAAATACATGAGGAAAAGGTTATTGTGACTATTCCTGCAATGTTTGGAAGAGAGATACCATTGCTTTTGTTGATTAATTAAATAATGTCCTATATGCTTTTGCATTAAAATGATTGTTGGAATGTGATATGGATGATTATTCTAGGTGTTTGTGTTTGATCGTAAATGCATGGCAAGGGTGTGTGATGACAAGTTGCCATGGAAAATAAATGAATGTTTCCTTGGAAGATGATATTAGGTTGATTGCCTTGATTGTGTGTGATTCTTAATTGGATTAATTCAGGAATTATATTAGCATGGGTGGATCATCTCCAAGATTGCACCGTGGATTATCCCGGAGGGCACTGCTCGATTCACGGGTCGAAGGTCGGAGTGGTGAAAAGGCCAACCACGGATAGTTGTGTCTCACTCTTAGGTTGCTTGGGATTAGTGGGGCTCTAGACACCCCTTGCCGAGTCCAAAACCGAGTTGTAGACTTCTATGAGCGCAATGTCTAGGGCATTGGAAGATCCTATTCTAGATACTGGATAAAAATTATGGTGCCATGTGATCCGAACCGGGTACTTCTGTTGGACAGAAGGGAATACATAATTTCTTAGGTATGGGTAAGAGACAAAGATTAACTCGAGATAAGTGAATGAATTTGTTTGAACTTGTTCGTCAAAGGACTGCTTGCTCTGTATTGGTGTCTGTGACATAAATTATGCAAACGAACCGTGTTCCCTAAAAGGGGTTAATTAAGAAAGCTCGTTTTTAAGTGTCACACATAAATTTGGTTGGACCTAATTAGAAAACTAAAGCTATCAAGGAAAGTAGGTGGGTGGAGCCCTTGACAGGTCTGTCGTACGACAGGGTGGTCCCAAAAAATTAGGAGGCTTCTCACAAGGTTTTACAGTCGTTTGACCTTTAGTGATAAGTTAGAGCCCGATTTATGCTATTTTAGGGGACCGGAATGGGACTATGCCCTATAAGCAGAGAGGTTGAGCAACTCATCCCTCTCGTTTCCCATTCTCATTGAGCCAAGTGGGGCATGGGTTTTTGGATTGGGTACCTTTGCATCAAGTAGGATGTCCAAAACCGAACGCTAGAATGCTGTTAGGAGACCTTGACCCCTATAGGAACCCAGATTTCAGGTCGATCCTAGTGGGTTTGGCCCTAAACATTCCGTTGCGAGGCAAACTCGAGAAACCATAAGATACAAACCTTTGGATATTCCATGGGAGTGTCAGGCAGTGACGCTTAGATTCGTTTCTCGATGGGCTACTAAAGCGTGCTTGGACAGCGGGCCGTTACAGTTTGTATTAGAGCAAAACTTTGTAATGATATGGGATTTTTTATATATGGTTCATAGACATACCTTAAATAGAACAATCTAAATAGTATGGCTTGATTGTAAGGCACCCTCGATACCCATGAATGCTGGCATGCAAGAGAAGAAATTCCTTCTTAACCAAATTAAGGCACCGGAGTTTGATGAAGAAGGGATAGATGTCGCAGAGCAGAGGTAGAGATATGGATTGAGTTGATGGACAATTATTTCTTTGCTTTGGGAGTTGGTCCTACTAATCAAGAAATAATAGCCAAACTTAAGTTAGTTGGCCAGCAGGCTCGGATATGGTAGAAGTAATGGTACAAAGATCAAGGTGTTTCTGAAGCCACTATTACTTGGGCTCAGCTGAAAGATGTCGTACACAGATGCTACCTTCCGACAACCTACTAGAATTTGAGGATGAATGAATTCTTCAAGCTCAAGCAGCTAAAATCAACGTTGGAAGCTTACCACTCAAAGTTTTTTACCCTACTAAAATACACACCACCTATGGATATTACGCGGCAAGTATCCAAGTTTTGCCATGGCCTAAACACTCCTCAAAGTTTTTTACCCTACTAAAATACACAACACCTATGGATATTGTGCAGCAAGTATCCAAGTTTTGCCATGGCCTAAACACTCCTCTAAATCATTATCTTGAAGCAATGCTTCCAAAAAACTTAGAACTTGCAAGTAATATAAGTTGTATCTATTTTGAGATTAGAACTGGCAAGTGATCAGATATACTTTAGCAAGTATGACAGTTATAACTTACAATGAATTTCTCTTAAGTTGTTTCTTCTCAACTAACATAGATTGGGTCTTCTAGAATGTCAAAGCTTGGAAGTATTATTTAGTATTACAAGCAAAGTCGATTGTCCATGGAGCTCAGTCCCGAACTAAGAAAAGGACAATTTGGGAACATAGTTTCCGAGATACAGGACCATTTCAAAAAGGATCCTAAGGCAATTTGGTCTAATGAAGCAAATCCTACTAAGAATGACTAGGAATTTTGTGACCGTAGGTGATAAATCTCCGCATTGTTTTTATTGCAAGGAGTTAGGTCATTTCAAACAGAAATGTCCAAAGCACCCTAAACACCAATGCCCTGAGTGCCACGACATTGGACATCACTACATCAATTGTCGTAATAGGACTCGCACTACAAGGATTTAAACCTATAGCGATGGCAGGTAGCGACACAGGTAGCGGCATCGCTATTTGCATTGCAATGCAAATGGTGACGCAAATAGCGACGCCCCACAGGGTCAAAAAACAGGCCCAAACCGAGCGCGGGTTCATCTCGCGCATTTTCGTCGATCGTTTTGAGAGGGAGAGCGAGAGAGAGAGAGCGACCGTCATGAGAGAGGGAGAGGAAGAAGGCTTGCCGGCCGCCACCGCCGCCGTCATTCGCGAAGGAGAGGAGGATCCTTCATTGCGAAGAGGAGCCGCCAAACCCTCGCCATATCTCATCGGTGAGTCCATTCTCTCCTTCTTCTACTTTTTTAGGGCTTAATTCTCTTTCTCTTTTGCTTGTTTAGGAGAGGAAATGAGAGAGAAAGAGAGGGAGAGGGAGAGGGAGGGAGAGAGATAAAGAGAGAGGGAGAGAAAGAGAAAGAGAAAGAGAAAGAGAAAGAGAAAGAGAAAGAGAAAGAGAAAGAGAGGGAGAGGGAGGGGGAGGAAATGAGAGAGGGAGAGAAATAGAGGGAGAGGGAGAGGGAGAGGGAGAGGGAGAGGGAGAGGGAGAGGGAGAGGGTGGAAATGAGAGAGGGAGAGGGAGGGAGAGTGCATTCTCTCTCTCCCTCTCCCTTTTGCTTTTATAATTTTTGTATATATATTGAGAGAGGGAGAGGAAATGAGAGATAAAGAGAGGGAGAGGGAGAGGGAGAGGGAGGGAGAGGGAGGGGGATGAAATGAGAGAACAAGAGAGAGGGAGAGGGAGGGAGAGAGAAAGAGAAAGATAAAGATAAAGATAAAGAGAAAGAGAAAGAGAGGGAGAGGGAGAGGGAGAGGGAGAGGGAGAGGGAGAGGGAGAGGGAGGGAGAGTGCATTCTCTCTCGCCCTCTCCCTTTTGCTTTTATAATTTGTGTATATATATTGACAGAGGGAGAGGAAATGAGAGAGAAAGAGAGGGAGAGGGAGGAAATGGGGGAGGGAGGGAGAGGGGGAGGAAGGGAGAGTGAGAGGGAGGAAATGGAAGAAGGAGGGGGATGAAATGAGAGAACGAGAGAGAGGGAGAGTGTATTCTCTCTCTTATTTATTGAATTTTTGTATAATTTGTATATAATGTTAGAGGGAGAAGAAATGAGGGAGAGGGAGAGGGAGAAAGAGAGTGAAATTAAAGAGAGGGAGGGGGAGGAAATGGGAGAGGGAGGGGGAGGAAATGAGAGAGAGAAAGAGGAAGAGAGAGAGGGAATGAGAGAGAGAGTGTGTATTCTCTCTTTTTTTAATTTATTTTTTGTATAATTTGTATGTAATGAGAGGGAGAGAAGAAATGAGGGAGAGGGAGAGGGAGAAAGAGAGGGAGATTAAAGAGAGGGAGAGGGAGGGGAAGAGGAAATGAGAGAGGGAGGGGGAGGAAGAGAGAGAAAATGAGAGAGGGAGAGGGAGAGGGGGGAGAGACGAAAACATAATAGGGAAATTTTGATATAAAAAACACAATGTATGCAAGAGTCATGGAATTATAGAAATAATCCCTACAAACTTTCATTTTTCACTCCACCTTTCACCATTGCTACAACTGCTACTTCTACTACTATGTAATCTATTACCACCTACCCAAGTACTGAAGAAGTGATTGGTTTTAGAAGATATAACGGATAAGACAATTCCTTCCACTTATTACTATCTACCCAAGTACAAAAGAAGTGGTTGATTCTAGAAGAGATAATGGACAAGACAATTCTTCCCATCTAGGTAGAGAGAAGAGGAAGGTGAGATATTGGTAATGAGGTGTTGGCATAAAAAACATTTGTAACTTTTTTCGTGCTGTGGTAAAATTTTTTAAAAAGGCCATGCACCTGCTCACAATGATCCAACAAGACAAATGTATTCTGCAAATTATTCTATATTTTCTCAAAATCTACCTCTAAGAATTTAGATGGCCCTCATCGAAAGGTTGCCCCTCCTCCTTTCAACACTAGTTTAAGCTACTGTACATCAAATATGATCATGGAGAAGCTATGATAATATATTGAAATAACACTTTGCAAATAGCCAAAATACTCCATCTCATCCACTATAATATTCAGATTTGTAGCCCACCATCCACTCTTTTGTTCAAACTTTGCCATGACACTACATTCCATTATCGAGCATAATTTGTAAATGTGCTCCACTTAGAAATATCACCCATGCAACCATGCCATGTTGTAGACCCTGTACTATACATTGAAGCGCCAATCCCTTTGACACTATCCAACCTTTAGCCATGTTTCCCCTCTAGATGAGCCCCTGTCACACAAATCCTTTTAGGATTTTCATGAAATACTCCAAACAGAACATCCATGTGGATGAGACCTACAATATCCACTTTGTCCACTAGATGTACTAAGAGGTAAGTCTAGATCATGAGCATGCTTATGGATAAATACTTCTCAAAGAGATTTATTATCTCCACTACTCTATACCTTGTGAATTCAATCAAGGATGTCCTTATCTCCCTCTACAAGAACCATTATACTAAGTTCAAAAACTTATAAATTGTCAAACATATCTCTAGAGTAAAACAACATGTGATTGAAATCAGTAGTATAAACTTCGAGAACGTTAATGAATTATGTACTATAGATTGATGCAAAATGTAGAATAAATCTTCTCTTCGACTTGCCTTTGTTGTTGTTGTTGTAACATTTGGATTTGTTGTTGTTGAGTCTGCTGCAATATGTGCAATAATTGTTGTAGAGTATCTCCTAAAGAATCACCCATCTTGGAGTTCTCTTACACTGACCTTGACGTCGGGTTCACCAATGTCGCAGCATGTAGCCTTGAAGGTCACCATAGGGGTTTGGCAAGAGAAGAATGTATGGGGGTTCAAGAGCTTAGACTCTGGAGATGGTAGAGATAAGAGAAGGGTTGAAGGTTTCAAGCCAAGTTCTTGAAGATAAGAGACAACAGGGTGAAGGTAGATTCAAGGAGAGGAGTAGACGGAAGAGAAGGGGTTTGAAGAAATTGAAGATGTAGAATAATACTCCCAAAAATAAATAGAAAATGAAAAAGAATACTAATAGAGATGAAGCCTGTCAGTTTCTTTCAGCATTATGAGAAGATATAACTCTAATAGACAAAAACGTGTATAAAATAATACCTTCCTCTATGCTGCTCAAATCACCAATCTAATGCTTCCATTGGCTCCGAAAGGGGGGTAAAATAACAGCATACCTAGTCAAAATTCTGCCAGATCACTCCTTCTTCATCCCCCCCTTCGAAGTGCTCTTCACTACCTGAAAACAGCGATCGCACGTCACGCAATTTCATCAATCTCTCTTTTCACATAAAATTCTCAAATTGGCTGAAAGCTACATGCTTTCTTTTACATGCCATCCTAATCTAGAAGTTGTGTATATTTTTATGGATTTTTATAAGAGAAAATATTTAGAATATAAAAAATTAGCTAAAAACTTTTCCAAAAAAATCCAATATTTTTAGCTATAGACACTAACACTAATGCCTAAAGTGGCATTGACTCTCTAAATCTAAAAGGAAGCCACATTCTAGATTTTTTTACACGGTGTGTGCGTAGCAGCACAACAGTAGGTGATGAGAGCTGCTAACTTCGATATATAGGAGTAGTAGTCAGAAACTGGTGAAGTGGCCCCTGTAAAGGGATATCAAAGTCAACCCGTATGTGTGCATATGCTAGGCATATCATAATCATGTGCTGCTTTGATTATACACTCTGTAGTCCACACAGCTTGCATAACCTCATCTCCCTTGCCTGTCCACTCCATGCACCTGTCTCGATCAATAAAGTGTGTGATCGAGTTCGAAGTCATGCAATACTCCGTCTAAATACCACTAAGAGCAGGTTGGCTATGTATGGTTGTGTGTGTGCCTTTGCCTACATGTAGGATTCCCAACATGAAGAATAGATATGCATACTGTAATAAGAAAGTTTGCCATTTGCTGTAGGTAAAAGCATGTCTCGTGATGTTAATAATGATGTAGTCTTCTAGGATGAATATATGCCTTCACTATGATGTTGATGCATCCTCTAATCACCTTGTTCGAATACTAATGTTAGGGTCCTTCATCATACAATTTCTCAAATTATTACAAAATCAAAAAGAAACACAACTTGCAAGAAAGAAGGGAAGTAGAGAGAGCATGCATGACACAAACTTGGATAGAATCTCCCCCATGCATGGGTGAGCACCTCTCCCAAGCATATATATTGATTGTATGAATCCAAAAAATATTTCTTATGAAGAAAATTTAAGATAGTGATGAAGAAGGAGAAGAAGACAATGAGGCAAAATCGAAAGAAGAGGAGCATCTTGAAGGCCTTTACATGGCTTTCAAGAAGAAGTGAGCTAAAACAGCGTCTCTTGATATTCCAAATGATGAAGGGCTACTCTAAAGTGTCCATCCCCTTTTGTAATTTTTCTTACATCATCTTATAAGCCTTGTAACTTCAAACATGTACACCTTAGTAGCCAATACCATTATGCGTAAAGGCCCAAGTTCTCTAAATCTTCCATATCTCTAATTACAAGTGACCAAGCCAAGGATGCCTCTAATCATCTTGAGAAGGCAAGCCAATGAGTCTCTAGGCTACTCAAGGATGGGCACGTCCTTGATTAAGTGATGTGGTGACCAAGCTATTGCAAAAGAAAGTCATGCATAAAGCTTTGTGCGTCATGAGTTTGAAGGGGGTGTTGAAATATAAAACCAATGATGTGCAAGGGGAATAGAAAAGAGACACAATAGTTAGACTTTATTATTTTATATTGTGGTTTTTTCCCATCAACAAAGAGAGTCTCTCTACACTCATACACCATAGGAACCCACCCTTCACTTATCAACTCCATTAATTATGGGAATCTATTAGAAACCACTTAGAAGAAATAGTTCCTACCAAAACGTGAATTGTAAAGCCTTCATAAAAGCACTGCTTCCCTTTGAATAATGGCATTCATTCGTTGTGCTTCAACTCTTGTGCTGCTAATATACACACTCTTTTATTCTCCCTCCCCTCCATCTCTCTCAAAAATTATAACAATCACCTCAAATGCTGCCATAGCAACACCTTTCTCCTCAACCTTAGTATTCAATATGCCAAATGTAAGTTACTTCTTAACACTCAAAGCAGTTGCAAAACATGAAGCCATTAGTAGACTACCTATTTGATATGCTAACAATTTGATCTATATCTATGTACTCAATAATGCACATCCTTACCTGCCTCACTAAAAGCCCATAGTGTAAATTAGACTATACATATCTAAGTATGCAACTAATTGTATTTAAAGTGAGCCTTTTTAGGTACCTACATAAACTAACTCACAATCCCAACAACATAACTCAAGTTTAGCCTTGTGATAGCCATGTAACTCAAACTCCCTACTATCCCCTTGAACATACTAGGGCCTTCTATTTCACCTCCAATATCATGACTTAGATTTAACTTTTGGTCCAAAATGACATATATCTAAGCATAATGTCTTTGGGGAATCAAATACCCTGAGTACACTTGATCAACTTAATTCCTAGAAAGTATTATAACTCAACCAAGTCTTCCATCTCAACTTTCAACTTCAAAAGACCCTTGATATTAGCAATCATTCCTATGCTTACTATCACCTATAATAATCAAATCATTCACACACATGACTATGATGATCAAATTTATAGTACCCTTCCTCACATAGAGTGAGTGATTATATATAAAACATTAAAATCAATGTTGATAATATAGTTTCTAATCTTTTTTTATAATGCTTTGGGTTCTTATTTTAGTCCGCAAGGTGCCTTCTTCAACTTGCACACACATGTGGAATGCTTCATATGTTGATCATATGCTAGTTGTTTCATGTACACCTCTTCTTTCAGAAGGTATTCTTTACATCCATCTAATGTAAAGTCCAACCTTACAGTACTACCAACATAATCATACATCTAATAGTTGTCATTCTGGCAATTGGATTGAATACCTCCTCATAATCTATGCCATATGTCTGAGCATAGCCTTTACCAATAAGTCATGTCTTATACTTGCTAATATAACCATCTTCATTATATGATTGATCTTATAGACCCACTTATAGCCAATAACCTTGGCCAATAAGGCATGTCCTATACTTGCTAATATAACCATCTTCATTAATATGATTGATCTTATAGACCCACTTATAGCCAATAACCTTAGGCAATATTACTAAATCCCATGTTTTCTAGCCTCTTATATAGCCATCTCATCATCCCTAACAACATCCCAATTTCAAGATGACCAACAACCTCCTCAAAACATGTGGGTTATATATCCTCTCAATAACTTTTATCATGCAAGCATAATGATGAGCTATGTAACCTTCGACCCATAGTAGAATATCTAACTTCACTAAATCTTTGTACCACTAGATCACTCATTAGAGCCTTGTGTTTTTTGCACATCTAGTGTCCAGATAGTAGGGATACCAAGCTCATCATCCAAACATTTTGAATCACTAGAATCTCCATTAAGAAATGAATGGCTAGTAGCTACATCAGTATTATCATAAACTTTCTTCTTCCCGTTGTCCATACGATGTCCATACTAGTTGGCCTTTTCACATTTTTGACTATAATAGAAGATACTCTTGAAGATATAGAACTTTTCCTTAGTCTCTCACGCCAAATGTTGAGTATAAATCCACTACCATATGATGTCTTTTGTCCACGAAGTGTGTGAAATTCTTACTTTTTTATTTCCACATGACCATGATCTATCATCATCATCATCATTCAATGCATCATCACTAGATGCATACTAAATGGCATTGTTGCTCACACTAAACTCACGTATGATAGGGTTATAATAGCAATACTCTTTTACTCAGTAGCATATCTGATAAACATGCATGTTTTTAGCCTTTGTTTTACGTTTCTTCCTTAATTCATAAGTCCCATGAATATGTAATATAATCAAAGACTTTCAAGTGTGGCACATCAGTCTTCATACCTATAAATCATTCCTCAAAAGTCATACCACGAACTCTAGTTGTGAAAGTTCTATCCATACTGTAAATAATGGTTTGAAGCACTACCTTCACAAGTACAAAAAAGCTCAACTTAACCTATTGCTCAAGCTACCTCTCACATAGCCAGCTTGTGATCTAGCTCTAAACCATCTCTCTCCCTCTCTCTCCCTCTCTCTCCCTCTCTCTCCCTCCTCTCTCTCTCTCTCTCTCTCTCTCTCTCTCTCTCTCTCTCTTTGTCTCTGTCTCTCTCTCTCTCTCTCTCTCTCTCTCTCTCTCTCTCTCTCTCTCTCTCTCTCTCTCTCTCTCCGAGAACCTATGAATGATACAAAGTCAAATGGTCCACAAAGTTCAATAGGCTCTCCTAACTTACCTATATGTCATTGTAGTGTAAATGGGGGAGAAGGTGTTATTGGTCTCATAATCCAAGTGATGCCCTTCTTAAATCTGGAATTACTATCATGATCAAATATCTCCAGGCTTTTAAGGGTAGGAACTTTTTTTGTTTGATTTTTTAAATTTCTAAATAATCGCACTTAGAATGGAAAATTCTAAGTGTCAAACTGCTTGTGATTAAAGTCACTATTTATTAATTTACAATAATCATGTTTAACATCAATTTATGATTTTCATGTCAATTGGTCCTTCATAAGGCAAAGTATTACACAAAGAAATAAGAAGGAATTTCTAAGCATTATATGATTTAAAATATCAATATGTCATCATTATTTACAATCCCGACTTTTGTTAGAATAATGAAATATATAGTTTGCAAAGTTAAATCTAATTAGGATATTATAAAAACATAAATTGAATTTTTATTAATACGTCTTATATTTCTTCTAACACATCTATGATTATATAAATATAAAAATGTCTAACTAATCTATAATAATGTTACTTTAATAAAAGAACCTTAGGACTAAACTATTAAAAATGTAATTATATTCTCTTAAATTTATTATCATTACCTTTAAATAATTATATGACCCTATTTATAAAATTTCTCGTGTATTTATTATCATTTTAAAGAAATATAGATGGATCTACCCGAGTATTAAGATTGATGTTATCGTTACTTATCCCTGCAATAGGAGTCGAAGAGGATGGGTCTGCTGTTTTAGATGGACCTCCTTCACTCAATGGTCCCACCATATTGACGTGCTCGCATCGTGGAGGCATCATAGATAAGTAGAGTAAAGTTCTAAATGCTCTTACCCTCTTTCACTCGCTCACCATCTCACTGGCATAGCTTCGCCCTTTGGCCTACACCTTTTCTACAACTCACCTGAGCCCCTATATCTATAGGTGTGGAAGGGGGGGGGAGGGGAATACGTTGCCTATGTCATCAAGCTTGTGAGGTGTCAATTGGTGGCATTAGTATATAGTTGATTTTTTCAAAGATTTATTGTATGTCATTTGATAAAAATTCTAGATTTTTAGCTAAACATAAAATTGCCATTTGGCATATAATATCTAGATATTTAAAGGTTAATTGTCACTAAGAATATATTCTTATAATATTAAATTTTATTAAAAAGTTATGGATGTATGATGTGTCAACCTAACTTTTTTTAACCTTAAAAAATAAGATTAATGGGGAGGAGTACTCTGTCTGGCACTACTTTCTCTCTCCCTCCAATCATTCTCTTCCTTCTCTCTCTTCTTTGTCTTCACGGGGGGGGAAGATCGCACCCTATTTGGTTGCCACCCCCCAATTATCTCACCTTCCCTCTCCTTTTTTTTAAATGAGGGGGATTCTTATGCCTATGAGGAGGGAAAATTTTATTAGCATTGAGAGAGTAGGATTTGCATGAGGACCGAAGGAGAGAAATTAAAAATATATACTTGTGTAAAGAAAACTCTTGCGTGGTTTATGGATGAAAAAAAATGGGTGCAGTACATCCTGATCCCCTTAGAGAAATCAAGATGTCCTCACCTTAAGAGAAACTCACAGTGGTCTCTTCTGAGAATGGACTCCTCGATCCATGTAGCATCCTCTTCAGGGAAGTCCTTCCATTGCACAAGGTACTCATGAAGAGTACAATTCCTAAGAGATTTTTCTCTAATTTCTAGGACTCGTTTAGGAGGCTAAACTTCCAAAATTCCATGTGTTGCATTGCAATTTTTCCATCATCCAAAACATGATCAAGGCTAGGAACATAATGTTTCAAGAGACTTACATGAAAGACACTGTAGATTTTGAGATGAGGAGGAAGTTCTAACTTGTAAGCATTTCTACCAAGACATTTGATAATTTTGTAGGCACCACAATATCTTAGACTGAGCTTTTTGAACTTTCTAAGAGTGAAAGAATTTTTCTTTGCTCGAACCCTCAAGAAAACCAACTTGCCTTCCTTGAGAGTCTGGAAAGTCCTATTGGTGTCAACATAGGTCTTGTGCCAGGTCTTGTGCTACCTTAATATCCTAGCAGATTACTTTGATTTGCTCCTCTATTTCTTTAAACATTTTCTTGATGCTTTGACTCTCAGAGGTCTCTCAAAGTCAAATTGGAAAAATTAAGAGGAGACAAGCATTCTTGCCCATATAATACCTAAAAAGGAGTCATACCAATGCTCCGTTTGGTACGAGGCATTATAGACAAATTCCACCAAGGAAAGATACTGGATCTGTTTCCTTGATTCCTTATTGCAATACTAGGCCCTCAAGATGCCTTCCAACACTTGATTGACTTGTTCAGTATGCCCAACAGTTTGAGGATGATAGGTTGTATAGAAACATAATTGAGTGCCAATAGCTTGGAAGAGACATGTCCAAAATTTAGAGCTGAATAATGAATCTCTATAATTGATTGTCCTTTTTGGCATCCATCTAGTCAAAAAATTTCTTTGACAAACAATCTAGCAATGCCAAATGCTTTCAAGATATAGTTCATAGGAATGACATGAGCAGCTTTTGTCAATGTATCCATGACTACTAGAATTGAGTCATATCGTCCTCGCATAATTGGTAGACCAACTATAAAATCCATACTGATATACTTCCACTTCATTTGTGGTATGTCAACTTGATGTAGCTCTCTTGGAAGTTTGATCCCTTTAGCCTTAATTCACTGGCAACTCAAGCATTGAGCTACAGACCTCAGCACATCAGCTTTCATTATTGGCTAGTGATAGCTCTTTCTAACAGCATTTATAGTCTTAGCATAGATAGGTTGATTAGCTAGAGGGCTATCATAGGCCTCCCAAAGAATATTCTTCTTGAGATTTCAGCAGTTTGGTACACATAGCCTATGTTGATAATATAAAAGCTCACCTTTAATGTGGTAATGTTTGTATCTGGTTTTCACATTTGAGCCATCACCTCTTGATTTGATGGTCCTTCTAAACTCCAGAGAATCTACATCCTTAGGGATTTTAGTGACCACAACTTCCAAGATAGGATTGCTTGGCATGGAAATTAGGCTTGTAAGAAATCATGTGTTGGTGGGATCTTCTAAAAATAGGAAGCTGAGAAATGATTTCCTACTTAAAGCATCAACTCCCACATTATCTTTTCCAAGGTGGAACTTGATCTCAAAATCAAATTCCTAGAGCACTTCAATCCATCTCCTTTGCCTCATGTTGAGATGTGGCTACATGAAGATCCATTTGAGACTCTTGTGACCAGTCACAAGTATGATTCTTCTACCTAGCAAATAGTGATGCAATAGTTTCAAGGCATGTATGATGGCTAGAAGCTCAAGGTCATGTGTAGCATAATTTTTCTCATAAGATTTGAGCTTACAAGAAGAGTAAGCAACAGGATGTCCTTCCTAGGTGAGAATGCATCCTAGTGCCATAATGTTAGCATTGGTGATGACCTCAAATTCCTTCATGAAGTCTAGCAGCTTTAACATGGGAGCAGTGGTGAGATACTCTTTTAATTTGGCAAAGCTTTCCTACTCTCATTCTACCCACATGATCTTGGCTGCTTTTTGAGCAACTCAATGAGAGACTCCCAGGGAATGATCTTTAATGAAGGTTCTATACCACCTCGTCAACCCTAGAAATCCTCTGATTTCATTAACATTCTGAGTTTGGTGGCTAATCATGGTGGATATCCTTGATCTTGGAAGGATCCATGGAGATGCCCTCCTTTGAGACGATGAACCCTAGGTATTCAATTGTCTTCTTGAAGAATTAACACTTCTTTTTTTTGGTGAAGAGCTTGTTCTCTTGTGAAGAGTTTGATAACAATCCACAAACGATCTAGATGCACTTCTTCTTCCTTAGAGTAAGTGAGAATATCATCAAAGAACGTGAGAACAAACTCATTAAGATATGGCTTGAAGATATTCTAAACTAGCTTGTTAAAAGTAGCAAGAGCATTTGTCAAAAGACAGTACGATGAACTCATAATGGCCATACCTGATATTGAAGGCTATCTTTGGGATGTCTTCTCCTTTTATCTAGATTTGGTAATATCCAGATCTCAAGTCAATTTTTGGCAAGATCATAGCTCCTTGCAATCTGTCCAACAATTCATCGATCCATGAAATCAAATATTTATTTTTTATGGTAACATGATTCAATCCCATATAATCAATTTGTAATCTGAGGGTTCCGTCCTTTTTCTTTTGGAATAGGGTAGGAGCAGCCCAATGAGAATTACTAGGATGAATGAACCCTTGTTCCAACAATTGCTTCAATTGCTCCTTTAGTTCAATAGCCTCCGAAATTGACATTTTGTATGGTCTTCTTGTGACTAGTTCAGCTCTGGAAATTGATTTTATCTCATGGTCTACTTTCTGCTCAGGAGGTAATTATGTCAATTCCTCAAGAAAGATGTTAGTATATTCACTCATTAGCCATGAGAGCTCATCTTCATCTTCGATATCCTCTACCTTATTCGGTTTAATTAGGTAAAATGGGAGCCCTTTTCTAATTCCTTTCAAGATTAGACTAGCTTTGGTTAGCCAAATTTTTGGTTTGCTCGATTTTTATTGTGCCTGGACTGTTTCACCTAGAATTTTTTAAATGAGACCTATCCCTCACCACAATGAATATTTGCCTATTTGGGACTTAACAAATCCATCCTAATAAACAATCATATGCCCCTAGAGACATACCAAAAGTTTGCTGCTGTAGTTTCACCATCTAACTAAAATTGCATTCTATTGCACTACAAGATATAGACCTTATACCGACATTTAAAGCGACGAAAATACAAACAACAAAATTTTCCCCCGTCGTCACAAAAAGCGTCGTTATTAACGACTCCATAGAAACGTCGCTATTGGCGTCACTATTGGCAATGCTAATAGCGACGCCAATAGCGACGCAACCAGTAAGTTTGCGACGTGCATAGCGACGGCAATAGCGACGCGAGCAGTAAATTTGCGATGCTAATAGTGACGGTAACAGGGATAAAAAAAATTGTGGCAGGGCAGCTTGCACTGTGTACTGTATGAGAGCCATACAAAATAGTTTCTGCACTACTGTATACAAAGCGCTTGCAAACAAAAAGAATGTATATTGAAATCATAAAACTGATACATGAAATAAATACATGATCGCATAAAAAGCGATTGGTACAATCATGACAGGATATCACTAATACATAGAAAATGTCTACATAGATCAGGCAACTAAAAAATAAAGGTGTGTGAGCTCCAAGGATCCAAGGGCGAGCTACAAATCCTCGTCCCCCGAAAGCTCGTCCCGCCGCAAAGGAGCATCAAACAGACTCTGCAGAAAAAGAAAAAACACATCAATCCACCATATAATAATGCATTCAAATATCTCATGGTAACTACGGACAAGAAAGATGAGTGACTTAGAGGGCCACCGCGTCTATACAATCGGTCGATCAATGCATTGAGACCGTGCCTCTCTGCATATCGAGTCTCAAGGCCTTGCGGATCACGATTTGTAATGGAGTGCTGCAAAGAAAACAAAATGCTAACTGTTAGAAACATGATTGTCAGTACAAAGAATATTTCAAAAAAACAAACAAGCAAAACAAAAGAAAAACTTACAAAGTCCTCCAAATATGTCCTGTGGCCGCCACTCCCAAGATGATGGACCACTCCGGCCTCGAGTCGTGCCCTCGCCATCTCTCGCTGCTGACTCCAACATCTTGGAGTATTTGTAGCCTCCTCCCTCAGTCGGCGCCGGTCGTCTGCATCTAACCACTCAGGCTTTGCAGCCCCACTCTTGATTGCCTTGTGTGCGTCGGATCGTCTATGTGATATGTATGCACGCATGCAATCCATCATCTAGCCCATAGAGAATCTATCTACTGCGGGTTGGCACCGGAAACTCCTCGTGCAAGGATGCTACTATGTAGTCCTTACTCCCCTTCGGTGTCGTGCTGCTGCGCATCCGAGTCGTATATACCTCCTTTTTTTTTGTTGTGCATTTGTGTTATTTTCTGTGTGTGATTCATTGTGTGTGTGATGCATTACGATAATCCGCATCCAATGTATATATTCCCTTAGTGCATGTGTATGATTTTGTTTGGATGCATGATATGTGTGTGTTAGAAAAATATGAAAAACTGATGCCAAAGGACATTATCAAGCTGATAATTTCAATGATGATCTCTAAGAAAAGTGCAGGAAATTATGGAATCAAAGGAAGGATCATCTTAGTTCAAAAGTTCCCATGACATAAAGTTGAAGGAAGTCTCTCAAAAAAATTCTGAAGCGAGCAAAGCGCTAGTGAAGCACCGAGGGAGTACTTTGTCAACCAATCTTCAAGGCCGAAGTTGCAGTTTGTGCGTAGATCACCCATCACAAAGCTGTCTGTTAATGGGGCACTCCAAAGATACTCTAAAAGAAAGGCTCAAAGGTGGATGGTGCTGCAGAAAAAGTAGTAAAAGGGTACTTGAAGGTTAGCCTACAGAAAGAAATGAAAGAGACCGTAAAGAGAAGTGGCAATGCATGGGAAGAAGACAAAGAAACAAGTTCTAAATCAGACAGCAAGAAGTTGTTGAGTCATGAATCTGGTGCTGAATCTTCAGATCTAAAACCATGCACTGATCTCCATTTGGATCTCTCAAAGAGCAAACTGGCAGAATTAAAGATTATCGCCAAAGCTAAAGGTATAAGAGGTTATTCAAGGATGAAGAGGGGAAACCTATTTTTGGGTTTTTAAACCGCTTTTGGAGGGGAAAAAGCAGGCTGTTTTGGAGGGGAAGAATGGTTTTTGATTCGGGAGGGCTAGAATGAGTGTTTTTTGGCACGCAGTGAACGGCATGAAAAGAAAACTAATAATAGAAGACGAGGAGAGATCAAAAAAGGGAAGAAAAAGAGGAGACTAAGGAGATTCAGGAATGAGGAAGCAAGGAAGAATCAGAAAACAAGGTGAAAAGGGGGAAACTTTGCATACGAAGGGGAAAAATGGGAAGACGGCCTTTCGCCGCAAGCCATCTCAGTATCAGTGCACTATAATGCGAAGGAGAAGACGCTCAATTTGAACAGCATGAGTACAAGCTTTGAGTAAAAGCTTTTGGCAATCCATTATGCGGCATAGTTGTTCTCGCTCATCTTCTCTGATCCTAGGTCGCGCCTTTTCAGTATCAAAAGCACTTCGTTAGTGCAAAGCTTGCTTTCGATGTGCTGGTGCAGTAAAGGTATTACGGAGACTTTGTTAGAACCAGTAAAATTGGTTTCTGATCGCTGATTTCCAACTCTTGACGGCCCGAGAATCAGAAGCTTCAGGTCTTGAGGTTTCATCCTTTGCATTGCTTTGGAAACCTACACACAAATCACGTCTGAGGAGAGAGGCAATGAGAGATTGCGAACCAGACATTCATCTATCGAATCAAGCATTTTTAACTTGCAAAAATAAGGGCAATGCTTTTTCCTCTACTCCGAATTTTGTTCTTTTTCTATGGATCATAGAGAATCAATCTCCCCTTATTCCTCTCCGCCAAATCCCCTGCGATTCATTCTACAATGCATCAACAAGTATCGTGAGTCTCCTGTTGTTTGGACACGATGTGTTGGCCACCTTCTGAAACACCGCGATTTCGTCCACTGACATTTCCATATCACACTCGGTGTAGAGAGGTTTCGATGGCTACAGCTTCTCCTTTTCCAGCCGCATCTAATTGGACTTTATCAGTGAGCGTTTCCATGAGGAGGATGCCCAGTGATTGGTATTGTAATAGGATTGATGGTAAACAAGAAGTAATGATTGGAATCTTTGACTACATCTCCTTCTGATGTTCTTCTCGTTAAAACTTCTGCAGCGTGAATGCCAGTTTAAGAAGCCTTTGCGTGTTTTTCCCTTGTTTGAGAAGCTTGCAGATTTAGAAACTGCCCCTGCTTCACTGTCCCGTTTGTTTTCTATTGACTAGAGGCAATACTCTATTTGAAGGGTTGGATAGGAGGCTTCTGGCAGAATTGAGAAAGATCTAAACCCCAAGGTTCACCCATAAGAGTTGTGAAAGCATGTGATCCACTGTCGGATGCTTTAGCACACACTATTGGCCATGGTGCTGCCACTGTAAGCATGTCCAACTGAAGCTATGGTTGGCATAGATGCTTTGGATCTTCATCGAGAAAAGAGCCTTACAACATTGAACAAAAACAGACGTTGTTCAGTCCTAGGTCTTTAATCTTCTGCTAATGAGTCAGAGGAAACGAATGATGAGCTTAAATGGCAGCAAGAGAAAATAGACAGGGGATACATATGTCTTGAACTTTTAGCTGTGACACTGCTCTCTCCTTTAGCCATGAATCCAATCAACAAAAGATGGAAGTTGTAAAGACTTGCTGATATCTTTTCAGCAAATAATGATGGACTTGACCTCACTATAGAGATGTTTCTCTGGAGTTTCTGAAATTCTCTGCTGATTGGGCAACTGCCAAGTTACAAAATGAACATGCTGATGTGAAGAATGTTTTTTTCTTCCTACTATAACTGTCGTCATATACCTGAATGTAAATAGTTTATGAGAAACTTCAGATTATTCTGAACATGAATTTCTTGTACCTCATTTGACAAGGAATATAGTGTACTTTGGCATCAAATATTTGAGTTCTTGTTAGCCTCATTTCTTGCTGTATCTTGAACCCCATGTTCTGCAGCCCTTGCGTGAACTTTACGACATTTCTGGTGAACCCGACGTGAAAGTGCTGCGTCACTTTTCAGCAAGATGGGAGACTTGCAAGAAGAGATGACAGATGATAATGTCATGAAGAACCTGTTTCAGTCATTTACCATGTATATGCAGCAGCAAGCTCACGCAAAACGTGACAGTGATGCTATGGATGCCTTGAAAGCTGTCCAACAGGAGATGAAGCAGTTTAATGGCCAGCAAGTGTCAAGTTACCTGCATTTGTATGAAGAAAAGATCAAGTTTTTTGGGGTTTCTCAAGATGTTTGGAGCCGCTACTTCTTGCGGATCATGATGCGCGCTCTTGAAGGCCGAATTGCAGAAATTCAAGAAACACATGCAGGTTGGGCTGAATTTAAGAAGGCATTAAAAGATGAATATTTCCTGGAGGATACAGGTCTTATGAATCGCAGGAATTTTTTAGCATGGGTTTCTATGCCTAATAAGGGACTTTCTGTTACCGCTCTTCTGCGAGAGTTTGAAAGCCGCTATGATCAGTTGGATGGGACTGAACAGCAAGCTTTGGAGATGCAGAAAGTGGAGTTATTTTTACAAGCTGCAGATGCTGATTCACAGGAAAAGTTGGATGATCTTTTGAAAGATCAAGCTACTGATTCAGGTTTAAAGACCGAGTGGAGACATGTCATTGATGCTGTGAATGCTCTTGTTAAGAAGCAGCGCAGGAGAGTAAGATTGCATCGTAATACAGGATCAGTTCCTGAAAAATCCTTGGAGACTTCTTCTTCTAGCCTGCTGCAACTTCTTTGCCTAAGCCTACTCCTCCTGCTGTGAATCCACCAGTTCCTGCTGCTCCAGTACCCTTATCTGTAGATGATGTTATTAAAGGCTTGGCAGATTTGACGATTGAAGCAGTCAAAGCTGAAGTTGGTAAGTTAAAGGAGCAACTTATGTCAGTACCTGCTGTAGCACCTGCTCCAGCGATGACTGCTTTTTCAGCTGGTCAAAGAAAAGGGCGACGATGTATTTGGTGCGATAGTACAAAGCACCAACACTGCAGAGATTGTGATGCTTTTCAGGAAGCACGTAAGAAGAATGTAGTGTTCTGGGGACAAGATGGGAAGGTATGGCTGACAGAGACTGGCGCTCCTCTAGACACGAACTTCGGTAAGGGAGGCATGAAGAAGCTTGTTGATGATATGGCTGCGCGATCAGCTTATGTGAGTGTTAGAGGAGATGCTTCAGCTTATGGAGTCCAGCTTGAGCAGAAATCTGATGGAGACTCTACTTTATGGTCCTCTACCTTGGAGATAGCGAGAAGAGGAAAAGTTCAGGCATCTACTATGACTTGTGTGGGCTCCAGCATCCGAGGAGAAACAGGATGGGATTCTCCTGTTGACAGGTATTCTATTTTTGCTTATATGGCTAAAACACAGGGTTTAGATGCCATGGTTGAGGAAAAGAGAAGAAGAGATGAGGAGGGTCCCAGCACCTCCAAAAAGACTAGAGGGGGTGACTTTGTTTCACCACCTGTTACAGCTCCACCTATGTCAAGTTCTCCAGCTCAATCAGGTCCTGAACAACCTATGGGAGACAAGCAGATGAAAGAAAAGAGGCAACCAAGAAAGGAGCCAGGATTCAAGCTCTTGTCAGACCTTGATATGCAGACGGATATAAGTAAGATTTTTCATGAAAGAATTTTGAATAGTGAAGTTACTTTTACTGTTGGAGAAGCTCTTGGGATTGCTAGAAGAGAAATTCAGGATCAGATGCAGGATCTTTTGCGGAGGAAACGACATGCGATGGAAGGACCTGCTTTACAGGGATTGTGGCATGGAGCTCTTGGGGAAGAGCATGATGATGCAGTGATGGTTGAGAATGCTTCTGTTAATCCGCAATTGGAGAAAATAGTTCAGCCTATGCAATATGAAGATGATGATACCCCTATTCTCATTCCTCGCAGCCATTTTTCACGAAGTCATTGGGCTAGAGCAACCACTGAGACAGTGGTAAGGATTGGAGAGAAACAAATTCCATTGGTCGCTTTAGTTGATCATGGTTCTGAGATTAATCTTATTGCTCGAGGTATTTATGAGAGTGGCAAGTGGCCTATGGATGCAGAGCATGGCTGGCGCATGAGAGCCGCCAATAATACTTCTGGTGATATGTATGCCTCTTGTCCGAGTATCAGAATTTCTATTGGTAATGTTGAAGAGGATTATCATTGCTTTGTTCAGGATTCTTGCTCTTATCCGATTATTCTTGGACAGCCTTTCATTACAGAAGCAAGAATGGAAACGAAAGTGATGGATGACGGGTCAGCTTATGCGCGGATACGCAGTAAAGATGGTATGCGAACTGTTCAGTTTATGACTGTTGGGGTAAATCATCCGAGAAACAGGGACTCCTTGCGTGAGGCACCACTACCTACGAAGGAGTTGGATTTTCATTAGGTACCGCTGTCTTGCGAGACGCCAGTGGTACGGAGCGGAGAAAAGAGGAGATCTCGCCTCCTGGCAGCCAGTCTTTCTCCAATAATTTTGTTGGTTTTTCTTTAGATAGTTCAGTGAGTTATCAGAAAATTTCAGATTTGCCTAGAGCTGCCAGGCAGTACATTGTCGTAAGGAGAAAGAGTTGAAGAATGCAGGTATTTTGCAAGCAGAAGAGCATGTAGATGGATTATATGAAGGGATGTCTTATGCAGATACATTGTTTGAGATGGGAGTGATGCTGAAAACTGATGTATGTAAGAGTTCAAAGATCATACCTGTGCAAACCTTGGAAATGTTTCAGGAAATTTCTGGTTTTATGCTGAAAACAGAGTTAGAGGCTGAGAAAACTCAGCAAACTGAATTTATGGCTGATCTTGATCAGCTAACAGAGCTATAGAGGGCTGAATTCATTCAGCCAACAGAGTTGAATGCAGAAAAATTTCTGCATACAGAGTTTCAGGATGCACCTATGCAGTCCATAGAGCCGAGGGCTGAATTCATTCAGCCAACAGAGTTGAATGCAGAAAAATTTCTGCATACAGAGTTTTAGGCTGCACCCATGCAGTCCATAGAGCGAAAGGCTGAAATTTTTCAGCCAACAGAGTTGAGAGTTGCTGAAAATTTGCAGAAATTGCAGCAAAGAAAAGAGTGCTTGAATGATGCCAAGGTTTACACAAAATATAAAACAATTGATAAGAAGGTTAAGCCGGTTGCAGGCCCGCTTCCTCCTGATAGTGATGAGCAGATTGAAAAAGCTATGAAGCAGCCTATGTTGAGAGATCCTGCAAATATTGGACATAAATTTACAGCTGAAACTCTTGCAGAATTGAAGATTGGAAATGATGAATTTTTGCTTCCAGTGGAAAAAGAATGTTTTAGAGAGATGCTTGGACGTCATGGTAAGGCATTTGCTTTCTTTCCACATGAAATTGGTTGCATTAGTCCTGAATTGGTTGCACCTATGGTCATCTTCATTGTTCCTCATGTACCATGGAATATACGTCCTATACCTGTGCCTAAAGCACACTTGCCAAAGCTGATAGAGTTGCTGAATGAGAAGATTAAAATGGGGATTTTGGAACCCTCTTCTGCACCCTATTCTAACAGGTGGTTTACTGTACCAAAGAAGAATGGTACTTTGAGATTTATTCAGGATATGCAGCCCATGAACAAAGTGACAATCAGGAATGTGGGAACAGATCCAATTGTGGATGAATTTGCTGAGGCTTTTGCAGGACGAGCCATCTATTCTCTAGGTAACTTGTATTCAGGTTATGATCAGTTTCAGCTTGCCTTGGAAAGCAGGGATATTACTACTATGCGGACACCTATTGGTCTTGTGAGGATGTGTACCTTGCCTCAAGGTGCCAGAAACTCAGTTGCTCATATGATGAATGCTATGCATAGAGTTCTACGAGACTATATTCCGCAGTATACCATGCCTTTTCTAGATGATGTGCCTATTAAGGGTTGTGCAGAAGAAGAAAAGAATGAAAGTCTTGATTTGCGTGGATATAGACAGTTTGTGGCTGACCACTTGATTGCTTGTGAGCAAATATTGACATGATTAGAGGAGGTAAATTTGACACTTTCAGGGCTGAAATCTGTTTTTGGTGTTAATGAAGTTATCATAGTTGGGCATATGGTTGGATATTATGGCAGGAAACCTTCACCTGCAAAGGTGGATGCCATAAACAGGATTGCAGAGTATTGCTCGACTACTTCAGAGGTGCGGAGATTTGTGGGAGCTTGTGTATTTTACATGATTTGGATTCCTCATTTTGCTCATATAGCAGATGTTCTTTATCAGCTGCTTCGAAAGGGGCAGAAATTTCATTGGGATGAGAAGCATTCGAAAGCCATGCGTAAGCTCAAGAAGCTGTTGCAGTCAGCTCCTACTCTTCGCAAGGCGGATTATCAGTGTGGACGGCCGGTCATGTTGACAGTTGATACTAGCCCTATTGGCATAGGTTGGGCAGTGGGATAGGATGATGCTGATGGAAATAGGTATGCAATCCGCTTTGGAGCTAAAGTTCTTAATGAGCGACAGAGGAGATATCCGCAGATTAAAAGAGAGTTGTGGGGAGTAGTCACTGCACTGAAGTGTGACAAAGGGTATTTTATTGGAGCTTCAGTTGTTGTGGAAACAGATTGTTTGCCTTTGCTTGGTATGATTACTAGTTTGCTCGACTCCAGATATAGCGATGCTTCGGTGGATTGCCTATATCAAATCATTGAATCCAGAATTTCGACACATAGCAGGGAAAGATAATCCAGTTGCTGACATGCTATCTAGAGCGAGATATGAGGATGAGGAGTCAATGCTTGCAGAAGATGATGAGACAGAGCTTGCAGCTTCTGTTCTTGTTCATGATTGTCATGTATCTACTGTTGAAACCTTTATTGAAGAACTTTATGTTGACGAGTGGCTGCAAATTGGACAGTATCTAAGTTCATTGACTCGAAGAGCTGATTGGACAGATGATGAATTCAAGAAAATCAGAAGGAAGGCTTATGGGTATTTCTTGAAAGATGGTTTTCTTTGGAAGCATCCAAAGAAGAGAGGAGGCTTGCCCTTGAGAGTAGTTTGTGATAGAGCGATGCAGATACAGATTATGCGAGAGTTTCATGAGAGCTCATGGGCTGGACATAGAGGTGTGTGGGCTACCTATGAGAAAATCAAAGAAAGATACTGGTGAAAAGGGATGTATAAAGATGTTTCTCACTTTGTGGAGACTTGCAGGGACTGCCAGCTTTACTCTTTAGTGCGACATCGTGATGAGTTGCATCCGACTTATCCACTATGTATGCATTATAAGTGGGTGGTAGACTTGGTTACTTTGCCAGTGGGACTTTGGCAGATGAGATACCTTATCTTGGCTAGGGAGGATCTTACAAACTATGTTGAAGGCAGATCTTTGCGGACAAAGACCACCACTACAGTATGTAAATTCTTGTTGGAAGAAATATTTTGCAGGCATGGATGTATAGGCAAGATTATAGCTGATCATGGAGAGCTAGATGCAGATGAAGCTAGAGAATTCTTCTCACGGCTTGGGATTAAATTGGCTCTTACTACTGCCTATAATCCAGAGGGAAATGGCAAGAGTGAAAGAGGACATCCGCCAATAGTTAAAGCATTGGCAAATGCTTGTAGAGGTCGGATTGGGGATTGGCTGAGATTACTACCTTTTGCGTTGTGGGCTGATCGCTCTACACATAGTGTGACTACTGGATACATGCCTGCAAAGTTGATATATGGGCAAAAACCTGTCATGCCTACAGAAATTTTTGCTCTCACTTGGAGTGTTCTTCCATGGCATGAGAATTTATCAAGGGAAGAGCTTCTAGCTCTTCGGATTCGTCAACTAGAGAGAAGGACAGAAGATGTGCAGCTAGCAGTTGATCGTTTGAAGGCAGCCCGACTCAGAAACAAGGACAGGTTTGATTTAAGGCATCGCTTGAGGCCTAGAGCCATAAAAGAAGGAGATTGGGTTCTAGTCTACGACAGTAGTCTAGAAAATCAGCATAGTAGCATGAGAAAAATGGTTCAAAGATGGTTTGGACCGTATGAGGTGAAACAGGTTTTTGATAATGGTACCTATGAGTTGGCTGAATTAGATGGAACAGTATTGAGGGTGCCCATTGCTGGAAAACGAGTCAAGATTTTCAAGAGAAGAGAAGATGAAGAATATGCACTTGAAGCATTGACAAAAGAAGAGCAGGTAGAAGAAAGACAAGCAGAAGAAGCAGAGAATATAGATGATGAAGCTGATGGAGAAACAGGTCTACTAGAAACAGAAGATGGACTCGACCTGTTTGTGGACTTGAATGATCCTGGATAGTTGGCACATCCGGAGGATGCGCAGGTTTAGAGGGGGTGGATGTCGTGCTGCTGCGCATCCGAGTCGTATACACCTCCTTTTTTTTGTTATGCATTTGTGTTATTTTCTGTATGTGATTCATTGTGTGTGTGATGCATTACGATAATCCGCATCCAATGTATATATTCCCTTAGTGCATGTGTATGATTTTGTTTGGATGCATGATGTGTGTGTGTTAGAAAAATATGAAAAACTGATGCCAAAGGACATTATCAAGCTGATAATTTCAATGATGATCTCTAAGAAAAGTGCAGGAAATTATGGAATCAAAGGAAGGATCATCTTAGTTCAAAAGTTCCCATGACATAAAGTTGAAGGAAGTCTCTCAAAAAAATTCTGAAGCGAGCAAAGCGCTAGTGAAGCACCGAGGGAGTACTTTGTCAACCAATCTTCAAGGCCGAAGTTGCAGTTTGTGCGTAGATCACCCATCACAAAGCTGTCTGTTAATGGGGCACTCCAAAGATACTCTAAAAGAAAGGCTCAAAGGTGGATGGTGCTGCAAAAAAAGTAGTAAAAGGGGTCTTGAAGGTTAGCCTACAGAAAGAAATGAAAGAGACCGTAAAGAGAAGTGGCAATGCATGGGAAGAAGACAAAGAAACAAGTCCTAAATCAGACAGCAAGAAGTTGTTGAGTCATGAATCTGGTGCTGAATCTTCAGATCTAAAACCATGCATTGATCTCCATTTGGATCTCTCAAAGAGAAAACTGGCAGAATTAAAGATTATCGCCAAAGCTAAAGGTATAAGAGGTTATTCAAGGATGAAGAGGGGAAACCTATTTTTGGGTTTTTAAACCGCTTTTGGAGGGAAAAAAGCAGGCTGTTTTGGAGGGGAAGAATGGTTTTTGATTCGGGAGGGCTAGAATGAGTTTTTTTTGGCACGCAGTGAACGGCATGAAAAGAAAACTAATAACAGAAGACGAGGAGAGATCGAAAAAGGGAAGAAAAAGAGGAGACTAAGGAGATTCAGGAATGAGGAAGCAAGGAAGAATCAGAAAACAAGGCGAAAAGGGGGAAACTTTGCATACGAAGGGGAAAAATGGGAAGACGGCCTTTTGCCGCAAGCCATCTCGGTATCAGTGCACTATAATGCGAAGGAGAAGACGCTCAATTTGAATAGCATGAGTACAAGTAAAAGCTTTTGGCAATCCATTATGCGGCATAGTTGTTCTCGCTCATCTTCTCTGATCCTGGGTTGCGCCTTTTCAGTATCAAAAGCACTTCGTTAGTGCAAAGCTTGCTTTCGATGTGCTGGTGCAGTAAAGGTATTACGGAGACTTTGTTAGAACCAGTAAAATTGGTTTCTGATCGCTGATTTCCAACTCTTGACGGCCCGAGAATCAGAAGCTTCAGGTCTTGAGGTTTCATCCTTTGCATTGCTTTGGAAGTCTACACACAAATCACGTCTGAGGAGAGAGGCAATGAGAGATTGCGAACCAGACATTCATCTATCGAATCAAGCATTTTTTACTTGCAAAAATAAGGGTAATGTTTTTTCCTCTGCTCCGAATTTTGTTCTTTTTCTATGGATCATAGCGAATCAATCTCCCCTTATTCCTCTCCGCCAGATCCCCTGCGATTCATTCTACAATGCATCAACAAGTATCGTGAGTCTCCTGTTGTTTGGACTCAACAAGTATCGTGAGTCTCCACTGACAGCAAAGGATTTCCGTATCACACTCGGTGTAGAGAGGTTTCGATGGCTACAGCTTCTCCTTTTCCAACCGCATCTGATTGGACTTTATCAGTGAGCGTTTCCATGAGGAGGATGCCCAGTGATTGGTATTGTAATAGGATTGATGGTAAACAAGAAGTAATGATTGGAATCTTTGGCTACAACTCCTTCTGATGTTCTTCTCGTTAAAACTTCTGCAGCGTGAATGCCAGTTCAAGAAGCCTTTGCATGTTGTTCCCTTGTTTGAGAAGCTTGCAGATTTAGAAACTGCCCCTACTTCACTGTCCCGTTTGTTTTCTATTGACTGGAGGCAATACTCTATTTGAAGGGTTGGATAGGAGGCTTCTGGCAGAATTGAGAAAGATCTAAACCCCAAGGTTCACCCATAAGAGTTGTGAAAGCATGTGATCCACTGTCGGATGCTTTAGCACACACTATTGGCCATGGTGCTGCCACTGTAAGCATGTCCAACTGAAGGTATGGTTGGCATAGATGCTTTGGATCTTCATCGAGAAAAGAGCCTTACAACATTGAACAGAAACAAACGCTGTTCAGTCCTAGGTCTTTAATCTTCTGCTAATGAGTCAGAGGAAACGAATGATGAGCTTAAATGGTAGCAAGAGAAAATAGACAGGGGATACATATGTCTTGAACTTTTAGCTATGACACTGCTCTCTCCTTTAGCCATGAATCCAATCAACAAAAGATGGAAGTTGTAAAGACTTGCTGATATCTTTTCAGCAAATAATGATGGACTTGACCTCACTATAGAGATGTTTCTCTGGAGTTTCTGAAATTCTCTGCTGATTGGGCAACTGCCAAGTTACAAAATGAACATGCTGATGTGAAGAATGTTTTTTTCTTCCTAGTACAACTCTCGTCATACACCTGAATGTAAATAGTTTATGAGAAACTTCAGATTATTCTGAACATGAACTTCTTGTACCTCATTTGACAAGGAATATAGTGTACTTTGGCATCAAATATTTGAGTTCTTGTTAGCCTCATTTCTTGCTGTATCTTGAACCCCGTGTTCTGCAGCCCTTGCGTGAACTTTACGACACTGGTATGTTCTTCCAATGATCCAGGATGTTGTGCCGAAAAACTTGTTGGCACAACTCTCTCATGCGAACCATCACCCTCCTCCCCTCATCATTCATGATGGTGGCTCCTGACCTACTATCGACCAGATATCCATAACCCCTAGGAGTCTGCCTAAGATGGGTTCTCTCCCATTTGCGTCCACGCTCCTGGGCATATCCAGGAGACCCCTCTACATCCGGTGTACCGACGAGGGTAACCTCTCTCGGAATGGCACTCAAAGGGGTGGCACCCCTGTTGACGGCTGCGCAAAAGCCGGAGTAACTGGAGTGGACGTCCCCATAGGTGTGACAAATCTTGGAGGTGATGCAGCTCCAGCTGAACGATGAGAGGGAGACACCATATTCGTGTCTCCACAGTAGCATCCCCCTGATCCCGATGCAGTCCCTCCCTCTGGCCCAAGTCGTGAGCGTCTGCTCAAAGCCGAAGCATCCGATCGCGCTGAAGCAGATCTAGCAGAGCGCCCTGATGAAGAACGAGACAGCTCTTGGTCTGCCATCTCTCTGAATCTCGCGAGCTGGTCTGGAGACATGCGTGCGAAGATGTCTTGCAACTCCTCATCGCTCATCCCTCGACTCATCTTGAAAATGTCACCTGCAAAGATAAAAAATGGTGTTAGAATAATCAATTTAAATTATACAAAGCACAGTAATATAAATCATTTTTTAAAAATCCCTCTTAAAATGCATATCTTATGTACCTTTATAAGAGATTGGTCAACGAATTGAGTAAGTGGATGCTCCAAGTATGAAGTATCCTATGGTCCCATGTTAATCTCCTGACACAACTCCGCATACACTGGAAGGCCGATAGACATGTCACCACAAAAGAATGAGTCCGCCTCGTTCTCAAAAAATTCTTGGACTCCTGTATTTCCATCATTGTTAGCCGATGCTGGCTCCAAGATTTCGACGGCCTCCACCCCTTGTAATATCGATCCCTCTATTTGCATATTATCTTCATCTATGCTCGGAACATCGCTTTGATCATATACTCTCGCACTTCGGGGAGTTGAAGGTATAACATACCACCATCGAGGTTGTCGTGGTTTTGGATAGAAGATTACCTGTTCACAAACACGTACAAAGCGAGTTCAAACCATTGTGACATAAACCATGTCGTATTACAATTAGCAAGCAAATGACTCCATGCACCTATTCACAATGGGCCAGGAACACAAAGATGTCGCACAAATCCGTCCATTTTTTTTCGAAATCTATTTCGAGAAATCCCGATGGACCTCGTCGAACTGTTGCTCCAGCTCCTCCAAGTACCACTTTGAGCCACTGCACATCGAATATTATCATGGAGAAGCTACGATAATCCATCGTAATAATACTTTGCAAGTTCCCAAAATACTCCATCTCATCCACAATTGTGTTTGGATCCGTTGCTCGTTGTTGGCTCTCTTGCTCGAACCTTGCCATGACACCACAGTCCATTGTGGAGCGCATTTTGTCAATACGCTCCACGCGAAAATGTCGTCCGCGCGACCACACTGCACTATATATTTTGTATTGTACATTGAAACACTCAAATTAGATGTCACATATAAAATTTAGATACGACATATTCTAAAACCCTCATCACCTTTGGATTACACCCCCTCGAGAATTCCCACTCCTCCATTGAGACCTCTGTCCCTTCGCTGGATGCTACGGTCAAGGCTCCATGCAACCATCATGTTGACATAAACCGCGGCATCTCCTCCATGCCTTCGGGATATCGAATCGGTTGATGACGTGTACTACGTCGGAATTCAGCTTGCACTTCCTCTCGATCTTGCCTTGCAATCTGGTATTGGCGAGCCATGTCTCCATGGAGGCATGGTGCAACATACAAAAGCGATTCACCTTCTCTTCCATTGAGGCATCCATTCTTTTTTCTACCCCATCTCCAACCACCACATCTCCAGTCAGTCTAT
This sequence comes from Lygodium microphyllum, assembly GCF_053477565.2. Taxonomy (NCBI): domain Eukaryota; kingdom Viridiplantae; phylum Streptophyta; class Polypodiopsida; order Schizaeales; family Lygodiaceae; genus Lygodium; species Lygodium microphyllum. Next base: position 69,464,342 of record NC_141160.1, read on the forward strand.
CATCGTCCTTTAGCGTCCATAGCATTTCATTATCTGGTTCCACCGTTGGTAGCCATTGTGAAATATGCACTAACGCCTCTGACACCAACCAACCTTCGGCCATGCTACCTTCTGGCCGATCTCATTGTCGCACAAAGCCTTTCAGGGTTTTCATGAAGCGCTCTAGGAAGAACATCCATCGCGTATGGATAGGTCCAGCAATCTCCACTTCGTCCACAAGATGCTTAAGAAGGTGGATTTATATCATGAGCATGCTAGTGGGCAGGTATTTCTCAAAGAGACAGACCATCTCCACTGCTCCCCGCCTCATGGATTCAATAGAGGACGTCTTAATCTCTTTCTGTGAGATCCATTGCACCAAAGTCGACAACTTGTAAATGGCCCTGCGAATTTCTGGAGTAAGGCATCCTGCGATCGCGATCGGTAGGACAAACTGCCACAAATGAGAAAGCATTATGAATAATGGCCACTTTCCAAATTGCAAAATGCCCATGCTAATTACAATCCATTCGTAGCACAAACCTGACATATCTTATGCCAATCATGGGATTTTAGCCTCGACAATTGGTCGTCTTTAGAAAATGCGGACATGAGAGAACGCATCATACCCGTCGGAGTGCGGATAGACTTGATTACTTGCTTCACAATGCGCTCTTCTTTAGTGGACAAAACCCAAGGAGCGCGAGGAAGCTGCACGTGACCATCAGCACTCGACTGCGGCCAAAGCGCCTCCATCTTACCTACCTCCTTCAAATCCATTCGTGCCCCTATAGTGTCTCTCTTTCCTATGATGTGGTCCCATAGCAAGCTGCCCACATTCTTGAAAATATGCATGGGATCCAGTTGACCTGTAAGTGGATCCAATATGGCAACTCGTAGAAAACTGAGAACCGTCGCATTCCATTTGGATGTGATTCCGCGTTGACCATTTTCAGCTCCTACCAGCTTGCGGTGTTCATACGTGTTGGAGGTCGTCCAAGGAAACCTTCCCTGAGTTCATGATCCTCCGGCAAGAAAGCGGCGTGTCCTTGATATACCATCTTCTTCATGGTTTGTGACCTTCGGGAGTCTAACTGTGGCCCACATAATGGACATGCATGATAACCTGAGGTAACCAGACCTGTTCCGACACCACGACCTAGTGAATACTTGATTGAATGAGATAAAATATAGATATTACCAGCGAGAACGGAGGCCTGCTCACCTGAGCACTCTCCCAATCCCAGAAAGTCATACACCGTCCACATGAGAATGGCTCGAGTGTTGGCTGACCGCCGACCATCGCGCCTGCTCATATCTTGCACAGTGACCCCCTCCTCCCACAAAATCTTAAGCTCATCGACTAATAGACAAAGATACACGTCCATATTTTTTACTTTGTAGCGGCCTGGGACGAGAAAGCTAAGGATGAGATGTCCTTTCTTCGTAGAAAGCCATGGAGGGATGTTGTAGTTGATAAGGACTATAGGCCACACACTGTAAGAAGTTGAGCGCAGACCGAATGGGTTCACACCATCCATTGCGAGACCGAGCCGAAGATTCCTTGGCTCTCATGCAAAGCCTGGGAAGGTAGAGTCAATGTGGCTCCATGCGCGCGAATCCGCTGATATTCGTTGAACTCCATCCGTGGACCTATTCTGCACATGCCACGTTGTCAAGCTTGCCATGCCGGATGTACGAAACATGTGGTTTATGCGGGGGATGAGCAAAAATTGTCTGAGAACTTTTTGAGGGATGGTTTGCCCTTGCAAGTCCTGTCGATACCTGTGAGCACCACACTTTGGACATGTCTCCATAGTCTCGTATTCTTCTCGAAACAGTATGCAATTGTTGATACATGCATGGATGTTATTGTAGTCCATGCCAAGCTTCCGTAAAACATGTCGTGCATCATCACGAGACTCAGGCATGGTATTTGCAGGTGGTAATATATGATATTTCAATAACTTGAAAAAAATCATAAAAAACCTTGAAAAAGCATAAATGTTTATAATAATAGTGTCAAAAAATAATAATCAATGAAGCCTATGTGCAAGGTACCTGAATAACTCGGTCACACTCGTATCGCTCCACCCGTATTTTGCTTGCACACTTAAGAGTGCAAGCAACGTCTTCAACCGAGATACTCCGCACCCATCATATAATGGTATGGATGCTTCCTCTCTAAGCAGATCAGATGTCTCGACATCCATGGGAATCAATGCATCGATCATTGCCTCCATCTCAGGCTCCAAGATTGTAGGTAGGTCTGGAAGGTTGTCTGTCTCCTCTGGCATTGACGGTATAGATTGGCCTTGCCAGTGGTGGATTGGCTCCTGCACTCCATCTATCGCACGCCCACGAACTCTTCTAATTGGCCGCAAAGGGTGCACTCCCCCTTGGGACGAGACATCACCTCCCTGGATAGAAAATTTGCCAACAAGACCCAATCTTATTGTGTATGGTTTTCAATTAGCTTGCGAGTACAATGCATGATTAATATTAACTTCAAATTACTATTTGCTGAAAATCCGCAATCGCCTAATCAATGATCTCATATTGAAACTCGCCAAATCCTCGTATGTGTTCTATAGACAATTGGTGTTTTCGTCTAATTGCCAACTTGCATTGAGAGCAAGGACATGGGACACGCTGATTAAGATACGCCTCGCGATCTTGAACAATAAGACCTTCTTCGTTTTCCATCTTATCTACATTACAACAAACGAGGCTCAAATGGATAGCTTTATGGAGATGTATATCAAGTTGCAAGTTGACCATAAGCTCTTGCTTGAGAGGTTTTAGCCTCTGCAAGAGCTTGAGAAGCAAATTTTGTAAAACATTGAGGTTGATATTGATGCATCCATGGTGTTGAAATCTAAACTTCAAGATATAAGAAATGCTTTACTGATTGATGTAAAGAATGCATTGGACATAGTAGTTGAGAGATTTATTGATGTTATATCTCAGCCATATACCATGCTCAAGGATTTGTTTGTCCCGATAGATAATTATTCATTATTGTAAAAAAAAAGCATTGGTTTATAAGGTTCATGAGTCGAAGACTAAATATTTGGACTTGACTAAAAGATTGGATAATGCCTTAGATGCTAAAAGGAAAAGTGATGAATATGTTACTTCATCATTGCAACAAAAAGATTGGTGACAAGGATGCTATGATTAATGAAGTTCTTCACAAGGTGAATATAGAGTTGAAGGGGATGGAACATGATTCTTCTTTGGGATTTAATGGCGATTAGTCAATTATTGAGGTGTCTTCTTGTACAATCATTATACCTTATATACCTAGCTACGATCTCTAGGTTATGTACTTTGAGTATCTTAGAGGGGCTCTACTAGGATTACTTATACAACTGCACTAGAGGGCTTTGAGTATAAGTAATCCATTTATGAGCATCATTGAGGATCTCTTAGTCTAATAATAAATCAGTCTCAACAAAAAGCATCTTAGAAATGTGGTTTTTTTGTCCTAGGTCCATGTATAAAAATTAATGCCATCTATGAAATTTATCAACCATAGTAATAAAATTTGTTTCAATCAATTCTACTCATAGTCATAACATTTGAAGAAAATATCCTATGCTCAATTTAAGGGATTCTTCTTCTATAGAAATACTTTTGGGTTCATTTTGATGAAGTACCATAATGACCATTAGCTAGGGTATCATTTTCTTTTAGTCCTTCCGTTGACTAGTTGGCATGATTTCTAATTTGTTATGCCTATAAAGTTAATACAAAAACAATGAATTATGCATATCACAATTAGATCCCCTACTTGGACATTATGAAGGATATGACCAATTTTAAGCCATCTTAAAGAGTCACCAATGTACGTGGCCCATGGCAAAGCACATTGCATACCATTATCGATAAGTTTATTATCATGCATCTTAAATCTCCCAATTAGACTTTATAAAGTGTATGACTAATTTTTAGCCCTCTTAAGGACTCGATGTAATGGTACCCATAAAAAAAGCAAAGTGCATACCATTACCATAATCATGGATATGTTATCGTTCCAATATATACACACACATGTGGACTACATCTTGAGTAGACAAAAGCTATCCATTTGAGTAGACATACATCTCCATAAAGCTATCCATTTGAGTATACATCTCTTTCTCTTTCTCTCCCTCTCTCTCTCTCTCCCTCTCTTTCTCTCGCATTTCCTCTCCCTCTCACAATATATCCTAACACTCTCCAAAAGCAAAAGGGAGAGGGAGAGAGAGAATGCACTCTCCCTCCCTCTCCCTCTCTCTCTCTTTCTCTTTCTCTCCCTCTCTCATTTCCTCCCCCTCCCTCTCCCTCTCCCTCTCTTTCTTTTTCTCTCCCTCTCTCTCCCTCTCCCTCTCCCTCTCCCTGTCTTTCTCTCTCATTTCCTCTCCTAAACAAGCAAAAAATAAAGTGATTTAAACCTTAAACAAGCAAAAGGGAGAGGGAGAGAGAGAATGCACTCTCCCTCCCTCTCCCTCTCTTTCTCTTTCTCTCCCTCTCTCATTTCCTCCCCCTTTCTCTCCCTCTCCCTCTCTTTCTCTTTCTCTCCCTCTCTCTAAGACCTTCTAAGTCACTTTGATCATTTTAAGTCAATTTGAGTGATAAGATTTCGCTTACATCCTAGGTTTTAATATGATAGGTTCCTTGACATAGCTTCGCCTTTTCACCCATACATTTTCTATAAATCACCTTGGTCCCTATATTTATAGGTGTGGAGAGAGAGAGAGAGAGAGAGAGAGAGAGAGAGAGGAGGAGGAGGTGGAATAGTGTTACCGTGTTTCCTGCAGCATAGAGGAGTGGAAAATGGAAAAAATGGAAATAGCAAAAAAGGCGCAGGATAAAAGCAGAAAAAGGAGCCTTGACTGGTAACCAGTCCCTGAAAAATTTAAATGTTCGGGCACGACCCTCAGAAAGCCTCGATGTTGGCCCGAGACAACAAAAGAGAAAAATGGCGCACCATTCAAATGTGGGAGCGCCCCCGAATCTTTGTAAAAGAGTGCCAGGCTCGCTCTTGTGCAAAGTGTACGCATTAGTTGGGAATAGGATAAATTAGAATGGTGGGAAATGGGAAAAAGGGCCTAGGCTATGGCCGGCCATGTAAAAGAGGGAAAAGGGGATGACTGCCGAAAAAGGATCTAGGGCTTTGTATATAAAGTTGAAAAGTGAATGAGAAGGTCATTCTTTGGTGTGGAAAAAAGAGTCTTCTTCTTCCTCTCTTCTTCTCTCCTTCTTGCTTGTGTGTGCTCTTGAGAGAGGGAGTGTGAGAGTGTGAGGGAGTGAGTGTGTGTGAGAGTGAGGGATCAAGAGGGTGAAGCTCTTCACCATCTCCTCTTCTCTTCTCTTCTCTTCTTTTATGCGCGCGGCTATGGAGGATGGAGCTTGGAGATGGAGGAGGCTTGAGGATGCTTGAGCTAGCATCAAGAATCGTGGAGCTATCGGAGTGCAAGAGAGAGGAGGGTACTCGATCAAGCATCAAGGTAAGCTCACTATGCTCGTAGGATCGACGGCGTGTCGGCTGGGTGAGAGATAGCCATTAGAGCTCGCTTGGAACGCTTGAAACAATAAGCGGTCCGTGGATCTTGGCGGTTGAGTGAAAGCTCCCACGGAACGAAAACAGTCATTTCCAAACATTTCATAAAATCATATATTATTAACTCATAGAGGTATATACAAAGTCTGCCCTCAAAACCAAAGAAGCAATAACCAACCCATAAATTTCAGGATCTCGATGCTAAACCACATCAAACAATATGTGTTTCTTACCCATTATCGAACCAACCACGTATTCTAGATATCTTTCTTATGAGAGCCCCACATGGTTATGCATTACCATAGGGGAGAATCTTCTGTACTAGACCATCCATCCTAGGCACTCATCAAATCCTCATACATGGATCCAAAATTATTATAGCTCATACTCGAGCTCTAGCAGTTGACCCTAGGGGAAAATTGCAACCACTCAAACAACCCTTTATCTCGACATAAATAGAAAATGTTTTATCAGTAAAAGTTGTAACCATAATTAGGTTTCAAGTAGAAACCAACTAGTCCTTTCCAAGACATTAACTTTTTTTTAATGTGAAAAATATTTTTAATTCATTTGTTGGTGACAAGATAATCTATCTTTCAATGGATGCTAGAGTCCACTTATTAGAGTTAATTATTTAATTGACTCAAGTAAATGCAAAAAACTCAGAACCTTCTTATCAGCTAATTTCATAACTCTATTGTCTTTTTTGCTTATTATATGTGCATGTTTTTCTTTTTTTTCTCTCTAAGACCTTCTAAGTCACTTTGATCATTTTAAGTCAATTTGAGTGATAAGATTTCGCTTACATCCTAGGTTTTAATATGATAGGTTCCTTGTGGTTATGGTTTTTCTAGAGAAAATATTCTTTAAGAAAATTTGGAATTACTATCATTATCAAATACCCTTAGGCTTTTAAGGGCAAGAATATCTTTTGTTCAATTAGAAAAAAAAAACCCTAAACAGTCACGATTAGAAGTGTCAAACTATTAATAATCAAAGTTGCTATTTATTAATTTGTGATAAATATTTATAATATTAACTAATTATTTTTATATCAGATTTTCCTTCATAGGGAAAAATATTACACAAAGAAATAAAAAGGATTTCTAAACATTATATGCTTTAAAAATTTAATATATCATTGCTATTTATGATCCCAAATTTTGTTAAAAATAATGAAATATATAGTTTGCAAAGTTTAATCTAATGAGGATATTATAAAAACATAAATTGAGGTTTTTTTAATATATTTAAAATTTTTCCTAACATATTTATGATTATATGAATATAAGAACATCTAACTAATCTATAATAATATTAATCTAATAAAACAATCTTGGAACTAAACTATTAAAAATGTAATTTCATCATTCTCTTAAATTTATTACTATTTCCTTTAAAAATTGTACGACCTTAGTTATAAAATTCATCATGTATTTATTATTATTATTAAAGAAATATAAACGAATCTACTTGGGTATTGGAATTGATGTTATCGTTACTCATCCCTACGATAGGAGTCGAAGTGAATAGGCTTGCTATGTTAGATGGATCCCCTTCACTTGATGGTCCCACCATATTCACACACTTGCATGGAGGTATCACAAATAAATAGAGTAAAGCTGGTTTGGGAAAAAGAAATAAGGATTCAGCTTGGAGTTTGTGTAGACACTCTTACTCTCTTTCACTTGCTCACCAACTCACTAACATAGCTTCGCCTTTTCACCCATACATTTTCTATAAATGACCTTGGTCCCTATATTTATAGGTGTGGAGAGAGAGAGAGAGAGAGAGGAGGAGGAGGTGAAAGAGTGTTACCGTGTTTCCTGCAGCATAGAGGAGCGGAAAATGGAAAAAATGGAAATAGCAAAAAAGGCACAGGATAAAAGCAGAAAAAGGAGCCTTGACTAGTAACCAGTCCCTGAAAAATTTAAATGTTCGGGCACGACCCTCAGAAAGCCTCGATGTTGGCCCGAGACAACAAAAGAGAAAAATGGCGCACTATTCAAATGTGGGAGCGCCCCCGAATCTTTGTAAAAGAGTGCCAAGCTCGCTCTTGTGCAAAGTGTACGCATTAGTTGGGAATAGGATAAATTAGAATGGTGGGAAATGGGAAAAAGGGCCTAGGCTACGGCCAGCCATGTAAAAGAGGGAAAAGGGGATGACCGCCGAAAAAGGATCTAGGGCTTTGTATATAAAGTTGAAAAGTGAATGAGAAGGTCATTCTTTGGTGTGGAAAAAAGAGTCTTCTTCTTCCTCTCTTCTTCTCTCCTTCTTGCTTGTGTGTGCTCTTGAGAGAGGGAGTGTGAGAGTGTGAGGGAGTGAGTGTGTGTGAGAGTGAGGGATCAAGAGGGTGAAGCTCTTCACTATCTCCTCTTCTCTTCTCTTCTCTTCTCTTCTTTTATGCACGCGGCTATGGAGGATGGAGCTTGGAGATGGAGGAGGCTTGAGGATGCTTGAGCTAGCATCAAGAATCGTGGAGCTATCGGAGTGCAAGAGAGAGGAGGGTACTCGATCAAGCATCAAGGTAAGCTCACTATGCTCGTAGGATCGACGGCGTGTCGGCTAGGTGAGAGATAGCCATTAGAGCTCGCTTGGAACGCTTGAAACAATAAGCGGTCCGTGGGTCTTGGTGGTTGAGTGAAAATGTGGGACCAACGGATTCAAGCGTGAGCACTTGCGTGCCTCATATCAAGCATCGAAGTAGGGTATTCATCCCCGAAACGGAGCTTGAGATAGGTAGGAAGTTGTGTGTTTTTTATCTTCAAAATAGGTAAGTATTTTGGGATATTCTGGTTGTTTGATGATTGGAAAACATGGAGAAATTAGTTCAGTATTTTGCTTTCGATTTGTGTTGTGTTTAGAGTAGGTTAGCAGTAGGAAATCACACCCGAGAGACATAGAATTTGCTGCTGTAAAAGAGGGAGAAAATCGAAAAAAATATGGGAAAAATGGAGGAAATGCGCATTTGAATGTGTATGAATCGCTAGGAGAGTGATCTGTAGCATCCGGGGAATGACGAATAGGGTTATAGGTTCTGGAGGGGCAAGGGATTCCTCATTTGCAACCAGCTGAGAGAAAGAGAGAGAGAGAGAGAGAGAGAGAGAGAGCTTGGGCGACCATTCGATCGATCACGGCACGGAGTGACGTTGCATTCGGCGATCCCCAAGTATATAGATCTCTTCCCCACCACTCCAACATCATTACTGGTGAATTATGTGGTCTATAATCATCGATATCTGGAGATTTTGGACAAATCCGTGCTTGAAAGTGCGTCGGGCCGGCGGAATCGGATGCTCGACTCAATGTCTGATTCTCAGAATCGGACGTCCGATTTTGGGAATGGGATGCTCAGAACTGTCCGATCGGACCAACCCATCCGACTCGGACACTCGCATAACCGTCCGATCGGACCAACCCGTCCGACTCGGACGCAAGACTCGGACGCTCGGACTCGAACGCTTGCACTCGGACCAACCCCATCCGATCGGATGAATTAGGATACATCAGAAATTAGACCACCTTGTCCAGTCCGATTCCCAGAATCGGACTAGTCCATAATCAGACCACCCAGAATCGGACACTCGGACCAACCCCGTCCGATCAGACGAATTAGGACACGTCAGCAATCGGACCACCCTGTCCGGTCCGATTCCTAGAATCGGATCATCCAGAATCGAACACTCGGACCAATCCCGTCCGATCGGACCACTTGTCCAATTTTCAAAAATCAGACACCTAACCCCCGTCCGATTCTGAGACTCGGACTGCTCAAACTCAGACCCACCTGGTTCGATTCCTAGAATCGGACCACTGGTAAATCAGACGTCCGATTCCCAGAGTCGGACACCCCTTTATTTTTTAAAAAAAGAAAAAAAAAGGGAAAAAACATCAAAACTTGACCCCCACAAACGACTGGAAGCGCAACCCGCTCCAGGACAACATGGCGAATGCCTTGTAGGCAGTTCTCGACATAGGAGTCAAGACCAAGGGACAGGGGGATAGTGCTAGAGCACTCCCTAGCGACCTAATGCGTTGAGAACGGAAATTCAATTGGAGGACCAAGCAAGGAGCGCCAACGACGAGGATCTGTCAAGACTATTCAACCTGATCGACAGCGCAGCGGGGCGCAAGAATTCGACCATGACGGAAGAAAGCTCAGACCATCGGTCTAATGAGGAGCTCGATTTGAGTGTATTCCCACAAACTATACAGCAGATGGTGAGCAATTACGACGCGCATGCCTGGTACGAGCACCGCGGTAGGACAGCAGACGCAATCATTGCAGACCTAGAGGAGGAGAGAAGGCTAGCCCGCAAGGCATTGCAGGGCATAGCTGATTATAATAGGGATCAACAAGCTAGGAGCCAAAGGCAAAGCATGGAGCTACATGAGGTGCAGCGAGTGCTGAACTTGGCCGGCCGAAACCAAACAGATCACGAGAGAGTGCTAGAAGGAGACCTGACATTGAGCGAGCTCCTCATGAAACGGCTACTCGATAACACCGCAATAGAGCAGAGTGCCACCGCACTAGCAACATCTAGAAGAGACCAACCTGCGAAACCAGAGCTTGCAGGATTAGGGGCAAACCAGGGCTCAAAGAGCCAGGCCAAAATACTGATTGTTGCCAAGCAACTCGATAAGTACCAACCGCATGACGATCCATATAGCTTTGTTGAGCAATTTGAGCAAGTCTGCGAAGCCAACGGCCTCAACGATCAGACTCAACGTTCGTAAGCATTCGGGCTTTGCTTAGTCGACAAGGGTAGGACGTGATATACAAGCCTGAATGTCGTGAAATGAGCCAACTTCAATAATCTCAAGGATCTCTTCGTCAAGAGGTTCGCCGAGCCCGGATACTCCGATAACCTACTAGTACGCTTGATGAATGTCAAGCAGAAAGAGAAGGAGGACATCCGCGACTATGTGACCCATGTGAGAAGTCTCTTTAAGAGAATCCCTCTAGGCGAGCGACTGATTAACAGAGCAGTTTCAACTGTATTCATCAGCGGAATTAGAGACGAGGAGTTATATAAGGCATTGGCAGGCAATTCAAGCTTGCAGCGGGATGTGGTGGCTAGAGTTTTTGAGGAAGCCATCAGAGTCAATGAGCAGCTGAAAGAGCGGAGCTCTAGGAGCTCACATCTAGAAGAGACCAACCTGCGAAACTCAGAGAGAACATCAGCCTCTGGTGAGCGGTCAATCCCATCATCTCAAGATAAGGGGAAGGCCACCGGGACAGAAGGCTTGGCTGAGGTCAAGATGGAATTAGCCAAGATACAAGACATGTTGAGACGACCAACGCGCCCGCACATCGAATGCGTGTACTGTGGCGGGAACCACTTGCCAGCTGAGTGTCAAGACCCTAGGTCAAGACCTTGCGCTAACTGCGGTAGGTTCAGCCACGATATCACACATTGCAGACTACCAAGAAGACTTCCATACTCACAACCCTACGGCCAGCCTTATCTAGCTAATAGGCCACAGTCATTCTTTGGAAGGGGAGCCCCATTGGCTCTACCCACGCCTAACGATATGAAACCAGCCGTCCCTAGAATGGACATAAATCCTACAGGCATTCCTAGACCGCCTGGTCCTTATGTGACCCACCCACCGAGCGATGCTCCAGTACACTACGTGGAGGAGCCGAATGATGAAGAGACCTACATATACCCTTACATCTCGCATGCCGACGAGGGCAACGCAGTCCTCATGGATTATCGACTTGTGTCGGTGATGACGTTAGGACGAGGACGGGGTAGAGGCCTAGGAGGGTAGCCACAGGATCCAGTCACTTGTTGGCCTTGCGGACACCCCGGTCATGTCTCATCACGCTGCCTTGAAAGAGAGCAGCAAAACAGGGACAAGGCTGACCAAAAGTGCGCAAAATGCGGAATCACCCATCTTTTCATAGACTGCCCAAAGCGAAAGCCGTCCTCTAGCTCAGCTAATTTACCATCCATCCCATTGGAGTTATTTGGTGTCGAAAACCTTGGCTCCTGCACAAATAGAGCGACGCCCTTTCTACTGAAAGCCTTGGCCTCGCAACCTCCAATCCTGGGACGGATTCTTCTTTTCCAAAGGGGGAAGGGGTAATAAGGTGGAATGTAGTGGAATGTAAAAAATAAACAAAATAGAATCTAAAAAGTAAACCAAGTGTGAAACGTCTATTAAATTTGAAATGCAAAGGTAAGAGGTGGTGGTAAAAGTCTAAAAGGCAAAGTTAAGGCTATGTTCAATAAAATATGCTATGCTTTTATTCTTCCAGCAAGTTAGTTGTCAAAAGCACTAAAAGTGGAAATGGCTGAATGTGCAGGTGGCGATCATGGCAAGCCAGGACAAAGTGGGCAAGCTCCCCTTCTCAGAGGAGGAACAAGTAAAGTACGGCCTCACGGTGGAAACGAGAGCGTTCAACCAGTTAAAGTTCCGCCACGTCTTCAACCTTGAAGACGTGGCCATCGAAGAGCCGGCGGTACGCCAAATCATAGAGCAGTGCCACCTGCAGAAGTACCTGGACACAGTGGGCCAGAGGGTGGATTACACCTAGTGCGCTGATTTCTTGCGCACCTTCAATAGGAACAGAGGCACCATCACGGTGCGCGACAATGAAGCCACCAGACAGGTGCAGATCGAGCTAACCCCCGAGTTGGTGAAAAGGGCACTAGGGCTGCCGAATAATATGGAAAGGAAGCCGAAAAGAGAATCTACGCCATGTTGGGGATGGACAAAGTGAAGGTCCATACCAATGATGGAATTAGCCTGGCGGACATCCCCAACCCAGAAATTCAGCTGCAGGCAAAGATGGTGCATGCCTTGTTCTCAAGCCAGAGGTACAACATCATAATGAACCGAATCAATGTACCTCTGCTCGACAGCATTGCGGCGCAATCACTAGACGAGGTGAACCTTAATGGGTTCGTGAGGAAGACAATAGAGGCTTCGGCTAAGGCCCTGGCAGCAGGAGGAAGAGCCGTAGGAGGGGAGTCCCCGTCATCCCAATCAACTCGCAAGGCTTCATCCTCCAAAGCCTCCACCATAGGGTTTGGAGGTGTCCTTACGGCAATCATCCAAGAAGCACTAGGGCAAGGACGAGCAGGAGAAGACAAGAAGGGAGGCGACGAAGAAAGTGACGAGTCACGGTCACAGTCTCCACCTCACACAGAAGAGCAGTAGAGGTCATCTGATGAAACAGAGACGGATGCAGACGAAGAGGGAGAATCCTAGGGCACACCACAAAGGCATGCGGAACAACAAACCAAAGCCCTGCATGGAAAAAGAAGAGAGGAGCGAAATAAGAAAGAGAAGGAAGATCTGGAAAGGGCCCGAAGGGAGTCAGTCAAGGATGAGGAGGAGAGAAAAAAGAAGACCAAGGAGGAGCTGAGAAGGAAGGAAGAGGAAGAAATAGAGCTGGCAACCCGTCGCTCCATCGAGGAGCAGCACAAAAGAGACGAGGAAGGCGCAGAGGGCCCGCACCGAACAGAGGCACCTGGTCCTAGTACCAATGTGCCGGAAATCGCACCCCTACTCCCAGCAGAAGGAAAAGGAAAAGATCCGATGATGTCAACTCTCCCCCTCTTCATACCTTCCATGGCAGCCACTCCTATCATGACGACACCCCTTGCCACCACCACCCAAAAAGTTGACGAGAGCAATGTGGTCACTTGGCTACAATTCTTGGTGGAACGGGAGCTGGCAAGAGAAGCGGTCGTGGCCACCCCAGCATCAGGAGCCAAAAGGGCATCCACGGTTGAACTGGAGCCAAGGCCGGAGCTGAAAAGGCAGAAAATAGAAGACGTTGTCACCACCACCACCATGCCCCACCCAGCACCTCCAACAGGCCAATACGCCGAATATGTTAACGAGCTGCTCTCGCAATTGGGAAGGGCCAGGGAAGAAAGGAGGACAGCCATCAGAACGAGAATCACAAGCCACTCTCCAGCTAGAGAGAACAAAGCAGGTAACAGAATATCAAAGGGAGATCACTGCGCTCAGGGAGGAAGCCAGCACTAAGGAGGCAGAGGAATTAAAGGCCCTAAAGGAACGTGACTTTGCTTGGGAAGGAAGGAGAAAAATCTTGATGGAGTGTCTCAATGGGAAGAGGGAAACCAATGCCCACCTTCGGCGCAAGAATGATCAGCTATCTGCAGTCAACCTGGAAGCACAAAGCCAGCTTGACAAGATCAAATAGGAGGCTGCAGAGCTAGATCAGTTAAGGGAAGAACATGTGCAAAGGATGCAAGTGAAGCTGGACCAACTCAATGCACAGATCACCGATGAACGCCAGGAGCAGTCCCGCCTGCACCGTGAGCTCGAGGCCCAACAGCAAAAACTCATGGCAATGACCCTCCATCAGGGGGAGAGCCTGGAAGATATGGAAAAAAGAGCAAAAGAATGGGCTGATCACAATGAGGGGAGAATACGGGACTTAGCACGCCAACTAGCCAAAGCCGAAGGAGACAGGGTGTTGGCTGAGAATCAGGTAGAGGCGGCCCAACTCTCCATGATAGCCCAGCAATACACCTTCCTCAATACACTGCTCCACTCCACCAGACTAGAAGGAAATGAAGCTAATGATCAGCTGGCAAAAGAAACTAACCATTGCACGCAGAGCACTAACACGAGGCCTGCACGTGCCGCTGCAACTAGGAGGCTCGCCGCAGAGCCTAGAGGAGCAGAGAAGATATCTTGCACAGGTAGGCCTGATGGCACACGAAATAGATGAACTCGGTTTCACAGAGGCGAAGGCACAAGAAGACGAGCAAGCAGAAGGGGGTGAACCGGAGTTTGATCTAGGACCTCAGGAGGAGGAATATGTCCCACCACCCCCTCAACCACAACAAGCGGAAGTGCAGCCCCCTGATACATCTGCTGAGAGAAGAGTAGCACAGGCTAACCGTAGGAAAGAAAAGGTAGAGAAGGCAAGGAAAAAGCTGAATGTTAGACCTATTCCAAGACAGCCTGCCCCTCTCCTACCGTGCCATCAAGATTCCCCTGCTGAATTCCATGCCGAATTGATTATCTGGGAATAGTAGGAATATAATCGTGACCCCTTCGACTTGCGCTTTGAGTTTCCCGCTACCTTGAACAGAGTACTGCCCATTCAACTTGTAGAGGACGTCATCGCTATGGGTGCAAGGCTCAAGGCCAAGTGGTTAGCGGAGCGCAAGGCCCACCCAACTGCTTGGGGAGTCGAGGACCACGAATTTTGGCAAGATAAAGTCCTCCAGGTGTCTAGATCAGTGGAAGGCTATAATTGCCAACCCACCTGGAGAAGACTCATTTTTTACGTCAATCTTGACGCATGGATGGCATTTTGCAACACCCTCCCTTCTGAGAGAAACGACCCTACTTTTATGCCGTATCCTCAAAGGGTAGGGGTCGACTTTAATCCGTCCATCCACGATAGGTTCGACTTTTCCATTATCTATAACACCAATAGTACCTCCCATAGGGACGCCCTTCTCTTCACCCTCCCTGATTTGTACAGCTCTATAGATAGATTTCTTAGCGAGTTCACCTCCTGTCCTGACCCTGCCTTCATAACCACTTGTAATTATCTTAGACTAATTAGGATCCTAGTCCACCAAGAGCCCGCACGCCAAGAACGCCACCTCCCACCCCTCTATTTTGACCCCAATGCCATAGACAGCAGCACCATGACTCACCTCATGATACGCGCTTCTCTTTTGCCATCTTTCTGTGTTGCACTACTCGAAGATATGAGCTACAGCAAATTCACCCAGTGCAACCACCCCTTCCTTTCTACCACCACTCTCAAGACCCGCCTCAACCACAAGGGCTATTTGTTGAGTCGAAGATTCCTTAACAAGGCCCCCTGCCCTCCGCCATCCCCTACCCACCATTCAGATGACGAGGAGTAAACTCCCGTCATGCCCTTGTATTGCTTGTCTCCATGTATACGCCTCTTTATATTTAATTTTATAAAAAAAAGAAAAAAAAAAGAAAAAAGAAGAAGAAGAAAGAAGCACCACAATCACCGCACCTTGGGTTCTCCCTAGCCCCCTCCCCACTTCACACTTAGGGCACATCAAGGGCAGGATTTTCAGACCTGTCACCCTAAGAATCGCACCGCACCTCCAACGAAGTACGAACTGGGTCCTCAAGTGTGGGATGTTACCAAGGGCTTGCCCAAGGTTAAGACCCATCTCCCAGTTCCACTGCCACGGGCACTGCACACTACACGCCGAGACAGACACACCCCTTAGGGAGTGTACAACTTTTCTTGCACGTTATGTTCGCGTTTCAAGAAATGGCTACCCACGGAAGATGATTGTCCACGGCAGCCTTTAATGATCCAAAACTTCTTTTCATGTGCCGGCACCAGCCATCTGCCTGCTGATGGCTACCCTGATTGAACTAAGTTAAGGTAGAACTGCCATTGGCATAGATCTTGGAACCTCATCGTCCAATGATCCATGCCCAACGCCTGAAGATCTACGGATCGCTTATTGATTCCACAAGCCTGAAGACCTTCAACTCAAAACTGAAGACCTTCTACTCAAAGACAAGGATCTTCAATCAAGGTCACGGATTTTCAAGGCAAACAGCATTCAGGGGGTTTCTCCAGAATAAATCCCTCCAATACCATCCTCCTAAGGGATTGTTTATTGCTTCAAGTGTTTCGGATACTCAAAAGACGACCGGCTACATAAGGGGCACCACAACAGCGTGAAAGATGCGAGTATCTTCATGGAGCCTAAAGCACGCCGGAATCTTTCCTCATCATCGTTCTTAAACCCCATCACTTATCATTCACCCAACCACATTGGAAGCAGTGTCAGGCACCTATCTGTTCCACCTAGCAGCCGACCTAACTAGCCAGTACGTCCCACTGCAGTGCCACGGGACTGGCACTTGCCTAGGAGGGGGGTAATGTTACCGTGTTTCCCGCAACATAGAGAAGCAGAAAATGGAAAAAATGAAAATAGCAAAAAAGGCGCATGATAAAAGCAGAAAAAGGTGCCTTGACCAGTAACCAGTCCCTGAAAAATTAAATGTTTAGGCACGACCCTCAGAAAGCCTCGGTGTTGGCCCGAGACAACAAAAGAGAAAAAGGGCGCACCATTATAATGTGGGAGCGCCCCCGAATCTTTGTAAAAGAGTGCCAGGCTCGCTCCTGTGCAAAGTGTATGCATTAGTTGGGAATATGATAAATTAGAATGGTGGGAAATGGGAAAAAGGGCCTAGGCTACGGCCATGTAAAAGAGGGAAAAGGGGATGACCGCCCAAAAAGGATTTAGGGCTTTGTATATAAAGTTGAAAAGTGAATGGGAAGGTCATTCTTTGGTGTGGCAAAAAGAGTCTTCTTCTTCCTCCCTTCTTCTCTCCTTCTTGCTTGTGTGTGCTCTTGAGAGAGGGAGTGTGAGAGTGTGAGTGAGTGAGTGTGTGTGAGAGTGAGGGATCAAGAGGGTGAAGCTCTTCACCATCTCCTCTTCTCTTCTTCTCTTCTCTTCTCTTCTCTTGCGTGCGCGGCTATGGAGGATGGAGCTTGGAGATGGAGGAGGCTTGAGGATGCTTGAGCTAGCATCAAGAATCATGGAGCTACCGGAGTCCAAGAGAGAGGAGGGTACTTGATTGAGCATCAAGGTAAGCTCACTACACTCGTAGGATTGACGGCGCGTCAGCTAGGTGAGAGATAGCCATTAGAGCTCGCTTGGAACGCTTGAAACAATAAGCGGTCCGTGGGTCTTGGCGGTTGAGTGAAAGCTCCCATAAAGAGGAGGAGGAGGAAGAGGGGGAATTATGTATTGCATGTGTCATCAGGCTTGTGAGGTGTCAAATGGTGGCATTAGTATAGACTTGATTTTTTGGAGATTTATTATGTGTTAGTTGGTAAAAATTTTAACTTTTTTGTTAAACATAAAATTGCCATTTGGCATGTAATATCTAGATATTTATAAGTTAAGTGTAAGTAACAAGGGGTTTTTTAATAATAATAAAATTTATTTTTTGATTTTTCTATTAAACTTTTGTGGATGTATGATGTGTCAGCTATAGGGTACAAGAGATACAAAATATCCTAATTTTTTTTAACTCAAAAAAGTAAGGTTAAGGGGGAGGAGTTCTCTATCTGACAATACTTCCTCTCTCCCTCCAATCATTCTCTTTCTTCTCTCTCTTCTTTTCTATTTTTGTACATAGCTTCTCTCTCTTCTCTCCTTTCTTTTGTTAAAAACAAAAGGGGGTGGGGAGGGGCAAGTGTAGGCATTGTCAATAAACTAACAAGGGGAAGAACACGAAATGGTAGCGAGTAGGGGGATCAGTTAATTAATTAATTAAATTATTGGTGGGGACATCAATAGGTCAATAGCCTATCCAGCAGGCCGCCACCCCCACTCCCCCTTAATTGGGGGGGGGGGGGGGAGGTCAACAGCGTATCAGGTCGTCACCCCCCCGTTATCTCACCTCCCCCTTAATCATTAGGGGGGGTGTCAATAGGTTAGTGGCCTGTTTGGCCACCACCCCCCATCTCATCTCCCCTCTCCTTTTTAAAAAATTTCTTCAGAGGGGGGTTCTTATGCATATGTGGAGGGGAAATTTTACGAGCCCCGAGGGAGGAGGAGTCACATGAGTACTAGGGGAGAGAAATTAAAAATATATATCCATGTAAATAAAACCCTTGTGTGGTTTGTTGCAATTGTTTGAATGGAAAAAAATGGGTCCATTGTAGTATCCTCGTGCTCATGGGTTTAAGTTTCTCACTTCGAATTCATTCTAGGATTACTCAGTAGTAGCTTGATATTCTTCCTTTTCATGCGGATCACTTCTAATCGTGTATTCTTTAGACATTTTGTCATTCACTTCCTCCCACTTCATGACCTTAGCTAGTATGCTATCTTCCTTAATTTTCTTTCTATTCTCCTTTGCCAACATTCATTCTTTTGTTCTTTTCTTCCTTTATATTCTAGCTTCTTTTCTCCTACGGCTTCCCTCTTCTTGATAACAACCATTGATCCTCTCAATTTTTGGATCTTCCTTCTTTCTTGTCATCAAAGGTGGTAAAATTGTTTACTAGAGCTAGATCCTTCTATTATTGAGTGCTTCCTAGATGGGCTTCAACTTCTTGGTGGTCTCCTTAGGCTCATGTGCATGAATCTATCTTCTTGGATTGTCCTAATAGGTGAGGGAGCATTCAATTAGTTAATCATGGCTCCTTTCATGTCAACACTTGTCACTGTCACTTGTGCATCCGTAATGATAGTTTTTAAAGCTTTCACAATTGGCCTTGTGGACCACATGGATCCACAAATTATTTACAATACTTCTAGTTACAAGGCTCTCCATAGGGCTTTTGGAAATTCTAGTCACATAAGCATTGGGCCTTATGTTTGTGAATATGATGTGGAAGGTTTATGCCTTAAGGTGCAAATCTTTGTTTAAAATAGCACTAAAGAGCAAATCAGCCTGATTGCATTTAGGTTTCTTCATGTCTCTAGGAAGGCCTTGGCTCTTCTAGCTAATTGAAGCCACCTTGACTTATGCCTAGTGCTTCCTCCATAAGTTATGATGATGTTGTAGTAGACCACTTCTTGCTTGTTATGAACCAATACATCCCTACCTTCTCGTCTATCTTATAGATCTTGATGAAGTCATGGCAAGCTATATGGTTGATTTGGTCCTCACAACACCTTCACATAAGAGGAGAGGCCACCTTGCTCCACTATCTTCTTCAATTTATCATCACTGATGGTAGACTATCTGGTTGGTCAGGCCTCACAACACCTTCACATAAAAAGAGAGGCCATATTTCTCCACTATCTTCTTCACTTTATCATTGCTGAGACATGGCAATCACCATGATGAGGTGTATACATTAGAGAGACACTAGATTTGAGGTTTGATTTTGAATTGGTATTTGCTACTCTAAAGTAAAAGTGATTTGTTTTTTCCCTTCCCTTCTCTAGTGGGGTACCATAGATCCATGCTTTACCATATATATATATATATATATATATATATATATATATATATATATATATATATATGTATATGTATATGTATATATATATATACATATACATACATATATATATATATATATATGTATGTATATGTATATATATTTAACTCAATACTTCACCTTTACCACATTACCTTGTATGGCACCTCCCCCCTGCACAACAATTATGTAATGCTTCCTATCATTGCAAGGTATGGTTCTTGTTTAATGGTCATAGCTAAGATTCTTGGCATATATGTGATATCTTATGATTAGAAGATCTTTTGAATTGGGGTGTTTATTTATGTATCGCAAAGAATAGTTTCAGGCCTTAAACATTCACCAATTATAGAAATTGGCATTATATTAGAGATCTTCTAAGGGTTCTAAGTCACTTATTGGCTAGCCTAGGACTATCACATATGAGATAAATTGAAAGCACATTGGGCATCCCACAATGACTCGTAATATGGTCTTCTTCTAGTAAGACTTCATCTAGTAGAGGATGGTGGTATAACTCTAGCAAAGAATTGAAATTTCTCACAAGGACAATCAAATTGAGAGACATGGAAATGCAATTTTAAGTTGTGTTGATGCATTTTTATTGCATTGTGCTACCCAACACTAGGCCATTTTTGTTCTATGTTTATATCACTCTCTCACATAAGGACTTGTGGACTAAGATTTTTGTTTGAGCTTCTTGATCTCTTCCTTGTCTAGGACTTTAGTTGTGGGGGCATAAGGGGAGATGAGGCTAAATAATTTTCATTCTTTGTCATAGTCTTTAAGAACTCCTCTTGAATTAGGATCCTCTATAAATAGATGTGCTCATGATCTTCTCAAGTTGTAAACTAGCAAGGAATGACTTAACAACAGCATCTCTTGTAATGCCCGTATCTATCATTTTGTAAGCTTTAGCTAGGGTACAAAATATTATATCAAATTGAGTAAAGCATTCAAATACAATTTGATCAAATTCTACTACTAGCTTTTCTACCATTCTACAGATTATTCTCCAAGTATAGTTAGTTTTTCAATTAAAAATGGTTTGGGTTTGGAGAGACTTACTGATGGACCTAAAAACGGGCCGGCAATGGCTCATGCACTAGCCGGGCCTCGTCACTACGCACAAGACAACCCCTCGGCCTCGCGGCCAGGAGCGTCTATCAAAATCTCTGCCTTCCTAAACATTGCGTTTGTAATACGTTGTAGTCCAACTGATCCTAACCCAATATTACTCCTCAAAGGGAGTCCCTTTCACATAGCCAAAAGGCTCGAATCACATACACATGGGGTTCCTCCTACGGCTGAATGCCGTCAACCCTCTGCGACTCTCCTACACCTTGGGGATTGGCCCCTCGATGCGTCGCTCAACATCTAAACATTTCGCACAAAAGTCGCTCAAGGTACCAAATAAGCGTGTCCAGGAATGTACCATTGTCCTTACTTCTCTTTCCCCTAGACCCCACGACTAGCCTACAACATGGGTACCTCACTGCCTCTCATCGTAGGTCAGGTTCCAATAAACCAATTGCAATGCATGTCCAGGAGCTGGTCACTGATATTTTCTAAATTCTTTTCATGCTCTATGCATTTGGTGGATGCCTAGAGCTCAAACATTTAGCAAAACAGTATCGTGCACAAGTGCAAAAACATTCTTTTAATGGTTTACAACTACCGTTCGTGCTTCGTTGTATGGGCCTAGCACCGAGGTGATCCTCGTGCTACTAAGCTCTTAATTTTAATTATCATCCGTCCTAAATGCTATGCATAGAAATCAGCAACTTTCCCATCATCTCACACGGCATTTAGACATATTTCAACTCCTCTGCCCTTTCCCGTTTAAATATTGCATCGTTGGATAGATTTATAGGGTATTTTATCATCATTTTATGTGAAAAAAACGGAAAAAGACACACTAGAACAAGAAGGTGGGGTTGAACTGAGGCAAATCCTCATGCTTCAGTCCCCACAAACATTCACAAACATTGCTCTTATTTATCCTTCTTTTTCGAAACCCAAAATATATTTTTCCCCTATTTTTTAGGGTTTTTCCACCCTTTTCTTGTATTTTTCCTTATTTTCTGCATTATTTAATTACTGAAAATTCAAAACAAGTTATGGGTTGTGGCCCTTAGTTCCTTCTTGCAGAAAAATGAAAGTTTAGTTGGTGTTCCTATTTACTTTCCCATTTTTATGCCAAAAACCCATCATTTCCCCTTGATTTTCCATGTTTTACGTGTTTCAATGTATTATTTTGAATCACAAGATGCATATTTTTCTGATTTTCTGATTATGACCAGCAAGAACTCATGGAAAACAGCAACATACACAATTTTTAGCCCACATGAACAACATTTTATCAATCAAAAGCCATAAAATCTCAAATTTCCTTTGAAAATTTTGAATTACCGCTTATTTGCGTGTTTCGGGTTTCATGTCCATGGCTACAAATCTGAAAATCAGCAGCACTTCATGTCCAGCACAATCACCAATCACCATTTCCAGACCGTGGAGCAATCCGATCCATGCCGGACAAGCCTCCATCATTCTTTCTTCTTTCTTCTTCTTCCCACATGAACTTGCCTTTAGAAGAGAGAGAGGGAGGAGAGAGAAAGACTGAAATCAGAGATCTTCAAAGAGAGCATCATTTGACGGGCGAAGGGCGGCGAAATGATTGGCATCCAGGAGGGAATGAGGGGCAATGATGATTGGCATGGGTTGTTTGCAGGCTGCATGCTTGATCATCAAGCATGATGGCGCATTTTTCGGACGTGATGGTGCCATCGTCTTCCTCTTTCTCTCACCACGATTTTGCATCTTTCATTTCATGTGACTTTTAATCTTGGGCTCCCAAGAGTCACTTACTCTTTTGGGCCAAATTTTGTCCACCCCTTCGCACCTTGACCGGTTTCTTGGCCATTTCCCCGTCCGGACTCGGAATCGAGCTCTGAAAAATCCTGGGCGTCCGGCTTAGCATCCCGCATTGGCCAGTAGCTCGTGTCAACCCGCACGACTGTCTGAAAAATTATGACAAATCAACAAGTGTCGCTCGGGCGCCTTTAAAGCACTTTGGCGCTTAAAATCGTCCTAGATCGAGCCGCCGCCTTTGACAGTGAATATTTTTCCCTTGATATTCATAATTTTTTGCTATTTTCAAGCACTTCCCATCACCTAAATTCCGCTCTCATTGGCGACCACGGGATAGGGCGACTCAGCCCGTCGAAGCCACGAACATATCAGTACATAAACAACCAAAGAAGCATCAAACTGATACAAAACAAATATATAATAAAACTCAGCACAATGCTCCCCCTACCCCGGGGCAGAACCAAGGCATGACATCCACAAGGAGTAGGCCTAGCATCATCTAATAGAAGATCCGAAGCGAGTCACTAACCAACTGCTCCAACACAGCCAAACTAAAAAAACCTATCAAAGAGGTTGCCCTAAGTGGTAGTCTGCGCTACTTACCAACTAAAAACAACACCACTAGGAGCTCCTGCAAGGCGAGGACTCCTATAGCCTGGTCAAAGAGTATTTTCTTTCAGTACATGTCTTCTTTTAGGGTTTGTATTGGATGAACATACTTAGGCATGTAAAAAGGAGGGAGCTGAGCGTAGTGACCCAAGGAGAACAGGGCATCGGTCTCAGGACCTGTCTCGGCACCCAAGAACCTACCAAGCCCTCGCAAGGCGACACTTAATCCTTTTCTAACGCTCACTTTTATTTTCGCTCCAACCTTCCTTGTTTTGTCTTTTTTTTTCCAGCAAGAAGCCACCCCTAGGAAGACAAGGTATCGGCCCCGGGTCTGACTCGTCCCCAGGAACCTACCAGGCCCTCGCAAGGCAATGATCAACTGCTTATATATTTTCATTCCTTTTCTTTTCTTTGATAGGGGTTAGAACCCCTTTTTACACACCTTCGTATTTATAGTCATCTTAACGGATGTACAGGGTTTCTTAGCATCATCATTATTAACTTCTGGCAGGCTTCTCTAACTGCTTCACTACTAACAAGAACTCCTAGAACGGCTGCCTAGCAGGCTAGCAGAACAGGGCCACTAAGACTTCCTTCGGAAAAAGGGCTTTCGATGCCTGACAATGTCTTTACAGGAGGCAATGACTACTCCGACCTCCCTCAAACATACTTAGCCTAATCCTGGGACTTCATGCCTTGGTTGCCGGTCCCCAACAAAAATATATCCCCTCGACAAGCACAAATACACATATAACAGGAAAGAAAGGTACTCGTAAAGGAGAGGTATCACCTGGATTGGCCACAAGAAGCTTCCATCGCAGCAAAGGCTCCTCCAGTCTCCACCAAAGTCCACGAACCACGAAATCTGTCTAGCACAACACTTAAAACAAAAACCCAATTAAACGCACCCGCACTAGACAGGGAAATGGCCCTCTTGGCCTAATGAAATCAGACATGACTTTGCTACAAAACTGAATCGGCCCTCTTGGCCTAATGAAACAAAACATGACTATGCATAACATCCTCCTGGAAACAACTGTGATAGACAGCAAAGCATACTATTCCCAGGGGAACAGAGGCTCGTAGCCCTAAACTAGGTGCATTAAATTATGACCCATCCCTCCTGCGTATATCGCAAGAGGTGTTCGCATCACATGTCGTCTAACCAGTCTGTGGGTCCAAGATAATAAAGGCAGATGAGTCTCACCTACCCTCTGCATCACCCAGATCAACCATCGTCTGCCAAAGAGGGCATGTTCAGAAAGCATACCCCACAAACGACCAGGTCCTGTCTCACCATCAACAGATATATCGGGACAAGGGCCACAATTAAAGAAGAGGTCTTCTTCATACGCAAAATTAGCCAATGAATCGGCAAACTGATTCCAGTTCTGTGGAATCAGCTGAAAAGACACTCTATCAAATTCGTCTAGCAGGGCTATGGCAGTATGATGGTACATGCAAAGGATGGGGTTTCGCACCATGTACGTCCCATTGAGTTGATTTAAAACCAACTGAGAGTCCCCTTTCACCAATAACTGACGGATACCACCCTTCTTTGCAATATTCAAACCCATAATCAGGGCTTTGTATTCGGCCATATTATTGGTAAAATTCACCCCGAGATAAGCAGCTAACTTCATGACAATGCGTCATCGGGGGTCTCGGATGACAACTCCTACACTACCTTTTTTGCATGGACCCCTGGACGCCCCATCAAAGTACAAGGTGTACGTCCATAAAGGGTTTACATATCCCGCCATCCTGAACTCTACTCGTAATTATGGTAATCGAAATTCAGCATATTCAACGGGTGGACTGTAGGCTCAATCCCTCCATCATCATTGAATTCAACAGGGATGCTCGTCAAAATTTGTAGGCAGTGATGGCAGAAGACCTTGATCTCCCAAATAAATGTCCCGCCTTCTTGCTCAGTCACATTATATCCTTTGCTCCACCAAATGAGCTTTCCCTGATGATACCTCTGTTCTAAATATGGGTGTTCTAAATAAGGGATCAGACGACCCATCAACCTCTATCACGATTTCCTTGCAGATGTTTGATCGATCTCGCCTAGACCTGCAAGGCAGTCATAGCATTAGTGCAATCAGAAATAATAAGGTTTAATCTTATTAAGATTAACCTTATTTTTAAATTCTACCCCCTCAAGGTCAGCTAACAAAACTGTGGATTTATTCTTTCCTATTCTAACGATCCTATAGGGCCCATCCCATTTGGGCTCTAGCTTGCCTGGAAATAATTCACGTCGTGCATCATAATACAGAACAAGATGTCCTTTCTTGAAGGTGTATTTCTTGGCTTTGAGGTCGTGTAGCTGCTTCATTCGGCGCTTCGCCACTTCTTGGTGCAATAAGCTCTGCAGCTTAAGCTCATCTAAATGTGCCAGTGTCGTCAAGCGTTCAAAAAGTGCGTCTTCATCGCTCAAAGAATGATTGATGGCAAACCGAATAGTCAGCAGCTCAATTTCTAAAGGCAAGACACACTCCTCCCCATATACTAACTTGAACGGGGTATGGCCAGTGGCTCGTTTGAAGATCATATTATAAGCCCACACTGCCACGTATAACTTTTTATCCCAATCCCGTTTCTTTTCCGACACAATTTTGGATAGGATGCCCACAAGCTGCTTGTTGGTGCTTTCAACTTGCCCATTGGCTTGCGGGTTATATGGGGTTGTCTTTTATGCTTGATTTGCCACATCTCTGTCAAATCTTTGATCACCTTATTCAGGAAATGGGTTCCGTGGTCCGACACTAATTCTTTCGGTGGACCAAAACGGCATATTATCTGCTCTAAAAGGAAACTAGCAGTTTCTTTAGCATCATCTTTCCTTGTTGCACGTGCTTCTGACCACTTTGTGAAGTAGTCAGTTGCTACAATGATATACCTCTTTTGCGCAGTCGACGACGGAGTAATAGGACCCACAAAGTCTATTCCCCACTTCTCAAATGGAAGTATCGCCATAATAGGGTTGAGTGGTCGTTTCCTATTCTCTCGACTATCATGTCGTTGGCAAATATCGCATCTTTTAACATACGCAAACGCATCCTGGAAGATGGCAGGCCACCAATAACCTGCTCTTAAAGCCTTTTGTGCTGTAAGCCGTCCAACAAAATGGCCACCGCAAGCAGAATCATGGCACTCTTCCAAAATGAATGGCACCTCGTCAGGCATCACACATCGGCGATAGATGTCATCAACCCCTTGCCGATATAATGTACCTGTGATCAAGGCAAACTTTAACGCTTGCTGCTTAATTTTCCTTCTCTCAGCTTTAGATAATTCGGATCCCGCCTCTCCCGTCGATAAATAATGCGTTATTGCAGCGTACCAGGAGGGAATAGATGCCGTATCTATTTTAAATAACAACTCCATGTCACTACCTTCAGCCACAGATTCTTTCGGCTCCCCAAAGTCCACAAGACATTCCACGATGCCTTGCAACCTTGGTGGCTTACTCCTGATTTCATAATCAAATTCCTGCAAAGTGATTAACCACTTCGCTAAACGATCAGGCGGCTGTAGCTTATTCATCAATAATCGAAGTCCCTCCACCTTCGTATAAAGCACGACTTTCTCATAGAGAATATAATGCCTGAATTTCTTGGTCCCAAAGACCATCTCTAGACACAATTTCTCCATGTAAGTATAGTTGATTTCGGATACCCCCAGCTTCCGACTAGCAAAAGCAATCGGGTGGTACCACTTCTCTTCCCAAATTTGGGCTAAACAGCAGCTGATACTATACATGGTGGCTGCTGAGAATATATAGAACACCTCACCTCTTTTAGGTGCTTTTAAAACGGACGCTCTTGCTAGCTCTTGCTTCACATCCCCGAATGCTACCTTACAAGGGTCACCCCATACAAATGAACAGCTAAAGGACAATAAATTTGTAAGCAGCAACGTTCTTTCTGCTAAGGCGTTGATGAATCTACGATAGTAACCAACCGAAGACAGAAAGCTATGAACTTCTTTAGGAGTACGTGGTGGACCCATGGCAACTATAACTTTAACCTTCTCGGGGTCTGTCACAATTCCTACCGAACTGACCACATGACTCAGCAATAGCCCATAAGGTACTCCAAAAACACACTTCCATGGGTTTAGGGCGATGCAAAATTGTCTACAGCGCTCAAAGCATTTTCTTAGAATGATCAACTGCCTTTCTCTCATGGTGGCAACCCCTAAGTCATCAATAAACACCTTCAACTCTTCAGGGGATATGTCACCGAATGTCTTATCTGCTGTTTGTTGCCACGAACCAGGCGCATTGTATAAACCAAAGGCCATCACATGGTACACAAAAGTACCAAATACAGTGATAAAAGTTGTTTTCAACTTATCCTCTTCTGCAATTGCCATTTGGTTGTATCCTGCAAAGCAATCCATAAACGAATATATCTCCCTACCCGCTAATTGATCCAAAATCTAGTCAATAAATGGCAACGGGTAGTAGTCCTTAACTGTCTGCTTATTCAGCTCCCTAAAGTCTACACATAAACGGATTTGATTATTCTTCTTCTTTCTAATCACAACTGGCGAACACCATTCCGTGTGTTGCACAGGAAAAATCAAACCCGCTTTTCGAAGCTTCTGTAACTCTTCAAACAGGCCGTCCCTCAATTCGAAAGGCATATGCCTTACTTTCTGCCGTACAGGACGACTGCCCTCCTTCAACGGAATTGTATGAACAGCAAGTCTAGGAGGGATGCCTCTCAACTCATCATAACTCCAGGCAAAGATATCACGGAATTCCTGGATCAAGGCCACATAGTCCTCCGTTTCTGCTAAGCTGAGCATAGAACCTAATTTTGATTGGCCGCGAATCATCAGGCGTACCAAGGTCTAGCTCGATAACATCTACATCTCTTATACAATCTTGGCCCTCTATCGGCTCATTCAAAGTGATCTGATAGATGTCTTCGGTGGTGGATCCCTCTTTGGACTCATCACTCGATGATGTCTCACTGCCAGATAAATCTTCTAATGTCTCCAATTCTGTAGAAGATAGAGGAGCTCTCTCACTCTGCGGGGACTCAAGATAAGCATCAACCACCACACGCTGGGCACCTCTGCCAAATATTAGTCGACCGGCGGGTATATCCACTTGGCAGTCCGCTTGCAAGATCCAAGGTCGTCCGAGTAATACTTGGTAACTTGGCCGGCCTACAAAACGAATCACCCTAAAGTCCAACAGGCATTCTACATTTGCAACAGTGACATGGACCTTAGTAATGCAGCCTTCTGGCTGTCTCAAACTATCATCTGCTATTCTGAGAATTGTGGAGGTATCTTTCTGAATCGCAAGACCCAACCTTTCCATCAGTTCAGAACTCATAATGTTAACAGATGATCCCGTGTTGACAATGGCATAATCTACTAATATCCCATCGACATAGGCTGCAACCCTTGGGCAATGCTTCTCAGCATGCTCGAACCAGTCATCACCAACTCGCGCAATACCCAAAGGTTCTACGATATACCCGGTACGTAGAATCTTTCTAAATTCCTTACGTACTCCTGGGGAAAGCTTAATAAGCTGTAAGAGATTCACATCCGGCTTGACTTCGCAAAGAGAGCTCACTAAATCGAATTCATGATAGTTTGATAGAGCTCGCTTTTCACGCCAAACCATCCGCTCTTTAGGTCGCTGAACCGGCTTTATTGCCTCTTTCTTAACTTTCACCTTCTTCTTTGATGGTTCCTTATTGGCTTTACTCTCTATGGGCTTCAAAGGTCCCCCTTCCATGGCAGGATCCAAAACTTGCGTTTCTTTGTCGCCTTGTTTAGGGTTTCCATCGACAGGCTTATCCTTGTCGGCTTCTCTACCCTTTTGACCTCTTGTAAGGACAGCTCGCAGATTAGAGGTTTCAGCATCATTAACGCGTACAGCCTCAATCAAACTAACCCCACTACCACTTGGTAGCTCCTCCACTGTAGTCTTTGGTCGTTGAAGTATTTGTTTAGGCCCATCTTCTCGCTGGGAATCATTTCCTTGGGCAAGATGATTAACAGGCCCTGGTTGCCGACTACCTCGTTGGAGGGAACTGATCTTACTCCAGCAAGTAGCTGCTAAATGGCCAGATTTTTCACAAATGTCGCACTTAACATTTGGGCAATTTCTTGGATAGTGTTGCCCGCCACACCATTTGCAACTAAACCTCAAAGGTGCACCCTCCTCTGGGTATCTACTTCCTATCAAATTTTGTTGTTTTTTAAGGAAGTTGATATCAACGGCTATTTGTCGATACTGCTCCGTAATCATGTTGGTATAATGCTTCATCATGTCCTTAACCTCGCCAAGAACATTGGAAGCACTCGACTCATAGCCTTGGTCATTACCATGTCCTTCCATCGGCCTGACAATTCGATTAGGCACTGGTTGTTGAGTCACAGGCATGGTGTTAGAATTGACCGCCTGGCCTCCACCACTTGGAGCCATTTGACTGCCCGTAGGCATTGACATTCTAGGGGGAGCTGGTAATAAAGGGACATTCTGTATCATGTTCCCTCTCCCATTAGGGTTAGCCATCGCTATCCCTTGACCACTACTGCCATTGGCCATTGCCATATTGTTTCCCAATACTAAACCCATATTCGAATTGCCTCGAGAAGCATAGGCTGCTTGTAGTCGGGATTCCACCTCTTGTGCTCGTGTAATGGCAGTATCTATATCCCCCAAGGGGACACTACTCAACTGCAATTGGATATTAAAGTCCAAACCATGAAGGAAATATTGCAATTGGGCAGCTGCGGGGATAAGAATAGAGGTGTCCAACTTACGGAAAACCTCTTTTATCTTCTTCGTATAAGCACGAATATCCTCGTGTGGTTCTTGGCGGGTCACGTTGAGTACACGCAACCAATATTGCCCACCCCTTTCAGGGGCAAACTCCCTTCGAAAAGCTCCATAAAATGAATCAATATTCAATATGGTTCCGGCTTCTAAACCATGATACCATATAGCGGCTCTTCCTTTGAGAGTCATATTGAAGAACATCATTAAATGTCCTTCCTCTTGAATGCGACAATTAAACATCAGTTTTTGAAACTCCCTAATGTGGAGTTCCGCATCTTCCTCAACTAACCCATTAAAAATGGGTAGCAGGTAACCAAGAGCCGGCAAATCCGTCGTTCCTGCTGGAATTGCAATAGGCTGCGCCATGACGAGGATTGGATTTGCACTAGGAATAGGGGACGGTGGGGTTACACCTCCCGTACTTGATGTGGACTGGCTTATAGAAGGAAGGGAAGCACTAGAGCTTCCACCTTCTCCTAACTTACTGCTTGTGGCCCCAAGACCACTAGATCCACTCCCTCGTAAGGGTTCAGCACCGCTACGCTTAGGGGAATATCTCCTAAAAATTTCAGCACGTCGCCTAGCTCTTTCGTCTCTTTCTTGCTTTTGGATTTCTGCTAGACGATGCTTATCAATAAATAACGGATCAATCTCAGTATCCTTTGGCATAAACTGCTAGTTGGTCCCTAAACAACCAGGATTCGAGAACCGCCACTTTTAAGCGGCTCCCGGCAGACGCACCACTGATGGACCTAAAAATGGGCCGGCACTGGCTCATGCACTAGCCGGGCCTCGTCACTACGCACAAGACAACCCCTCGGCCTCGCGGCCAGGAGCGTCTATCAAAATCTCTGCCTTCCTAAACATTGCGTTTGTAATACGTTGTAGTCCAACTGATCCTAACCCAATATTACTCCTCAAAGGGAGTCCCTTTCACATAGCCAAAAGGCTCGAATCACATACACATGGGGTTCCTCCTACGGCTGAATGCCGTCAACCCTCTGCGACTCTCCTACACCTTGGGGATTGGCCCCTCGATGCGTCGCTCAACATCTAAACATTTCGCACAAAAGTCGCTCAAGGTACCAAATAAGCGTGTCCAGGAATGTACCATTGTCCTTACTTCTCTTTCCCCTAGACCCCACGACTAGCCTACAACATGGGTACCTCACTGCCTCTCATCGTAGGTCAGGTTCCAATAAACCAATTGCAATGCATGTCCAGGAGCTGGTCACTGATATTTTCTAAATTCTTTTCATGCTTTATGCATTTGGTGGATGCCTAGTGCTCAAACATTTAGCAAAACAGTATCGTGCACAAGTGCAAAAACATTCTTTTAATGGTTTCCAACTACCGTTCGTGCTTCGTTGCATGGGCCTAGCACCGAGGTGATCCTCGTGCTACTAAGCTCTTAATTTTAATTATCATCCGTCCTAAATGCTATGCATAGAAATTAGAAACTTTCCCATCATCTCACACGGCATTTAGACATATTTCAACTCCTCTGTCCTTTCCCGTTTAAATATTGTATCGTTGGATAGATTTATAGGGTATTTTATCATCATTTTATGTGAAAAAAACGGAAAAAGACACACTAGAACAAGAAGGTGGGGTTGAACTGAGGCAAATCCTCATGCTTCAGTCCCCACAAACATTCACAAACATTGCTCTTATTTATCCTTCTTTTCCGAAATCCAAAATATATTTTTTCCCTATTTTTTAGGGTTTTTCCACCCTTTTCTTATATTTTCCCTTATTTTCTGCATTATTTAATTACTGAAAATTCAAAACAGGTTATGGGCTGTGGCCCTTAGTTCCTTCTTGCAGAAAAATGAAAGTTTAGTTGGTGTTCCTATTTACTTTCCCATTTTTATGCCAAAAACCCATCATTTCCCCTTGATTTTCCATGTTTTACGTGTTTCAATGTATTATTTTGAATCACAAGATGCATATTTTTCTGATTATGACCAGCAAGAACTCATGGAAAACAGCAACATACACAATTTTTAGCCCACATGAACAACATTTTATCAATCAAAAGCCATAAAATCTCAAATTTCCTTTGAAAATTTTGAATTACCGCTTATTTGCGTGTTTCGGGTTTCATGTCCATGGCTACAAATCTGAAAATCAGCAGCACTTCATGTCCAGCACAATCACCAATCACCATTTCCAGCCCGTGGAGCAATCCGATCCATGCCGGACAAGCCTCCATCATTCTTTCTTCTTCCTTCTTCTTCCCACATGAACTTGCCTTTAGAAGAGAGAGAGGGAGGAGAGAGAAAGACTGAAATCAGAGATCTTCAAAGAGAGTATCATTTGACGGGCGAAGGGCGGCGAAATGATTGGCATCTAGGAGGGAATGAGGGGCAATGATGATTGGCATGGGTTGTTTGCAGGCTGCATGCTTGATCATCAAGCATGATGGCGCATTTTTCGGACGTGATGGCGCCATCTTCTTCCTCTTTCTCTCACCACGATTTTGCATCTTTCATTTCATGTGACTTTTAATCTTGGGCTCCCAAGAGTCACTTACTCT
The DNA here is from genome assembly GCF_053477565.2 of Lygodium microphyllum. Classification (NCBI taxonomy): domain Eukaryota; kingdom Viridiplantae; phylum Streptophyta; class Polypodiopsida; order Schizaeales; family Lygodiaceae; genus Lygodium; species Lygodium microphyllum. The sequence goes on from NC_141160.1 coordinate 69,496,671, forward strand.
TTTGGGCTAAATTTTGTCCACCCCTTCGCACCTTGACCGGTTTCTTGGCCATTTCCCCGTCCGGACTCGGAATCGAGCTCTGAAAAATCCTGGGCGTCCGGCTTAGCATCCCGCATTGGCCAGTAGCTCATGTCAACCCGCACGACTGTCTGAAAAATTATGACAAATCAACAAGTGTCGCTCGGGCGCCTTTAAAGCACTTTGGCGCTTAAAATCGTCCTAGATCGAGCCGCCGCCTTTGACAGTGAATATTTTTCCCTTGATATTCATAATTTTTTGTTATTTTTAAGCACTTCCCATCACCTAAATTCTGCTCTCACTTACTTCATGGTGAATGTGGTCTTTTACTTCATGAAGACAATATGCAAATAGAGGGTTCGATATTGTAAGGGATGGAGGCCACCGAAAGCTTGGAGTCAACATCGGCTAACAATGATGGAAATACAGGAGTCCAAGAATTCTTTGAGAATGAGGTGGACTCATCCTTTTGTGGTGACATGTCTATCGACCTTCTAGTGTATGCAAAGTTGTGTCAAGAGATTGACATGGGACCATAGGATACTTCATACTTGGAGCATCCACTTACTCAATTCATTGACCAATCGCTTATCAGGGTACATAAGATATGCATTTTAAGTGAGATCATTTTTTTAGGATTTATATTACCGTGCTTTGTATGATTTAAATTGATTATGCTAACATCATTTTTTGTCTGTACAGGTGACATTTTCAGGATGAGTCGAGGGATGAGCGATGAGGAGTTGCAGGATATCTTCATGCGCATGTCTCCAGACCAGATTGCAAGATTCAGAGACATGGCAGACCAGGAGCTGTCTTGGACATCATCAGGCCGCTTTGTTAGATCTACTTCAGCACGATCAGATGCTTTAGCTTCGACGCTCCAGACTTGGGCCAGAGGGAGGAAGTGCTTGAGGATCAGGGGGATGCTGCAGAGATACGAAGGCAGTGAGCCCGTGGTCGGCATGGGATACAAGTGCGACTCCTCGCTCTCATGGCTGTTTCAGGGAGCATGGCTCAAGCTTAGGTGGATGCTGTGGAGGCACGGACGCGGTGTCTCTGTCTCGTCGTTCAACTGGAGTTGTGTCACCTCCAGGATTTGTCAAACCTATGGGAGCGTCTACTCCAGTTACTTCGGCTTTTGCTCAGCCATCTGCAGGTGGCACCCATACTCCGACAGATATTACCCCGGTCGATACACCGGATACACAAGGGTCTCCTCGATATGCCCAAGAGCATGGACGCAAGTGGGAGAGAAACCATCTTAGGCATACCCCAGGGGGGATATGCCTATCTAGTCGATGATAGGTCAGGAGCCATCATCATGAATGATGAGGGGAGAAGGGTGATGGCTCGCATGAGAGAGTTGTGCCAACAAGTTTTTCCGCACAACGTCTTAGATCATTGGAAGAACATACCCGAGGGGACCAAGGACTACATAATAGCATCCTTGCATGAGGAGTTTCCGGTTCCAGCCTCAGTAGATAGATTTTCTATGGGCTGGATGATGGACTGCATGCATGCATATATGTCACATAGACGATCGGATGCACAAGGTCTTCAAGAGTGGGGCTGCAAAGCCCGAGTGGCTAGATGTGGACGAGTAGCACTGACTGAGGGAGGAGGCTATAGATTCTCCAGGACGTTGGAGTCAGCAGCGCGAGGCGGCGAGGGCATGACTAGAGGCCGGAGTGGTCCATCATCTTGGGAGTGGCGGCCATAGGACATATTTGGAGGACTTTGTAAGTTTTTCTTTTGTTTTTCTTGTTTATTTTTTTGCAATATCCTTTGTACTGACAATCATGTTTCTAATAGTTAGTATTTTGTTTTCTTTGCAGCACTCCATTACAAATCGCGATCTCCAACTGGCCTTGAGACTCGATATGCAGAGAGGCACGGTCTCACTGCATTGATCGACCGATTGTATAGATGCGGCAGCTCTGTAAGTCACTCATCTTTCTTGCACCATAATGGAACCTTTCTTGACTTCAAATCGAACATAATGATAATGAATAACAATATGCTTTGATTTACTATGTTGTATATAGTCTTTGGTAAGACTAATAGCACTTTGGTTATCGCATCGAAGAGGTGTACTAGATGATGAAGGATGTCCCAAATCTGTAAGTAGTTGTCAAAGCCAAACTAGCTCGCGAGCTACTAATGATGCAGCAACATATTCGGCCTCAGTTGTAAAAACCGCAACACATCGTTGTTTCTTGCTGGACCAAGAAACCAAACATCCATTTACAAAGAAACAATTCCCACTTGTAGATCGCATGGATAAGTGTGAACTTGCCCAATCAGCATTTGTATATCCAATAAGGTCAAGAGAAGTTGAAGAAGATAAAGAAGAATCCTCTCGACGACGATAAATAAGACCAATTTCATTAGTACCCTTGAGGTACTTAAGATTACGTTTTGCAGCACTCCAATGAATAGTGGAAGGGGAAGAAAGATACTGTCCAAAAGAGTTAGCTGCAAATAAAATATCTAGTCTTATGTTTAAACCAATAAATTGAAGGCAACCAACAAGATTAGCGAAAGGTTGATGAATGGTTGATTCTTCATTGCGTGTTGTAGATGTACCCTTGGTAGAGCTCGAAAGAATGGGAGTGTTGGCAGAGTGTGCATTTGTCAACCCAAACTTCTTAACAATATCATTAATAAACTTTGTCTGGCGAAGAAGAAGAATGCCTTGTTGTTAGTGTCGTTGAACTTGAATACCCAAACAAGAATGTATCTCACCAAGATCCACCATTTCAAATGCAGTCGATAAAAGCTTCTTCATAGCATCCAAGAAAGCAATATTATTTGACACAAGAATAGTATCATCAACATATAGAGCAAGAATAATAAAACATTTGTCCTCCCTTTTGATGTAAAGATTTGGGTCAGTAAAACATGCAACAAAACCTTTACATGTGAGGAACTGATCAATCTTTATATACCAAGCACGAGAGGCTTGCTTCAATCCATATAATGCACGATGAAGCTGGCATACAAGATGCTCCTTTCCTGCAATCATAAAACCTTCAGGTTGCTCCATATAGATTTCTTCTTCAAGATCTCCATTGAGAAAAGCCGTTTTAACATCCATTTGGTGAATTTCTAGATCAAATAGTGTTGCAAAAGCCAAAATCATACGAACAGTTGTGGAGCGCACAACGGGAGAAAATGTTTCTTGATAATCTACTCCTGCAATCTGCAAGTAACCTTTTGCAACAAGTCGGGCTTTGAACTTATCAAACGAGCCATTAGCTTTGGTCTTAGTTTTATAAACCCATTTACATTTGATAGGAACATGATTTGGGGGGAGTTCAGTAAGAATCCATGTACCTTTGGAGATTAAAGAATTGTACTCAGCTTGCATAGCTTCTTGCCATTGATCCCTTTGAGATGAATTCATAGCTTCCATATACGATATTGGATCCTCTTGGACAGACATAGCATCATCAAAGACATCATATTCAATAGAATAGAATCCATGCTCTATCTCAATAGGAAGATCGACATAGATCTCCAAATTTTCATCGATCTTCTTTGGAGGTGAAGGAGGTTTATGATCATCAGAATTAGTAGACTCACAAAGCAAGTAAGGAAATGCACTAAGCAAAGACTATGTATCATCTGAAACATCTAACGACCATGTGCCACCCATAGTCTTCTCATCAAATATAGCATCACAACTAATGATAACCTTTTGAGTAGAAGGATCATAAAATTTTTAACCTTTGGAATGATCTGAATAACCAAGAAAAATAACCTTCAAACCTGGAGGATCCAACTTATGTCGAGTGTCCTTGGGCACATGAATATAAGCAATGCAGCCAAATGTGCGAAAGTGAGAGACTGAAGGTGTCTTCCCTATCCATATTGTTATAGGAATTTTACCAGCAGGTGCAGTAGTTGGAAGATGATTTTGAATAAAACGGCTGTTAGAAGTGCTTCAATCCAAAACTTTCGAGATAAACCAGAGTGTATAAGCATGCAACGTATAGCATTAAGAATAGTGCGATTTTTGTGAATCCGCAACACCATTTTGCTAAGGAGAATAAGGAACTGTAAACTCATGATGAATACCTTGATCCTTACAGAAGTCATCAAATAGATTGGATACATATTCACCGCCATTGTCACTGCGAAGCGTCTTTATAGAGAATCCAGTTTGAAGCTCCACACTTATCTTGTATTGTTTAAATATAGATAAAGCCTCAGACTTATGTCGAAGAAGATAGACATGTGTGTACCATGAGAAATCATCAATGAAAGTTATAAAATATCGATATTGAGACTTTGAGGCAGGAAAAGGACCGCAAATATTAGTATGAACCAAATCCAAGAGAGCACAGGAATGTGATGAAGTAGAAGTGTGGAAAGGAGAACGATGGTGTTTTCCAAGTACACAGTACTCACATATTCCCATACGTGGATGAGATTTAAGACCCATACCTTGCACAAGACCATGACGATGAAGATCAAGAAGTTTGGCAAAATCAGAGTGTGCAAATCGTTGATGCCATAATTTGCAGATTAAGACCATGACGATGAAGATCAAGAAGTTTGGCAAAATTGGAGTGTGCAAATCATTGATGCCATAATTTGCAATCTGCATCTCCAGGAGCAGTAACAACATTTGCAACTGTATCGTTCAATGATAGCTCAAATAGATTACCATGTCGAGGAGCCACTGCTATAGTGTGTCCGTCTTTCTCTATACGACATTGATTATGATCAAAGCCAACAAACAAACCAAGATCAACTAGACGAGCAACAGAAAGAAGATTTCTTTGCAAATCTAGAACATGAAGAACTCCTCTTAATATTCGAGTGGATGAAACAGTCCCCAGATATAAATCACCCACTCCTTTGACTTGACAAGTCGTATCATCTGCAAGGTAAACAAACTTCTTGACAGCAAGAGAATGATAATTGTGAAGCCACTGCGATTGGTATGTCATGTTTCCAGTGGCACCTGAATCAACAATGAATAGAGAACCATCATGAACATGAAGTACCTTTTCTGGAGAGATATCATGATGGACGAAATTGAGTTCCTGATGAGTATGATCATCATCAGTTGTAGTTGGTTGAAAAATATAAGCTTGAGAACGTTCTTCATCATATTTGCGTTTATAACAACGATGAGATGGATGATCTGTATGTGCATAATAATCACAAGGAGGAAAACTTTTGGACGAGCGAGGTTGCTTTGTAGTAACTCCATGCTCCTCATCATATTGACGTGCCCAGCAATCAGAAGCCACATGGCCTTTCTTATCACAATAAGAACAATGTTTGTTAGGATAAGCAAGACGAGAAGATTTACTACCTTGATTAGGGCCTCCACCCTGCTGAAAACGTGAAGCAGGACGCTTGCGAGCAACAAAAGCAGCATCAAAATCCCTTTGTTCGCGAGTGACCAAAACAGCATCAGATTTTTCCAAATGATGCTCATGACATTGAGAATATTCAATAAGAGATATACATACTTTGTCAAAGTGGATATCATCCTTGTTAGACAAAATAGTGATGATATTGTTATATAAAGGATCTTTGATGGTATGAAGAAGTTGAGTAACAATCTGATTTTTAGCAACAGGAGCGCCGACAGCACCAAGCTGATTGATAATGTCTTTAAAAGCCTCAATATGAGAGTGCATAGGAGTACCAACCTTATATTGAAGATTCTTCAAATAAGTTTGGATATATAAAATTTCGGTGACCGATTTCTTCTCAAACGTTGAGATAAGATACTCCCAAACAGCATGAGAGGTTTCCAGATGAAAGACATCCAACATAAGTGAGTCAGGAAGTGCAGACAATATATAATGACGAGCCACTTTGTCACGACAAATCCAATCAGTATGATCAATTTTTCATTGTTCAAATAATGGGCCATCAGTAATCATAGAATTGTTATTCATCACATCAATAGGTTGAACTGGGCAAGACAAGTCGCCCAAAACAATATCAGATAATTCATCACCTTCAAGAATTAGCATCATCTTTGCTTTCCACCCAGGAAAGCCTTGTCCTTGGAAGAAGGGAACCGAACGTTGGCCAGATGAATATCCATTAACAATTACGCAATTGGCCATGCATGTATGTCGAGACAAAACAAATAAGATGAGATCGCAAAATCTTCAAACCATGATCAAGACGAGCGTAGTTGAGACGCATGACAACCAAAATAGGGTAAATATGATAATATGGGAGCCTAAATCTTGCAAATTATTGTCACTTTGTTAGCTACATTAGTTATCCATTTCCCCAACACGTTGGCAAGCGATTATGGGTCTTGATTTTCAAACTATAGAAAGAAAATAAGTGAGAGGATGTTGAATACACATCAATATCATTATAACAAGAAAGTATGGACCTTCCATTCAGGTGGCAAGGATGGTTGCTAGTGCCCTATGTATGTAGACACACACAAAGAGAAGAGACAAAGAGAAGGGGGGACAAAGAGACATGGAGAGAGAGAGAGAGAGAGAGAGAGAGAGAGAGAGAGAGAGAGAGAGAGAGAGAGAGAGAGAGAGAGAGAGAGAGAGAGAGAGAGAGAGGTATGCCATAGTTATTTCCTAGCTATAGAGAGACTCATGTAGTGCATTAACTGTATGATATTTCTTAGCTATAGGAGAGACAAAGAGAGAGCAACCACAATCTAGAATTGTTTAATGGTGGGGTTTAAAGGCAAGGCATACAATCAAGAGCATGTGAGCTGCTACATACATGCTTACATAGAGACACAAACCCACACACACACATAGATATGTACACACACACCCACACACACACGAAGTGTGCAATAGCTATTTCTCAATTAAAGAGAGACTCATGTAATGCATCAATTGTACCAAATTGTTAGCTATAGAAAGAGAGAGGAGCCATAGCATAGCATTGTTTAATGGTGGGCCTAAGTTAAAGTGTGTGAGAGGAGCATTCAAGTTGTGAGACATACACACACACAAAGGTGTTGTACAAAGACTTATGCAGCCTCATTTTATTAAAGATAATATATGAACAATGGTAGAATGTAGCTTGTTTCACTTACATTGTAATCAATCCTTTTATCTCTTTTGCATGCCCTTGACCTTCTATGACATATGCAAGTTCAAAGAGAAACAAGATGAGCACTATATAGGAGGCTACATTATAATCAAAGACCTTCTAAATATGATAATATGAGAGCGTGAAGCTTGCTAATTATTACCACTTTATTATCTACATTATATATCCATTTTTCCAACATGTTGGCAAGTGATTATGGGCCTTGGTTTTAAAATTACAAAAAGAGAAGAAGTGAGGGGATGTTGAGTAGGCATCAATATCATTATAACAAGAAAGTATGGATCTTACACTGAGGTGGCAATGATGGTTATTGGTGCTCCAAATATGTGTACACACACAAAGAAGAAGAAGAAGAAGAAGCACAGAGAGAGAGAGAGAGAGAGAGAGAGAGAGAGAGAGAGAGAGAGAGAGAGAGAGAGAGAGAGAGAGAGAGAGAGAGAGAGAGAGCAAAGTATGCAATAGTTATTTCTCAACTATAGAGAGACTTGTGTAGTACATTAACTATATGCTATTTCTTAGCTATAGGAGAGACAAACAGAGAGCAACCACAATCTAGCATTGTTTTATGCTGGGGTTTAAGGTAAGGCATACAATCAAGAGCATGCAAGTTCTACATACATACATACATAGACACCACACCCACCCACATATATGTATGTATGTACACACACGCACACACACACACACACAGGTGTGCTATAGCTATTTCTTAGTTAAAGAGAGACTCATGTAGTGCATCAATTGTATGAATTTCTTAGCTCTAGAAAGAGAGAGAAGCCATAGCATAGCATTGTTTAATGGTGAGCTTAAGTTAAGGTGTATGATAGGAGCATTCAAGTTAGAGAGAGAGAGAGAGAGAGAGAGAGAGAGAGAGAGAGAGAGAGAGAGAGTGTGCTAAATCTATTTTTAGCTATAGAGAGACATATGCAACCCCATTTTGCTAAAGACAATACATGAACAATGGTAGAATGTAGCGTCAATATGGGTGATACTCCTATACATCTGATATGTATTATATTTCGGTATTTTCAATGCTCCTCCAATCTAACCTATAGTAGCACAAACACTTTCTAATGCTATGTATGGCCTTGTGTCTTATGCCTAATAATGGTGCTTGTGTTTTTTATTTTATATACATTTACTTGGACTCCTTTGTTGCTGTAGTTGGATTGGTTCTCAAAAGTAGAGATTTCAATGACATGATTATGTACATGTGTTATCAATGTAATCACGTAGTGTAGCCAGGGTGATCCATATTGTTAATACTATTAAAGAGATCATATCATTGAGGAATCTCACTAACATGACTATGTAAATGCTCTCAATATAGTGATCATAATGATCTCGAGCATTAGAATTACTACTAAGGTCATATGATTCAGTTCTTTGGGAGAAGGGGTGGGGATATCAAATGACAATAGCCTTTTGTTGATGTTTGGCACCAATTGTTTGTCTTACCAATACCCTCAAGTGAAGTTATGTGTTACCATTCGTTTTCATAAATTAATATCCATTTGTGAAATGTGTAAACATTTGTTCTCTCCTTTGATTAGATAAAAGACTTTCCTCTTTAAAAAGAATAATGAAAAACAATCTTACATCATTTTCGAAGTTGATGCATACAATGTTGAGGAGCAACTAGAGTCTAGAACAACATGACATGGGAGGAGAGCTTATATAGTTCAAGCCTCAACGATGAGGATATGGGCATGCTATTATGAATGCCCACAACTGGCCAATTATTAGCTCTTGCATGTGTAAGTGCAATATTTATCCGCCTCCGAGGCATGTTGGCAAGAGAAATTCATGTGGGCCTTTATTTTCGAGCTGTAAAAGATAATGCAACGGGGGCAAGGGAATGGTGAGTGGTCATTACGCGCTCACTCGCTGGCTATTCAGGAGGACTAGACCGTATCATGCGGTGATGAGAAGGCGACGATGGTGGCTGGCCGCGGGACAGGGAGGCAGCGGAGAGCCGCACAGGCCGGCGTTGGGCTGGTAGGAGGAGGCGTCGAAGTTGGTGAAGGGCGCCTGCTGCGGGATCTCTCCCGACAGATGGTTGTAGGAGACATTGAAGTTGAGGAGCCCTTGGAGCTGCATGAAGGTGGACGGGATGCTCCCGGTCAGCTGGTTCTGGTCCAGAGATATGAATCGCAGCGAGGTAAGGTTGCCCAGAGAAGCGGGAATGGCGCCGGAGAGCTGGTTGTGGTCCAGGCCCAGACTTTCCAGGTAGGCGACGTGGCCGAGCTCCGACGGGATAGGGCCCGAGAGGGCGTTGTTGGAGAGGTCGATCAAGGGTGTGATGTCGTCGGAGACTCCCGGGAGCGCGGGGAGGCGCGCGATCCACTGAGGAAAAGGGCCCGAGAGGCCGCAGCCGCTGAGGTGGAGCTCGCCGAGAAAGGGCAGGGTGGCCAGGCCGGACACGCGGTCGGCGCTCGGCCCGATGGGGTTGCCGTCGAGAGAGGCGATCCCCAGTCGCTTCAGGTTGGAGAGGTCCTTGGGCAGGCCGGTGATGAGGTTGTTGTCCAGGTACAGCTCCAAAAGCCTGGTGAGGTTGGCAGTGAAGGCGTCGGGCACCACGCCCGAGAGGCGGTTGTGGGAAAGGTAGGCGAAGTAGAGGCTGGAGAGCTGGCCGAACGAGGCAGGGATGGGTCCATCGATAGCGTTATCGATGATGTTGATGCGCTGCAGGCTGGCCATCTGGCCTATCGAGCGAGGCAGAGGGCCGGACAACTTGTTACGGGATACGTCCAGCTCTTGCAAGGCCGGCAGTTGCCCCAAGGACTCCGGGATGGAGCCGTGGAAGCTGTTTCGGCCCAGGCTCAGGGTTTGGAGCGCGGACAGGGAGCCCAGGGAAGGGGAGAGGGTGCCCGGCAGGCCCCCATCGGAGAGGTCCAGGCCTGTCACGCGGCCCGTGGCGGCGTCGCACGTGACGCCCCTCCACCCGGAGCAGCAGTTGGCCTTGGACGCCTGCGCCTTCCACGTGTCCAGGTAGCCGGACGGGTCTCCAGTCACGGCCGCCTTGAAGGCGAGCAAGGCCGCCCGGTCCTGGGCTGCGCAGATCGCCGCCCCCTCGGCCTGTTGCAACACTACGGCCCCAGCCCAGTACAGAAACGCCACTACTATAATCAACCGCACATGATTAGTCCTCCTCCGCTCGTGGACATCGGCCGGCGCCATCGTGCGGGAATTTAGTGGAGCTCGCTAATGGTTGACTTCTGTAGGTAGCCTACTGAGAGGTCAGCTCGAGTCTCAGTAGGAATATTGCTTCCCCAGCCCGACTGAGATAGCTGGAAATGGAACTTTATACAAAAGATTGTAGATAAGATATGCGCCGGTTTGAGTTGATGGAGATGAGATGAGAAATCTTGGCCCTTCCTGATGTCGATGAGAGCTTTATTTATACATGCGTAGAGCTACCCGGCATCCAGGTTCGAGCAGGAGTCCAAGTCAATGCAAGACTCTCCCGTTCAACGTCGACGATTTATCCGCTTGTCACCGCTTGCAAACGGCATGCCAAAAAGCGGCCAGCATGCGCTCCTTTCAGCACTGCTTAGATCCTCATCACTCTCACGATGACTCGTTCCCCGCGCATTAAAAACATGCCCGAGGCGTCGAAGCTCTGCGAGTCTGCCGGCCAGCTAGTACTCCAGAGTCCAGAGTCCACCTATCTGAGCAAAAGCTTCTAGAACGTAATGCATTGGGACTCCGGAGGGCTAATCCGTTCTCTTTCAGCGGATCTTATGTGAAGAGGCCTAGAGTCTAGAAAGAGGACCTTAGAACGTGAAAACTTTAGGGATAAGAAAGGTTCTAATGTTTTGAGAATAGAGACATGTTAGAAGAGTAGGCCTTTCTTGCACCGTCACATCCTATTCTATAAATCCTCAATCGATCATGCCATCTAATGATGGCCTTGACGTTTTGGTTAGGCAACCAAGAGCAAAAGTTGTCCACACACTATCATCCCCTCTCACATCTCAAAATTCGAGCCCGGCATCCACCGATAGGGAGCTTATAGTGAGTGTTTGCCTAATGCAACTTGTACTTGCTTTCACAATGTCTCATACCTTGGTTTTACCTTGCTTGTGTGCATGCAAAGGATGTGAGCCTTTTAGGTTTCTTGTATGTCTGCCATTATGACACTAGATGTGCGAAGCATGTGATGGACACATTTTCAATCAATCGGAACTTGTCACATCCAAAGCATGCCCCTTATATGTGAATACCCTTCTCCACAACACATTTTGACTTGGCTCTTAATCATCGATGCACTTGTGCTTGTTGAAGGGTGTTAAAATGTTAGATGAGTTTAGAGTGTAACATATGTTGAAATTCTCAACGTTTTAGCAATGTTCTCAAATGAAAGCTAGAATTTGGAATGAAGTCCAAAAAACTCGACCTAGCAAGCTAAAACTATTCAAATATGCAATAGTACAAAAGTGTGAGCATGGGAACAAGGAGATTTTTCCATTGTTATAGGTTGAGTTTTGTTGTAGCCATGTGTGTCTAACCTCTCTCACGTTTAGATTCTTCGAGATATTTTCCATTTACAGCAACTGTTGTCAATATCGCTCCTTGGGAGTGGCATGTGGTTGTAGGAATATAGGGATTAGGTATAGTCTGGCAACTTCAAGTGTTTATTGTAGAAACTTATTCAATAACAAAAAATATTGTGATTCTCAACAATTACAATCTCAATTCTCACTTTTTTTTGCCTTTAAGTGTTAATTTTAATAGAAATTTATTCAAGGTACACGTACTTGTGACCAAGCTTTAGAAAGAAGTGCCCAATATTTTGACAAAGCAATACTAAACTCCAAATATGGAAAGTAGACCTTCCTAAGAGCTTGCCCAAAAGATTGGATGCGCAATGCAAATAAGAAGGTGTGAAAGGTACAGCCACTTCTCCCTAAAGGAGGCCATCACAATAACATTTTTAGCAAAGTTGAAGTTGTTTCTCCTTGAGGTTTCCATCACCATAGTGCTTTAGGAAAAGTATCAGCATAAAGCTATCTCATGTGAGGATCCTATATAGTGGTCAGAGTTGTGTTGAAAATGATAGGCTCATGATGACAACTATGTGATAACTTGATGTTAAGAATGTGGCCAATAGTAATTGATGCTAATAAGGGAATCAAAAGCCAAGAGAGAGCACGCAATAAGTGACCTTGGAAATGCTCTATGAGGATGCACACCACCATGACAGCACATGGAGGGATAATGGACCGAGTTGTATCACTCAAGTTATGTTTGTTTCTATGATTAATTATACTCATCATTTTATTTGGTCATTTGATGCATCCATGATGTATTTCTTGTGATCGATGAGATGATCAAATTGTGAGGATCAATGTCGACGGAGTGTTTGGGGTCGAAAGTCTACCACGAGGGTAAAAGACAGTAGGGTGAAGGGAGATTCAAGGAGAGTAATTTATGAAAGAGAAGGGGTTCGAAGAAATAGAAGATGTAGAAGAATACTCATAGAGGTGAAGCTTGTCAATCTATTTATGCATCTTGAGAATATAAATCCCTTATAGACCAAAAATGTGCATCAAACAGTAGCTTCATCTCTATTGCTCCGACCACCAATCTAATGCTTCTGTTGGCTCCAAAAAGGGGCTAAAATACCAGGACACCTGATCAAAATTCTCCTAGATCACTCCTTCCTCTTCTCCTAGTTTGGAGTGTTGTTTGCTGCCTGTAAACTAGATCACGCGTCGCGTGATCTCGCTAATCCTGATTTTTTTATAAAATCCCCCAAAAATGGCTAAAAGCCATTTACTTTTTTTTTACATGTCATCCTATTCTAGAAGTTGTTTATAGCTTTTGAATATTTACAAGAAATAATCTCCAAAATATCAAAAATAGGCTCAACTTGTCCAAAAATCTAGTATTTTTGAACCATCCACACTAGGACACTGACACTAATAACTAATATGGCATTGACTCTCTAGATCAATAAGAAAGTCGAATGACGATGCACTCTAGAGTTTTTCACACTGTGTTCGCATAGCGGTACAACATCCACCCCCTCTTAACCTACACATCCTTTGACATGTGCCAAAGTCTTATGGATTTGCAGTGTCAAAAGAAGTATCATTTGCCATGTCAATGTCTTCATCTTATACCTCTTCTTCTTCTTCGTGTTCATGTTTAGTATCCAACTCCTTCAAATCATATGGTGAAGACTCCCTACATTTAAAGAGGTTGATACGTTTTTGAGCCACCAGTGGAATCCTTAGAGCTATCCCGTCTATCTCATTTCATGCGTAGGTAGTAGCATTATAAAAATAAACCTTACTATATATGGAACAAATCATTGCTTTTCCATCTTTCGACTAGCACTATGCTGATTTTCCAAGCTACTATCATAAACTAGCACCCAGTCCCCTTCTTGTATAGCTCGTCATAGAAGTCTATGTCACTTGTTAAACCTCTTCTTGTTCTTGATCCTTGTAGTCTTCAACTTTTTCATGGCTGTCTCAATGTCTTCAGGCCTCCTTTCTAATTGTCTAATGCGTAGGACCAGCAACTCTTCTCTATTCAAATCCTCTTCCCATGGTAGAATACTCCAAGTAGCAATAGTCTCCTCAATAGGCATGATTGGCTATTGTCCATACATTAATTGAGCAAGCATATACCCTGTAACTACACTATGAGTGGTTCTATCAGCCCATAAAGCAAAGGGTAACATTCTTGGCTACTCTTTCATCCTACCCTTGCATGACTTTGCTAATGCCTTAATGATAGGCTGATGACCTCTTTCACTTTTGCCATTTGCTTCAGGATTGTAGGCTGAAGTTAAAGCCAGCTTGATATCCAATCATAAAAAGAAGTCATGAGCCCATCCGCATCCGATTCTCCTCTATTTGCAACCACTTTACCAACACAACCATACCTACAAATTGCTTGAGTAGTCTTTGTACTAAGAGCTCGACCTTCCACTTGATTTGTCAAGTCTTCTTGTGCAAGCACAAGATATCTCATATTCCATAAACTTGTAGGCATAGTAACCAAATCAACTATCCATTTGTAATGCATAGACAATGGATAAGTCAATTGCAACCCATCCCTATGCTTTACCGTGGAATACATCCGATAGACATTGCATGATTCCACACAATTCTCCATATCTTTATACATATTCTACCACCAATACTTCTCTTTGATCTTGACAAATGTGCCCCAAACTCCCCTATATCCAACCCATAAGCTTTCATGAAACTCTTGCATCACTTGTTATTGAGAAGCCCTATCTCCCAATACATGTACTAGAGCTTCTCTCTTTTTTTTACATGCTTCCATAAATATCCATCTTTCAAGAAAAACCCATGAGCTTTTCTTTTAGTTCTTTTGAATTCAGCTTTCGATCACTTAGCCTTCTTTGTCATGAGGCTAAGATATTGGCCTATTTTCAGCCAATCATCCTCATACAACTCTTCCAAAAATTCTATTCTCACTAAAGCATAACACTGATGATGCTTTCTCTCTACTTCCCATCTCTTCTCCATGGCTGTAAGCTCTTTTCTTACTACTGAAATCCATGTTACAACAGTTTTACATGCTATATTTGCTATTATGACACCTGTATTAATGACATATGTACTTGCTATTTTCATATATGTACTTGTAGTAACAACACTTGCATACTCATTCCCTATTGTCATAAAGTCGTTTTCAGTACCTATCGCATCATTCTCTTCATCTTGCATTGGCTCTTCTTCATCTTCAATCCTTTCTCATGAAAGCATGTCAACCACGAGGTTTTCTCCACCCACAATATGCTAAAAATCAAGGTTAAGTGACTTTATTTATGCAATGCACCGTAATATGGCAATTTCAAGAGTTGAGCAATTTACCATCATGCCCAATAAAGGTAGACAATCAATCTCTACCACTACATGAGCTCCCATAAAATACACCCTATCACAATTAAGGGCTATCACTACACCCCAAAGCTCTCTTTTGACTTGATAATATCACCATTTCCATTCATTGAGGACCTTTGCTCCAAACCGAACGGCATATCTATTCCCATCAATATCATCTTGATCCACTGCCCAACCAATGCTAATTGGGCTTGTATCCATGGTGAGAATAATAGGCTGCCCATTCTCATAATTAGCTCTCTTTAGTGTTGGGGCTAAAATCAATAAGGTCTTTAACTTCTGAACTGCCTTCATATGTTGTTTACCCCACCAAAACTTTTTCCCTTTTCTCAAGACCTGATATAAACTTTCAGACACATGAGCAAAATGCGGAATCCATATCAAGTAAAAGACACATGCACCCAAAAATCTTCTTACCTCGAATACATTTGAACATGTCTCTCACATCCTGCTTTTAGCATCAATCTTTATTTGGGTGAGGGATTTCTTTTATGGTCCACACATGTGCCCAACAACTAATACTTCCTCCACTCCAAAAACCGACTTTTCTCTTGACAGAGTCAATTGTAATTCTTCAAGATGGCTCAAAATCTTGTCACAATCAGCAATATGATCAGCCATAAACCTTCTACATCCCTACTCATTCAACTCTTCATTCTTCTCATGGATATCACACCCTTTTATCGACACATCATCAAGAAAGGGTAAGGTCAACTGAGGGATATACTTCCTCAAAAATTTATGCATAGCATTCATCACATGCACCACTGATATCCCAGCTTTCTAATGCAAGCTGGAACTAATCATATCCTGAATATAAATCTTCCATCAAGTAAATTTCCTTGCCTGCAAATGCTTCTACAAATTCATCCACTATCTGGCCTAATCCAACATTCCTTATGGTGACCTTATTAACTAGTTGTAAATCCTGTATAAACCTCAAAGAACCATTCTTCTTTGGAATAGTAAACCACCAATTCAAATATGGAGCTGAAGAGGGATCCAAAATCTACATCCTGATCTTCTCATTCAAAAGCTCCAATAGCTTAGGTAAATAAACCCAAGGTATTGAAAATAGGCTTTAAATTCCATGGCACATGAGGTACTATAAAGATCACCATAGGTGCAATTATGGTCGAGGGATCAACACATTCAATTTCATCTAGCTGAAACACAAAGGCTTTCCCATGCCTTGCCAACATCTGTAAGAAACAAGCTCTTTCTGCATGCAAAAGAAAGCTTGTATCACAAATTTTCAACTTTTGTAAAATTTTAGCTGTAAATTTATGTCCTACTCCATGTGAATCCCGCAAATTAGGCTATTGAGACACTTTTTTAGTCAACCCATCACTTTCAGGTGGTAAAGGCAAAGCCACATTCTTAATCTTCTTTGCAACTATTTTGTACTTTGTATCCACCCTTGCTTCATTCTTGTTTTGTAGCCCATATTGCAGCCCATAACATTCATGCTCAATAAACTTTGAATGACTTGATACATCTCTAAAGTGTCAACATAAATAACCTTTTTTATGCCCTATTTTCAATATTAATTGCTGTAGAAATTTCAGCCACTGTATCAACATCAACCAACCGTGAAAACAGCCTTGAAATACCTTCATTTGTAGCCATCAAACCATATGTCTTCAGCTCTTTTTCAGCCCATCCTACATATTTCTTTTTAGCACTGCACATGGTTGAAATATTCTTAAAACTACGAAGACTACATGTTGTCCATTCATGCAATCCAAACACAAATACAAGTTTTCCCTTTCTTGGAGGCATAATTATCTTCCTAGAGGCACTACCATAGCCTCCACTTGCAACAATGTTGTCTAAAAATCCTTAAAATCTCGTGCATTAGGTGGCATGGGATTATCTCGCTGCCTATCATGATTGTAGGGATGATTCATACAAATAGTGAGAAATGATACCGCCTTTGTATTGTCTTTAATTCGAACCCGAGTATATGAAGAGCCATCATCCAAGGCTTTTATTCCAAGCCTTGATTTTGAAATATAGGGTTTCCCCAAAATTACCAGGTAACTACATGAATCATGCGCAAAAAATTGATATTCATCCCTAACATCTCCAATAGTCATAGGTACATTCAGACAAGCCGCATAAAGATCCCTTGATGAATTGTTTACTGCTCACATGCGCCATCCAAGATCTACATCAATCGGCCAACCTCCATTCTCATACAAGTTGTGTGCCATAACATTGATTTCCGAACCATGATCTAGGAGAGCTATGCAAGGAATCTCTCTTACTTCCACTTTAACAATTGTCTCTATTGTAGCATGAGCCCAATGCATTTGTGAATAATGATTTCTTGGAATAAAATGAGCATCTGCTTCTTCATGTACTTGGAATAAAATGAGCATCTGCTTCTTCATGTACTTGTTGATGGGCATCCCCATTATACATAGCCTTCTTTCTATGCTTATTGTTGCCCATAAGACTAATTTTAGCCACAAGCTTGCTGTCTACACTCCTATTTAACCCATTTTCAACATAAACTTGCTCCAAATCAGCATTACATGCATCATCATATTCCCACTAAAGATGTTTCTCTATATCTTTGTCAACCTACCTCAATGCTTACAAAACTTCACCATCAAACTATCTTTTTCGTTTCTGCATATCAATGATTGGATCATGAAATTCACGCTTCGCGATTCCAAGAACTTTGCCAAGTGTGAATTCCACTCTACTGCCAAGTATGCAATCTTCGAAGTCATTTTTAAGGTTTGTGGTAGTCTCAAGATCCGATTGTAACCTATAACCAAGCTGCTTACCCCTTTTCTTTACTTCGCGCTATGCATTTAGATGGGCCTAAAGAGGAAGGACTAGCAATGGCCTCATCTCTTCTTCTCTTTCCTTCCATAAGAGCTTCTTGATTATGAAGGTCAACCAAATAAGTATAGGTTGAAAATGAATCCACTGGTGCACTCCATCGTGTTTTCCCTCATATAATCTGACTTGCATCAACCAATTCAAACTTTGTTGTTTTTCCTTTTTCCATGCAATCTAATGCCTACATCCAAATGTGAGTCTTTGGGTTATTACTCGACCCTTATGTTCTACCTTAACATCCAACTTTTTGACCTTTTGCATAGATTTCTATCAAATCCAACCTCAAATCATGCATGCCTTTGATTAATTCACCCACAACATCACCTTTAAGAGCTAGACCAATAGGTATACCCGGTTGTTCTGCCATAGCCACACGTGCCTTGGTTGCAATTTCAGCCCCTTTTAAGCACTGGCAGGTGTGGTGCCTGTACTCCATCTTAATTTCATCCGCTCTCTATTTACCAATATATGCATTGCCGGTGTGGTGCCTGTACTCCATCTTAATTTCATCCGCTCTCTATTTACCAATATATGCATTGCCTTAGTTACATTAGCCCAATCTAATTTCAACCCCGTCTTGAGTGGCAGCTTCTAAATGATCAACCAGCTTCTCCTACAAGACAAGATCTATAGCCTTAAAAAATAAATCAATTTTCTAACTCTCCAATGATTGTTGCTCATCGACATCCAACTGCGCATACCAACTTTTAAATTCACGGAGCAAAGCTGTAGCAACCAACCCTTTATTGGGCTTTTCAATCCAATCTGTAAATGTCTTTTTAGTTAGCAATTCTATATCTTTCAAGAAAAAATATTCTCTCAAAGTTTTCTTAAAAGATGCCCAATTAGCATCTCTTATGTGTAACTCATCAATCCAATCATGCAATGCATGTATGGCCAAACAAGAGAAATACCGACTCCATACATACTACGCTACCCCATGAAACAACATCTTTTCTTCATACAACAGGATGAAGGCCGAAACATTTTGACCCTTAAAGTGCTTCAATTCATGTCCCACTCACTCCTTCTCCTAGTTGGAAGTGCTAGTTGCTGCTTATAAATTGCGATCGCACATTGCGTGATTTCGCCAATCCTTCTTTTTGCATCAAATCCCCCAAAAATGGCTGAAAGCCCCTTGCTTTTTTTTTGCATGTCATCCTATTCTAGAAGCTTTCTACAACTTTTGGCTATGTACAATAAATAATATAAAAAATAGGCTAAACTTGTCCAAAAATCTAGTATTTTTGAATGATCCACACTACGGACACTAACACTAATGACTAATATGGCATTGACTCTCTAGATGAATAAGAAAGCCAAATGACAATGCACTTTAGAGTTTTTCATACTGTGTCTATTGAATGGCACGACACCGGAAGTAGTAACAAAGTTATACAAGCAATAAATACATTTTATTAGCTAAGATAAACATGAAGAAAATTGGCAACTCAAAGTTTTCTAACATTGTGGGAATACTAGATGGCATCAGGTTGATGCAAAGGTAGTATGGTTTGGTTATGTTATCCGAGTATGGTCTATTAGATTGTAGCCCATGCATGTGCCCCTTGATCAAAATCTAAAATTTATTATAGACGTTGAGGGAAAGACACATTACCATGTACCATTAGATGGTGGCCGTCAACTTAAACTCATTATACCACTAGACCAATTGTCAGCTACTTAGTTGATTTGATCACTAATGTTTATGTAAAAGCTAAGTAAGCATCACTTGGATGCAACCCTAAAGATTGTGAGATATATCAAAAAACTAATATATGGGTAAGCAAGACATGGAGTTAACAAGTTATGCACATGTTGAATTGGGCATGGTTTGGTTATGTTGTCAGTATGCTAGATTGTGAGCACATGAAGGTACCAGCTGATTAGAATATGAAATTTATGGTAGATGCTACATCCATGATACATATATTACAATGTATCATCAAATGGTGAATCTCATAATAAGCTTACAATCCCTAGACCAAGTATCTACGCAATCTTTTAATGTGTATGTAAAAGCATTGGGATAAGAGGTTTTACAAAGGTTGAATTGGGAATGATGTGCCTATCATAAGAAGTCTCCTAGTGTGTTCATGGATTCAAACTTGGTAGTGGTGTATGTGTTGGAGCAATAAGAAGAAACCCTTTCTTGGTTTATCTAGCATCATTGGCTATATGTGATATAATGTGATGAAAAATCTATTTCTTATTTGGAATTTTAGATGGACATGCAAGTAAAACTTCATTTGGAAATATGAGAAATAATCAATTGTCTAGGTACCATGAGAAACTAAAAGGGATTGTATTTAAATGTCATTCTAGGAGGCCAAAAATGGACCTACTTGTGGGAAGATAGACTTGACTCATATAAACATTGAAGACCAAGTAGTAGATATATTTACTAAGTCATTGGACTTGAGTTTATCAACGGGAGTGGTAGAGTCTAAGTAGTATATATATTTACCAAGCCATTGGACTTGAGTTTATCAATGGGAGTGATAGAGTTTAAGTTTATCAATGACACATCAATTTGGTTTGATGAACACATTACTAATCTCCACTTGACTACAAGTTAGTGGCTTGATTTGTATCTTCTATCTTTATTTATGTGTGTTGAGTAAAATCCAATATGGATGGAAATCCAATCAACCTCTCTTCTTGAAAGTTTTAAGTAAACACTTTTGTTATTTTTGGTGATCCATAAGGAACACTCTTTGGAAAGGAATATATTCCAAAGGCCCATACATGGGAAAAGGACAAGCAAGTGACAATGTCAATCAATCCATGAATTGGAGAGCTAATGAGAAGTGTGTAAGGAACCTGGGAAAGAAGAGAAAGATCATGAACAAGCCTAAACCATGAGAGAAAGGCAACAAGGAAGAGGGGTGGAGATTATAATCTACAACCTCCATCTTGTGTCTATTGTAGTAGAAATTATTGACCAAGGAACTAGCTACCCAAGTTATCAAAGAAGACGAAAGATAAAAAAGTTAAAGATTTTGGGAAAACCTACAGAATGCAAAACCATCATCATTTCCTCTACAAAGACAAACTCCATAGAAAGCCTACACTATTTTTAATGCTAGTCTATGAGTTATGCAAGACTAAAAGTAGAATATTTACTTCAATTTGCAATATTTTATATCAATTCAAGAAGCGATGGATTTATGATTTTATAGGGACCATTTTTCAAACATTATATGTACTTATCAAATGCGTTTCAAGATGCTAAATTCTATTCCATATATGCACAGTGGGTTCCAACAAGGGTATGCCACTCACCCTCCTTTTCTTGCATGATGCAAACTATAGTGGCACTTATATTCATGGATGGAATAGGTTCTCCTTATAAATGTATCAATATTTTTCTTATATTTATATACCCAATCTTATATGTTGTAATTTGGCAACATCTAATATGACGAGGGCCAAATAGTGAGGGACAGCATAGTTATTATGCATGACTCTTGAAGTTTATTACGATTATTGATAGTGGACATGGTGGGGTAGTCAGGATGGGGAAATGCAATTAGAGATGGAGGAAGAGGTGAGTTGGGGAGGAAGGTGGAGAGAGTTGTGGATGGTTTTGGACATTAATATGGACATCAAGAAGATGGATGGGTGGGGGATTTCAATGGTATAGGGAAATGTCAGTGAGATGGGGTAAAATAACACCCCATATATACTTACACACCAGATGGTAAGGACATCTTTAGGGTATGAATTTTTTGTTTTCTATTAATAACAATAAGGGGTTTCTAGCATGATTTCCCCCTGGTGGTTGTGCATCCTAGCCCCTCTACCTCCACCTCCACCTCCACCCCTTGATCCCTCTACCTTTGTTATGTTTGACTCCACCTTGACATTTATCACATATACCTTCCATCACCATCACCATCTTCCTTTCAACTTCACATCAACCCTCTTGAACCTTGAACCCTTTAACCCATTGATTCACCACCTCTAGGGACCTTGCATCTCCATAACTCTTCATTCGTCGCACACCTTCACATTAGTTTCAACCTCCTCTATAGCCATGGTTTCAACATCCCTTGAGCTTTAAATCCCAAGCCACATGCCATCCTTATTTTCACCACATGCCTTCTATCTCCACACACCTCTAAAACCTCCATCCATCAATATTTATGATATTCACCTTTATGTCATAAACCATCCATGTCTATCTCCACCCTCCTCTCCAACTCACCTTGACCTCCATTGGCAATTAAATTTTCAACTTCATCACTTCTCCATTTTAGCATTTCTAGTATCAATGATTCTAATAGACTTAAATAGCCCTACATAACTATTTGACCCTCATTATATAATGTGTTGCCAATTTACAATTATATGTAAGATTGATACATATGTAAGAAAAACATATCCCATCCATGGAACTAACGGCTACTATAGATTGGATCATGTAAGCAAAAGAGAAAAAGTGGCATATCCTTATTTGTGATGGAAATAACTTTGCATTTATGTAATAGAAATTGACATGTTGAAGCCCATTTATTGATAAGCACTACATAATATTTGAAAAATGGTTCTATAAAGACATAAAATCCATTGCTTCTCAACTTTCCATAAAATTTGATATTTGAAGCAAATACGGTTCTTTTGGTTTTGTGAAACCTCAAAGATTACCATAAAAAATGGTGGATGCTTTATGTTGAGTTTGTCTTTGTTGAGGAGGAAATGGTGATGTTTTGCATATTCTTTAGGTTTTCCAACATTTTTTATATTTCTATAGCTTTCATATTATTTGATAGCTTGGATAGTGAGTTCTTTGGTAACATTAGGAGAAATATGGGCTCTCTTTTTTGCCCCTGAAAGAGTGAATTTAAAAAAAATGCCTAACCAATGAGGGATCTGGGATTCCAAATTCATGGAAGATGAATATTTTAGCCATATCTTGGCCAAATCTTCCCTCAATAATAAAATAAGGGAAAATGTGGGAAATACAAGGCTCTAGATTCTTAGTTTGTGATTAGAATTTTCATTTTCTCATTTTTTTTAATGTTTGACTTTTCATATCTCCCATTTTTAATTTTCCCCTCTTTCTTATGCAAAAGTCAAATTTATCATTTTTCTTTCCTTGCTTCTTCTTTCGTGATGAAATTTTATAGCCTCATTATTGCTTGCCATATTTGTAACCCTATGAAATTTCATTGCCTCTACACACAAACACAGAGTGAGTTTCACATGTTTTATGATAGTAGAGTTTATTCTACAAAAGGCTTGAGATTTTGTTAACAACAATTTATAGGTATATAGTTCTCTTCCATGGATGTTCTATGGTTAAGTTTTATCTCGTTTGGAAAAAAAACTATGTAAGTTATGTGCACACTTTGACATGAACTTTCTTTTGCTTTAGTACTCTAAGAGTCTCTCATACTCAAGAACAATGATATTTTAAACACTCAACTTCTTCTTCAATATCTTTGGGTTTCTCTGTAATAAGCAAAGTTAAAAGTATGTTGTCTTGTTTTTTTAATGCTCCATAGTTAAATTTCGTCTCGTTTTGGACAAAATCTATGCAAGTTATATGCATACAAAGCTTTCCTTTGTTTTGGTACTCCAAGAATCTCCCACACTGAAGAATAACGATTTTCTAAAAACTCAACTTCTTCAACATCTTTGGGCCTCCCTACAAAGAGAGCCACATGTATATTGTAATTTTTTCTATTTCTTCATGGTTAAATTTCAACTCATTTGGACAAATCCTATGTAAGTAATATACATGCTTTGACTTTAGATTTATTTTGGTTTGTACTCTAAGAATCTCACAGTGAAGGAACAACGATCTTGTAATAACTCAACTTATTGTTCAACATATCTAAGCTTCCTTGTGAAAAGAAATATAAGTGCAATGTCCTTTTTTAAAAACTGCTCCACGATTAAGTTTCATTGCATTTGGAGAAAACATTTGCAAATTATGCATATTCTGAGTTAAACTACATTTTCCTATTGTATCCTAGGCCTCCATCTACTTATCTAATTAAGTCCTACAACATTTATGTGTGACACTTAAAATCAGATTCCTTAACTAAATATTTCAAGGAACAGGGTTCGTTCGCATAATTTATGGCACAACA
The DNA here is from genome assembly GCF_053477565.2 of Lygodium microphyllum. Lineage (NCBI taxonomy): Eukaryota > Viridiplantae > Streptophyta > Polypodiopsida > Schizaeales > Lygodiaceae > Lygodium > Lygodium microphyllum. Next base: position 69,520,609 of record NC_141160.1, read on the forward strand.
TGAATACAGAGCAAGCAGTCCTTTTGGCAAACAAGTTCTTTAACTTATCTTCAAGTTAATCTTTGTCTCCTGTCCATCCAAGAGAAATTATACATCCCTTCAGCCTTGTAGAAGTACACGATCCAAACCACATGGCACCATAATTTCCATCCATTATCTAGAATAGGATCTTCCAACGCCACAAACCTTGGGCTCACGATAGTCTTCAAGTCTGTTTCGGACTAGGCAAGGGGTGTCCAAAGCTCCACCTGACCCCAAGTGGCCTAGGAGAGTGAGACACAATTTCTATGGTTGGCCTTTTCACCACTCGACCTTCGACTTATGAATTGAGCAATGCCCTTTTCGAGTTAATCCGCAATGCGATCTTGGAGATGATCCACCCGTGCAAAATATCCTTTCCTTAATTAATCCAATTAAGGATCAAGCACAATCAAGGCAAACACCCCAATATCATATTTCAAGAAATCATTCTTTAATCCCATGGTAATTTTCCATCACAGACCCCACCATGAATTTACCATCAATCACAAGCACTTGGAATAGTCATCCAAACCACAAACCACAATCAGTTGAATGTAAACACATTCAGGATGTTGTTTAATCACTCAACAAAACCAATTGTATTTTTCCAGACAATGCAAGAATCGACGCAATAACAATTCCATCGCATATTCGCTCTCCCCCTTGGGATCTAAGCGATTCCATGCAAAATTTAGTTAACACTCCCTTCCTTCGACTAAGGCATATGTTAAGGGTTCAAACATTGTACATGATGTAAGTTCTATAGGTCACTTACATTGATCAATAACCCAACCTTGAATTGGATTGGTGGAAGTCGTAGTTATCAGACGGATCTCAAGATATCTTAGTTTTAATTCTTACGATTAATTTCTTGTACTAGCTCTCAATCAAGCCATGAAGCAAATAGGAAATTATTCCCAATACATCAAGCATGTTATAGGCATAATGTGTAAATACTTGATAAGATAAGTGTTAGATGATCTCGAGTAACTAGACTCCAACATGCCTTGCATTGAGCTAGAATCTAGGTTTTCTTAATATTTAGGCTCTTGGGCTAAGTAGTTTTGAAGTATCCAAACTTTAAATTAGGACTTTCTTTTCACGATTCTCAATGTTATATTCTTTTAGCAATTATGCCATTTGTAACCCCCTTGACTATGCTTTAACCTAGCACTTGTATAGACAATCGGTTAATGACATTCTTTTAACGACTATACCATTCATAACCCTTGACTAATTCTTCCTTGTAATTGCTCTATTAGTAAATAAACTGTATGCAACTAAGTTGGGTTAAAAGGAATAATCAAAATGCCAATCATAACAATAGGAATAAATTCAAGAAACTCCTTTACATGAATTCGTGCACATGCCGAAGCGATATAGCCTATGACTCATGAATATAGAAGATTGCAATTAGTAACTGGGTATTCGGAGATGAATTATCTATACACAACATTGTATGCACATTAACTGTAATGCCCTAACCAGTGGATCCATTGTTGGATGCGGGATTACCATTGATGCGTGCCTCCCTCACTTTGGGAGCCATACCTTTAGCCTATAAATCTCTCTCTCCCCCCCTCTCTCTCTCTCTCTCATCAAAGAGAATAGCGTGTCAGGGCGACTCTCTTCTATTGTGAAAGGGGAGGGAGGAGATAAACTTGCAGAGATGAGGCTAAGGGTAATCACATTTGGTCACCCTCTAAGGAGGGGAAGAGAAGGAGATCCTTAGAATATTCCTCCTTTCTCTCTATCTCTCTCACCCTCTTTAACCCTCCCTCTCTCTATCACACACATACACACACACACACACACTCTCTCTCTCTCTCCCTTCACCTTTTGTTTCTCTCTCTCTCTCTCTCTCTTTCTCTCTCAGTCAGCAGTAGGGGGGGGGGTTTACAAGGGGGCAAAAGGGTATTTTGGGGGGGGGGAGGGACGTGGGGAAAAGGTGGAGTGGTGGCGTCTCCATCACTCACAGATGCATGTCAGCAGTCTGCGGAGGTGGCTTGGGGAGTGGCAGGCCATGTGGCCTCCTCCTCGCAATCATCGACATTGCCTTCTTCTCCTACTTCGTCATCATCATCCTCGTCCATATCGGCAACTTATTTTCCTTCCTCCTTCACATCGGCGTTGTCGTCATCCTCCCTTCCCTTCGTCAGTGTCATCTCCTCCACATCATCCTTGACTTCCTCCTCTTCGTCAGCTTCCTCTTCCTTTATTTTCCCCCACCACATATCGGCGATGATAGAGGGGGGGCAGGGTCTTCATAAATAGAAAAATGATTGCATTAAAAGAGGCCTTAAAGGCAAGGTAAGGTAAAGAAAGCCTAAAGACCTATATGATGAAGAAAGGGAGAACCGTATGGCTCTAGAAGAAATGTGTGCCTTCAACTCTAAGGAAAATAGATTGGAGTTGGGAAATGAGGAGTTGAAGAGGCAAAGAGAGAAAGCAAGAAAAGAGCTACATGCAACAAAAACACAAAAAGATGAAGGGGCTATGAAGAAGTTGGTGGATTTGCATGACCAACTTCACGTAGCTGTCCATGAGGAAGAAATCCTAAAGGAACAAGTAGAGTGCTAGGACAAAAAAAAAGAGAATATATTATGGTGAGAGCAAGAGTAGGTAATCGCCACCCTAGTCCAATACGAAAAGAGAGTTTTGGTGCAGATGAAAGAGAAGGCAGAAGAATGAGCAGCTAAGAATGAGGATAGAGTTAAAGACTTAGCTTACCGACTGGCCCATTTAGAGAGTGAATGTGTCATAGTAGCGGAAAGCACTATTGCAGAAATAGAGATAGGGATGCTGGAGTAGAAAAAAACCTTTTTAAACACAATACTAAATGTAACCGGAGCCCCAAGAGGAACACCAAGGAAAAGGGGATTCTATTGCAAGAAAATCTATCTTATAACATCAACAAGCTTTTATTTCATTTTTTGGATGACCAAAACAAAGAAAACAACAAATCTTCACGCAGCATCATAGTAGATATCTCCCACGGATTTGATAGAATCAACCATAATCTTCAACATCTTCATAGAATCCATCAATAGAACAAAGAACACAAAATAATACACTGTCTTTGAATGGAAATCAATCACATAATATTCAACTTTAATGTCTTCATAGTTTTCTATTTCAATCTCTCATATATAGTTACACTGTTTTGATAGAATTGACTATCTCTGGCTCTCTCTCTCTCTATATATCAATAGTACATCATATCATCACTATAATACTCTCATAATAACTCTCAATAATCCTTCTTAGGTCATGGATGCACCTCCCAAGAGGTATGTCTGATATGAAGAGTCATCGGAGCCACTACAGTGTCTTTTCACAACTCACTACTGTCACTGTCACTTCAGTCTTCTCTTTAGTCTTCAACAGCTGCTTCTTCCACTTGTTTTAGCTCTTTTGAACTTAGATTCATCCCTTCCAAGAGTTAGAAAACTTTCCCAAAGTCACACATACATTCTACAGAACACTTAGAGAAGGTCTACAGAACAGTTACAGTACAATACCAGAGCAGCTACAATACAGTTACAGAGCAGAGATAGAGCAGAGACAAAGGCTCTACAGAAGGTCTACAAAGGGTTACAGAAGGTCATAAGAACCTCATAACTCATACTAAAACCATTCCAAACTATCAAAAACTATTCAATAGGCTTCCAAAAGATCTCAATCTTCATCAATCATCAATCCATGCTTCATACAGAAGATAATCAGAACAAAATAGAAGCTATATAGAAGGTATACAGAACCAATCAGAACCTCAACAGAACCTATCAGAACATCACAGAGCTTCATATCTCTACTAAGAATCATCATGAACTTCCAAAATATAATCAATATCATCCAAAACACTCTCAAACACTTTCATTAACAACCATACATCATCCATCAAAAATCAATCATTTAGACCTCAAAAACAACAAAAATTAGTCAAAATTTGAGTCTTTTTCCACTCTCAACATATCCCCACACTTAGAAAGGAAGTGTCCTCGCGACCTAAGGAAAAGAAGAATATAAGTTCACTAAAGAGATAAATTTTATCTTCCGTAGGATCTTCAATGGTCTCGCCAAACCACGACCCCAATTTATCACTTGTATCTGATAGAAAATACTACTAAAGAAAAACTTCCGTTATTCGTTAACTCATCTGATTAATCATTTAAAAGTCATAACAACTTTGTAAAGGATATGAGAGGTTGTTCTTCAGCTTTCCACCATAGGCTTTCCATCCATGATCACCATCAATAGTTTGAAAAGAGCTCTCGAACAAATTATTCTCAATCTACACGAACCCATCACATACAATTATTACAACACACACAAACACTAACACAACAATCTAAACGACACCTCCAAAAAGAGATATATATATCATTAAGAATCATCCAAAATACATGGCAAAGGCATCAATGAAGGTGATCCCTTTTAAAGGCTTGATGGTTTCGAAAACGATTCATGGAGAAGGACTCATCTACAAATGTCTTTGGAGGATTTTGAAATAACTGAAGGCAGCACATCCTTTCTAGCAAAACAAGGTATCTGCTAGGTAGACATAGGGCATGAAAATAGAGGACATCCAACTGTTGGGAATCAATGTTCACATTGACATTCATACAAAGCTTTGGAATGGCCTTTTGATCATTATGGAAATGCCTATGCATGTATGCTAGATACCAAGCAAAATGAGTTGTCAGTCTCAGTGAAGGATCTAGAGATTGTGAATATTGGTGAGCAAAATGGAGGTATTTCTGGTATGCTTGACTGGCAGTTGTCCAATCCCTTGTAATTATTGGCCAGTTTATCTGGGGTCCTGTAAGAGAATCAGTCGAGCTCCATCCTCTTCTTCTGGGAATCTGCTGATCAAATCCTTCATATTCACTAACCAACTGAGGGGGTTGAGAAATAGAAGTAGCAGGAGATGGAAGTGGAATAAGTAAAAGAGGATGAAGAGATGGGTAGGCAAAATCATAAAAGGAGGAATAAGATAAAGAAGGAGTGGTTGAAAATTTAAGGGAATCTGTTAGGAAATGTGTTAATTGATAAACAGGAAAAGTAGAATGTATATGGATAGATGGTGAAGGGCATGGCGAAGAAGGGGAAAAAACTCTATCTTCGGTAAAAGAAAAGTACGTAAATATAGGAATTTGAGGAAAAGATTGAGGTTGGAAAATGAGAGGTAAGATAGCTGCTAAATTGGTTTGATAAAGGGAAAGATAGGTATCATAACAATGAGCCATTTGTTGATAGTACAATAGGCTAGGAACATAGGGACCTAAAACAGATCTTCTCTGATAGGCATCAAAAAAGGTTGAATCAAATGGATGGTTTTTGGAAAGATGAGCTAGGAGATCCACCCTCAGTTGGTTAGTGCTCTACACATAGGTAGAAGCTGTATTCTGACGTTGATTTAGGACCACAGAATCAATCATTGAATGCCATGAATTGCAAGGGCAAGTAGCCACTTTTGAAGAATAACACTAGAACATGTCATCTATCCGCAACTCCAAATAGTTGACATACAAAACAACTTGCAAAACCACGTCCCCCACATACCAAGCCATATCTACTCCATCTGGAATTAACAGGTCACCTCGTAGATACATGTAAGACAACAACATGGTATCCGTCGTCACAGAATCTTCAAACACCATACGGGCCACTTCTGTCAGCAACTCAGGAGACCAAGCTCCACTTCAACCATCCTCTGGAAGAGTAAGATCCATCGTTGAAAGCTTCATATAAAAGGCCAACTTTTGCAATTGATAGTGGACAAAGAAAGAATGGTCCGGAGGAACATACTCCTGAAAGTGCTCAAATATCGACCATAGGAAATCCATCCTGGACTGTAATCTTTCCACTTTATCTTGGAACAAAGGATAGAAGGTGACCTGTCTCTGGAGAACTGCCAAGTCCTGCTTAGAGATAGAAGGAATAATAGGAACACTGGGGCTTGGAGGAACAGACCGTGACTGCGTTAGTTGGTCTTGCAACTGCTTGATTTGGGAAGCTTGTGATTCCACTGTATTATGAGTAGTCTGTAAGGCTGAGAGTTTTGCATCTAAAAGAGTTTGAAACTCTTGAGCTTCTTTGGACATTCTCTCCTTCTCCTCTGAGACTTTAGTGACCTCTGATTGAGCTTCTGTTAACTGAATCTTCAAAGAAGATATTTTTTCTCTCTGAATCTCAATCATTTGGGTCTTCTGCTCCATCTGCTTAAACAGATCTGCAAGTGTATCTTTAGCAGAGGTTAACTCTGAGGTTGCCTTATGCAACTGTTCTTTGGACTGCATCAGTTCTTCATAGAAAGAAGCATACAGCTGTTGAACACAAGCTGTCACTGAAAGTTCAATCGAACTCTAGATGCCATTACAACAGAGGAATGGAATAGCATCTCCCGACACTAAACTGTTCAGTGAAGGGACTAATATGTCCAAGGAACCCTCTCTATGTGCCTTGAACAAATTGTTACATGTGAGGTAAGCAGGGAGGTCACTGCCAGATGTAGCAGGAATTGTGACTGAAGGAAGAACTAAAGGAGTTTTATCCGCCACACACTTCAAGCGCTTTCGTTGAATGACCAGTGGAGAAGGAGAATCAAGATCCTCTATGTCAATAAGTTCTGACTCTTCTGAAGGTGGAGGGGGAGGTACTGGATCAAATGGAGGAGGTAATAGCACACCCTTCTTTAGGCCTGAGTATGTCAAGAAAGCATACAAGTAGAAACCATATGTGACATTTGTGACATTTTCTCTGGTTACTTTGACAATATGTTGGTCCATCTTTGTAAGCAGATAAGTACTCCAATCAATAGCCACCCCTTTTAACACCATCCTGAAAGCTGTAAAGAGCTCTTTGGACAAGTAATGGGATGGTGTTTTGGCAGGCATAAACCTGTCTTGGAGGAACTGGCAGACTAACTTCTAAAGAGGATCAGTGATCATGGAAAAAGATACGCCTGAAGTGTTGATCACTTTCTTGACATCAAGAATCTCTTTGATCTGCTTCTGTAACAACTTGAAAATATCATCGTTAGAGAATAATTGTCTAGCTGTAATAAAGGGCTCTCCTTTGTAGAGAAGAGACAAAGCCTTCCCTAACCCTCGGGGTGCCAATACCATGGAAGCACCATGAACCAAGCCCGACTTCTTGCTATATGATGCAATAAATTCATCACACAGGGATGGATCATCTGGAATCAATGGGAATGAAGCAGCCACCAAAGTCGCAAGTCCGGCTTTCGCTATAGGCTCAAAAGCCAATAGGGAAGAATAATCCTTACTGATCAGTGGGACATACTGGATAGGAGGAGGAGCGTGAGATGCCATTCATATGGAAAACACACACACAGACAATCACAAAGAATGCCTGCAAAACAACCAAAATGGCTATAAAAAAGAAATCAATCCAAATAAGGACACACATACAGACGTAGCTAACCAATTTACCACCCCAAATAACCCACATCCTAGAAAAAATTCGGCATGACCTCTACATATATGCGACTGAAAACTTCATGTGATGCAACAAACAAGCACCCAAAACCCCATATCAGGCAAGAAAGAAAAAAAGCTACAAACTACACCCGTAATCGTAGCACATAAACAAACTATAATACCAAAAAAATGTAAATCAAGACTTGACCATAACCTTGACCAACAATTTCAACTTAAAGGACTTTATGCGCCCATCCCACAAAGTGTGTTTATTTAAAAAAAGAGAAAAAAGTGCAGTGAGGGAAAATTATTTTAATGAAGGGTTCATTTTAAGAAATTATTAACAATGGGTGACATTTTATTAGGTTATAAACCTTAATAAGAAAATGGTGGCTCCTTCTTAAAATTTTAATTACAAATTATTAGGGTAAAACGGTGCTTTATCAAAACCCGGACTACGATTCCCAGACTGGGGTCTCTAAATGAAAATTCATTAATTAGAAAGTAATGGTAATGTGGAGCACTTTTTTGCCAGCGCGTGCTTTGTTGTGACGGCTGGTTCATTTTTATTAAAAATTAAGGTGCCTCTTAAGCGCACGTAGCACGTGCAAAGTGAATGGTTCGTTGATTTTTAATTATTAGAAATTGTGCGTTTAGCGTGAATGCGCGTGAAAGAGTATTTGAATAAAGTTTATTTTAGCAATTAATTGTGGTTAAGGGATAATGAAAATAAATAAAGCTCACAAAATAAATACCTGGTAGGGGTGTGTATGCAATAGACTGAAGGCGCACCGAGTGGTCCCCCAAATGCAAGGAATCCAATCAAACAAAAACAAACATCACTAACTGGAAAAAATAAAGCACCTTGATGTTTTTATTTTATTTTATTTTATTATTAATTTATTTATTTGTGGTTTTTTTTCAATTTTATTTTAGGTGTATTTGTATTGTGTATATTATTTGGTTTTATTTATTTGTTTTTTCTTTTTCTTTTTTGTTTGTTAATAATTAAATCAGGATATATGACACATGAATATATTATGAAGTGCAACAGTGAACTTTGAGCAATCTAGCGAGTGTCAAAAATGTGTGTTAATTCATCCATGATTTTTCAGCTGGTTTTTAGAATTTAAAATAAATTTTTATAAAGTGAAGTATTAAATTTAGGATTTTTGGCTTTGAATAATATTTTTCCATTTATGAAAGCATTTTTATTTAGAAAATTAGTTGCAAAAGGGGCAAGGGGGTTTGTGGAATTTTTGGATTTTTTTTTGAATTTATTTCTGAATTTTTACTAATTTTTAATGAATTTTACTCATTTTATATGTAATTTTAAAGGAATTTTCAAATTTTAAATTTTTTGTAATTTATTTTTTTCAATTTCCACCTTAAAAATATTCCAAATGATTTTAGCAATGTTGGTAAATTTTCAAAAAAAAAGCACTTTTTTGAATTTTAAATGAATTTTAGGAATTTTTATGTATTTTATGTTTATTTTTATGTATTTTGCGAGTTGGAAAATAAAAGGCGGTACCCAGGCTGCGTGTGAACAACGAAGAATGACTACGTGTGAATGGTTAACTGCAATAGTCCACCACATGGACAAGTCGCAAGCGCGTCAAAAGTGCATGAATACCCGCTAGCACACCCGTACACATCGGGAAAACAACGGGGGAGAAAGGGTAGGAACGGGGGCTGACTGAGTAGATTAAGTGAATTAAGTGAGCTTAATTAGAGAAAGTTGATTAAGTTAATTTAGTTGAGTAAATCAATTAGGTTAGTTAGGTGAGTTGAGTTTATTAAGTTAGGTTAGTTAGGTCAGTCTAGTTAATTAGGTTCATCTGGTTAATTAGGTTAGGCTGGTTAACTAGGTTAGTTTGGTTAACTAGGTTAAGTAAGTCTAACTAGGGTTGGTTAGGTAACTAGGGTTAGTCAGTCTAACTATGGTTAGGGTAGGGTAACTAGGGTTAGGGTCATCTAACTAGGGTGAGATTAGGGTAACTATGGTTAGGGTCATCTAACTGGGGTGAGAGTAGGTTAACTATGGTTAAGTTAATTAACTATGGATAGGTTAGGGTAACTATGGGTTAGTTTAGGTTGACTATGTTTAGGCTAGACTAACTAGGGGTTAGTTAGTCTAATTAGGGTTAGGTTAGTTAACTAAGGTTAAGTTAATTAACTAAGGGTTAGTTTAATTCACTAGGGTTAGATAATGAACTATGGTTATGGAAACTAACCATAGTGGTTAGGGTGGTTGGAGTGGAGTGGGCCACCAGAACGGCGAAGGAGAAGGAGGAGGAGGAGGAGGAGACTGCGGGTGGCGGTGATGTCCACGAAGGCCGACGAGGGCGACAGGGGCTCCACGGCGGGTGGTAGGCGATAGAGGAGGAGGAGGAGGAGGAGGAGGAGGAGGAGGAGGAGGAGGAGGAGGAGGAGGAGGAGAAGACTACAGGTAGCGGCGCTATCCACGAAGGCCGACGACGGCAACAGGGGCTCCACGGCGGGTGGCGGGCGACAAGGGCTCTGGCGGGTGGCAGGGGGATAGGGGGATAGGGGCAGGGCGGCCAGAGGAGAAGACGGCCGAGGGGGGGAGAGAAGAAGGAGGAGGAGTGTAACCTGTCCACTAGTATTATCCAGGACACGTCTTAGCAGTCCATCGAAAAGGATGTCTAGAAAGCTCCGCCCGGCACTCCCATGGAATGTTACGGGGTTTGCGATCTAGGGCTTTCCGCGTCTGCCACGTGGCGGAAGTATTCTGGTCGTTCCTACTTAGGATCGATCGGAATTAGGGTTTTCCTAATTGGTCATTTCCTAACAGCAACTAGCGTCGGACCTAAGCGAACTACTTTACGCAGAAACGCCAGGTCCAAAGCGGATTCACGCTGCACTTGGTTCAAAGAGAATGGGAAACGAGAGGGATACAAAGCTCAACCTCTCTGCCATAAGGCATAGTCCCATTCCGTTCCCCTAAAACAGCGTAAATCGGTTAAGACATACTCTAGGTCAGCGCTTTTGTTGTTCGTGTCCTTTGACGATTATCCCGCTGTTCTTCGAGATTTGAGAAAAGTTCCCGGCCAACCGGGACCACCCAACCGTAGGACGGACCCATGGCCCATCCTCTGCACTTTCCTCGGTTTGTTTTAGTTAGGTAATTATCTAACACATTAGTTGGGCATGTAACAATCAGCTTCTTTAATTAAGCCATTAAGCACTGGTTCCTTCACGTAATCTTATCACGTGACATAGAAAAACAATTTCAAACAAGTTCTTTATTAACATATCATCATATTTATCTTTGAAATACAAGGAGTTCCGCCCATAGGCTTGTCCATAATCCGCCCAAAGGCTATCTAGTAATCCACAGGGATCACTATTCCAAGTTTCCGCCCGTAGACTAGTATGTGGGCCTCGAGATCCCATCCTGAGTTACGTTAGCCTCTTGTGCAGGACCCGGAAGACGAGGGATTTACGGCTAGAGCCCCCCTGGCACCCAAGCGTCCTCCTGCTCCAAGTAGTGCTCAATGGAGAGACCTCTCGCGGCGGGTTCGGTCCACGTCCCCGGCGCGGTCAACAACCCCCTTGGTTAGGGTCAGACAGGCAGTCGGGGGTAACTGAAGTTGCCTCTCCCTTCAGGCCTTCAACCTGAAGTATAGATATTCATTTAATTTGTAATTCATAAATCAAACAGTGCTCTAAAATCTCTAGCAATCACAAACATTTCCATTAATCGATCTTGTTGTTGGCAAACTGCTAAGGAAGGAATATTTCATTTTGAATGCATCTAGCACTCGATCCGGGGTGCCTTGCAACTTGGCAAGATCCTTTATATTCTGGGTTAGGGCATACCCTATTAACCCAACTTGGTCAACCCTAAAGTTCATTGGATACTTTAGTTTCCGGTTTTTTTTTAACCTTCCTTACTTAGAAGGATATCAAAGAATACATCCTTTTGCAAGATAACTTGCCTACGGATCTGCCATCCTTGTTGGGGGTATTTAATCTTTCTTCTTGTGAATCAATCACAAGACCATATGACTTCGTACTTGCTGCGCAAGTCTTGCATCGTAATATGTGATGAAACAATCCGTTTCAGTTTCTTTAAGCTGACGTTTGTCAGACCCAGGGTCTCCTAACTTTTATTATTTCCTTTAAGAACTCAGGGACAAACCCTAGTTCTTTTATGTTTACGATTTACTGACCCTACAATCAGGGAATGTAGGCAAGTATTTAAGGTATAAACGTTTCTTGGATTTTAAATCATTCCCAATGAATATTTTGCAGCATAGGTATTTCTAAGTTTATATTAATTTGGTTAACTTTTAGAAGGTAATATCGAGATCACTTCCGCACGATTTGTTAACTATGTGTCAATTGATTTTTCAATCCTAAACTTTATTGATTTGAGATTAGGTAAATTCAATTAATCTTCCTTTTTCCTTGCGAACAAAACTCACCAAATAAGCAATCTTTTCCTTGCTAAGTTATGAAGTTATCAATGATAACTTCCTAGAGTTTAAGCAATGTAAGAAACCTTTCATGAATTGCACCTTCCATGATGATTCGTTGTAAAAAGAATAGGGGTTAATAGTGCAAGATGCAGATTTATACCTTCTAGACTTAACCAAAGTATACTACTTTAGTGAGTAAATAATCTTGCTCATAATTCGTTTCAATGCATAATGCTTTTTTTAAAAGGAAAACTATGTTTATACTTTATTTATTTTGTATGTTTAATTAAACTAAATTCCTTCGTCGTAAATAACTAGGACAAAATATATCTTATCCCTAACAATTCATCTTGTACGATTAAATTAAAACCGATATAAAATTAAGAAGGAAAAACCTGGGTTTGGGGTGAGATATCCACATGGATACCGGGAGATGACCCTCCTGCAGCTACTCCTTGAACTTTCTTAGGCGGCATCGCAGTTGTAGTCCTTCGAACGTGGAAGTAGCTTTACACTCCTTTTTGGAATTCCACCGTCGCTTCAATACTCTTCTTCTCTTTTCCGAGGCAAGGAATCTTTAAGGGATTAACCACGAGAAGGGGGTAATAAGACCTTTAAGGTCTTAATTTTTTCGGAAGGGCAAGATTTACAAAGCCTAAAGAAAAAGCCCTATAGGGATTTATACACGGTGAAAAGGGTGTGTGTGAGTGTGGTTTCAAAAACATATGAAGGCCTTGGGAGATCTTTGGGCACGGGAGAGAAGGGTATAGGAAGGGGGATTCTTGGAGAGGCTTTTAGGACACGGGGTGGAAAAGCCTTAGGGGATTAAAACCGGGGTGAAAGGGTAAAAGGGGAAAGGTGAAGGGTGAAGGGCTTATAACACGGGGGGGTTTTAGGTGGGAATTTCAAGAAGAAGGGATCAAGGTGGAAATTTCAAAAAAAAGAAACTTGGGTGGAAGTTGCAAGAAGAAGGGGACTTACGTGGAACTTGCGAGGGAATGGGTGCTTAAATCTCGGGTGGGGGGCAGGGGGGGGGGGGTTATAAACCCACTTGGAGAAGGCTTGTGGAAGCCCACAAGATAGGATTAAGGGGCTTGCAATATGAAAGGGCTTATAGGACCCTAAGGCATTCTAAGGGGGAAAAGACCACGGGGAGGATTTTTAAATCCCGAGGTGGCCACATGGACACAAGCCTTAAGGGAGCCCCCTTATGGAAGCTTCCAAGGAAGCTTCTATACCTCAGAAGCTTACGTGGAAGAGGGAGGAAATTTTCAGATTAACGTCGGGGGTGGGGGGGGAGGAGGAGGGGGGGACACTTCTATTCATGATGAGGAGGATTTTTGATGGCGGCAGCGCCAATGTGTTGACTGGTTGGCGGCAGGGCGGCTCCTCCTCAACAGCAGTTCAGTGGCGGCGCCCCTTCGTGCTCTACGGCAGCGATGTTGTCACTCTCTCCTTCCCTCACGGCAGTTAGGCGGCGTTTTGGCATCAGGCGGCAGCATTTTCTTCGTCTTCTATCCCTCCTCCTCCTCCCAGTAGCCTACGGCCCTCCCTCAATTATATAGGGGAGGGGAGGGAATCCTCCCTCTCCTATGTGTTGCATCGCATGGCCTTATCCCTCTACGAGCTCCACCGAGGAGCTTCAGCGCCCATTCTATTCGTCCCCCTCCAGCACGACTGTCTGGGGGGGGGAATAAGAAAAAAAATTTGTGTTTATCGAAAAAAAAATTAATAAAATTTGCCTTATCATTATCCCCCTTTCCTATAAGGGGTAGTTCACACGAGAAAGGAGATTAAGAACTTTACAAGGAGGGAGATGAAGACGGGGGAGGAGGAGGAAAATGAGAAGGGAGAGGAGGGAGAAGAAGAAGTGGAAAGAGAAGAAGAAGGAGGGTGAGGAGATCAGACGACGCGGCAGCCAACACCGACAGGTAAGGTAGTTAGGTTTTTTTTTAAAAAATAATTCTTTTCTTTGTGTTTTCTCTTTTCTTTTATCTTTTCTTTTGTTGTTGCTGTTGTTTGTTGTTTTTTTCTCTTCTTTTTTTTTCTCTTTTTTTAATTTTTTTTCTTTTTTATTTTTCTTCTCTTTTTGTTTCCTTTTTGTTGTTTTGCTTCTTTTTTTGTTTTTTTTCTGCTTGTTTGATCTCTCTTGTTGTTTTTTTTCTTCTTTTTTTTCTTTTTTGTTTTTTCTGTTTCTTTGGTTTTTTTCTTTTTGTTTTTTGTTTTTTTTTTGTTTTTTTTCTTTATGTTTGAAAAAATAAAAATAAAATAAAAAATAAATAAAAGATGGGTGGGCAAAAAAAAGGCATCCCCATCCCGTACGCATACGCGGACAGGGGTAAAAAAAAATTGCAATGATGGGATCAAATGGGGCAGGGACGACGATATGCAAACCACAGATGCCAGGGGGCGTCCTCAAACGCGTAAACCCAGAAACAGGTGTGTTCACGCATGATACGAGAAACACGGTCACACGAGAAAAAGGAAGAAAAATTAATAAAACCCGAACCATGCGTCGGATCGAAAGATCATAAAAAGGAAAAATGTGCCGGGAGACGAGGGAAAAATGATGGAAACGTGCAACATGGGCTCTGGGGCAAAATCAGGGTGTGCACATGGGAAAAACACAAAAAACAAGCCCGAAAACAGATACGAGTATTAATATTGAAAAATTTACGTGTCGGAATGAAGTGCAAAAAGAAGGAAAATTAAGCAGAACAATGTGTCCAACAACCCTATCACAGAAAACAAAGTTTCGATCGAGATAGGATGCATTCACATGGGAAAAACCCCAAAAAATAGACTCGAAAATTAATACGGGAAGAACCATGCACCCGAATAGAGGACTGTAAAAAGGAAAAATGTCCGGAAGAAAGGGACTCATAGAGCTGGTGCATCAAAACTCAGTTTGGGGAAATTAGGAGGGGTTCACGTGGGAAAAACACGAAAAACACATCCGAAGAATTAATAACTAAAAATCTAATAGTCGAAAGAGGGGGGAGAAAAAAGGAAAAAGTGGAGAAAAGGTTGGCAAGACCAAATTAAAATGGAATTTCAGTGAAAACAGGACAGGTTTACATGGAAAAATGTAAAAAATAAGCACGAAAAGGGCCTAAAAACCCGTAAAAATTAATACAGACCAACCGTGTATCGAAATGATATAGAGTAAAAAGGAAAAATGTCAGGAGGAATGGGTAGGACAGGGCTGGCACATCAGATCAGGGTTCCGAAGCAATAAAGATGCATTCACATGGAAAATCGTCCAGTTTATGGGAATTGCTTCAAAAATTAATAACTCAAGAACTATCTGTCGGAACATGGGTTGGTAAAAAGAAAAAATAGACAATTCAAAGGGACAAACAGGGCTGTCAGATTGGATGTGAGTCTGAGTGAAGGTAGGATGCGTTCATATGGAAAAATCACAAAACAAAGAATAAAGGCAAACGATCAAGGAATAACTCCGAGGATAGGGTGAAATAGAACGGAGGAGTGGGGAAGGGACCCCATCAGGGTAAAATGAAGTCATACCATAGAAATATGATCAAAACAGGGTATATGCATGGGGGTATGCAGCATAGACGCGCAGGGACGCGTCCCCACACTTAAAACCTTAATAGGAAGGATAAACCGAACATCAAGGACCTAGTACCACACATTAGGCTCACCACGAACATCCCCACACTTAAGATATAACCGTCACTGAGAGAAACAGAAGGTGTAGGGTTAGAAAAACTTGGCCCATATTACCGAGGAGGAATGTCAACTATCGAGGTTGCGTCTTGTATCGTTGTTGGCCTACAGGAGGTACCAAGGTGTCTTCACAACACACGTCCAACGTCCTTCGTGGCAGGGACCATGCGACAACACCCATGGAGATAGCTGGTTGAAGGAATCACAGGAAATTCGTCAATGACGAGGGATATTGCACTCAACTCACGATCACTCAAATGGAATGAAAGAGCAGTCACTCGCCCCATTAATAACATCACTCGAGAAAATAATGATGAAAACCCAAAGCTCACACTCGGTTTAGAAATCGACAAAGGACAGGTGCAGAAAGAGTATGCTAGGGTGCACAATTGATGGTGCATCAATGTGTCCAACCCGTCTAGTATACGTGCAAGAAGAAAGGCCAGGGAGCCTTGTAGTATAGTGGACAGAACAGAATGACATGTCATGTGCTTATGGTAGAGACCCATCCCGTGGGTGCATAGGGAAACGGAAATGTACCTGACTCCAATGGTGGTAGCGTCCCTCAATCCTCACGTCTCATTTAATTTGATTAAAGAAACACCACTCACACTCAGCCCACCCTTTGTCTCACGCTCCGTTGAAAGACACAGAGGGCAACCCATTCCTGAAACCCATTGATGTGATCCTCACTGTTACTTGTGCAGAGGTTGTATTCCTTGTGCGCTTTGATGGTGCAACTGTGCAACCTGCCCTGTGCCGGCATATAGTGTAAGAAGGAAGGCCAGGGAGCCTTATGATGCATTGCACAAGAACAAATCGTGCATTGTGTATTGAGAGGCCCATCCTGTGTGTACAACACTCCATTCACACATCTCACCTCTCATTTGATTTAAAGAGAAAGACTGGTCACTCAGCCCACCCTTTGTGTCTCACTCTCTGATAGATACAGAGGGTAGCCCATACTCACGTCCCCATCCTGTTGGGATGAAAGCTCACATCGCTCAAGGGGTTGGTGATGAAGATCATGTGGTTTTTATTGTCATCGGGATCTTGAAGAGGAGGCGTATCCAGGGAGGCAGCCTACAAGTCTGGTACTTCAATAATCTGTAAGAAAAGTCGCCTGTTAAGAAGGATAGACGGACTGATATTACAGAGACAACACACCAAGGGAGGTGCCTTCAAATTACTTATTGAAGAGGTTTTGCTAGTGAGTCAGCTATCCTGAACTGTGGGGTGTTACCACCTTTTCCACAGTCAGCTTCCCGCCCAAGGGTGTTTCCACCATTTCTTGGAACGAGGCCTGTTATGACATGGAATTTCTTCCTTTTCTCCCATAATAGTTTGTTTGTTTTTTTCTTTTTCTTTTTCTTTTTCTTTTTCTCTTTTTTTTCGTTAAGAAAGAGAATGGTAGAAATATCATGTGTCAGGACCAACCTCGCCACTATTGTTGGATCAGACGAGAAGAGAACAAGGTCGGGTTGAGATGTTTCTGCGAGGGGTTAGCACAACGAGACCGCCTCATGAGGAAAATCATAAGGGATATCAAAAGCACGACAAGAAGGACAGTGCGACGCCCAAAAGGAAAAGGGTAGGTCGACTGTGATTATCAAGATCCCCAAGGAGGGAAGTACTTTTTCAAACGATAGCCATTGATCAGGAAGGGATTATTAGAGGCATCAATGGTTTGCACCTGAACAGAGCCGTTAGGATTGATAGCAAGTACCTTGTATGGGCCATCCATTGTTGTTGAAGCTTGCCAGGAAACTTGCCAATTCTTGAATCATAGGCTAGGACAAGATCACATTCTTTAAACTCCTTGTGCTTGATGAAACTGTCATGATAGGCCTTGCGTCATGCTTGAGTGGTTTCCATGCACTGTAAGGCCATCCACCGTATCTCATCCAAGCATTCCAAGTGTAGGAGATGGCGTTGCAGTGACTCATCATCTCCCAAGCGTTCTTTAACTGCCACTCGCAAAGAGGGCAATTCCAGCTTAACAGGGAAGACGGCTTCTATATCATACACTAACTGGAAAGGGGTTTGTCATGTAGCTGCCTCTGTGTCTGTTACTGTCTCTGTGACTATCTCTGTATCCTCTCTGTCTCTGTTCTGTCTCTGTTCTGTCTCTCCTCTATAACTATACTGTCTCTACTCTATCTCTGTATCTACTCTGTATCTGTTCTGCCTCTGTTCTATCTCTGTGGCGGCTGTCATGTAACAGGGAGAACAATACATCCATGCTTCTATTTCACTGTCAGAGGTGACTTCTGAATTCTAGTTGAGGCAGGAGGTATTCTCCCATGGACAAGGATTTTTCTTCCCTTGGCAGTTTGCTTACAGTGCCCACTGTTAGGGACTGTGCCTTTGTTTTCTTAGGAAAGATTTGCTTAGCAACCTCTTCATCTCATGATGTACCATCTGTTACCTCATTGGAGGAGTCAGTTATGACTTCGATGGATGTGGATCCATTGCCTTTTTGCGATCCATACAACTTCAACACCACTTTGATGGCTCCTCTGTCTAGGGTCAGGGTTCCTTTGAACCAGTCTGTCCTAGCTCTTGCTTCAAAAAGCCAAGGTCTTCCCTATAGCAAAGGATATGAGGTCCCATAAGAATTTGGTTTAACCACCAAATATGTCAGCCCTTCTTGCAAGGGTTGTTTTTATGTATGGGAGGATACCCAACGGCTTAATTCTACTTTGGTCTGCCAATTTGATAGGCCACTGTAAAGGTTGAATTTCTTGCAACCCTAAGTCCTTCATTGTTACATCCGTCATTATGTTTACTAATGAGCCCCCATCAATCAATGCATCTAAAATAAAGCATCCTTCTATCCGTACACTAATCTCTGGGGTTCCAAGATCTAGGAAGGCATTAGCCACATCTACTTCCTTTATAGGCTCTGGGGCCTTATTGGTCTTGGTCGTTGTCAAAGGACGATCCTTACTCCACGTCTTCTTATCAAGATGCTTTTGAATTTCTTTTGGCAGCTAGGAAATAGCATTCAGAATGTTAAGTTTGGTTTAAAAGTGTCTAGGTCTTTGACCAAGTCATAATCTTTGATAGGATCCACAAGCTTCTCTAGCCGGCTGGGGAATGGGGCTACATCCATTTTCATCTTTCCTTTTTCTTCTAATAATTGCAGCACCGGCACTTCTTTTGTCTCTAGAAGTGCTTCTATATCATCTATCTCCTGGACCTCTGGTCTTGTTTCTGGGACTGTCTCTATGACTCTTTGTGGCACTACAGTGCTCTGTACTGCACTGTTCTGTCCTGTACTGCTCTGTTCCTCTGTTGGCAGGTTGAACTTCACAGTCTTGGCAGGATAGTTATTTTCGTTCTAGACAACTGGTTTCTTCTTCTTGGTGCACGTAACAATGGCAACTTCTAACTCTACCAAATTGGAGGCAAGCTATCAATGGCATTGGCCTTTACAAGAGCTGGGCTTGGACAGTCCTTTGCAGTGTGGCCTTCACCTTTGCATCGGCTGCATAAGGGCTTGTAATCCACAGATCGGACAATTTGGGGAGATATGTCCCTTTTCTCCACACCTATAACATTTCACCTCTGATCTTTGACCACCGCCAGACTGTCGTCCTCTGTAACTTTGAGAGGGAAACCTCATTGGACCAAAATTAGGACCAAATTCCCTAGGCTTTGGTCCAATATCTTGTGTTGTCATTTTGGATTCTAGCAAGTTGAATCTCGCATTTTCATCCTTCTATCTTCGTTCATGCATCTCTTTCAAAGAGCAAATATCCTCTGTATGGTTCTTCTGCAAACAGTAAGAACAGAAGGCTCCAGGAATAGTTGGTTTTCGGGTACATTCAGTGGCTAGATGTCCCACTTGATGACACTTTCCACACCATGTATTAGAGCACGTCACATCTCTTCCAGGTCCCACAGGAGTGGATATATTTGTGGCATTCACCTTCAGCATCTATAACTGCTCTGTAATCACATCCATAAGCTCTTTCTTGATACTTGCAACTAAGTTGGATAAGTAGTCCTTTAGATTTTCACCTCCTGAAGTGCTTGTAGTAGGGTTTTGGGATCCTGTAATTATTGCATACACTGGTTAGGTCGATCCAAAAGGTCCTCTGTTTTGGCTCTAATTCAGAGCTCCTGTTGAAACTTGGGGTTGTTGATTCTAGTTGGTAGGGTTCCACTGTTGTTGAGTCACCATTGGAGGAACTGGTTGAGGCCACTGTTGTTGTGGTTGAACCATCATTTGAGGCACTATCGTTTGTGATGAGCACAGTGGGTTAGGTGCATTATACTACGTCATTGTTTGCATCTGGGTTTTGCTTGTTGATGGCAAGTTTCCCCGGCTACACACCAAAAACATGGAGACCCAAGAGGAACACCAAGGAAAAGGGGATTCTACTACAAGAAAATCTATCTTGTAACATCAACAAGCTTTTATTTCATTCTTTGGATGACCAAAACAAAGAAAATAACAAATCTTCACGCAGCATCATAGTAGATATCTCCCACGGATTTGATAGAATCAACCATAATCTTGAACATCTTCATAGAATCCATCAATAGAAAAAAGAACACAAAATAATACACCATCTTTGAATGAAAATCAATCACATAATATTCATCTTTAATGTCTTCATAGTTTTCTCTTTTAGTCTCTCATATACAGTTACACTATTTTGATAGAATTGACTATCTCTGGCTCTCTCTATATATATATATATCAATAGTACATCATATCCTCACTACAATACTCTCATAATAACTCTCAATAATCCTTCTTAGGTCTTGGATGCACCTCCCAAGAGGTATGTCTGATATGAAGAGTCACTAGAGCCACTACAGTGTCTTTTCACAGCTCACTACTGTCACTGTCACTTCAGTCTTCAGCAACTGCTTCTTCCACTTGTTTTAGCTCTTTTGAACTTAGATTCATCCTTTCCAGAAGTTAGAAAACTTTCCCAAAGTCACACATGCATTCTATAGAACACTTACAGAAGGTCTACAGAACAGTTATAGTACAGTACCAGAGTAGCTACAGTACAGTTACAGAAGAACAGAGCAAAGACAGAGGCTCTACAGAAGGTCTACAGAGGGTTACAGAAGGTCATAAGAACCTCATAACTCATACTAAAACCATTCCAAACTATAAAAAACTATTTAATAGGCTTCCAAAATATCTCAATCTTCATCAATCATCAATCCATGCTTCATACAGAAGACAATTAGAATAAAAAAGAAGCTATAAGGTATACAAAACCAATCAGAACCTATCAGAACATCACAGAGCTTCATATCTCTACTAAGAATCATCATGAACTTCCAAAACATAATCAATATCATCCAAAACACTCTCAAACACTTCCATTAACAACCATACATCATTCTAAATCCATAAAAAATCAATCATTCAAACCTCAAAAACAACAAAAATCAGTCAAAAATTCAGTATTTTTCCACTCTCAATAGTAACCCACTCAATAGAGAAAGAGACAATTGAGAAATTCAAAAGGAAATTAGACTTGGCAAGGAGAGTGCTTTGGCATGGACTCCATGACAATGCGCCCAAATCTAACACCAACATAGGAGTGGAGGAGTAAAGAGACCATTTGATCACAGCTGGATTTTCATGCAAGAACTCAAATTACTAGGGTTTGGGGAGTTGGAGCCATGAGCACAACCTCTCCTTGAAGAGATGAGAGAGCCAATGCATGAAGAGGGAGGGGTTGGTAGACTTTGAGCATGACCACGTGGAGGAAGAGCAATTGCATGAACTGAGCCTCCCCTGCAAACACAAAGACAACTAAAAGAGCAAGGGGAGGAAGCCCTCTGCCCCTCGAGAGAATGGTAGAAATGAGACTCAGGTGGAGGGAGTAGATAAAGCTACCACAAAGAAAGCTCCAAGCCAAGACGCTATAAGTTCCACATGTTGTCATCCCTCAAGGAGAGGAGTGCGATCCAGTGAACTAGAGATAGGAATTGGTAGCATGGGAGTAGTGGGAAAGTTGCAGCCACCTCTTTGAATTTTCCTTCACCTTCCCTCAAACATTGGACAATGTACTATCTCCAAAGGTGGTGGAGGACGTGATAAAGCTCTTGATAAGGCGGGGAAGAGATGGTTGGAGGAGAGAATGAGATGCCCCACAAGATGGCAATAGAAGCGTAAAGATTATTGGGAAGACAAGGTGCTGGAGGTGCCTAGAAAAGTGGAAGGATATTAGGCACAACCTAAGTGGCGCAAAAAAATCTGGGACTCTAACTTAGATGCATGGATGGCATTTTGTGGCGCACTACCATACGAGAGGAATGATCCTACCTACATGCCTATCCACAAAGAATTGGAGTTGATTTCAATATGGAGGTGCATGGTAGGTAGGAATTTTCTAATATCTATAATGTGAATGCCGCAAAAGAATGCTTCACTAAGAGGGACCTCTGCCCATCCATAGCAAGCTTCCTTAAAGAATTATCCTCTTGCCTAGATCTTGCCTTCATTACCACTTGTAATTATCTCCCCCTTTTTTCGAATACTACTAAAATAAAAGTCTACTGTAGAGGAAGAATGGTTGTCGTTCCTCTTTTTTGACATTAATGTAAGGATAGATAGGTGCACAATGGTCTACCTCATGATGAGAGCTACCCTCTTGCCAATATTTTGTATAACCTTATTAGAATATATGAGTGACAATAAATTCACTGGATGCAACCACCTATTTTTGTCCACCATGTCCCTTAATGTAAGAATTAACTTGAAGGGCTATATGCAAAGTAGGACCTTGCTAAGCAAATCCCTTAAGCCTCCTTGCAACTTATGCCCTACCCATGAATGGGATGCCACTTCATGTGCTCCCTTGTAATCAAAAAAAAGAAAAAAAAAGAAAAAGAAAAGAAAAGAAAAGAAAAGAAGATAAAGAAGTGAAAAAGAAAAGGAAAGAAAAATGAGATCCCTCCATTTGCATTCTATGAGTGTCATAACCACTGCACCTAGGAACCACCCTTGCCCTCCCCACTTTGCAACTTAGGGCACACCAAGGGTAGGACATTTTGATAGAACAATCTCCCTACATCACTCACAGCACCTTCCTTTACACAAACTGGGTCCTCAAGTGTGGGACAATACCATAGGCTTACCTAGACCTATCTCCTAATTTCACCATCACTTGCACAATGCACTACATGGTAAGGTAGACACACCCCTTAGGAAGTGCACTCTTATTTTTTTCATGTACATTGGGTAGTGGCATAGCAAGTGAACAATTGCAAAGGAATTCTTCAACCATCCTTTTATATTTGAAATCAATAATCTTCCAAACCTGCTTCACATAGCATCTCCAACATGACTTATCTCCCTAAAGGCCCCAATAATATTCAATCCACCCTCAACATTTTTAGCTCAATAATATTCAATCCACACAAACCCTCAACATTTTTAGCTCATACTATCAAGTGCCATGGGACTAGCACTCAACTAGGAGGGGGATAATGTAAACCCTGAAAAGACTAAGAAGGAAAAAATCTGAAAATTTTGGAAAGTTGAAAGTGGAAGATAGTCCTAAGGCAAGAGGAAGATGGAGGACAAAGGTGCAATAAGGAAAATTTGAAGACATGGAGCATAGGAAAGTCTAAATATAAGAGAAAGCTGCACTTTTTTTTGTGCACTTTAATATTTTTGCAAAAAGAGCGCTAGCAGGTGCCTTGTAATTTATCTTGTAAAGAGCACCAGGCTCTCTCCCTTGCAAGTTGTAATGAATGAGAGGCATTATTTAAGGCCATGCTAGATGTATAAAAGTCAAAAAGTAAATGAAGAAGCTCATTCCTGGCGTATGGCCAAATGCACTCTCTTCTTGCTTCTTGCTCTTATTTTATTCTTGTGTATGAGAGAGGGAGAGTATGTGTGAGAGAGTGAGGGACAGTGGAGAAGCTTTTATTCTCCTCTCTTCATCATCATCTCCATCTCTTCTCGTTCTCGTGTATGGCTATGTAGCTCAAAGCTTGGAGCTTGGGGATTAGGCTTGCTGAAGGCGCATCTTGGATCATGGAGCTAGTAATGGATTTGTGGGAGGAGGCAAGTCAATCAGATCCAAAGATAAGCTCACTATATATGTGTGTGGGAGAGTACACATGAGTATGTGAGAGGTAGCCATAGCTTTGGCTTGAAATGCTTGAAGTAATAAGTGGTGTGTGGGTCTTGGCAGTGTGGTTGTGAGAGCGATGATAGAGGTGTTGAGAATTGTGAAACACGAATTTTATGATGAAATTATAGATATTATTAGGAGAAAAAGAAACTATATGGGAGAGACCACTAAGACATTGATGCAAGTTGATGAGAATATGGATTTGTAAGGGATTCAATTAGAGTCTACTGATGAATCTATTGCTATTTTAAAGTAGGTTGAAGTTTGGAATGGGTTGGTTGAGGATGGAAATGTTATCGTATTGGTTGAAAATGTTGTTTTGAATAGAACTATTGAAAGAGATATTATGCAATTAGTGTCATGAGGATGAGGAATGTAGCTTTATTCTTAGAAGCCATTATTTACACATGCTAGGCTAGAGCCACTATTACAGAGGTGTTATGCAACCACAATTTGAGAATGAGGAATTTGGGTTTATTCCTAAAATCTAGTATCCATGCACACATTGGATTAGACCCACTATAGAGATTGTAGTGAAGATTGGAGAATGAATGACTTCATATATTACATTGCTTGATCATGGGTTTGAAATAAATGTCATGACACACAATTTATATGAGAGTATTGGTGGTTGGCTAGTTGATGTAGATCCTGGTTGCTAATAACTCATCTAGGGATCTTTATTATACATACACAATTATTTATGCAACTATACCGAATGTATAAGAGGATCAAAATTTATTTGTGCAAAATACATGTGGTTAATTGATTATATTAGGACATCCATACATTATTGCAACAATGAGGATGGATATTAAAGTACTTGATGATGGATCAACACATACTTCTCTTAAGAGTAGAGATGGTGGAAGAGTAGTAAAGTTTTTGATTGTGTGTGCCAATCATCCATGAAATAGGGATACTCTCAGGGATCATCTAGTGCCATCAAATGTAAAGGAATTTAAGGGTTTTTAGAAGGTACTACTATAATAGGAGACTATGGTAGTGTTGCTTAGAGGATGTTCTTGCCTCTTAGTTAAGGGAAAAATGTTTTTACTTCTAATTTTCATGTATGGATAGCAAATAGTTTTAGACGATTCAAGAGCATTGAGTCCATGTGCAAGTTTGAAAAGTTGTATATATATAAAGTTAAAAAAGAGCTTAGAAATAATGAGGCTTTGGTTGCAAATGATTGCATTTTAGGGTTGTTTGATGGGCTGATTTTTTCTCATTTTGTGGTTGAAATTATGGCAGTCTATTAATACAAAAATATGGCTAAAAACTATGTTACATGTATGCATCTTGGATATGCATGTGAAGCCATAGAAGAATTCTCAAAACAATGTAAATGGCAACAAGATTAGGCTGAACTACTTGTGGAAACAAAGTACAAGATAGTTGATAAAAAGACTAAGAGAGTTGCTATGCCTTCAACCCCTGGTAGTGATACAATGTCAAACTAGTCAAGTTTAAGAGATCCGAGGGGTGTTGAGCAGTTTACTATTGAATTAGTGAAAGAGTTGAAGATTGGATGTGATGGGATTCTCTTGCTAGCAAAAAAATATTGTTTTGTATAGATGTTATCAAATCATGGAAATGCTTTTGCATTTTGGCTCACTGAAACTGACTATGTTGATCCAAATGTTGTGGCTCCAATAGTCATTTTTACAATATGACATGTTTCATGAAATATAAGACCGGTTCTTGAGCATTGGGCATACTTACCTAAGTTGATGGAGTTGTCAAATGAGAATTTTGAAGCCTTCGTTAACTCCATATTCAAAACATTGGTTTACTATGATTGAGAAGAATGGTGATTGCGATTGATTTAGGACATGTATCCAATTAACAAAGTAATGATTAGAAATGTTGAAGGTGGGATTGTACTATATGAGTTTGCAAAAGCATTTTTTGGTAGGGCTATCTATTGGTTGGAGGATTTGTAGTCAATTTATGATAATTTTACTTGATAGTGGAAAGTAGAGATATCATCACTATGAAGACACCCTTAGGATTGGTGATCAATTCCGATTGGCAGTGGAAAGTAGAGATATCACCATTATGAAGAAACCCGTAGAACTGGTGTGCATATGTACCCTTCCACAAGGGGTGGAAAATTATGTAGCTCGCATGGTGAATACAATGAATAAGGTTTTGAGAGACTATATCCCATAGCTTACTACACTATTTCTTGATGATGTGCCTAATAAGGGATATGCAGTACGTGACAAAAATCGGAAGTTGGATGCCAATGGTTGCAGGCTATTTGTTGTTAATCACATTGCTATTTGCAAAGGTATTTTGACTTGACTAGAGGAAGTACATTTAACTCAATTAAGTCAAAAGTCTATATGTGATGTTAAAGAGGCAATGAGTGTAGATCATATGCTTAGGGGGTCACTCGTGAATATAAGTATGTATCATAAGAGTTCAAAATAAGGGGTTTTAAAAACACCATTCTTTACATACAAAAGGATGTTGTATAAAAGAGTTACTTACAAATTGAATTAAAAAGGGTTGTGTTTTATTTAAGAAAAGTTCATAAATAAGGATATTTTTAAATAGGCCTTGAATGCACACACACACACACACACACACACACACACACACACACACACACACACACACACACACACACACACACACACACACACACAGTGAACCCCCAAGATCACATGTATGGACCCTTTGGTAGAAAGCCTTCACCACTAAAGATTGATGGTATTGATATGCTAGAAGAGACATGCTCCAATGTGTCAAAATTTAAGAAGTTTTTAGGTGCATTTTAAAAAAAATCTCATATAGATTCCTCACTTTGTATATGTAATTGATGACCTCTATCAGCTCTTAAGGATAGGGAGACATCCATTGGAAAAAGAAGCACACTAAAGCTATGAAGAAGTTGCAAAGATTGTTAGAGTTAACACCAAAATTAAAGAAGGCAGATTAATTGTATGGAATACCTATTATCCTTATAGTTGACACAAGCCCAATTGGAATTGGAAGATAGTTGGACATGACGATAACAAGGGTAATAGGTATGCTATCAGATTTAATGCGAAGGTGCTCATCTAGAGGCAAAGAAGATATCCACAAGTGAAGGGATAGCTTTGGATATTGTAACAGCCCTCAAATGTGACAAAGAATACTTTATGGATACTTATGTGGTTATTAAGAATACTTTATGGATACTTATGTGGTTATTAAGACATATTGGTAACCATTATTAGGAATGATTAATACGTATGCAACAATGGATATTGCTATGTTGTGATGGATAGTATATATTAATTCATTAAACCTTGAATTAGAGTATATTGCAAGAATGGATTATCTAGTTATAGACATGTTATCAAGGGCATGGTTTGAGGATGAAGACGGATGATGGAGGATGAAGAGAAAGATGAGTTTGCTATTGAAAATGCATGCTTTACAATAGGGGTTGAATTGATAGGTATTGTAATTATAGGTCAATGTGTTATAAATGATGGTATAACTATCATACATATAGGGACAACAATAAATATAACAAGTACAATAGGTAGATTTGACAAGGAGTGTTGCTATAATAGTTAATTCATAAACGAATAAAGTGTGTTTAGATGTGAAAAAAGCTTATACTAAAGCATTAGGGGGAATATAGACTCAAAAAGGGCCTCATAAAAAATTGATTAAGAATCTTAATCTTGGATTAGTTTCTCTTCAATGGTCATTGTTACATACCTTCTCCTAGCCCCCCTACATTCCTAGGCTCCATGCACTTTTTATGGTGGACCCTACCTAAAAAGGAGAGGGGTATCTCTTTCTTCTCACCCTAGTAACTAGCCTTTTTCATCTTTCAAGATGGGACCACCACTCCTATAAAAGTGCAACATCAGTGACTTGGATTTATTTAAATCCCAAAAAATAGATTTAAAAAATGGATTTTTTTCTTAAAAGATACACAATCATATTGCAAATTGAAATACCCAATTTTTGTATATTTTTTGCATTAAAGGTCCTCCAAATCAGTTTATTCTCCAAGAAGGAACCATCACTTTTCCAAAAGTGCCACATCACCAACTTTGATTTATTTTTATCGCAAAAATTAATATTTATTTTTTTTACAAAAAATGGGTTTCTTTTTCTCAAAAGACACTAATTATATTGCAAGTTAAAATACTCATATTCTATATATTTTTTACATTGAAGATACTCTAAATTAGTTTATATTTTTAAATATCTATACATGTGATATATGGGATCATGTAGAGGTAGTTACATACCTAGTTTATGCTTGACTACTTCTCCTAATTGTCAGATCACCAAGTAGACTAATTTTGACCCCAAAAAGAAACTTCTTTTCTCTCCTCTCAAAGCATGGCCTTCTCCATCTCTTGTTGTGCCTAATCAAATTATATATGCATCCAAGCATTTCTCATGCTCTCTTTTGCCCTTCCAAAACGATGTTATACCATGAAAACTTAATCTACTCTATTTTCTCTGTTGCCTTGTATTTCCTAATAGAACCACTTAGGGACATAAGAAATTGTAAGAGGAATGTGGATTTGCATGTTCGCGTAGATGAAGAGTATGCTATTGCAAAGTCCCCTTATAGCAAACATGGCCTAGATGCAATAATTACTTCCCAATATGGTTTAGAGGAAAAGAAAAATATTGGCTTTAAGGTGGATAGTTTCTTGTATCCTAATGATCCTAGTAGCAAGCTAAATCCACATTTTAATTTGACTTCTTTGTTGCTTACTTTTGTCAGGGATGGTGCAAATGGTCTATTGGGTCATTGCAAACACGTAGATGGAAATATTCATATGCATCAATATTATCAATCAATGTTATATAGCACTCATTAATATTTGTTACAATTCTAGGGTTCTTTAAATGTGTTGCAAAAAGCATTGCAAGATCAATAAATCAAAGTGTAGAAGCTTAAGAAGAATTGGAAGAGTGTAAGGGCAAGGAATAAGTGATGGCAAAGGACACACAAATAAATTCAATCTTCGAGGAGAATAATACTTCATTAAAATCACTTTTTTGGAGAAAATTGAGAAGGATAAGAACATTGCAAAAAAAAAGTTGCAAAGGTGCAAGCAAACTCCCATAGGTTATAAGGAAAGGAAATGTTGATTACTACCAATGTTATTACTATCCTTGAATCATGGAGCATGAAAAAGATGTGTATAAGCATTAAGGTTCGTCATTTTCTATTGAAAGACAATCTAAATCTCTCAAGAACATTTTCGATGATGCTAGAGGCCAAGGTGAGAGTCAACAAGTGGTGCTTCTAAAGGCATTCTTAAATGCAATCATTTGATTGGAATTTTTAGAAACCCTCAACATTGAGCCCTTTGTCTTGTTGCTTTGAATGAGGCTCTTACGAATATTCTTAATAGCTTATTCATAGAAGAAGTTCAAATAGCATATGATAAAGAGCAAGATTATTTGATAAGACTATCAGGCTATATACAATATGAAAGTAAATGTATTGTCTTATAGAAAAATAAAGTACATGATTTTGCCTCATCCATTTTTGGTTGAGAGTTGTAAGATGAGCATGAAATATATACATTGTTAATTTAGTAGGAGAACATGTTTTTATCATTAATAAAACGAAAGTGGAGGAAACTAAAGTTAGAAAGATTTATTGTGACTGTGATAACTTCAATAATATTTTTATTGACTTGGTTGAGTTGCAATGTACCATGGCTCATTTCTACTACAAGGTGCAATGCTTGAAAGTTATTGACTTGTCCTAATATAGTATTATGAATTCAATGTAGTACACTTATTTCCACTAAGTTTGTGCCAACTATAATTACCAAGTTTTTTTTCAACCTTGGAATTTGTTATCAAGCTTGAAAAATGCCAAATCATAAAGGGACACAAGTTGGAGAGGGTGGGTGTTACTTTGATGAACTATACCATGGCCTATGCAAAAGATAGTAAACTTATCAAACCATTTAGTGTACAGTCAAAAAATGAAATTTGGTGGCTAAAGTGCCCAAGGAGACCCATAATTTTCTTTGTTGGATCTTCCAACGTACTTCATATATTGATGTACTTTTGAAGTAAACAAGTGGAAAGAAGCTCTACATGAAGGGAATTGGAGAATTTGATGTTACTTGGGACTTAGGCAGTGGTCTCAAGACTCTAAGGTATGATTCCAATCTCATCTCCTACAATACATCTCTGCAATACTTCGTCTTTACCTTTCTTATATACAATGCTACACCTAGCAAGGTGTAGGGGGCTGATTCCAATAGAAGTTTCATTTTTTCTCTACTAGAGATACCAAGAGGGTATTGTTGTGTGGCCAAGAGCTTAGCAATGTCTACAACAAACTAGAAATAGAGTTGCATCAGGAAGGTCTAGTTCATCTTACTTCCCTTTGTTCACTTTGAGGGATTCATGATAGATGATCAACCAGGACATGGGAATGACCAAGTTTAGTGACCACTTCAGAATCAAACTCCTAGAATAGAAGGAGCCATCTCATCATTCTGCCTTTAATATCTGCCTTTTTTTATTAAGAAGGATAGAGCCTCATGATCCACATAAAACTTGAAATGTCTTGATAGGAGATAATGTCAAAACTTCTCTACGGTGAACACCATCACCAATCACTCAAGCTATATCACTGTATAGTTCTACTCTCTATCAATGACTTCTTGGATGGCATAATAAATTGGCTAGTCCAAGTTTGAGGATTTGATAGAGAATTGCACCTAGCACTTTGACTAATGCATTAGTGTGCACATGTAATTCTTTTGTCTAGTCAAGAGGTTGCAAGATGGGTGCTCTAATGAGGCATTGGTTTAGGGTATTGAAAGCTTCTTTGTAATCATCTCTTCAATTAACATTGATATCTTTTCTTAGGAGATTGTGTAGGGAGCTGCCTTAGTTGCAAAGTGGGCTATGAACCTCTTATAGTAGCCCACATGGCCAAGAAATTTGCTCAACTATTTTAGATTAGTTGGTGCAGTTATAGGGCTGCAATCTTCTCAATCTCAGTAGGGTCTATTGTTATTCCTTGTGCAGAGACAATGTGGCCCAAAAGAATGCTTGGATAGACTTAAAAGATGCATTTCTTAAGGTTGAGGGAGTTTCCATACACTTGACATCAATCAAAGCACTGCTCCAAGTATTCCTAGTGCTAGCAGAGCGGATTGAAGACAGAAAAATCATCAAGATATACCTCAATGAAATCATGCAAGTGATTTTAGAATGCAACTATCATAACTCGTTGAAAGGTGGCAGAGGTGTTATACATAGCCCAAATGGAATCACCCGGCCCCCAGTTTGTGGTGAAGGTTATTTTGAACTAGTTTTCTTCTAGAATGAGCACCTGATTGTATCCATTAAAACCATCCAAGAAGGAATAGAGTTCATGACTTTCCATTATGTCTAATAGTTGGTCAGTGAAGAGGATAGGATATTTATCTTTCTATATGTTAGAATTTAGCTTTTGGAAATCCACACAAATTTGTAACTTTTCATTCTTCTTAGGTACTACCACGATGGATGAGACCCATTCATTATTGGCCACTAGGTAGATAAAGTTAGCTTCTAAGAAGTTCAACAACAACTGTGTCTTAACTAAGGCAAAATAAGTGGGATTCATGTGTCCTTGATGTTTCCATACTAGCTTAGCATTAGACTCCAAGTCAATGTGATATTGACATACAATGGCATCAATCCTTTAAATCTTTGGTTGTAAGACAAAAAAAAAGAGTCTAAATTCTCCTTCAATAGATTATGAAGGATCAACAACTTCTCTTTTGGAAGGCTGCTACCAACTTTGAGATGTCTTTACATGTCCACTACATCAATAAAAGTCAACTACTTTCACTTTCCACTTCTCTCATGAAGGTTCCATGGATTGCTTTGGGTACAGATACTTCTTCAAGGGAATGGTATCTTCATTTGATGCTCCACTAGAACTAACTTTAACATTCAGTGGGGACTTGTCTAGCTCTTTGGAATGCTAAAATGGTATCAAGGCTATTTTGGATTTTTGTTTGAGAGAATCACTTCTTGACTTGAGAACTAATCTTATGAGGATGCATCCAAGAATGTCACATAAGAGGGACCATCTAAGTTATGTTCGGGCTGCAAAACTAGTGCTAGTTGGTGGTAGGTGTATCATCATCATCCTTTCTTGAGAAGGGTAGATTAGGGCAACAAGAGCCACTACTAAAGGAAGGCATATTTTTCTTAATCCACTTCTTATAAATATTTGGCTTATGATGAGATTCATTTACCAATCCGAAGGGTACTATAGTCATTCTATCCAATAGCCTGGGATCTTTAGCTTATGTGGCCTCTGGGACTTCCTCCTCATTAGCATCCTCTTCTAGTTGGATAGCTTCTTCCACTTTTCTTTCATAATTTGAATCTTCACTTTCATCATCATCCTCTTCAGACTTTCTCTCTACCTCTATAGGGGCTTTGTAAGAGAAGAACATGCTCTCTGTTTTTGCTTCTCCTTCTATCTCTCACTCTATAATATCCATGTAGCAAGGAGAGAATATACATCCATGCATCTATCTTGTTATCTAAGGTTATTTCAGAGATCATTCCCAGTTTTTGTCAGCGGTATTTACCCATCAACAATGACTTTGTATCTTTTAGGAGATGGCTTTCAGTGCCGACTATTATAAACCGTGCTTCTAGAATTTTTAGGAAAATTTGTTTAATAGCATCATCTTTAGATGATGTTCCATTATTTACTTCATTAAGAGAGTCAGAGGAGACTTCTATGGAGGTGGATCCATGGCCTTTCTATGAACCATAGAGCTTTAGCACCACACTTTGTTAGGTCCCCTATACCTAGGGCTAGAGTTCCTTTAAACCAATCTATCCTTACTTGGGCTTCAAATAGCCATAGTATTCCTAGCAATAGAGGTTAAGATGTTCCATAAGAGTTGGGCTTTACTACCAGGTATGTCATCCAATAATCTCTTTTGACAATTATGTTCTTGATGTAAGGAGCAATGCCTAAAGGCTCAATTCTGCTTTGATCTACCAATCTGATGAGCCACTGAGTAGATGGAATTCCTTGCAGACCTCGATCTTTCATGATGTTCACAAAAGAGTCTCCATCTATCAATGCACTTTCAATGAAGAAACCTTCTATAAAAATGCCAGTCTCTAGAGTGCTAGGATTGAGGAAGGCATTGGCCATGTCTACTTCTTTCACAGGCTCTGAGGCCATATTATTTTTTATAATAATTGTAGGGTTGGTAATCTTTAGGCCACATCTTTGCATGAGAATACTTTTGAATCTCTTTCTACAATCAGGTGAGAGCATTAACAATTATCGAAATGTCAACTTAGGGCAGAAGGTATTCAAGTCATTCACCAAATCATACTCTTGTATGGGATCCACAGGCTTCTCCAACCGGCTAGGGAATGGGGAAATATATCTACTTTCATTTTCCCTGTTTCTTCAAGCAAGCGCTATGTCACCACTTTGTCTATCGCTAGAGGTACATCCACCTTTTCTATCTCCTAATTCTCTAGTTCTGTCTCCTAGATTGTCTATATATCCTTCTATGGCACTAGACTATTCTGCATTGTACTATCCTATACTATGCTGCTTTGTGGCTCTCTTGGGAGCTTGAACTTCACAGCTTTGTAGGTAAATTATTCTCTTTTGGAACTATGGGCTCTTCTTTTTTGGCATGTGTTATTTCAACTACTTTCAATTCTAGTAGATTGGAAGCAAACTCTTGATTTTTTTGTTGCTTGTCTATGGCATTGTAGGGACTAGGATAGTCTTTAAGAGTAGTGTGGCCTTCTCCTTTGCATTGGCTATAGAGAGGGGATTGTAATCCATGGATCTTCTAGGGCTTGGAGATGTGACCCTTCTCTCTGGATCTATAGCATTCCACTTGTGATCTATGTCCATCACCAGAGTGTCTTTCTTTATAACTTTGAGCAGGGAATCTCCTTGGACGAAAATTAGGACCAAACTCTCTAGCCTTTGGGTCAATGTCTTGGGTTTTCATCTTAGATTCCAACACATTGAACCTTGCTACCTCATCTTTATTCCTTCTATTATGTACCTCCTTTAGAGAGTAAATATCCTTTGTGTGGTTCTTTCTCAAGCAATAAGAATAAGAGGTTCTAGGGATAAAGGTCTCCTGTATTGCAATTTTCTACAATGCATAAAAGTCCAAATTCTTTAATGATAGAAGAGACTATCTCGATAGCAATATACAAGCTCCAATCCGAAGCAATCTGTCCTAACTGGAAAGACCTATCTAAGATTAGCATTAGTCACTCCAACTCTTCATATACGAATTCAACAACATAAGAAATATCATAGTTGAGGAAGAAGATTTAGTTGACAATAGGTTAGAAGAGTTTTGGAAATTCAGTGAGCATGATCATGTGATTTAACCATAGTGGTTCCTCGTAATGTCCTATTATTCACCATGACATGGGGTACACTTGAGATAATGCATGTTGCTATGTTAATGATCCTTTGAGCTTGACTTTTGCTGAGTGCATCATGTGATGCTTCCATGCTAGATCCAAATGATTAAATTGTTGTAGTACAAAGACGCAGGATCTAGAGCATGGTAGTGGCTATGGTGGATCGAAGAGGAAGATTAAGTCCGTGATGACATAGACATGACTTAGCCTATTACACAAATGAATTAGGTTCCAAGATTGAGACTTGGACTCATAAATACAATCTTGTGTATAAGATTGACAATGACCAAGGAGCTAACTGAAATGGAAAAGCATCATGATATTGCATTCATCATATATCAAAACGTGGTAGTCAAGTACAATGCTTTATAGTTGTTGGATGGGTAGCAATTTCCATTTCTGTGCATATGGGATTCAGTCTGCCTACATGTCTTAAGCCCCCAGAATTTCCTCGTACAAAGAGGCCATAGTGGGTGTGATTGCAAATATCTCAACACCCCTCCTCAATCACAACTAGAAAGTACAAAGTGTGTAGAGGCTTTAGTTAGAGCAACGCTTGCAAAGTGTGGGCACACCATAAACATGGAAAAACACTAGAGGATATCGCAAAAAAGGATAAGTGTGGGTACCACAAACATGGTGTTCATCCAGAGGCTATAACACGGGCCTCACAAAGTATATAGAGGATGTAGTACAAGGCTACATGAGAAGTTTACAAGCTTATGATAGGAGCATTTTGGGCTAAGCAATACAAGGCTAAAAAAGTCAGTAAGAATTTGGGTCAAGGACTATAAGGTCCTTGTGGTTTTCAACATTTCTTTTTACATAGATATTCAATTCATTGCAGGTCTTCTTGTCGGTGTAGTCCATCTTGTTCTTTTTGATCGTGTACTTGTTCTTCACTTTGCTTGCAGCTTCAGTCTTCATGTCAATACTGATGATATAGAGAATGGATGCGCCAAATCATAGAAGCTGCTGCAATGGTTGCAATGAAAGGCTACAAGGAAAGCTTTCTAGGCTGGCTATCATGCTTTTCCTTCCTCATATCTTCTTCATGCCACCATGTGGAAGGCATGTTGGTTCCTCACATGTAGGTTGACATGTGGTGATGTCAATTAGCAATTGGCTTGCCACCAACACACACAATCTACTTTCTCTTCTTCGACCTGT
The DNA here is from genome assembly GCF_053477565.2 of Lygodium microphyllum. Taxonomy (NCBI): domain Eukaryota; kingdom Viridiplantae; phylum Streptophyta; class Polypodiopsida; order Schizaeales; family Lygodiaceae; genus Lygodium; species Lygodium microphyllum. The sequence goes on from NC_141160.1 coordinate 69,555,943, forward strand.
GCAAAGGATGAAGGCGTCATATTCCTGCAGCACTATACATCAATCACCAAAAGAAAACTCCATTGGCTATCCTCTTTTTCAACAGCACAAATGGTGCACCATCATCAAGAGTAGGGAGAACCGTGGCTGTGAAGAACAGATGTCTGGGGTATGATGCTGCGCCTCTCTTGCATCAGATGCTTGAATCAGGCAGCAAAAAATTCCAATGTAGAAAGGTAAAAGTTTTTTCATTCCCTCTCTCCTTGCCTTCATGATGTTTTTGATGTCAATCCTCTTTCGAAAAAATATCCACTTTTTGCCAAGCTTTTTCCTATGCTATTCTCAGTTCTATAGCTTTTTTTTGCACTCAGAAAGCTGCTTTTCCAATAACTTCTGGAAATTGTCATGCCACCATCCTAAAGCTATGAATGATCCCAGCTCTCCATAAGTGTATCCTTTGTTTCTTCTCTAAAGCAATCATAGCTCATCCTTCAACCAAGAGGATTTTTCGTAACCATCAGCATTCTTTACTATGACAAAAAGTAGCTCCTCATGAGAAAGCATTGTAGCCTTATGATATAGTTTAGCTCATTCCACCCCAAAACATCCAAGTGATAGCCAATCTAGAGTTGCAAAATTTACAGCCTCTACACAATTCAAGCCATGGTTAAGCCACCATGGTAAGATCTTGGGGATGTTATCACAAAGTTCTCATGCTTGAATTGTGGTATAGATTGATACATCATGCTCACAAAAGCACCTTTGGATTCAACATAGTAACCAATTGAAACATTAAGCTAGGTTGTGCTTCAAACAAATCAGGAAATGTCTTATGCATGACTTGTTCCAAAAGAGTTGATTGCACTACTAGGAACACCATACCAACATTTGGGCACTCCCCAATGAAGATAGTTGATAGAGTAGAAGAAGTGTTCTTCATAATGCTAGCAAAAAGACGAGACCAACATCCCCATATAGACCCATGGTACAGTTACACTAGGGATATTCTCCAGTACATGCTTTAGCATAGAGCCTTTAAGATTTGTAAAGTTGTTTAGATTCCAAGCACTCGAAGCATGCTATTTCCACAAACTCTCATCTGCCCCCTCTAGAACATCAGTATGCCATGCTTGTACAAGCTCCAAAGATTGACATACATTGTCCTTTCAATAAGCCATCATTACGTGCTTTGCCTTACATTGTTATAAGAGAACTACAAATAAAACTATTTGCAGTAAAGCCATTTCTTCGAACATAAGAATGTAATGCCCTCTTGACTTTGGATTAGATAAAGTTCATCTGGTTGTAAATAATCCCGTACAAATCCGGCATTCTCGCTTGTCTCGACATCAAACTGCATACACTAAAAACCTTTGCATCATTTTAGAAGTTTTTGGATACATGAACAACGTAGAAACATAAGCAAGCATTTGTATGAGCTACCACACACATAGACATACATGCAAGTTATTTGCGCCTAAGTACTACACAATCAAATTTTCAAACTAATAGTTCAAAATGAATGGCATTAAACAAAAAGCCACACATAATGGAAAACAAATTCCTAATGACACTGACTAATGAGTTCGAATTCCTTGTAGAAACCTCTGCCCTCAAGTTTGCAGTGGTGGATGCGTAGCATCACGACAACTCCCACTCAAACAAAGGTCTCTAGGTGTGCAAATGAAAAAAACCCTTGGGGAGCACAAGTGGAAAACCCAAGATCCTATATGCAAATGTACAAACATGATCAATGAGGATTATTGTGTGCGTGTAAAGTAAATCTGTGCATGTGAAGTGCAACTCAATATGTATGTACAAAGATGACCAAGATGTACATATATGTGAAGTGTATGGTACCTACAAGGAGTATGTACAATGGCACTACAATGTCATAGTAGATCAATTCCCAAAGATTGAAGTTGGGAAAAATCCAAGTTCTGAGTGCAACAACAGAAAGAAGTGTGCTTCACTGGGTCCTTTGGTGAATATATCTGTAGTCATATGATCACTTGGACAATGTTGAATCATGCTCGTGCCTTTCTTTACTTCATATCAAACATAATGATAATGCATTGCAATAAGTTTAGACTTGTTATCTTAAACATAGTCTTTAGCATGACTAATAGCACTTTGGTTATCACATCAAAGTGGTGTGCTGGAGAGAGAAGGATGACCAATATTTGATAGAACTTGTCAAACCCATACTATCTTGAGCTGCTAAAGATGCAGCTACATATTCAGCCTTCGTAGTGAAAACCGCAACACAACGTTGTTTCTCGCTACTCTAAGAAACAAGACAACCATTGATAAAGAAACAATTTTCACTTGTAGAACACATAGATAAGTGAGATCTTGCCCAATCTACATATGTATAACCCAAAAGTTGAAGTGAAAGTAGAGAATTAGAGTTTTGTTGGAGCTGATAAACCAGCCCAAAATCTTTAATGCCTTTCAAATACTTCAAAACTCATTTAGCTGCAGTCCAATGTTTAAGGCATGGAGAACTAAGATATTGTCCAAGAAAATTTACAGAAAAAGGAATGTCAGGGTGAGAATTTAAGCCAACAAATTGAAGACATACAACAAGATTAGCATAAGGTTGATGTAATGCTAACTGTCCATCATTTTGCAGAAAATGAGAGTTTCTGGTAGAGCTCACAGGACAAGGAGTACTAGCAGGATGTGCAAAACCCAAACCAAACTTCTGAATAATATCTTCAATGAACTTTGTTTGACATAGTAATAAAACACTCTTTTCTCAATAGCATTGAATCTGAATATCAAGACATGAGTGTATGTCTCCAAGATTGACCATCTCAAACGCAAAAGATAAAACTTTCTTTACTTGTTGAAGGAAGGTGAGATTGTTAGAAACAAGTATGGTATCATCCACATATATAGCAAGGATAAAAAAACTATCATTGCAACACTTGACATATAAGTAAGGATCTGAAGAACAAGAGATAAAACCTTGTTTTGTAAGGAAGAGATCAATCGTTTGATACCAGGATTGTGAAGATCTTTTGAGACCATAGAGTGCCCAATAAAGTTTGTAAGCAAGATTTTCCTTATGTTTGACTACAAATCCCTTTGGTTGCTCCATGTATATCTATTCCTTTAAATTTCCATTAAGAAAAGTAGTTTCACATCCATTTGGTGAACCTCCAAATCAAACTCAACAACAAAAACTAAGAAGACTTGAATACTCCTTGTCGTGTGAGCTCTACCAAAAAATTTCACTTTTTGCAGAATGATGGACAATTAGCATTACATCAACCTTATGCTAATCTTGTTGGATATCTTCAATTTTTTGGTTGAAATTGTCTCCCTAATATTCTTTTTGATGTAAATTTTCTTAGACAACATCTTAGTTCTCCATGCCTTAAACATCGGACTGGAGCTAAACGAGTTTTGAAGTATTTGAAAAGGCACTAAAGATTTTGGGCTAGTTTATCGGCACCGACAAAAGTCTAATTCTCTACATTCACTTCAACTTTTGGCTTATACAGATGAAAATTGGGCAAGCTTTCACTTATCTATGCATTCTACAAGTGGAAATTGTTTCTTTATCAATGGTGGTTGTCTTATTTCTTGGACTAGCAAGAAACAACCCTGTGTTGCGGTTTCCACTAAAGAGACTAAATATGTAGTTGTATCTTTAGCAGCTCGAGAGTTAGTATGGCTTTCGACAAGTTCTATCAAATATTGGTCATTCTCCTCTCTCTAGCACACCACTTTGATGTGATAACCAAAGTGCTATTAGTTTTTCTAAAGACTATGTTCAACATAACAAGTCTAAACATACAGCAGTGCATTATCATTATGTTTATATGAAGTAAAGAAAGGCATGATCATGATTGAACATTGTCCAAGTGATCAAATGATTGAAGATATATTCACAAAAGGACTCAATGAAGCATGCTTCACTCTGCTTGCTGCACTTGGAACTTGGAGCTACCTCAACTTTAATCTTTGGAAATTAATCTACTATGACATTATAGTATCATTGTACATACTCCTTGTAGGCACCATACACTTCACATATGCACATATACCTCAAACCTCTTGGTCATCTTTGTACATACATATTTAGTTTCACTTCACATACACAGATTCACTTTGCATGCACACAATAATCCTTCTTGATCATGTTTGTACATTTGTATATAAGAGCTCGGTTTTTTCCCTTGTGCTCCCCAAGGGTTTTTTCATTCACAGCTAGAGACCTTTGTTTGAGCGGGGGTGTTCGAGCTATATATAGATCACCCTATCTAGACTAGGTCTCACCTATATATATGTAGATTTTGATCAATATGATGTAGTCTTTGGGAGTGTATATAGTGTGTCTCTTCTCTCTCTATCATGTCTCTACGTATCTTCTCTCTCTATATCTCAACATGTTGGAGCCATATATAGCTCACCCTATCTAGACTAGGTCTCCCCTATATATATGTAGATTTTGATCAATATAATATAGTCTTTGGGAATGTATATAGCATGTCTCTTCTCTCTCTATTGTGTCTCTACATATCTTCTCTCTCTACATCTCAACAATCTAATAAATGGTGCAAAAAGTGCCATCAGGTTGGTCATTTGGCTATTGAATGTACATGAAAACCAACTATCCCTGGAGCCTTCTATTTGTAATGTTTAAGAAAAAATAATACATAAGACATTTGCTCTCTAAAGGAGATGCATGATTGAAGGAAGAAAGATGAGGAAGTAGTATTCAACTTGTTGGAATCTAAGATGAAAACACAATATATCAACCAAAGCCTAGAGAGTTCAGTGCTAATTTCAGCCCAAGAAGGTCTGCCTCTCAAAGTTACATAGGACAATAGTCTAGTAGTGGCCAGAGATAAAAAGTGGAGTGTTATAAATGTAGAGAAAATGGACATGTCTCACCAAATTGTCCAAATAATAGACAGCCCATGGACTACAAGACCTTATGCATTCGATGCAAGGGAGAAGGCCACACTCCAAAAGGCTATCCCAGTTCAGCTCGTGTGAAAGCCAACACTACTAATAATCAATAGAACATCCAAGAACATGGATCCAATTTGGTGGAATTAGAAGTTACTGCAATAATGTGTGCCAAGAAAAGAGAACCCACAGTTCTCTTTTAGAATGTTCCCTCTACCAAAACTATGAATTTAAATCTTCTAAAAGAGAAATAGAACAGTATAGAACAAAACATTGCAATACAGAGTAGTCCAGTGCCACATAAGGATACACAGACATGACCAAATATACAAGAGATAAAGGATACAGAAGTAGCCTCAGTAATAGAAGAAGTGGTGATGCAGTTGTTGCTAAAAGAAAGAGGAAAGATGAAAATCAGTATTGCCCCATTCCCTAGCTAGTTGGAGAAGCTTTTGGATCCTATCAAAAGTTATGACTTGGTCAAAGAACTAGAGACCTTCAAACCAAACCTAGCATTTCAACAGTTGCTAATGCTATCTTCTCACTCTTGAAAAAATTTTAGAAGCATATTGATAAGAAGACATGGCCCGAGGATTTCCCCCACAACCACCGCTATGTCAAATAAAGCCCTAAACCTAGTGAAAGAAGTGGATGTGGCTAATGCCTTCTTGGATCCCAATGCTCTAGAGATTGGAATTTGGATCGAGAGATGTTTTATTGCAAATGCTATTGGGACCTAAAACGAGTGACAATGGATCTAAGCACTAGATGGGCCTCTATATACTCAAAGAACACAATCCCTAGCCTCCTAGCCAAGAGTGTTTAAGGGACACACTACCCTAATGTAAATTTTATCGTAAATTTTGCATTTGTTTTAAATTTTAGTCCAACGATTAAGCCTTCCCCATACTCCTCAAAGGAAGTCCCTACACATATATCACTGTAAAACACCTCGTAAGAACAAACAAAAGGAGGCTCCCTCGGCTAAATGATATAGCCACATTGCAGCTCTCCTACACCTCGAGGATTGGCCCCTCAATGCACTGCTTACAAAATAACACATACATCACAAACTCCACTCTTGTTTTCAAATGTTCTAGGATATAAGATATTTCCTCACTTAATATTCCCCAATAAAAATCGATCCTCTAAACCTACAGCTTAGGTATCTCACAAATCAGCGTGGGTCATATGTATAAGAAAACAATTGCAATGCATCCAAGAATGACACCATGTGTTATGCCCAATGCAATTGTGTATAAACCATAGTGTTCAAACATTTTATGATTTAAAAATCAGCATTATGAAGTGCAATGACATTTCTTTCAATGATTTCAGCCTACACGTAATGTTGTGTTGCTGAGGGTAAGCATCGAGCATCCTCATGCTGCTAGATCCTCTTAAACTTAAATTATGAACATCTTATATGCTATGCACAAGAAAATAGATAAGAATTTTAAATTTTATTAGCTAATCAACATCAAAACCCCTCTTCCCCCTAGTATCGTTTAGGTTATGCATCGTTGATAAGTAAAAAAAGCTATTTTTTCATGTGTTTATCTTGTAAAAGCGGTAAAAACTATACTTCAACATAGAGACAAGGCTAAACTAAGGCTTATCCCTCATGCTCCAGTCATGTCATATACATCCACGAACATAAAGCATATCCTTTCTTAATTTTCTAACGCAAAAACCTAATTTTTTTCATTTGTTCATTATTTTTCTTTATTTTTTAAGATAAAAATTTTGATATTTTTTATTTATGGATTGAGACCGATCACAATCATTGAGATTTGATTTTATATTCATTTTTAATCCATATGAACTCCAAAATCACAATAAAACCCCCAAAATTATCATTTCTATGAAAAGTGCATAATTGTGAGTTTTGCGTGCTTTGGTACAAATCATTATATGACTAAATTTTTTGGTTTTCTTCAATATTTCTAATAAATTTCAGCATTATCAAGCAAAGTAACCATTTCCAAACAATTCCATCAAACATCTATCATAAAACAAATGAATCTATTATTTACGTATATAATCACACTTTTGGAGACACGTATTTCATGGTTCGAAAACCGTTGATGCTCGTTCTTGTGACACTCTCTCATAGCTCGATCTATGATCTCATTCACTCCGGTTCCATCATTCTATCCACATCTTGCATCAAACTCCACCCCCTTCTCCCATAGAATCACGTGTGTGTTCACATGCAACAAGAGGAGAGAGGAGAGAGGAGAGAGGAGAGAGGAGAGAGAAATACTAGAGAGGAGAGAGGAGAGAGAAAGACTAAAAATCAAAATTTTTATTCTCTTCATGAAAATCAGCACCAAAATAGAGCCCTCTGAGAGTAGATTAGGGATGTGCAATCAATTCTCCCTCAACTCTAGTATCGAAGAGGCACAAATCTATTGCTAACCAATGCTCAGGGGTTTTGGCATTGTTAGCCACACATGCTACCATGAACTCTACTACATGAAGATCAGGGTCTTCATTGTACTCTCCCTTAAAAACTGGCAATGGTACTACATTTGCTGGCCTGTCATCAATATTTCCAGGACGAATCTAACTAGGAAGGGGACCCTGAGTCGCCATGGGGACTTCCGTAAAGAGTGCTTTTAGGGCGTCAAAGGAGGCTTCTACTGCAAGCTCATTCTTAGCTTTGATTTTTGCCTTCTCTCTTCTTACGTACCTCTGGAATCTCTCTAACGCTTGCCTCTTGATTCCATCATTCATCAGGGGGTTGGCTCCAACCAGTTGCTCTGTACTCAACAGGATAGTTTCAGAGAGGCTTCAATCTCTGGGGGATTCTCTGGCCAAAATCTCCTCTATTTCCTTCTTTCCAACATCTCTAAATTTGTCTTTCAAGCCACTACAGAGGGGGAGATATTCCATTCTAAAAGTATCAAAACTCATTCTTCTTAGGATTGTTGTTGTGCCATCATAATAATGCCAACTTTTGACGGTTTCAACAGTGTATGTTGTGAAAAACACTCTGTCTACCAACTTCCAGTGGGTTGCTAATTGGACAAACAAAAGATTGTCAGTGAACCAAGCATCCCACATATCTTGCTGCTGAGCATCCACGAACAAATCCCAACTCTTTTCCTTCTTGTTTTCGTGAACCTCCATAGACCACGACTCCTGAAGCTTCTTCATAATCTCCCACTTGATGATGTCTGGAAACTTCTCAATGAATGCCAAATCTTCCATGGGTGGTCATTCTCTCTGTTTCTTCTCTTCATTTTGTTCCCAACAGTTTTCCACCAAGATGCAAGTTTCTGTTGCTTCACCAGGAAGAGGAAACAGTCCACCACATAGAGCATGCATCATGATGGTGATATGTTTCCACCATTGTGGGATGAACTTCTTGTGAAAAGTGTCTTTAATAATGAGAATCTCCAACTCTTCAGTGGAATAAGGAACTTTGCAAGCATCCATTGAATTCTCCTCTTCTTGGCAATGCCATTTCCTTCATTTTCAGCCTCTTCTAATGCTTGTTGATGGCAAGTTTCCCGGGCTGCGCACCAAAAACATGGAGCCCCAAGAGGAACACCAAGGAAAATGGGATTCTGCTGCAAGTAAATCTATCTTCTAACATCAACAAGCTTTTATTTCATTCTTTTGATGACCAAAACAAAGAGAACATCAAATCTTCACGTAGCATCATAGTAGATATCTCCCACGGATTTGATAGAATCAACCATAATCTTCAACATCTTCATAGAATCCATCAATAGAACAAAGAACATAGAAGAATACACCATCTTTGAATGGAAATCAATCACATAGTATTCATCTTCAATGTCTTCATAGTTTTCTCTCTCAATCTCTCATATAGAGTTACACTGTTTTGACAGAATTGACTATCTCTGGCTCTCTCTCTCTTTCTCTCTCTCTCTCAATAGTACATCATATCCTCACTAAAATACTCTCATAATAACTCTCAATAATCCTTCTTAGTTCGTGGATGCACCTCCCAAGAGGTATGTTTGATGTGAAGAGGCACTAGAGCCACTACAGTGTCTCTTCACAGCTCACTACTGTCACTGTCACTCAGTCTTCTCTTCAGTCTTCAGCAGCTGCTTCTTCTATTTGTTTTAGCTCTTTTGAACTTAGATTCATCCTTTCCAAAAGCTAGAAAACTTTCCCAAAGTCACACATACATTCAACAAAACACTTACAGAAGGTCTACAGAACAGTATAGTACAGTATCAGAGCAGATACAGAACAATTAAGAGCAGAGACAAAGGCTCTACAGAAGGTTTACAGAGGGTTACAGAAGGTCATCAAAACCTCATAACTCATACTCAAACCATTCCAAACTATCAAAAACTATTCAATAAGCTTCCAAAATATTTCAATCTTCATCAATCGTCAATCCATGCTCATCAAAGCCTCATAACTCATACTCAAACCATTCCAAACTATCAAAAAATATTCAATAAGCTTCCAAAAGATTTCAACCTTCATCAATCATCAATCCATGCTTCATACAGAAGATAATCAGAACAAAACAGAAGCTATACAGAAGATATACAGAACCAATGAGAATCTCCACAGAACCTATCAGAACATCACAAAGCCTCATGTTTCCACTAAAAATCATCATGAGTTTCTAAAATATAATCAATATCATCCAAAAACACTCTCAAATACTTCCATTATCAACTATACATCACTCTAAATCCATAAAAAATCAATCATTCAGACCTGAAAAACAACAAAAATCAGTCAAAAATTCAGTCTTTTTCCACTCTCAACAAACCAACTATTAGATACAGTGGTAGGACATGAGCTCTACTCTCTCTTGGATGGATTCAATGGATATAATCAAGTCCAAATAGTAGAACAAAATTAATCTAAAAAAACATTCACAACATAATGGGGGAGCTATGCTTATAGAGTGATGTCATTGGGGCTCTATAGTAACGCCCCTACTAGTGTTCAAAGAGTGATGATGGTCGCATTCCAAAATTACCTACATGATTTCATTGAGGTATACCTGGATGACTTCTATGTCTATAGCCTAATCTGTGAACATTGACGACACTTGGAGCAATGCTTTGATCAATGCCACGAGTATGGGATCTCCCTCAACCCCGACAAATGCATCTTTGAAGTCTCTTTAGGAGTTCTTGTGGGCCACATTGTCTCTACACAAGGGATAGCAATAGACCCTACCAAGATTGAGAAGATTGTGGCTCTAACCACACCAATCAACCTCAGGGATTTCTCAATTATGTGGGCTATAACATGAGGTTTACTGCTCATTTTGTAACAAAGGAAGCCCCCCTGCATAAGCTCCTTAGGAAAGATGCATAGTTTACTTGGACTGTTGATTGTGAAGACATCTTCACCCATCCTACAATCTCTTGATTGGACAATGGAGTTCCATGTGCACACTAATGGATCTGTAGAAGGGTTTGATGCAGTCTTATGTCAAAAAGGCTCCTCGAAGCTAGATTAGCCTATCTACTATACAAACCATAGGGTCACTAATCAGGAAAGGAACTACATAGTGATGGAGTTCGAGTGCCTAGGAATGGTATTTCCCTTGGATAAGTTTCGACACTACCTACTTGTCAATGTAATTCAAGTTTTATGTGAATTGTGAGGTACTATTCTTCTTGATAGATAAGACACATGTTAATGGTAGAATGATGAGATGGCTCCTTCTATTCTAAGAATTTGACTTTGAAGTGGTTACCAAGCCTGGTTGCTTCCATGTTTTGGCCGATCGTCTATTGTTGCGAATCCCTCAGACGATTAAAGCAGAGGAGAAGGATGGTATGGACTCATTAATACTTTCCTATTTCTGGTCAAGAAAATAGTCCCATGGTATATAGATATTTTCAATTTGCTAGCCACACAACAATACCCCCTGGCATCTCTAGTAGAAAGAAGAAGAAGCTTATGTTGAAATTGGCCCCCTACACTCTACTAGGCAACTCTTTGTATAAGAGAGAAAAAGATAAAGTACTATGGAGATGTGTTGCAGGAGATGAGATCAAGATAATGTTGCAAGCATGCCATGACAAGCCCTATGGCAGAGACAGTTTGTAGGAGAAGCGATAGCCAGAGCTTTTCTCACAGGTTATTGGTAGCCTACAGTGCATAAAGATGCCTATGACTACTGCAAACGTTGTGATGCTTGTTAGCGAATGAGAAAACCTACCAAATCCAATGCTATGCCACTACAATCCATCCTTCCCCTAAATCCACTCAAGAAGTGGGACATTGAGTTCATGGACCCCATTGATCCTCCAACTAGAAGGAAGCAGAATTGGTACATCTTGGTATGTACAGACTACGTGATGAAGTGGTGTGAAGCCAAAGATCTCAAATGAGATGATGGTAATATTGTGGCCCTACTTCTGTAAGAGAATATCATCACTCAATTTGGTAGTCCCTTAGAGCTGGTTAGTGATAGAGGCACTCACTTTCTAAATAAGATTATGGAAGAGATAATAGAGCTTTATAAGATCCACTATTGGAAGTCCACACCCTACTACCCTAGAGCCAACCGCCAAGACAAAGTCACAAATTGCATAATTTACTTGATCCTAATAAGGAAGATTACTGCACATCATTATCATTGGGACGATCGACTTACATAGGCCCTTTGGATGTACAGAACCTCTCATAAGGTTGCTATAAGATAGACACCTTTTCAACTGGTGTACAGCACAAAACCCATCTTCCCAATTGAGTTAGAACTCCCCTCTTTGTGAATAGCTATCATCAAGCGCTTGGGAGATAATGAGTCCTTGTATCATCGCCCTATACACTTGGAATGTTTTGATGAAATATGGTGGGGATGGCTTTACAGTATATGCAAGCCACACAGCTAGACAAAAGGCTTACCATGACAACTTCATCAAGCACAAAGGAATTCAAGGCAAGTGACTTAGTTCTCACCTATAATTCTTACTTTGGAAAGTCCCTATGAAATCTCCAACAACATTGGATGGGTCCCTACAAGATACTTGCTGTTGTCAACCCTAAAAGATTTCATCCTAAGTGGATAGGAATATGAGCATGGGCTACTATTTGTATTCATCAACAAAGTGTGAGATAGAGGGTGAGATGAGTGATTATTCTTTTTTCTTTTAATTCAAGGGGGAGGTGATATGTGTGAATAGAGCATGGCCTACATAGGTTACGCCTCTCAATGTGCAAAGCATTACCTGTTCCTATGCATGGTACTATAAGACTTCCTAATCTTCCTTCTCACACTATATGCTAGCATAGGGTGGAATGCACGATTGTATTGTTAATTGCACACAAGGCATATAAACCTTTGCATAAGTGGCAAGGAGGATTACATCAATGGGTGTGCAAAATTAGATTACCCTCCTACATCTATCAATAGAGCATGAGATAGAGAGGGGCTAAGTGTGAGTAATGTTTTCTTCAATCAGTTAAGAGATGAGGATTAAGGGACGTTACGACGATTGGCAATCAAGTACATTCTCGTTTCCTTATACACACATGGGTCAAACCTCTGGTCATCACATCAAGGCATGTTGTTCTATTCTATGCATCATATTACAAGGCTTCTTGGCCTTCGTTTTCGCACCTATGTCGCATGGTTTAGGATGCACTAATGCCCCATCAATCATCCACACTTGGATACCATCCCTCTTGTCAATTTCTAAACTAGGTGTGAGATATGGGTTCCCTTCATTCCTCTCCAAGTGATGTGAGCTATGGGGTGTGAGATCGATCTATAATTCTAACATGAGTGGTTGTGAGCTGAGTGCTATATTCTTAGTTATCGATAACTTAATAGGTCTTAATCAACAATGCTACCTCTTTGGGTGATGTTGCATGGTCTCTATCTTGATTGAAGCATATTGTGGCAAGCTATGGTACCTCTCCTATAGTTGACTTTGACACCTAGTATGCCAATGACTATCGGCATCGACCATTTGCTTAATGGGCCAAGTGTTTCTAATTCTACCTCTTTCGTTTATATGCGTATATTCTATCATAAGTGTAGGGAAATGAGAGCTTAGATCCTAGGTTCATATTGATTAACATCACCAATTTTTTAAGATTTTAAGTATGGGGATGCATCCCTATACGTTTATTCTACATATCATTAGGAAGACACCTCTATCTAATCTCTAAACATAGAAGTTCCTTTTTTATACCCTCTTAGGGGTCTCTATCCCACCCACCCATCTAGTCACCTCCCTTAACCTAGTGGTTTCCCTCTTTTTCTTTTAGCACTACTATGAATGTCATCTAAGATCAATGAAACTCAAATTTGATGTGATATACTTGTTCGTCCCTTTGAATTGGATACTTTTTCCATTTAGAGTCTCTTGTTTTGACTATCGATTGGTCTACTATGAATTTTCAAATTTTTTTATGTGAATCAGCCATGTGGCCACCTTCTGTTTCACATCAAAATTGTGATATGATCTTCCAACCTTGATCACCCCATCACATTCCTTTTTACAACCTGGCATTCTAATGCATAGCTTAATCACTATTAATTTTTTACAGATTTAGGGTATTTTTGTACTTGTTATTTCATCTTTCATGTGAATGTATTCTTGTTTCATCCAAAATGATATTTTAGTTCACATTCCTATTCATCCCTTTGAATTTGACATTTTTTCCTTTTACAGTCCCCTATTTCTCATTGCGGTTCATCCATTATTCATTTTTGACCATGACGGTCTTTGGACATCTTTCCATGGGTAGGTCCCCTAGCATCCCAAAACTGAAACCTAACCTTAATTCCCTATTTGTCCCTTTGAACTCAATATTTTTTCCTTTTATCACCCTTCATTTTGAGCCCTAGTACATAAGCTATTAATTTTTGAAGAATTTTATGTGAATCGAACATGTTTCCACATGAACATACTATTTTTGCTTTGGAATTGAAGTTTGATGCTATAGTGCCAATTCTCCCCTTCCCTTGAATATTTTTTCTTTTTCTAGCCCATCATTCCAACACATAGATTGGCTGTTATTAATTCTTGTGTGTTTACATGTATTTTTATTTGGCATTCTTGGCATTTTAAATGTGAATATCCTCGCTTTTCATCAGAACTGTGCTCTCACTTTATAGGCTTGTTTGTTGCCTCCACCATATATCTTTTCTTCTTGTTGCTTTCCATTCAGATGAATTTTTTGCTATTAATTTTGTATTGTGTTTTAATGTGTGTTTTTTGGCATTTTTCCATGTGAATGCCTCTTTTATCCACTAAAAGCATCGATTTTTTTTCCCATCTCATTTCCCTAGACATCCTACCTATTTTTTCTTTTTTTTGCTTCTTTATTTGATGTTTGATTGGTCTTCAATCAATTTTCATGTTTTTACACATGTGGGCATCCTTGTGTGCTGTGTGAATGCCCGGTTTTTGTCTCGTGATGTACGCTAGTGGCTTTGACGTGTCATATCTGACTTGCCTACTCTCCACTCTTGTTTGAGCTTGGTAGCTCAAATTTTTTTACTATGCCTTGCGCTTGTGCACGAGACATGGAGGTATCCTTTAAAAGAGAAAAGAAAAACACCCACAAAAATAAACCAAGAAAATACAAAAAGAAAAACCTCCTCCCCACCCATTCATTCTTTGCTCCTTCCCTCCTTCTCTTCTTCTCTCTCCTCTCTACTGCATTCTCCTTCTCCTTTTCCTTCCCTCTCCTATCCCTACCTCCTTCATCTTCTTCCCTTCCCTCTCCTCCTCCTCCTCCTCCTCCTCCTCCTCCTCCTCCTCCTCCTCCTCCTTCTCCCACCTCTTTTTCCTTTCTCCTCCTCCTCTCACTCCTCTTGCTACTCCTCTCCCTCTCCCTTCTCCACCTTGCTAGGTTGCCTAAGCCACCCGCCACGCGCTCTATTGGGGCTGCTTCCTTGCTGCTATGTTGGCTACTGCTTGCGGCCCTAGTCGTCACGCTGCCATGCTCGCCTCTGGGTTGCACCGCCCACATCCATCGCCTTTAGGAAATGCCGCCCCACCTGCTAGCATCCCCTCCTCCTCCTTCTATTCCCTACCCTCCCTCCCCTCTTGGTTCTTGCCAGTCCTAGGGCCTTCAACCCCACCATAAACCCCATTTCCCACACCCCCCACCCCATATTTCCCCCTTGCCCCTCGGTTTTCCTTCCCCCTCTTTAATACCCATTCTTATCTCCTTTCTTTTCCACCCCCACTCCTTCCATAATACCTATTCCTACACTTGGTTCTCCCCCTTGGTTTCCCCTCCCGAGCTCCCATTCCCACCTCCCTACTTGCCACAAACCCAACCAAATCGAAATACACACATTCTCTCCATCAACAATGTCATGAGATTCCCTGCCCATGGTTTTTAAAAAAAGTTTTTATCCTTTAACATGTATCACTTAGTCACTTGTATCCTAGACATGCTACATAAAGACTTGCCTAGTGCAATAAATCTTAAACACATGAGTCCATTAGCATATGACATGGTGTAATAAAGATGGGGCTCTCTGCCTTAAAACACAATAAAATCATCATGGGTCCTTGACAAGATGATTGGATTTTGGTTACTTACTCTTATCTTTCCTTGCATTGCATACATGAAGTTGCTACAAGTTCTGTAAGTCATGGAACATTAAACATGAAAAATATGGTCATGAGGAGATCACTTGGAAGGTCCGCTTGGGAAGCCTATGATGTGGTTGTGTACTTATGATATTCAAGAGTTACAAGTGTATTGACAAGAAAAGTCACAAAGAAGATAGAGTTGTCTAAATTGGCTAAGTGTGGGACATTGTGTATATGATAGCCTTGCTTATGTGACTTAGTTGTGGTTCATTTGAAAGATATGAACCTTCCGCTTTCTATGCTACATTTTATGGGCTTCTTCAAGCTGAGAGCAAGGCACATCCTGGATAAGGGAGAAAGAAGCTCATACACTACCACACAAAGGAGATGAAGTCATGCAACCACAAGAAGACTCTACTTGACATGTAAGTACCTCTCTTTCCATGCATTGACGAAAATGGAAGGCCACTCTTGGCTGTGAGAAACAGGGAAATATGTATAAAGAGGAGGGCAGCAACTCATTCATGAGGGGGAGTTCATGCTCATTGAAGAAGAAAGAAGGAAGCTTTGAACATTTTTTGTGTCTATGCCTATGAAGTATGGGCTGAATCTCTGATTTACAAATCACCTCTTGCACGGTTCAAGTGGTACATGTATTTGTGAAGAAGAAGAGAAGGGCAATGTCTTATGTACCTACCTCTTGATGTAGACTCTCTTCTCTATCAAGAAGAGCTCTTTGGGAGACATAAAGCTTTGATTTTGGACTGCCTGTCATATGCAGCCCAACACTCTCTTTTTTGGGATGAATCATGTCTCTTTGATGCTCCCTTTCTATTATTATGGTTTATGAAGAGAACATGCTCTACTGTCACTTGTAATTGTTGCATCTAATCACTCGTTCCTTGAAAGGCATTGAAAATACTCTTTGGGAGAATATTTGTGTCATCTTGGATTATTCTTGGAAGCCCAAAATAGGGTATTCATGGGCTGAAGCTTTATTTGTGACCCTCTTCTTTAATCTTGGTAAAACATGAGTTGTTCTTAGTATCTTGCTTCCTCTTCATTCAAGGGAGGTTTCAAAGAAGTCTTTTGGTGATTTCTTGCCATGCTTTGGAATTAATCTTGGTTGTCCATAACAGTCATTCCATAGGCTAAAGCTTTTATGCAGCTGCTTTATTTGTATTACGTTGATCTAAGTCATGAATCTCATGATCTTTTAATGAAAAAGTAGCAATAGTGAAGCTAGTTCCATAACCTTGAATCATTCAAAGGCTGATATAGGCAGTCTTTATCTTGAACCTCTATCTTCATTATACTAATCAGTTGAAAAGAGAAAGTGTCTTGAATATCTTCCTCATGCCTAGACTGAAATAGGCAGCTATAGGCAAAGAAGAGCAAGACTCTTCTTGTATCATTGAAGTTGTACTCCTATTTGCAAATCATCCATCATTGTGATCATAAGTTTCAAGATCATAACCCATTTATTCAACCATCTTATGAATAAATCTATCTTTCCAAGAAAAGCCAAAGTATATGGAATATTGAAGGTTGTGAAGCTCCTCTTGAACCTATAAACAATCACTTGAATCTACTTATCTCTTAAAGACACATCTCCATCTATCTTGTCCAGTTTTCTTGCCAAACCCCTATGGTGACCTTCAACCCTACGCACTGCGACATTGGTGAACCACTTGATGTGAAGGTCCGTTGTATGAAAATTCCAAGATGGGGGATTCTTCAGGAGATACTCTACAATAGTTGGTGCGCATACTACAGCAAACTCAGCAACAACAAATTCAAATGTTACAACAACAACAACAAAGGCAAGACAAAGAGAAGATTAATTCCATAGCTATCAAGGCCCTAGAAGAAGTTGGGTGATAATTAAAACAATTTAATGGTTAAAATGTCTCTGTTTTCATTATCTTTTATGTTGAGAAAATGCTCTTCTTTGGAGTACCGCAACATGCATGGAGTCGCTATTTTGCTAGACTAGCCAAGCACGGTCTTCAAGAGAGAATCCATAGTCTTTTTTAGCAAGATGCGGATTGGGCTGCATTGAAAAAAGCCCTATGCGAAGAATTCTTCTTAGAAGACTCTGACCTTATGACGAAGAAAAGTGTCACTAATTGGGTTAAGAAACCGAACAAAGGTTTAGCTGCAACAGCTCTATACCATGAGTTTGAAAGTAAACTTGGACAACTTGATGCTGAAGACCAACAAAGTATGGAAGGTAAGAAGATTGAATTATTCCTTAAGGATAAAGAGCCCATGCTACAAGAGAGGCTTGCTAATCGCCTAGAGGATGCTACCTCCAAAACAGGAGTCAAAACTGCATGGACAGATGTTACTGATGCAGTTAACATGATTGCTCGAAGAGAGCGGATGCGACTAAGATTGGGCTCTACTTCAACTTCAATCTCTATTGATGGAGCCTGTTCCACCTCCAAAAAATCTTATCTCTTTGACTAATCAACCAACTCTTCCTTCTTTTGTTCCTTCTGTTCCATCTCTTAAAAATGATGTCATGGATGAACTCATTAAAAGCATGCGAAATCTTCATCTGAATCTTATAGAAATTAGTTCCAAAGTAGAGAAGCTGGATATCAAAGTTGAGGAACGAGGATGTTCATCAACTCTTCCTTCTTTTGTTCCTTCTGTTCCACCTCTTAAAAATGATGTCATGGATGAACTCACTAAAAGCATGCGAGATCTTCATTTGAATCTTATAGAAATTAGTTCCAAATTAGAGAAACTGGATATCAAAGCTGAGGAACGAGGATGTTCATCAACTCAAAGACCCATGAGAGAAGGCTATAAGAGGTGCTGTATTTGGTGTGATAGTCAACAACATGACAAGAGGGAGTGTACTGCCTTTCATGAGGCTAAAGCACAGAAGCTCGTCTTTTGGAAAGACGGAAAAATTCATGTAGCTATAACTGGTCTTCCACTGGAGCCAAATTTTGGCAATGGTGGAATGAAAAAAAGATTAGAAGATTTAGCTGTAAAGAATGCCTATGTAGCAATTGATGCTGCTACCTATGGATTCAAATTGAGCCAACTAAATCTAATTTGAAAGCATGTAAATATGATGTGTAATCTAAAGTATGGAAGCAAGCATTAGATTAAATGGAATGCGGCAAAGCAGCCAAAGATGATTTGACTAATGCTAGTCAGTGCATTCGAGGAATAATTGGTTGAAAAGAATTGGTTCTTTCTCCGCCTTTACACATTTGGTTGAAGTCAATCATAAAGAAGTTTTGGTTGAAGAAAAGAGAAGATGAACCTAGGCCCTCCAAAATGGATAAATAGAAGAACACCTGAACAACCAAAGCCTACTGAATATACAATCCCAGATCAAGAGATGGAAGATCCGCCAGAAACTAAGAAGGCTGAAGGAAAGAAGAAAGGGAAGTAGCTAGGCTACAAATTGCAGTCTAACATTGAAACTGCAACCGATCTCAAACGAGCCCTAGAAGAACAAATTCTCGGAAGTAAAATTGAATTCACCTTAAGCAAAATTCTTGGAATTTCCAAACGTGAATTTCATGATGTAATTATTAATGTAATCAAAAGAAAAAAACAATATGTTGGTGATGATGCTGAAGAAATAGTGCATGCTTTTTTGCAAGCTCTTCGAGTATTTGTGCACGATGAAGAGAAGCTGAATATTGCATAAGGGATTTAGCTAATGTAATGGTCGACTGGTCCAAACCAATTGGGCAGCCTGCCTCTCAAAAAGAAAATTGTTTATAACACCTGCATGATGAGGAAGAAGCTCGATTCATTCCAAGCAGTCACTACTCCCGTACGGATTGGGCAAGAGCAACAATGGAGACAATCGTCAAAATTGGAGAAAAAGAAACACCATGTATTGCACTCTTAGACCATGGTTCTTAGATAAACATCATGGCTAGGAGTCTCTATATGAAAGTAGTGGATGGCTCATAGATGTTGATCCAGGCTGGGAAATGAGAGCCGCAAACAATTCTTCTGGAGAGTTATATGCTGTATGTCCTAATCTGGAGGTAACTATTGGAGACATAAAAGACAATTTTCACTTCTTTGTTCAAGACTCTTGTAGTTACCCTATCATTCTTAGGTAACCTTACATTTCTGAAGCCCACTTGGAAACAAAAGCTCTTGATGATGGTTTCTCCTATGCTCGAATCCGAAGCAAGGATAATGAGCGAGCTATCCAATTTCTTACTGTGTTTGTTAATCATCATTGAAACAGAGATCGACTGCGAGATTATCCTGTGCCTCCTAATGCCTGAGAATTCAAGGGTTTTCAAGTTGCACTATTATAAAAGGGGGCTATGGCAATGCTTCCTGTAAAAAGATTGTGCCTCATGCTATAGAAGTTGTGTCTCTAGCAAATCTACATGTATCTACAACCAATAGTATGGGCTGTTATAAGTCTCTTCCAGCCATGACTAAAGCCGAAAGAAAATATTTATGTCATGTAAAAAGGAAGCTAAAAATGAAGATATTTCAGGCATCTTTTTTGGGCTGATTACTATGACACATTGGCTGAAATATATACAGCTAATCATGTAGAAAAATAGGTTGAAAATCAATCCATAGAAGTATGTATATTGGATTTTTATCAAACAATTCAAGAATTTATTGAACAAGAAGATATTGGTTTTCTCAAGGCTGAAGTGCAAGTGGAGACAAAATACAAGATGGTGGATAAGAAAGTCAAGCCTCTGGCATTCCCACTACCTCTCTTGAAAGTGAAGGGCTAGAGCAACAAATCAGCCAAGTCTTCATGATCCTACCAATATTGGTCACAATTTTACATCAGAAAGTATGAAAGAGCTCAAAATAGTTGATAATTCTTTTCTTTTATCACGGTTGACAAACACTCTTTTATGAAAATGCTAATGAAACATGGTAAAGCCTTTGCATTTCAACCAAGTGAAATAGGCTGTGTGGATCCAAATATTGTGGCTCTTATAGTCATTTTTATGGTTCCACATGTGCCTTGGAACCTCAAGCCTGTTCCTGTTCTAAGGGCACATTTGCCCAAATTACTGGGACTTCTAAATGAAAAGATCAAAATAAAGATTTTAGAATCTTCTTTAGAACCTTACTCAAATTGATGGTTTACTGTGCCCAAGAATAATGGATCTTTACGATTCATTCAAGATCTATAGCCTATTAATTGAGTCACAATCCGAAATGCTTGTTCACGTCCAATTATTGACGAGTTTGCTAAAGATTTTGTAGGTAGAGAAAATTATTCCATGGGCGACATATATTCAGGATATGACCAATTTTAGCTTTCATTAGAGAGCCGAGACATTATCACAATGAAGACACCTCTTGGATTGGTCCGCATGTGTACTCTACCACAAGGTGCAACAAATTCTGTGGCCCATATGATGAACGCCATGCACAAAGTCTTAAGGGACTTTATTCCACAACTTACTCTTCCCTTTCTTGATGATGTGCCTATCAAGGGATGTGAAGTCTATGAAATGAATGAGAAGCTTGACGAACATGGTTGTAGGACATTTGTAAGTAACCATATTCATGATTGTGATAGGATTTTGATAAGGCTAGAAGAGGTTCATCTTACCCTTTTTGGAGCTAAATGGATTTTTAGAGTTGAAGAAGTCCTAGTGGTCAGACATTTATGTGGGCCCTACAGACGTAAACCTTCACTAATCAAGATAGATGCCATCAGCAGAATGCAAGAAAAATGCACAAATATTTCAGAGGTGAGAATATTTCTTGGCACATGTGTATTCTATCACATATGGATACTACATTTTGCTCATGTAGTCAAAAATCTTTATCAATTATTAAGAAAAGGCCAAAGATTCTTTTGGGGTAAAGAGCATACTCTCACTATACGCACATTAAAGAAGCTGTTAATTTCAACCCCCACTCTCAAAAGGGCTAATTATTCAAATGGACAACCCATCATGCTTATTGTGGATACAAGTCCCATTGGGATAGGATAGACTATTGGCTAAGAAGATCTTGAAAGTAATAGATATGCAACTCATTTTGGAGCAAAGGTTCTCAATGAATGTCAAAGAAGGTATGCACAAGTAAAAAGGGAATTGTGGGGAGTTGTAACAACATTAAAGTGTGATCGTGAATACTTTATAGGTGCTCCGGTATTGGTAGAAACTGATTGTCTTCCACTCAGGCATGATTGCCAATTGATCTACACTTGACATTGCTATGCTAAGATGGATTGCATATATTAAATCTCTCAACCCCGAATTAAAGCATATTGTAGGAAAGGAGAATCCAAATGCTGACATGTTGTCACACGCAAGGTATGACAATGAAGAGGAGCTAATGAAAGAAGATGAAGTTGAAGAGTCTATACTTGCTGAATTTCATTCCATGACTACTGATAATACCTTTTCAGTTGCTGTATATGCAGAACCAAAGTTGAAAAGAGCAAGTGTAGTTGATCTTTTTAATGATATAGCATTAAGTATAACAAGAACAGAAAAAGGTACTGCTATAAATAAAACAACAGCAGTAAAGATTAAAGATTTGCCTATGGAAAAAGGGTGGTCAACTAGAATCCAGCATGTTCATTGCATTACTCAAATTCAATTTCATTTCGTTGAAGAAGATTATGAAGAAGATTGTGGTTGAAGATCAGCCAATATTTGAGCACAATGAAGAAGAAGGAGACTTGGATTGATGAGGAGTTCAAGTATATCAAGAGGAAAGCTTATGGCTTTTCCCTTTAAGATGGGCATCTATGGAAGCACACAAAGAAGAAAAAAGGAGAACCTGTCTGAGTTTTAGGTAACAAAAGATTGCAACAACATGTAATGGAGGAATTTCAAGAAAGTTTGTGGGCTCACCATAGAGATATATGGGGAACCTTTATTAAAGTCAAAGAAAAATACCCGTGGCAGAACATGTATCGAGACATAGAGCATTTTGTTGAAACTTGTTATGTGTGTCAAATGTACTCTATGGTTAAGTATCAAGATGGGTTACAACCAACTTATCCCTTGTCTATACATTATAGATGGGTTATTGATCTCGTAACCATGCCTACAGGGATATGGAATATGCGGTATTTAGTGCTTGCAAGAGAGGATCTAACCAATCAAGTTGAAGGTAAAGCTTTAATAGCCAAGACCACTCAAGTTGTTTGTCGCTTTTGCTTGAAGAAGTATTTTGCAGACATGTCTGTGTTGGCAAAGTAACTACAGATAGAGGAGAGTTGGATGTTGATGAGGCACACAACTTCTTTGCTCAATTGGGTATTAAGTTGGCTTTGACATCAACCTACAATCCTAAAGGAAATGGGAAAAGTGAGAGAGGGCATCAGCCTATTCTCAAAGCTCTAGCAAAGTCCTGTAGAGGGAAGATCAAAGAATGGCCTAAAATGCTGCCTTTCACATTATGGGCTGACTGGACTACTCACAGTACCGTAACTAGCTATATGCCAGCTGAACTTATGTAGGGGTAGCAACCAATTATGCCAATTGAAGAATCTATTCTCACATGGAGTCTTCTACCTTGGGAGGAAGACATCAGTAGAGAAGAGTTGCTGACTTTACGCATATAGCAGCTAGAAAGACGGCCTGAAGATATTCAAATAGCTACTGAGAAGCTAAAAACAACAAGACTAAAGAACAAAAGAAGATTTGATAGGAAACATCGACTTCGGCCAATTCGGAAATCACTTTTGCCTCGAAAGGCATTGATAGTAATCTTTGGGAGATTATTTATGTCATCTTGGATTATTCTTGGCAACCTAAAACAGGGTATTCATGGGCTGAAGCTTTATTTGTGACCCTCTTCTTTAATCTTGGTAAAACATGAGCTATTCTTGGTTCTTGTTGAGTGACTACAAGCTATACTCTTTGTAAGGAAGTTTCAAGGACAACTTTTCGCACTGTTATGTGATACTTTTGGCCTCTTCTTCTTAGCCTAAAACAGGGTATTTCAGGGTTGAAACTTGTAAACACAAATCCTCCTTCAGCTGCAATCATTGCAAGTACAAAATAGACTTGTAATTCCCTCTACATAGTATCTTGCTTCCTCTTCAAAAGGGAGGTTTCAAATAAGTCTTTTGGTGATTTCTTGCCATGCTTTGGAATTAATCTTGGCTATCCATAATAGTCATTCCCTAGGCTAAAGCTTTTATGCAACTGCTTTATTTGTGTTAAGTTGATCTAAGTCATGAATCTCATGATCTTTTAATGAAAAACTAGCAACAGTGAAGCTAGTTCCATAACCTTGAATCATTCAAAGGCTGATATAGGTAGTCTTTATCTTGAACCTGTATCTTCATTGTACTAATCAGTTGAAAAGAGAATGTGTCTTGAAGATCTTCTTCATGCCTAGGCTGAAGTAGGCAGCTATATTCATAGGCAAAGAAGGGCAAGACTCTTCTTGTATCAATTGAAGTTGTACTCCTGTTTGCAAATCATCTATCATTGTGATCATAAGTTTCAAGCTCTTAACCCATTTATTCAACCGTCTTATGAAAAAAACTGTCTTTCCAAGAAAATCCAAAGTATATGGAAAACTAAAGGTTGTGAAGTTCATGTTGAACCTATAAACAATCACTTGAATCTACTTATCCCTTGAAGACACGTCTCCATCTATCTTGTCCAGTTTTCTTGGTGCACAGATTGGACGCTGTATGCACGTGTAGTGAGTGTCAGAAGGTCCCCAAGAACAAAAGAACTCTACTTTTTGCACAAAAAATAAGGAAGAAAGCTTGCACGACATGAAGCAAGAGACTAATTGGGTGCAATCTCCCCCCATGCCTTGTGTGAGCGCTCCACAAAGCATGTATTTTATATATTATTTATTTTCAAGCTCAAAAAATAGCCCAATTTACAATTAGCACGCTTTTGATTTTGTGTTTGCTTTTGTGCCACTAAAGAATTAAAGCTATTGGGTGCCCAAGAAGTTAGGAGGTACACAAATACAATGTCCAATACAAATATTTAAATCGTGCGCCCATGTGCATACAAAAATAATAAATAAATATCAAGCGCTTTAATAAATAAGCACGTCAAAATATGGACGCCATGCCTAAAATATGCGCCCATAAAAAATTGATGATAATTTGAATACATGCTATTCTCCAATGCCCGACATATGTGTAGGGACTCCATCTGAGGAGTGTGGGGAAGGCTTAATCGTTGGAGTACAATTCAAAACAAATGCGAAATTCACGATAAAAGTTAGGTTAGGGTAGTGTGTCCCTTAGACACTCCTGGTTACAAGGCCGAGAGGGTGTGTTCTTTGAGTATAGAGAGGCCCGCCTAGTGCTTATAGCCAGTACTGTCGAGGCCCATTTTAGGTCCTAAAAATTTTCGTTAGAGCAATCTCTTGCTTCTCCAAGTTTTGCCTTAGTCGTTCTTCCTCCTCTTCTGGCATTTTCCTGTGCTCCTCTTCTAGTCTCTTCAATTCCTCCTCCATCCTTTGCAGCTCTCTGTTTCCTTTGGAGGTGGATTGAGTTCTTCTTATGGGGATTTTGAGAGTGATATTTTCATCTCTTCTTGACTTGAAAATTTTTGAGCCTTGTTGCTCACGGATTGTCCTCTTGCTCTTGCTGTTGAGATGATTGGTCATTCTCCTTTTTATTAGTTGATGTTACCTTATTTTGGTACAACTTTCATCATTGTAAATGCAATGTATTTTGAAATGTAATGCAAATTACAAGGTCTTTTGGACATGTAGAAAGCTTATGCACTTTTTTGGCCTAAGACATTGAAGGCTA
Source organism: Lygodium microphyllum (assembly GCF_053477565.2). Classification (NCBI taxonomy): domain Eukaryota; kingdom Viridiplantae; phylum Streptophyta; class Polypodiopsida; order Schizaeales; family Lygodiaceae; genus Lygodium; species Lygodium microphyllum. Next base: position 69,581,107 of record NC_141160.1, read on the forward strand.
TGAACCTTAGAAGAATTTTGTATTTTGTATTTCAATATAATATAATTAAAATAAAAAGGGTGGTTTCAAGAGTCATGTGAGATGAAGTTGGAAGAGGTGGTTGCATTTCCTCTCTTCTTTATCTTGCTAATCACAAAATTTTGTCTCTCTCTCTCTCGGTCTTTCACAACTCTTCCTTTCCTCTCATGTGCTTCATGTATGATCTTATGAGAGGGAGAGTGAGGATGTAATGTCTATCTCAATTTTCTGTGTGCATTTGGTTCATGGTTTAGCTTCTGTGTGGAAGAGAAGTTTTAAGAGTGCTTCCTTTCTGGTTTTCTAGGTTTGCAAGAGTACTTCCATCCTCCCTTACTCAAGTTTCTACTGTGCTTAGAAGGCTTGGTCATTAGTAACTCTCTCTATGTTGTCCTGATGTTCCTTCTAGACTTTGTTTTCCCCTTGTTCTCCTACTCTATTGTTGAAGGTAAGATGGTTGGGCTTGGTGGGGTGGGAGAGCGATGCTCCTCTCTAATTGGTGATGGCTCCGGGGTCTTCTCTGCTACTTCTCTTTTTGCCTCCCCTAGAGCTTCCCAAATGATGGCAATTAACACTCCTCCAAAGCCTACAGTCAAAGCCTTGGAGGAAGGTTGTTTCCTCTTAGAGACTTTGCTATAGTAGCCCCAGAGACTCATTTTCTGCCACCCTTAGTGTTGTGGCTAATACCTTTTTCGATGCTTGTATTGTCTTTTGGATATAGGTGTTTCAATTTTCCTTGTCTAAGGCATTGGCTACAAGACTCTCAAGAAATGGTACACTATTTTGTTCATGAGAGCATTATATCTTTGGCGGCTTGCAAAAAGGATGTGGGCCATTTTAACCTGCAAGTGAATGGTAGGGTGCTTAATGGCCACCGTGTTAATGTTCCTTCTTTCATTGAAAATTCTTAGAATTCTATGCATCTTCCATGGTCGATTTTTTGGCCAACCTTCTCCATGTATCTGCGGAGATTACATAGGTTGACTAGTTGTTTCACTGTGTCTTCCTTGTTCACCACCTCTCTTAAATTGTTGACACTATGGTACTTGTATTTCAGTGGCCAACCTTCTCCATGTATCTTTGGAGATTACACAGGTCAACTAGTTGTCTCACCACATCTTCCTTGCTCACCATCTCTCTCAAATTGTTGACGCTATGGTACTTATATTTCAGTGGCCAATCGGTACCAATTGTTCTCTTCCTCTAAGAATGGAAGTTGGCCTACCATCTTGAGTTCTTGTTATGGGCCAATAACTTACAATTAGCTCCTCTAACACAATATTAGTGAGTTTGGGAATTTCCCAATTCCCATTTTTTGAATACTAAAAAGGTGGCACCCGGATAACATGCCCATAAGTTTCTCAAAACCATATGATGTGTCCTATCATTGGAAAGCGCTTGAAAAATGGAATCTATTGAGCTGTAGAGCACTCGATTTGGAGTTATAGTGTTCAAGTTATGACAAATCCTAAGATTTGACCGCATGTTCCAAACTTATGGGAAATTCCCATATTCCCCAATATGGTGTTCTTTGAGAGTTTTGCAAAAAAAAAAGAAAAAGTTTAAGATCGAACATTATGGAATAGTGCATTATTTCAATAAGAAATGCAAACTTTTTATACTTCAAGCAATCCACACATTCCCAGCATGAATTCCATAAAAGATTTTCTTGAAGTACAAGTTTTCTTTATTCATCCCCCCCTTTTTTTTTTCTTTTGAACCTTTTTTGCTTTTGAAATTTGGTTTGAAGTTTTGAAGTTCAAGTTGTGTTTTCTTTTCCATCTTACCCCCTCCCCCTAGGAATGGTGAGAATGATTTCTAGGATTGGAGGATGAAGGGTTAAGGGCATTTAATTTCATGATTACTGTAGTAGTTCACTTCGTCATGAACCAATCATAGAAGTTTGGGTTATACTCCAAGTGGGCGTGACAGTCCATGTCACAAGGTCTAATGCCTACATGTGTAATGTAGGTCAGGACATCATTGAGGAAATCACCACAGTTCATCCTGCTAGAAATATGCAGTTCTTCCTCGGTTCGATTGAAATAGGGGTGGGCCATGACATATTTCTCTAAAGGCAATTTGCACGTGATGGTCAAGACTCTAAACGAGGTAGGATCCACATAGGTAGGGTCTTCTCAATGGTTTTGATTGCACGTCTTTGCTCAGCATTGGTCATGATTTGGCAACCCTTTCATTCCCAATAGAGGCACAGAGCATACCATTTTTGCAGAAAGGAAGAGTCAGAGTTGGCTAGCTTTGTCAGCTCTTCTAGCTCCTCTTAGCATGTTGCAGAGACTTTGCTCTTGCTATATGATGTGATCAGCCATTGTTGTGTGCAAGCTTGCTCTTGAGAGATCTCATTGTCAATCAATTCCTTGGCTATCTCGGGAATCTTGACGAACACAAACTCATAGTCCTTCCAAGTGCATGGCAAAGAGTGCATGTCCATTGCTAATGTCTCATCGAGGAGGCCTAAGTCTAGCCATCATAGTTCTTAGTGGCTAGTGTGATGAATGTGGCGTCCAAGCATATGATGCAAGTGACTAAGTCATCCCTTGTATATATTCATGACTAGGTCCACGGCCAACATAAGGATAGATTTAAGCTTATAGGATGGTCTAAGGCCTATGGGAGGTTGGGGTTTGGTGAGGTGGATAGCTCAACTACTAATGCCTGCTCATGGGTGGTTCAATGGAGTGTCTATCGGGCCACTTTGTAATAGATCGGTCATGTGGGGCTCAATTGATATACTTCTCTCGACTTGCAGAGCAGTTGCGACACAGGAAGTGTTAGGTTGAGTTGGCCTAGGGCTAGCTAGTTGTAGATTTGGTTGATAGACTCTGTGAGGTTCTATGGATTTGGTGCTTTTTGGGGCAATGGATTTCTCATCCCTAGTTGGCTTACTACTTTGTGGAGATGGGTTGGAGGGCTTGGATTAAGGCGCACTCATACTGTACCTAGTCTTGGGCAACCAAATCCAGTTGTTTCCTTCGTAGTAGCCTTGAGCGTGCAATAGATCTTTGGGTACCCATTGCGGCTTGACTTTTCGTCTACTTTGGTAGCGCTAGCTTTGCTACCTCCTAGGCCTAAAATATGATATTCTGTGGTCACGGGTTTGTGAGGGTTGACTTCTAGGTGGCTGTAGTTGTCATTTGGGCACCAATCTAAGCTCCTGCTCAGTGGTCCTAGATGTGTCTCCTTTATGTTGCACTTGACTTGTCTTAGAAAAATGGAACAAGTTACAACCCCCCTCCTTAGACCTTTCATTAGGTTCCTCCACTGGTGGCATTGCAAGTGTTGATGGAGCTATGTTACCCTTGCTAAAATCCATCAATATCTAAACATTGCCAATAGCAAGGTGAATGTGCTGCAAGTCATAGTCAACATTGCAATGTGCTTGTTTCTTGAATGTGCGTCCTAACAGCGATACTTTACCACTGGCCTTCATGTTTGGCATCACATAGAAGACCATAGGTAGGCTTTCAATCTCGATAGAGACTGCTGTTTTGCACTTTTCTAGTAGTGAGTAGAAGTGTCCTCCAAATGGGTTGAGTTTAGTGTTGGTAGGTTACAGTTGGGGCTGACCAATGAGGGTCCAATGATCATGCATAAGGATGTTACAGTCAGCTCCCTCATCAATGAGTGCATCAAAGATGTGTGTCTTCTTCTGGGAAATCACTAATATGCATAGGTAGGTAGGTGCCGCATTATAATTCCCTCTCCCTTATATAACCCTCCTCCCCCATTGTAAGGGGAAGGGGGACTTATTGGAAGGGAAGGGCATGGGCGCTAAGCAGCATGCTGAGGGAGAGAAAGAGAAAGAGAGTGAGGGCGAGAGAGAGAAGGAGAAGAAGAAGAAGAAGAGGAGGAGAAGAAGAGTAAGAGAGAGGGAGAGAGAGAAGAGAGAAGAAGAGGAGGAGAAGAAGAAGAGAAGAAGAAGGAGAAAGGAGAGAGAGAGAGAGGGAGAGGTGACAGAGAAGGAAAATGAGAGAAAGAGAGACCCCCCAGTAGGGTCTCCTCCCTTTTCCCTCCTTAGAGGGTGACCACACGTGTTTTACCCCCTCCTATCCAGAAGCCTAACCCCCATCACAGTAAAAGGAGGTTGCCTGCATGCCATCTCTTCAACCAGGGAAGGGAAGAAAGAGATTTTCAAGTTGAAGTATGGCCCCAAAAGGGAGGATGACACACACTAATGGAAATCCCCTGTCTGGAAATGGAGCCATTGGTTTGGGCGATACCATCAATTCGAATGCAACATTGGGTATAGTTAAGCCATCTTCAAATATCTAGGTATTAATTGCCTTCTTACCTATTTATGAGTCATAGGCTATATCACTTTGGTATGCGCAAATGTTTTGAACCTATTCCTATCATTTTAATTTGGCATTCTGATTGTTCCTTTTAACCCAATTTAGTTGCATACGGCCTATTTGCTGATAGCACAATCACAAGGAGAAACTAGTCAAGGGTTCTAAATGGTATAGTTGCTAAAGGAACAACAGTAGAAGATTGTGCAGACAAGTGCTAAGTTAAAGCATAGTCAAGGCTTACAATTGGCATAATTGACAAAATAATATGACATTAGCATTCGGAAAATAGAAGGTTCTAGTTTAAAGCTTGGGTACTTCGAAAGTACCTAGCCTAAGGGCCCAAATAACAAGGAACCCTAGATTCTAGTACAATGCAAGGCATGTACAGTTCAATTTACTTAAGATTATCTAGCAGTTATCTTATAAAGTATTTACACATTATGGCTATAACATGTTTGATATATGGGGAATAATTTCATGTTGCTTCATGGCTTGACTAGGGGCTAGTACAAGAAATTAATAATGAGGATTGGAACTAAGGTGTTTTAAGTTCCACCTGTTAACTACGACTCCCACCAATCCAATTCAGGGTTGAGTTATCGAACGATGCAAATGACTTGTAGAACTTATGTCACGTACAATATTAAAACCCTTAACATATGCCTTAGCCGAAAGAAGGGTGTGTTAAGTCCTGATCCCAAGGGGAAGAGCAAATACACAATGGAAAGGTTATCGCGACTATTCTTGCAATGTTTGGAAAAGGGATACCATTGCTTTTGTTGATTAATCAAATAACGTTCTATATGATTTTGCATTAAAATGACTATTGGAATGTGATATGGATGATTATTCTAGGTGCTTGTGTTTAATTTGTAAATGCATGGCAAGGGTCTATGATGACAAGTCACCATGGAAATAAAGGAATGTTTCTTGGAAGATGATATTAGGCTGATTGCCTTGATTGTGCTTGATTCTTAATTAGATTAATTAAGGAAGGCTATTTACACAGGTGGATCATCTCCAAGTTCACACCGTGGATTACCTCGAGAGGGCAGTGCTCGATTCATGAGCCAAGGGTTGAGCGGTGAAAAGGCCAACCACGGAAAGTTATTTATCACTCCTAGGTGGCTTGGGGTTAGTGGAGCTCTGGGCACCCCTTGCGAAGTTCAAAAACGGAGTTGTAGACTATTGTGAGCCCAACGTCTAGGGCAATGGAAGATCGTATTCTAGATACTAGATAGAAGTTATGGTGCCATGTGATTTAGACTAGGTACTTCTGTTGGACAAAAGGGAACAAATAATTTCTCCCATATGGACATAATACAAAGATTAACTTGACAAAAGTTAAGAAATTTGTTTGAACTTGTTTGTCAAAGGACTACTTGCTTTGTATTCGTGTCTCTGACATAAATTATGTGAAAAAACTATGTTCCCTAAAAGGGGTTAATTAAGGAAGTTGATTTTAAGTGTCGCACATAAATGTGGTATGTAATATTCTCGTTTGAAAAATATTACTAGACTGACTTTCCACACCCCACGTGAAACTCATGAAAAGGTTCTTTTCGGTATTGGAGTTATCGGTAGTGTAACCTATAAACCGTACGCGAGGAATCAGGGCCTCCGCATTGGCAAACCGGGACTGGGGTTCAAAACCGCAAGAGAACTCCCTCTTGGGAGGAGGTTAAGGGGATAAAGGTGGAATGCAAATTTTTTTAAACTTATCTTTCCCAACCGATGCGTGGCTGAGGGAAGGGGATGGGCTAGTAAGGGCTGCATGGGGAGGTGGGGGGAGAGAGCCATGCAACGGGCCACATGGGGGGAGGTCCCCTCTCCCCCCTGGACTATAAAAACCCCCCTTTGGGGGGGGTAAGCAGGGGGTTGAAGGAAGGAGAGACTGGGTCAGGCTGCATGAGGTTGTCGTGTGAGAGGAGGCGGAGCTGAGGACAGTCATGAGAGAGAAGAAGGATGCTATGTACTTCTGTCATTGCCATAGAGGAGGAGGATTGGACATCAACGCTGTGCAGCCGTGCTGCAGACTGGGAGGACACCCGTGAAGCCAAAGGCTGCCCCCTGTAGCACCGACAGCCGTCCCATCATTCCTTTTCCCTTCGTCGTAATTGTTACCCCCTCTCATCCACGTGGTCCTTTGATCATAGTCGAAGCTTCATAGAAGCTTCTTTAGGAAGCTTCTAAGGGGGCTTTCCTAAGCCCCCTTTCCCACCAATCACTCAATAAGCCCATCCCGGGATTTTGGAAGAGAGGAAGCCTATAAGGTACTTCCCACCAATCACCCACAAGCTCCCCTAGGCCCGGGCTTTGAAGAAAAGAAGTGGAAGCCTATAAAGCCTTTCCCACCAATCACCACAAGCCCATTCCTAGCCAGGATTTAAAGTCCCCATTCCCGCAAGCCCTACAAAACCATTCCTAACCCTGGAATTTCAAGGAGAAGAATAGCTCTCAAGCCTCCGTTGCCGCAAGGGCCATTCACAAGAACCCTTTCGTGAACCCCTCCTCTCCCGCAAAAAGGCCCAAGCTCCGAACCCTAAGACCTTCCATAAGCCAAATTCCGCAAGTCGGTACTTCTGTCAAGGAGCTGTACTTCAAAGGAAATTTTTGCGTACGAGGGAGACGGCCAAAGATCATAAGGCTACAAACCAAGGCAATTCATTCGAATCTGCGAAGGAAAACCAGAGGTCGAAATCACGATGGCCCCTAAAAAATCACAAGGCGCACCTGCAGGAGGATCATCTCCTAATATTCATGTGGATATTTCACCGAGTCCACAAGTCCAGGTTTTGTCCTATTTTTGATTTACGTAGAGGTATTGCAGTTATGCATGGTTATTTCATGGAATTAGGATTCACTTATGCTTGTCAAATCCACCTAGCTAAATGCGATTGAAATAAATTGACTAGTTGAAATTTACTTAAAGTAATTCACGATAGGAAGTTGGTCGTTTGTATTTTCAATGGAATGAACGAAAAAGAACATAAAGTGTCTATGCATTTTTAGCAAGTTGCCTTTGTGCATTGCAAAGTAACGAGTCTAGAACTACTAATGACTATCATTACAAAGTCAAAATTATTGTAGTACACCTTCGATTATGCATGGAAAGATTAAATTGCATGTCACATTTTTAGACAAATCTTCTTCATAATGATTCATTAAGGAAGTCGTTATCAACCGTAGGAAATTGCAAAGCATGGAAAAGATTCTAAGGGTTGCATGAAATAGGTTAACTCTAGCGTCAATTGGCATGAATCCCATTTAACGACGTAGTAGTTAGGAAAGGTTGCATAATGCACATTCATCGTAAGAAGAATTTCATTCATCAAGAGATGTAGTTAGGGAAAGGCTGCATGGTTCATTTAAGCATAAAATTTTAAAAGCTTAGTGGCATGATTCGTGAATGCAAGTCCTAGTAGGATCAATGGAAATTATGCCGTAATTTATCATGTGCTTTGGTCTTAACAAGAAAAGTTAGGGTTTGTGAATCCAATCATACGTAGAGGCAATGAATCGTGTGCTTACGAGAATTGTATCATAATGCAACTAGGTTTTCCCCTTTTTGATCAAGACAACATCTTTAGGACTGGCACATCCTTGTCGTAAGACAAGTAAACTGGATTACCCAAAACACCTAAACCACAAAGGATTCGCATAGGATGGTTAAATCGATACAATATACTCCAAGTGCTAACCAAGGTAGCACATTAAGGACTTGACCTAGTCGCACTTGTTGCCAAGTCCAAACCCTCATACCCAAAGGTCCTACCCACATTCACGGAATGTAGGAACAATTGGACGCACTTGCAAGAAACGATCTAGGGTTTCTACCCTAAGGATCACTCATTCAAAAGAGGAAACTCGAATTGAGTTGGAATCCCTAGGACCGCGGCCTAGTGCAATTGGGAATGGGTTGGATAAGAAGACACCCTAAACCATGCTTCTTGTCCAATCATGATTCTGTGACCAGAAGATGTTGGTCGATGGGTGAAATGATCCCACGGAATAGATGGGACACTTGTGCAACAAGTTGCAATGTCGCATGATCTTGTAGTTTGATCACAAGAGAGTAAGGATTTGAGCTAGTAGCGACGCCGATTAGCGACAGCGGATAGCGGCATCGCTATTTGCATCGACGCAAATAACGACGGGTTGCAAGGAAAAAACGCGGCCGAAACCGAGCGCGGTTTTCATTTCTTGTTTGCTCCATTGAGAGTTTTGAGAGTGAGAGCGAGGGAGAGAGCGACCGTCATGAGAGAAGGAGAGGAAGAAGACTTGCTGCCGCCGCCACCGCCGCCGTTGTTCGCGAAGGAGAGGAGGAGTCTTCACCGCAAAGAGGAGCCGCCCCACACTCGCCATATCTCATTGGTGAGTCTCCCTCTCTCTTTATTTTGCTTCTTCAAGGTTGAAATCACTCTCTTTTGCTTATTTAGGAGAGGAAATGAAAGAGAAAGAGAGGGAGAGGGAGAGAGAGGGAGAGAAAGAGAAAGAGAAAGAGAAAGAGAAAGAGAGAGAGAGGGAGAGGGAGAGGGAGAGAAAGAGAAAGAGAGGGAGAGGGAGGGAGAGGGAGAGTGCATTCTCTCTCTCCCTCTCCCTTTTGCTTGTTCAATGTTTAAATCACTTTCTTTTTTGCTTGTTTAGGAGAGGAAACGAGAGAGTAAGAGAGAAAGAGAGGGAGAGGGAGAGGGAGAGGGAGAGAGAGAAAGAGAAAGAGAAAGAGAAAGAGAGGGAGAGGGAGAGGGAGGGGGAGGAAATGAGAGAGGGAGAGAAAGAGAAAGAGAGGGAGAGGGAGGGAGAGTGCATTGTCTCTCTCTCCCTCTCCCTTTTGCTTGTTTAATGTTTAAATCACTTTATTTTTTTCTTTTTTAGGAGAGGAAATGAGAGAGAAAGAGAGGGAGAGAAAGAGAGGGAGAGGGAGAGTGAGGGGAACGAAATGAGAGAGGGAGAGAAAGAGAAAGAGAGGGAGAGTGCATTGTCTCTCTCCCTCTCCCTTTTGCTTGTTTAATATTTAAATCACTTTATTTTTTGCTTGTTTAGGAAATGAGAGAGAAAGAGAGATAGAGAGGGAGAGAAAGAGAGGGAGAGGGTGTAACGTGTCCGCTAGTATCATCCAGGACACGTCTTAGCAGTCCATCGGAAAGGATGTCTAGAAAACTCCGCCCGACACTCCCATGGAATGTTGCGGGTTTTGCGATCTAGGTCTTCCCGCATCTGCCATGTAGCGGAAGTATCCTGGCCGTTCCCACTTAGGATCGATCGGAATCAGGGTTTTCCTGATTGGTCATCAGCTAACAGCAACTAGCGTCAGACCGGAGCGAACTACTTTACGCAGAAACGCCAGGTCCGAAGCGGATTCACGCTGCACTTGGTTCAAGGAGAATGGGAAATGAGAGGGATGCAAGGCTCAACCTCTTTTCCATAAGGCATAGCCCCATTCCGTTCCCCTAAAACAGCGTAAATCGGGTAAGACGTAACTCTGGGTCATCGCTCTCATTATTCGTTTTGATGATCATCCCACTGTTCTTTGAGATTTTTGAGAAAAGTTCCCGGCTAATCGGGACCACCCAACCGTAGGACGGACCCATGGTCCATCCTCCGCACTTTCCTCGGTTTGTTTTAGTTATGTAATTATCTAACACATTAATTTGACATATAACAATCAGCTTCTTTAATTAATCCTGTTAAGCACTAGTTCCTTCACGTAATCTTATCACGTGACATAGAAAAACAATATCAAGCAAGTTCTTCTTTTTTTTTTTTTTTAAACATTTCATCATATTATCTTTGAAATACAAGGAGTTCCGCCCGTAGGCTTGTCCATAATCCGCCCGAAGGCTATCCAGTAATCCACCAGGGATCACTATTCCAAGCTTCCGCCCATAGACTAGTATGCGGGCCTCGAGATCCAATTCTGAGTCACGTTAGCCTCTTGTGCAAGACCCGGAAGGCGAGGGATTTACGGCCAGAGCCCCCCTGGCACCCAAGCATCCTCCTGGTCCAAGTAGAGCTCAACGGAAAGACCTCTCGCGGTGGGTTTGGTCCACATTCCCGGCGCGGTCAACAACCCCCTTGGTTAGGGTCAGGCAGGCAGTCGGGGGTAACTGAAGCTGCCTCTCCCTTCACACCTTCAACCTGAAGCTTTAGATATCTTTTCATCCTTTAGTTCCTTGAGCAAACAATGCAAACAGTGCTTTCTAAACTGTTACAAGCACAATCAATTCCAGTGGTCGTTTATTTGGCCAATTTCTAAGGAGTGAATCCTTCTCTCCGAATGCATCCAGCATTTGATCCGGGATCAATTGCGACTTGGCAAGATCCCCAAGGGTTTGTTTGTTCACCCTATTGTCCTTGGGTTAGGGCCATACCTTGTTAACCCAACTTAACCAATACCTTAGGTTTTATTAACAGTAAATCCTGGCGACCATGTCGCTCCAATTTATTGATTGATCATTTGCTTCCAAGCAAATACCTAACTTCCCTTTACTTGGCAAATATTCCCCAAGAAAGGTGATATAATAGGATGATTACTCATCCTCTTGCAAGTTAAACTTGCGCAAGAACTTGCCAACCTCATTTCAAGAAATAGCAAAACTCTCTTGTGAACAAATCACAAGTCTATGCGACGTTGCAACTTTTTGCACAAGTGTTGCATCTATTCCATGGGATCATTTCACCCATTGAATGGCGTTTTTTGGTCACGGAATTATCTCCAGACGAGAAGCAGGGTTTAGGGTGTCTTCTTACCCAACCCATTCCTAATTACACTAGGCCAACAACGTTCGGTCCTAGGAATTCCAACTCAATCCGAGTTTCATCATTTGAACGAGTGATCCTTAGGGTAGAAACCTTAGATCGTTTTATGCATGAGCGTCCAATTGTGCCCTACATTCCGTGAATGTGGGTAGGACCTTTGGTTTAAGGGTTCGTCTTGGTAACAGGTGCGTGAAACTAGGTCAAGTCCTTAATGTGCTAAACCCTAGCTAGCACTTGGAGTATATTGTATCGATTTAACCATCCTAAATGAGTCCTTTGCAGTTTAGGTGTTTTGGGTAAACCCATTTACTTGTCTTACGACAAGGACGAGCCATTCCTAAAGATATTGTCTTGATCTAAGAGGGGAAAAACTAGTTGCATTACGTCATAACTCACGTAAGCACACGATTCATTTCCTCTAGATTCGCAATCCCTAACTACTCTTGTTAAGACCAAGCACCTGCTAAAATTCACATAACTTCCATTGATCCTACTAGGACCTGGATTCACGATTCATGCTACTAAGCTTTTAGGGTTTTATGATAAAATGAACCATGCAGCCTTTCCCTAACTACATTTCTGAAAGAAATATTCGTACACTGAATGAATGAAATTCTTACGTGCGATGAGTGTGCAACATGCAATCCTTTCCTAACTACACGTACTTAAATGAGATTTATGCCAATTGAAGCTAGAGTTAACCTATTTAATGCAGCCCTTAGAATTATTCCCATGCTTTGCTATTTCCTACGGGTGATAACGACTTCCTTAATGAATCATTACCAAGAAGATTTATCTAAAAATGTGACATGCCATTAATCTTTCCATGCCTAGTAAAAAGGTGTACCTCAATAATTTCAACCTTGTAATGAGGCAACAGTTGTCCTAGGCTCGTCACTTTTGAATGCACAAAAGGAAACTTACTGATAAGGTCCTAAAAATGCATAGACACCTTATGTTCTTTTCATTCATTCCATTGAACGTACCAATGACCAATTTTCATATCTTGAGCTAATTCTAGTAAATGTTCAAATAGCCAATTCATTTTCCAATTGCATTTAACTTGACTAGGTGAATTTGAACATGCATGGGTGCTTCCTAATCCATGAAGTTATCGTGACTAATTCAATACTTTTGTGTGGAATCCAAATAGATAAAACCTGGACTTGTGGACTCCGGGAAATATCCACGTAAATACTAGGAGAAGATCCTTACGCAGGCGCGCCTTGTGACTTTTTTTAGGGCCCATCGTGAATTCGATCTTCGGTTAGCCTTCATGGATTTCGAACTTCTTGCCTTGGCTTGCAGTCTTATGATCTTGGCCCGTCTCCCTCTTACGCGAAAATCCCCTTTGAAGTACAGATCCTTGAAGAAGTACCGGCTTGCAAGATTTGGCTTACAGAAGGCCTTGCGGGGTTGGAACTTGGTTTGTGGAAATGGAGCTCCTACAAAGTTCTTGGAAATGGGGATTTTATGAATGGAGTTTCAAAAATTGAGGCCTTACGAGGATGTTCGCGGAAAGGGCTCTTGCGAATGGGCCTTGCAAGAATGGAGGCTTTTGAGTTCTTCTTCTCCTTCCCTAAAATCCTAGGGCTGGCCTTGTAGGTGATTGGTGGGAAGGGCTTATAGGCTTCCCCTTCTTCTCTTCAAAGCCGGGCTAGGGGGCTTGTGGGTGTACAATCGGAAAGGTTTTAAATCCCGGGGAGTAGAGGTTTTAAAAATTCACTTGGTGGAAATAAAAGGGGAAAAAAAAAAGATGTAAGAATCGCCGGTGAAGGGATTAAATCCCGGGGAGTGGGAAAGAGGTTATGAAGAACTTCAAGAGGAAGGCCTAATAGAGCTATGGGAAGTGGAGGATTTGGATCCGGGAGGGGGGGGAGAGGGGAAGGATTTGATGAGGCAACAACAAGGGGGGTGAAAGGGGCTTAAGGGAATTAAAACCGGGAGGGGGATAATAAGGTATAGGAAGGCACAAGAAGGGGGATGAAGGGGGGCTTATTAAGTCCTTTGGCAGCTCCCCCCCCCAAGAAGCTTCTAAAGATTCCCCACGTGGGGGGGAAAGCTTAACGGCCGACTGACTGCGTGATGGGCAGGTGGCAGGGCCTGCGACTGCAAGCGGCGTGTTGGGAGGACATGCAACGGACGGCAAAGTCAGGCGGCAGCGGCTCCTCCCTCCTTCGATGGCGTCGTTTTCCTCTGCCCAGATGGCTAGCACAGCGAGTGTGTCCCCCTCTCCACCTTCAAACGGTGCAGGAAAAATTCCTCCTACTCATGGCGGCCGCCTGACACGGCGGAGCTGGGACGATAGCCGGTGGCCTACGGTGAGCACATCGTGGCCTCCTCCTCTTGTGGCGACATCACCAGCTTCCCTCCTGATTTTTTCGCAGCCTATCCCTTTGCTTCCTCCTCTCTCATGGCATCGACAGCGTCAATAATAACTTTCCTGTTTCTCTCCACGACCTCAGTCGGCAGCTCTCTGCTCTTCCTCTTTTTTCCTCCACACAGCTTCTGGCCTTCTCCCTTCTTACCCAAAGGGGTTTATATAGTCTGGGGGGAGTGAGGACCTCCCCCCCTACGTGGCGAGGTGCATGAGCCATAGCTTAGGCAAGCTCCAGCAAGGAGCTTGCCTACCATACTATTCCCCTCTTCCTCCAGCTTGACAGTCGGCTGGAGGAGAGGGGAAATAATTAAAAAAATTGCTTATATCTAAAGAATTTATCCAATACCATTATCCTCTATTGAGGCAGTTCACGCGTGCCTTCGGGATATTACAGAGGGAGAGGGAGGGGAAGGAAATGAGAGAGGGAGAGAAAGAGAAAGAGAAAGAGAGGGTGAGGGTGAGGGTGAGAGAGAGAGAGTGCATTCTCTCTCTCACTCTCCCTCTTGCTTGTTTAATGTTTGAATCACTTTCTTTTTTGCTTGTTTAGGAGAGGAAATGAGAGAGAAAGAGAGAAAGAGAGGGAGAGGGAGAGAGAGGGAGAGAAAGAGAGGGAGAGGGAGGGGAAGGAAACTTAAGATAATAGACTTATCGATAATGGTATGCAATGTGCTTTGCCATGGGCCACGTATATTGGCGACTCTTTAAGATGGCTTAAAATTGGTCATGTCCTTCATAATGTCCAAGTAGGGGATCTAATTGTGATATTCATAATTCATTGTTTTTGTATTAACTTTATAGGCATAACAAATTAGAAATCATGCAAACTAGTCAACGGAAGGACTAAAAGAAAATGATACCCTAGCTAATGGTCATTACGGTACTTCATCAAAATGAACCCAAAAGTATTGTTATAGAAGAAGAATCCCTTAAATTGAGTATAGGATATTTTCTCTCAGGTCTTATGACTATATTTTATAAATTTCATAGATGGCATTAATTTTAATACGCGATCCTAGGACAAAAAAACCACATTTCTAAGATGCTTTTTGTTGAGACTGATTTATTATTAGACTAAGAGATCCTCAATGATGCTCAAAATGGATTACTTATACTCAAAGCCCTCTAGTGTAGTTTTTTACAATAACGAATAATTATCTACCGGGACAAACAAATCCTTGAGCATGATACAAGGCCAAGATATAACATCGGAAAATCTCTCAACTACTATGTACAATGCAAGATTTATGATCAACTTGCAACTTGACGTACATCTCCATAAAGCTATCCATTTAAGCCTCGTTTGTTGTAATGTAGATAAGATGGAAAACGAAGAAGGTCTTATTGTTCAAGACCACGAGATGTATCTTAATCAGCGTGTCCCATGTCCTTGCTCTCAATGCAAGTTGACAATTAGACGAAAACGCCGATTGTCTATAGAACACGTACGACGATTTGGCGAGTTTCAATCTGAGATCATTGATCAGGCGATTGCGGATTTTCAGCAAACGGTAATTTGAAGTTAATATTAATCATGCATTGTACTCGCAAGCTAATTGAAAACCATACACAATAAGATTGGGTCTTGTTGGCAAATTTTCTATCCAGGGGGGTGATGTCTCGACCCAAGGGGGAGTGCACCCTTTGCGGCCAATTAGAAGAGTTCGTGGATGTGTGATGGATGGATTTTAGGATCCAATCCACCACTCGCAAGGCCCATCTATACCGTCAATGCCAGAGGAGACAGGCAACCTTCCCGACCTACCTACAATCTTGGAGCCTGAGATGGAGGCAATGATCGATGCATTGATTCCCATGGATGTTGAGACACCTGACCCGCTTAGAGAGGAAGCATCCATACCATTATATGATGGGTGTCGAGTATCTCAGTTGAAGACATTGCTTGCACTCTTAAGTGTGCAAGCAAAATACGGTTGGAGCAATATGAGTGTGACTGAGTTATTCAGGTACCTTGCACATAGGCTTCATTGATTATTATTTTTTACAGTATTATTGCAAACATTTGTGCTTTTTCAAGGTGTTTTATGATTTTTTGTAGGTTATTGAAATATCATATATTACCACCTGCAAATACCATACCTGAGTCTCGTGATGATGCACGACATGTTTTACAGAAGCTTGGCATGGACTACAATAACATCCATGCATGTATCAACGACTGCATACTGTTTCGAGATGAATACGAGACTATGGAGACATGTCCAAAGTGTGGTGCTCACAGGTATCGACAGGACTTGCAAGGGCAAACCATCCCTCAAAAAGTTCTCAGACACTTTTCGCTCATCCCCCGCATAAACCACATGTTTCACACGTCTGGCATGGCAAGCTTGACAACGTGGCATGTGCAGAATAGGTCCACGGATGGAGTTCAACGAATATCAGCGGATTCGTGCACATGGAGCCACATTGACTCTACCTTTCCAGGCTTTGCGCGAGAGCCAAGGAATCTTCGGCTCGGTCTCGCCATGGATGGTGTGAACCCATTCGGTCTGCGCCCGACTGCTTACAGTGTGTGGCCTATATTGCATGTCAACTACAACATCCCTCCATGGCTTTCTACGAAGAAAGGACATCTCATCCTTAGCTTGCTCGTCCCGGGCCGCTACAAAGTAAAAAATATGGACATGTATCTTTGTCCATTAGTCGATGAGCTTAAGATTTTGTGGGAGGAGGGGGTCACTGTGCAAGATATGAGCAGGCGCGATGGTCGGCGGTCAGCCAACATTCGAGCCATTCTCATGTGGACGATGCATGACTTTCCGGGATTGGGAGAGTTCTTAGGTGAGCAGACCTCCGTTCTCGCTGGTAATATCTATATTTTATTTCATTCAATCAAGTATTCACTAGGTCGTGGCTTGCCTTACAGGTCTGGTTACCTCAGGTTATCATGCATGTCCATTGTGTGGGCCACAGTTAGACTCCCGAAGGTCACGAACCATGAAGAAGATGGTATATCAAGGACATGCCGCATTCTTGCCGGAGAATCATGAACTCAGGGAAGGTTTTCTTGGACGACCTCCAGCACGTATGAACGCTGCAAGCTAGTATGAGCTGAAAATGGTAAACCCGGAATCACATCCAAATGGAATGCGACGGTTCTCAGTTTTCTACGAGTTGCCATATTGGACCCACTTACAGGTCAACCACTTGTTGGTGGATCCCATGCATATTTTCAAGAATGTGGGCAGCTTGCTATGGGACCACATCATAGGAAAGAGAGACACTATAGGGTCACGAATGAATTTGAAGGAGGTAGGTAAGATGGAGGCGCTTTGGCCGCAGTCGAGTGTTGAAGGGGGAGTGTAGCTTCCTCGTGCTCCCTGGGTTTTGTCTACCAAAGAAGAGCGCATTGTGAAGCAAGTAATCAAGTCTATCCGCACTCCGACGGATATGATGCGTTCTCTCAGGTCCGCATTTTCCAAAGATGACCAATTGTCGGGGCTAAAATCCCATGATTGGCATAAGATATGTCAGGTTTGTGAACAGAATGGATTGTAATTAGCGTGGGCATTTTGCAATTTGAAAAGTGGCCATTATTCATAATGCTTTCTCATTTGTGGCAGTTTGTCCTACCGATCACGATCGCAGGATACCTTACTCCAGAAATTCACGGGGCCATTTACAAGTTGTCGACTTTGGTGCAATGGATCTCACAGAAAGAGATTAAGACGTCCTCTATTGAATCCGCAAGGCGGGGAGCAGTTGAGACAGTCTGTCTCTTTGAGAAATACCTACCCACTAGCATGCTCATGATACAAGTTCACCTTCTTGTGCATCTTGTGGACGAAGTGGAGATTGCTGGACTTGTCCATACGCGATGGATGTTCTTCCTGGAGCGCTTCATGAAAACCGTGAAAGGCTTTGTGCGACAACGAGCTCGTCCATAAGGTAGCATGGCGGAAGGTTGGTTGGTGTCAGAGGCGTTAGTGCATATCTCACAATGGCTACCAACGGTGGAACCAGACAATGAAATGCTATGGATGCTGAAGGATGATGATAGGCTGACTCGAGATGTGGTGGTTGGAAATGGGGTAGAAAAAAGAATGGATGCCTCAATGGAAGAGAAGGTGAATCACTTTTGTATGTTGCACCATGCCTCCATGGAGACGTGGCTCGCCAAGTACCAGATTGCAAGGCAAGATCGAGAGGAAGCGCGAGCTGAATTCCGACGCAGTATGCATCACCGACCGACTCGATATCCCGAAGGCATGGAGGAGATGCCGCGGTTTATGTCAACACGATGGTTGCATGGAGCCTTGACCGCAGCATCCAGCGAAGGGACAGAGGTCTCAATGGAGGAGTGGGAGTTCTCGAGGGGATGTAGTCCAAAGGTAATGAGGGGTTTAGAATGTGTCGTATCTAAATTTGCTTGCTACATCTAATTTGAGTGTTTCAATGTACAGTACAAAATATATAGTGCAGCGTGGTCGCGCGGACGGCATTTTTGCGTGGAGCGTATTGACAAAATGCGCTCCACAATGGACTGTGGTGTCATGGCAAGTTTTGAGCAAGAGAGCCGGCGACGAGCAACGGATCCGAACACGGTTGTGGATGAGATGGAGTATTTTGGGAACTTGCAAAGTATTATTACGGTGGATTACCGTAGCTTCTCCATGATACTATTTGATGTGCAGTGGTTCAAAGTGGTACTTGGAGGAGCTGGAGCAACAGTTCGACGAGGTCCATCTGGATTTCTCGAAATAGATTCTGAAAAAAAATGGACGGATTTGCGCGACACCTTTGTGTTGCCAGCCCATTGTGAACAGGTGCAAAGAGTCATTTGCTTGCTAATTGCAATATGACATGGTTTATGTCACAATGGTTTGAACTCGCTTTGTACGTGTTTGTGAACAAGTAATCTTCTATCCAAACCCCTGACAACCTCAATAGTGGTATGTTATACCTTCAACTCCTCGAAGTGCGAGAGTATATGATCAAAGTGATGTTCCAGGCATAGATGAAGAAAATATGCAAATAAAGGGGTTGATATTACAAGGGGTGGAGGCCACCGCAAGTTTGGAGCCCGCATCGGCTAACAATGATGGAAATACAGAAGTCCAAGAATTTTTTGAAAACGAGGCAGACTCGTTATTTTGTGGTGACATGTCTCGACCTTCCAGTGTATGCAGAGTTGTGTCAGGAGATTAACATGGGACCATAGAATACTTCATTCTTGGAGAATTGTATTACTCAATTCGTTGTTTAGATCTTCCATAAAGGTACATAAGATATGCATTTTAAGAGGGATTTTTCAAAAATGATTTATATTACTGTGCTTTGTATAGTTTAAATTGATTATTCTAACATCATTTTTTATCTGTGCAGGTGACATTTTCAGGATGAGTCGAGGGATGAGTGATGAGGAGTTTCAGGACATGATGGCACGCATGTCTCCAGATCAGCTCGCGAGATTCAGAGAGATGGCAGACCAGGAGTTGTCTTGTTCTTCGTCAGGGCGCTCTACTAGATCTGCTTCAACACAATCAGATGCTTCAGCTTCGAGTAGACGATCTCGATGCTCACGACTTGGGCCAGAGGGAGGGACTACATCGGGATCAGGGGGTGCTGCTGTGGAGACACGGACGTGGTGTCTCCATCTCGTCGTTCAGCTAGAGCTGCATCACCTCCAGGATTTGTCACACCTGTGGAGACGTCTACTCCAGTTACTCCGGCTTTTGTGCACCCGTCAGTAGGTGGCACCCCTTTTGGTGGCACCCCTTTTGGTGGCACCCCCTTTGGTGGCACCCCTTTGAGTGGCACTCCGAGAGAGGGTACCCCCATCGGTACACCGGATGTACAGGAGTCTCCTGGATATGCCCAGGAGCATGAACGGAGATGGGAGAGGACCCATCTTAGGCAGACGTACTCCTAGGGGTTATGGATACCTAGTTGATAGTAGGTCAGGAGCCATCATCATGAATGATGAGGGGAGGAGGGTGATGGCTCGCATGAGGGAGTTGTGCCAACAAGTTTTTCGACACAATGTCCTGGATCATTGGAAGAATATACCGGAGGGGAGCAAGGACTACATAGTAGCATCCTTGCACGAGGAGTTTTCGGTGCTAGTCGCAGTAGATAGATTCTCTACGGGCTGGATGATGGATTGCATGCGTGCATACATGTCACATAGACGATCCGACACACGCAAGGCAATCAAGAGTGGGGCTGCAAAGGCCAAGTGGTTAGATGCAGACGACTGGCGCCGACTGAGAGAGGAGGCTACAGATTCGCCAGGACGTTGGAGTCAGCAGCAGCGGGAGGTGGCGAGGGCACGACTCGAGGCCGGAGTGGTGCATCATCTTAGGAGTGGCGGCCACAGGACATATTTGGAGGACTTTGTAAGTTTCTCTTTTGTTTTGCTTATTTGTTTTTTTGAAATATTCTTTGTACTGACAATCATGTTTCTAACAGTTAGCATTTTGTTTTCTTTGCAGCACTCCATTACAAATCGCGATCCGCAAGGCCTTGAGACTCGATATGCAGAGAGGCACGGTCTCAATGCATTGATCGACCAATTGTATAGACGCGGCGGCCCTGTAAGTCACTCATCTTTCTTGTCCGTAGTTACCATGAGATATTTGAATGCATTATTGTATGGTGGATTGATATGTTGTTTCTTTTTCTGCATAATCCATTCGATGCTCCTTTGCGGCGGGAGGAGCTTTCGGGGGACGAGGATTTCTAGCTTGCCCTTGGATCCTTGGAGCTCACACACCTTTAGTTTTTAGTCGCCTGATCTATGTAGACATTTTCTATGTATTAGTGATATCCTTTCATGATTGTACCAATCGCATTTTATGCGATCATGTATTTATTTCATGTATCAGTTTTATGATTTCAGTATACATTCTTTTTGTTTGCAAACGCTTTGTATACAGTAGTGCAGAACAAAAAAAAATTTCCCTGTTACCGTCGCTATTTGAGTCGCAAATTTACTGCTCGCGTCGCTATTGGCCTCGCTATGAGCGTCGCAAATTTACTGGTTGCATCGCTATATGCGTCGCTATTTGCGTCGCTATATGCATCGCAAATGCGATGCATATAGCGACGTTTCTATGGCGTCGTCAATAACGACGCTTTTTGCGACGATGGGGGAAAATTTTGTTGTTTGTATTTTCGTCGCTTTAAACGTCGGTATAAGGTCTATATCTTGTAGTGATTGTAGCAAAGATGATTCAAGAGATTAGAACAAGAGATGCCACACGTGCGGAGAGATAGGGCACACTCGTAGGAGATGTCCCAACCACCAATGTTTCCACTATAATGAGCTAGGGCTTATCCAAGTAGAGTGCCTTGACTTAAGTCCAGAAGATATGGAGCTTCCAAGGAAGCAAAGATACACAAGTGCCGTCTTTGGGTATATAAAGGAATTAGATGAAGACAAAGACTTAGAATCGACTACTCCTCTCTTCAGGATGATTAGAAATCCTAGGTATTTTATCAACATGTAATACAACTTGTATTGAAATAAACCTTACCCTTGAACTACAGTTAACCCAAGTAATATAAGTTGTATTTATTTTGAGCTTAGAACTTGCAAGTGATCAGAGATACTTTCGCAAGTATGACAGTTATATCTTACAATGGATTTATCTTAAGTCATTTCTTCTCAACTAATGTAGATTGGGTCTTCCAAAATGTTGAAGCTTGGAAGTATTCTTTAGTATTACAAGAAAAGTCGATTGTCCATGGAGCTCAATCCCAAACTAAGAAGAGGACAATCTGGGAACATAATTTCCGAGATAAAGGACCACTTCGATCCGCTAAAAGGATCCCAAGGCAATTTGGTCTAATGAAGAAAATCATGTTAAGGATGACCAAGAATTTTGTGACCGTAGGTGATAAAGCTCCATGCTGTTTTTATTGCAGGGAGTTAGGTCATTTCAAAAGGGAATGTCCAAAGCACCCTAAACACCAATGCCCAAGTGCCACGACATTGGACATCACTACGTCAATTGTCCCAATAGGACTCGAAGAGAACTTGAACTTACAAAGAATGAAATTATACAAGCTCCAGTGATCTAGAATATACTAGATACTTTGGAAAAACCTAAAAGATATTCATGGCATGTAACTACAATAAAATTTTCTCTTGTAATTCAGACTCAGATAAGTTCTAATACAATAAGTCGTGTTCCAAAAGACTGCATGCTTATGACTGATCAAAGTAGCGCAATGGACGCATGGTGGGTCCTAACCCACAGGCCTTGAGCCCCATTAATGCTTGACTTCCCCAGTTCTTCCGAGATGAGGACATCTTGAGTTCTCTAAGGGGGAGAGTATGTAACGTTGATGCCCACCATGGGCCATAGAAACACTCCCCCCTTTAAATTAATCAAAAATTTTCCCTGACTTCTTGTCGTCGATGATAGGTGGCGAGGGGGGAAGGAAAAGGATGAGGGGAGTCAGCATGGAAGGGAAAGAGGAAGTCGATGTGGCGAGGGGGGAAACAAAACGGCAGTCCACGCGGGTCGAGGAGGAGATCATGATGGCTAAGTTGGAGTTGACAAAGGTCGCAATGATGGAGGAGAGGACAACGTTGATCATATCGAAAGGGATGGAGCACATGTGTGCTACCTCACTCCCCCTCCACTACCTCATTCCTTCCCCCCAATTATAATCCCCTCTCCCTTATATAATCCCCCCTAAGGGGAAGGGGGATGTATTGGAATGGAAAGGCTTGGGCGCTAAGTAGCATGGTGAAGGAGAGAAAGGAAAAGAGAGTGAGGGAGAGAGAGGAGGAGAAGAAGGAGAAGAAGAGGATGAGAATAAGAGAAGAAGAGTAAGAGAGAGGGATAGAGCGAGGAGAGAAGAAGAGGAGGAGAAGAAGAAGAGAAGAAGAAGAGAAGAATAAGAGAAGGAGAAGGAGAAGGGAGAAAGAGAAAGAGAGAAAGAGAGACTCCTCTAGAAGGATCTCCTCCCTTTCCCCTCCTTAGAAGGTGACCAAACCTATTTTAACCCCCTCCTATCCACAAGCCTAACCCCCATCCCGATAAAAGGAGGTCACCCGCACGCCATCTCTTCAATTAGGGAAGGGAAGAAAGAGATTTACAAGCTGAAGTATGGCCCCAAAACGGAGGATGACATGCATTAATGGAAATCCCGCATCTGATAGTGGAGCCATTGGTTTGGGCGATACCATCAATTCGAATGCAAGGATGGGTATGGTTAAGCCATCTTCAAATACCCATGTATTAATTGCATTCTTTCCTATTTGTGAGTCATAGGCTATATCACTTCGGTATGCACAAATGGCTTGAACCTATTCCTATCATTATAACTTTGCATTCCGATTTTTCATTTTAACCCAACTTAGTTACTTACGGCCTATTTGCTAATAGCGCAATTGCAAGGAGGAACTAGTCAAGGGTTATGAACAGTATAGTCACTAAAGGAATGACACTAGAAGATTGTGCATACAAGTGCTAAGTTAAAGCATAGTTAAGGTTTACAACTATCATAATTGACAAAAGAATATGACATTAACATTCGGGAAATAGAAGGTTCTAGTTTAAATCTTGGGTACTTCAAAAGTACCTAGTCTAAGGGCCCAAATAACAAGGAACCCTAGATTCTAGCTCAATGCAAGGCCTGTAGAGTTCAGTTTACCTAAGATTATCTAGCACTTATCCTATCAAATATTTACATATTATGCCTATAACATGTTTGATTATGGGGAATAATTTCTTGTTGCTTCATGGATGGACTAGGAGCTATTGATTAGAGGCTAGTACAAGAAATTACTCATGAGGATTGGAAATGAGGTGCCTTAAGATCCACTTATTAACTATGACTCGCACCAATCCAATCCAGGGTTGGGTTATCAAACAATGCAAGTGCCCTATAGAACTTACATCATGTAAAATGTTAAAACCCCTAACATATGCCTTAGCGGAAAGAAGGGTGTGTTAAGTAAATTTTATGTGAAACTAGTCCTGATCCCAAGGGGGAGAGCAAATATGTGAGGAAAAGGTTATTGTGACTATTCCTGCAATGTTTGGAAGAGAGATACCATTGCTTTTGTTGATTGATTAAATAATGTCCTATATGCTTTTGCATTAAAATGATTGTTGGAATGTGATATGGATGATTATTCTAGGTGTTTGTGTTTGATCGTAAATGCATGGCAAGGGTGTGTGATGAGACAAGTTGCCATGGAAAATAAATGAATGTTTCCTTGGAAGATGATATTAGGTTGATTGCCTTGATTGTGTGTGATTCTTAATTGGATTAATTAAGGAAGTATATTATCATGGGTGGATCATCTCCAAGATTGCACCATGGATTATCCCGAGAGGGCACTCCTCGATTCACGGGCCGAAGGTCGGAGTGGTGAAAAGGCCAACCACGGATAGTTGTGTCTCACTCTTAGGTTGCTTGGGATTAGTGGGGCTCTAGACACCCCTTGCCGAGTCCAAAACCGAGTTGTAGACTTCTATGATCGCAACGTCTAGGGCATTGGAAGATCGTATTCTAGATACTTGATAAAAATTATGGTGCCATGTGATCCGAATCGGGTACTTCTGTTGGACAGAAGGGAATACATAATTTTTTAGGTATGGGTAAGAGACAAAGATTAACTCGAGATAAGTAAATGAATTTGTTTGAACTTGTTTGTCAAAGGACTGCTTGCTCTGTATTGGTGTCTGTGACATAAATTATGCAAACGAACCGTGTTCCCCAAAAGGGGTTAATTAAGAAAGCTCGTTTTTAAGTGTCACACATAAATGTGGTTGAACCTAATTAGAAAACTAAAGCTATCAAGGAAAGTAGGTGGGTGGAGCCCTTGACAGGTCTGTCGTATGACAGGGTGGTCCCAAAAAATTAGGAGGCTTCTCAGAAGGTTTTACAGTCGTTTGACCTTTAGTGATAAGTTAGAGCCCGATTTATGCTGTTTTAGGGGATCGGAATGGGACTATGCCCTATAAGCAAAGAGGTTGAGTAGCTCATCCCTCTCGTTTCCCATTCTCATTGAGCCAAGTGGGGCATGGGTTTTTGGATTGGGTACCTTTGCATCAAGTAGGATGTCCAAAACCAAACGCTAGAATGCTGTTAGGAGACCTTGACCCCTATAGGAACCCAGATTTCGGGTCGATCCTAGTGGGTTTGGCCCTAAACGTTCCGTTGCGAGGCAAACTCGAGAAACCATAAGATACAAACCTCTGAATATTCCATGGGAGTGTTAGGAAGTGACGCTTAGATTCGTTTCTCGATGGGCTACTAAAGCGTGCTTGGACAGCGGTCCGTTACAGTTTGTATTAGAGCAAAACTTTGTAATGATATGGGATTTTTTATATATGGTTCATAGACATACCTTAAATAGAATAATCTAAATGGTATGGCTTGATTGTAAGGCACCCTCGATACCCATGAATGCTGACATGCAAGAGAAGAAATTCCTTCTTAACCAAATTAAGGCACCGGAGTTTGATGAAGAAGGGATAGATGTCGCAGAGCAGAGGTAGAGATATGGATTAAGTTGATGGACGATTATTTCTTTGCTTTGGGAGTTGGTCCTACTAATCAAGAAATAATAGCCAAACTTAAGTTAGTTTCTTCAAAATTTGGGAACATAGTTTCCAAGATATAGGACCATTTCAAAAAGGATCCTAAGCCAATTTGGTCTAATGAAGAAAATCCTACTAAGAATGACTAGGAATTTTGTGACCGTAGGTGATAAATCTCCGCATTGTTTTTATTGCAAGGAGTTAGGTCATTTCAAACAAAAATGTCCAAAGCACCCTAAACACCAATGCCCTGAGTGCCACGACATTGGACATCACTACGTCAATTGTCGTAATAGGACTCGCACTACAAGGATTTAAACCTATAGCGACGACAGGTAGTGACGCAAGTAGCGGCATCGCTATTTGCATTGCAATGCAAATGGTGATGCAAATAGTGACGCCCCATAGGGTCAAAAAACAGGCCAAAACCGAGCGCGGTTCATCTCGCGCATTTTCGTCGATCGTTTTGAGAGGGAGAGCGAGAGAGAGAGCGACCGTCATGAGAGAGGGAGAGGAAGAAGGCTTGCCGGCCGCCGCCACCGCCGTCGTTCGCGAAGGAGAGGAGGAGCCTTCATCGCGAAGAGGAGCCGCTAAACCCTCGCCATATCTCATCGGTGAGTCCATTCTCTCCTTCTTCTACTTGTTTAGGGTTTAATTCTCTTTCTCTTTTGCTTGTTTACGAGAGGAAATGAGAGAGAAAGAGAGGGAGAGGGAGAGGGAGGGAGAGAGAAAGAGAAAGAGAAAGAGAAAGAGAAAGAGAAAGAGAAAGAGAAAGAGAAAGAGAGGGAGAGGGAGGGGGAGGAAATGAGAGAGGGAGAGAAATAGAGGGAGAGGGAGAGGGAGAGGGAGGGAGAGTGCATTCTCTCTCTCCCTCTCCCTTTTGCTTTTATAATTTTTGTATATATATTGAGAGAGGGAGAGGAAATGAGAGATAAAGAGAGGGAGAGGGAGAGGGAGAGGGAGAGGGAGGGAGAGGGAGGACATGGAAGAGGGAGGGGGATGAAATGAGAGAACAAGAGAGAGGGAGAGGGAGGGAGAGAGAAAGAGAAAGATAAAGATAAAGATAAAGAGAAAGAGAAAGAGAGGGAGCAGGAGAGGGAGAGGGAGAGGGATGGGAATGGGAATGGGGAGGAAATGAGAGAGGGAGAGGGAGGGAGAGTGCATTCTCTCTCTCCCTCTCCCTTTTGCTTTTATAATTTGTGTATATATATTGACAGAGGGAGAGGAAATGAGAGAGAAATAGAGGGAGAGGGAGGAAATGGGGGAGGGAGGGCGAGGGGGAGGAAGGGAGAGTGAGAGGGAGGAAATGGAAGAAGGAGGGGGATGAAATGAGAGAATGAGAGAGAGGGAGAGTGTATTCTCTCTCTTATTTATTTAATTTTTATATAATTTGTATATAATGTGAGAGGGAGAAGAAATGAGGGAGAGGGAGAGGGAGAAAGAGAGTGAAATTAAAGAGAGGGAGAGGGAGGGAATGGGAGAGGGAGGGGGAGGAAATGAGAGAGAGAAAGAGGAAGAGAGAGAGGGAATGAGAGAGGGAGAGTGTATTCTCTCTTTTTTTAATTTATTTTTTGTATAATTTGTGTGTAATGAGAGAGAGAGAAGAAATGAGGGAGAGGGAGAGGGAGAGGGAGAAAGGGAGGGAGATTAAAGAGAGGGACAGGGAGGGGAAGAGGAAATGAGAGAGGGAGGGGGAGGAAGAGAGAGAAAATGAGAGAGGGAGAGGGAGAGGGGGGAGAGACGAAAACATAATAGGGAAATGAGAGAGGGAGAGGGAGGGAGAAGAAATGAGAGAAGGAGAGGAAGAGAGCAAAAGGAAATGAGAGAGGGAGAGGAGAGAGAAAAAAAGAGAGAATGAGAGGAGAGAGAAAAAGAGATAAGATGTTAAACATTAGGGGCAAATAGAGCAAGAGAGGATGAGGGCGATACTAGTGTTCTATGATACTATATGCTAGGTCATAGAAAAAGAGAGAGATGGAAGGAGAGGATAACAATCTAAGAAAAGAAAAAAATGATAACAAAAACAAATTGTTTATTGTAATGTAGACAAAATGGAAAACGAAGAAGGTCCTATTGTTTAAGATCGCAAGGCGTATCTTAATCAGCGTGTCCCATGTCCTTGCTCTCAATACAAGTTGGCAATTAGACGAAAACACCGATTGTCTATAGAACACGTACGACGATTTGGCGAGTTTCAATCTGAGATCATTGATCACAGGCGATTGCGAATTTTCAGCAAACAGTAATTTGAAGTTAATATCAATCATGCATACATTGTACTCGCAAGCTAATTGAATACTATATACAATAAGATTGGGTCTTATTGGAAAATTTTCTATCCAGGGAGGTGATGTCTCGTCCCAAGGGGGAGTGCACCCTTTGCAGCCAATTAGAAGAGTACGTGGGCGTACGATGGATGGAGTGCAGGAGTCAATCCACCACTCGCAAGGCCAATCTATACCGTCAATGCCAGAGGAGGCAGGCAACCTTCCAAACCTACCTACAATCTTGGAGCCGGAGATGGAGGCAATGATCGATGCATTGATTCACATGGATGTCAAGGCTTCTAATCCGCTTATAGAGGAAGCATCCATACCATTATATGATGGGTGCTGAGTATCTCGGATGAAGACACTGCTTGCACTCTTAAGTGTGCAAGCAAAATACGGGTGAAGCAATACGATTGTAACCGAGTTGTTCAGGTACCTTGTACATACGCTTCATTGATTTTTTTTTCAGCACTATTATTACAAACATTTGTGCTTTTTCAAGGTGTTTTATGATTTTTTTCGGGATATTGAAATATCATATATTACCACCTGTAAATACCATGCCTGAGTCTTGTGATGATGCACGATATGTTTTACGGAAGCTTGGCATGGACTACAATAACATCCATGCATGTATCAATGATTGCATACTGTTTCGAGGAGAATACGAGACTATGGAGACATGTCCAAATTGTGGTGCTCATAGGTATCGACAGGACTTGCAAGGTCAAACCATCCCTTAAAAAGTTCTCAGACACTTTTCGCTTATCCCCCCGCATAAACCACATGTTTCATACGTCGGCATGGCGAGCTTGACAACGTGGCATGCGCAGAATAGGTCCACGGATGGAGTTCAACGAATATCAGCGGATTCGCGTGCATGGAGCCACATTGACTCTACCTTCCCAGGCTTTGCCCGAGAGCCAAGGAATATTTGGCTCGGTCTTACAATGGATGGCGTGAACCCATTCGGTCTACGCTCAACTTCTTACAGTGTGTGGCCTATAGTCCTTGTCAACTACAATATCCCTCCATGGCTTTCTATGAAGAAAGGACATCTCATCCTTAGCTTGCTCGTCCCCGGCCACTATAAAGTAAAAACTATGGACGTGTATCTTTGTCCATTAGTCGATGAGCTTAAGATTTTGTGGGAGGAGGGGGTCACTGTGCAAGATATGAGCAGGCGCGATGGTCAGCGGTCAGCCAATATTCGAGCCATTCTCATGTGGACGATGCATGACTTTCCGGAATTGGAAGAGTACTCAGGTGAGCAGACCTCCGCTCTCGCTGGTAATATCTACATTTTATCTCGTTCAATCAAGTATTCACTAGGTCGTGGTGTCGTTCAATCAAGTATTCACTAGGTCGTGGTGTTGGAACAGGTTTGGTTACCTTAGGTTATCATGCATGTCCATTGTGCGGGCCACAGTTAGACTCCTGAAGGTCACGAACCATGAAGAAGATGGTATATCAAGGACACGCTGCTTTCTTGCCGGAGGATCATGAACTCAGGGAAGGTTTCCTTGGACAACCTCCAACACGTATGAACGTCGCAAGCTGGTACGAGCTGAAAATGGCCCACGCGGAGTCACATCCAAATGGAATGTGACAGTTCTCAGTTTTCTACGAGTTGCCATATTGGACCCACTTACAGGTCAACACTTGTTGGATCCAATGCATATTTTCAAGAATATGGGCAGCTTGTTATGGGACCACATCATAGAAAATAGAGACACTATAGGGGCGCGAATGGATTTGAAAGAGGTAGGTAAGATGGACGTGCTTTGGCCACAGTCGAGTGCTGATGGTCGCGTGTAGCTTCCTCGCGCTCCTTGGGTTTTGTCCACTAAAGAAGAGCGCATTGTGAAGTAAGTAATCAAGTCTATCTGTACTCTAATGGGTATGATGCATTCTCTCAGGTCCGCATTTTCTAAAGACGACCAATTATCAGGGCTAAAATCCCATGATTGGTATAAGATATGTCAGGTTTGTACTACGAATGGATTGTAATTAGCGTGGGTATTTTGCTATTTGGAATGTAGCCATTATTCATAATGCTTTCTCATTTGTGGCAGTTTATACTACCAATCACGATCGCAGGATGTCTTACTCCAGAAATACGCGGGGCCATTTACAGGTTGTCGACTTTGGTGCAATGGATCTCACAAAAGAAGATTAAGACGTCCTCTATTGAATCCGTGAGGCGGGGAGCAGTGGAGATGGTCTGTCTCTTTGAGAAATACCTGCCCACCAGCATGCTCACGATACAAATCCACCTTCTTGTGCATCTTGTGGATGAAGTGGAGATTGCTAGACCTGTCCATACGCGATGGATGTTCTTCTTGGAGCGCTTCATGAAAACCCTGAAAGGCTTTCTGCGACAATGAGCTCGGCCATAAGGTAGCATGGCCGAAGGTTGGTTGGTATCTGAGGCGCTAGTGCATATTTCATAATGGCTACCAACGGTGGAACCAGACAATGAAATGCTATGTTCGCTGAAGGACGATGATAGACTGACTGGAGATGTGGTGGTTGGAAATGGGGTAGAAAAAATAATGGATGCCTCAATGGAAGAGAAGGTGAATCGCTTTTGTATGTTGTACCATGCCTCTATGGAGACGTGGCTCGCCAAGTACCAGATCACTAGGCAAGATCGAGAGGAAGCACGAGCTGAATTCCGACGTAGTACGCGTCATCGATCAATTCGATATCCTGAAGGCATGGAGGAGATGCCGCGGTTTATGTCAACGCGATGGTTGCATGGAGCTTTAACCGCGTCTCGCGAAGGGACAGAGGTCTCAATGGAGGAGTGGGAATTCTTGAGGGGATGTAATCCAAAGGTGATGAGGGGTTTAGAATCTATCGTATCTAAATTTTATATAAGACATCTAATTTGAGTGTTTCAATGTACAGTACAAAATATATAGTGCAGCATGGTCACATGGACAGCATTTTCGCATGGAGCGTATTGACAAAATGCGCTCCACAATGGACTATGGTGTCATGGCAAGGTTCGAGCAAGAGAGCCGGCGACAAGCAACAGATCCAAACATGGTTGTGGATGAGATGGAGTATTTTGGGAACTTGCAAAGTATTGTTACGGTGGATTACCATAGCTTCTCCATGATACTATTCGATGTGCAGTGGTTCAAAGTGGTACTTGGAGGAGTTGTAGCAACAGTTCGATGAGGTCCATCTGGATTTCTCGAAATAGATTCCGAAAAAAATGGATGGATTTGCGCGACACCTTTGTGTTGCCGGCCCATTGTAAACAGGTGCATGGACTCATTTACTTGCTAATTGTATTATGACATGGTTTATGTCACAATGGTTTGAACTCTCTTGTACATATTTGTGAACAGGTAATCTTCTATCCAAACCCTTGACAACCTCGATGGTGGTATGTTATACCTTCAACTCCTCGAAGTGCGAGAGTATATGATCAAAGTGATGTTACGAGCATAGATGAAGATAATATGCAAATAGAGGGGTCGATATTGCAAGGGGTGGAGGCCATCGAAAGCTTGTAGCCAGCATCGGCTAACAATGATGGAAATACAAGAGTCCAAGAATTCTTTGAGAACGAGGTGGGACTCATTCTTTTGTGGTGACATGTCTATCGACCTTCCAGTGTATGCAAAGTTGTGTCAGGAGATTAACATGGGACCATAGGATACTTCATACTTAGAGCATCCACTTACTCAATTCGTTGACCAATCGCTTATAAGGGTACATAAGATATGCATTTTAAGTGAGATTTTTTTTAAATGATTTATATTACTGTGCTTTGTATGATTTAAATTGATTATTCTAACATCATTTTTTGTCTGTGCAGGTGATATTTTCAGGATGAGTCGAGAGATGAGCGATGAGAAGTTACAGGACATCTTCGCACGCATGTCTCCAGACCAGATCGCCAGATTCAGAGAGATGGCAGACTAGGAGCTATCTCGGTCTTCGTCAGGGTGCTCTGCTAGATCTGCTTCAGCACGATCGGATGCTTCGGCTTCGAGCAGATAAGCTCGACGCTCACGACTTGGGCCAGAGGGAGGGAGGGAGTGCATCGGGATCATGGGAATGCCACAGAGATACAGAGGGAGTGAGCTCACGGTCGATACGGGATACATGTGCGACTCCTCGCTCTCGTGGCCCTTCTAAGGAGCGTGCCTCAGGCTCAGGTGGATGCTGTGGAGACACCAACGCGGTGTCTCCGTCTCGTCGTTCAGCTGGAGCTACATCACCTCCAGGATTTGTCACACCTGTGGGGACGTCTACTCCAGTTACTTTGGCTTTTGCACAGCCGTCAGCAGGTGGCACCCCTGTGGGTGCCACTCTGAGAGATATTACCCCCATCGGTACACCGGATGCACAGGGGTCTCCTGGATATGCCCAGGACCATGGACGCAGATGGGAGAGGACCCATCTTAGGCAGACTCTAGGGGGTTATGGATATCTAGTCGATAGTAGGTCAAGAGCCATCATCATGAATGATGAGGGGAGGAGGGTGATGGCTCGCATCAGAGAGTTATGCCAACAAGTTTTTCGGCACAACGTCTTGGATCATTGGAAGAACATACCGGAGGGGAGCAAGGACTACATAGTAGCATCCTTGCACGAGGAGTTTCTGGTGCCAGTCGCATTCGTGCATACATGTCACATAGACGATCCGATGCACGCAAGGCAATCAAGACTGGGGCTGCAAAGTCCGAGTGGTTAGATGCAGACGACTGGCCGAATGAGGGAGGAGGCTACAGATTCTCCAAGATGTTGGAGTCAATAGCGCGAGGCGACAAGGGCACGACTCGAGGCCGGAGTGGTCCATCATCTTGGGAGTGGCGGCCACAGGACATATTTGGAGGACTTTGTAAGTTTTTCTTTTGTTTTGCTTGTTTATTTTTTTGAAATATTCTTTGTACTGACAATCATGTTTCTAACAGTTAGCATTTTGTTTTCTTTGCAGCACTCCATTACAAATCGCGATCCGACTGGCCTTGAGACTCAATATGCAGAGAGGCACGGTCTCACTGCATTGATCGACTGATTATATAGACGTGGCGGCCCTATAAGTCACTCATCTTTCTTGTCCATAGCTACCATGAGATATTTGAATGCATTATTGTATGGTGGACTGATGTGTTATTTCTTTTTCTGCAGAGTCCATTCGATGCTCCTTTGCGGCGGGACGAGAGCTTTCGGGGGACGAGGATTTGTAGCTCGCCCTTGGATCCTTGGAGCTCACACACCTTTATTTTTGAGTCGCCTGATCTATGTAGACATTTTTTATGTATTAGTGATATCCTATCATGATTGTACCAATCGTTTATTATGCAATCATGTATTTATTTCATGTATCAGTTTTATGATTTCAGTATACATTGTTTTTGTTTGCAAGTGAATTGTATATTGTAGTGTAGAAACTATTTTGTATGGCTCTCATAAAGCACACAGTGCTATATGTGGCAAGGCAGCTTGCTGCCCTGCCACAAAATTTTTTTCCCCTGTTACCGTCGCTATTATCGTTGCAAATTTTATTGCTCGCATCGTTATTGGCTTCGTTATATACATCGCAAACCGTCGTTATCAGCATCGGTATTGGCGTCGGTATTTTCGACGCTGATACCGACGCCAATACTGACACTGATAGCGACGGTAATACCGACTGTTTATGGCGTCGCCAATAAGGACACTTTTTGCGATGATGGGGGTAAATTTTGTTATTTGCATTTTCGTCGCTTTAAACGTTGGTATAAGGCCTATATCTTGTAGTGTCGACTTACAAAGAATGAAATTGTACAAGCTCTAGTGATCCAAAATATACTAGATACTTAGGAAAAACTTTAAAGATATTCATGGCATGTAAGTACAATAAACTTTTTTCTTGTAATCCAGACTTGGATAAGATCTAAATGTCCTTATTCTGCTAACAAGGCATACACTTCATAACAAAGTCCTTGACATCTTTGCACAGCCCTTTCCAATAAAAACTTTTGCTGATCCTGTTGTCGTGCCGCTATGCGTACACCGTGTAAAAAAAATCTAGAGTGTGACTTCCTTTTAGATTTAGAGAGCCAATGCCACTTTAGGCATTAGTGTTAGTGTCCATGGTTCAAAATATTAGATTTTTTTGGACAAGTTTTTAGCCAATTTTTTATATTCTAGATCTTATCTCTTATAAAAATCCATAAAACTAGATTAGGATGATATGCAAAAGAAAGGATGTAGCTTTCAGCCAATTTGAGAGGATTTTATGTAAAAAGAGAGATTGACAAAATCATGCGAAGTGCGATCACTGTTTTCAAGCAGTGAATAGCACTCCGAAGGGGGAGATGAAGGAGTGATCTGGTAGAATCCTGGCCAGGTGTGCTGGTATTTTATCCTCCTTTCAGAGCCAATGGAAGCATTAGATTTGCAATCTGAGTAGCATAGAGGAAGGTATTATTTCATACACATTTTTGTATTCTTCTACGTCTTCAATTTCTTCGAAACCCTTAACTTCCGTCTACTCCTCTCCCTAAATCTACCTTCACCTTGTTGTCTCTTATCTTCAAGAACTTGGCTTGAAACCTTCAACCCTTCTCTTATCTCTACCATCTCCGGAGTCTAAGCTCTTGAATCCCCATACATTCTTCTCTTGCCAAACCCCTGTGGTGACCTTCAGCCCTACGCACTGCGACACTGTTATACGTCTTGAAAACTCCAAGGTGTCCAACTAAAGGTGAAGAATGTAGTTCCTCCATAATTTTCTGTGTAAAAGAAGAAGTAGAAGGAATGACAATCTTGACATTTAACCAAATAAGGCCATTTTTAAGCTGATAATGCAAGTTTTGTTTCATGAGACCTTGCTGTAATTTCCAAAAAATATGGTTTAGCTATTTATCCAAAAGATAAGCCTCATGTATTTCTTCAATCCAATCACTATGTAGTTTAGTCATTGCTAAAACTTTGCAAGCCCACATATGAGAAAGACAATCAACCACTATATTGTCTTTACCCCTCATATGAGTGATGTCAAAACCATGATTCTACAGGGTAGCTACCCATCTACACTGCTTAGGAGTAAGATTGGACTGAGTAAGGCAATACTTAAGAACTCTGTGATCACTCTGAACTCTGAATCAATTGCCATACAAATAATGGTGCCATTTCTTTATTGCATGCAAGATAGCAAACATCTCTTGGTCATAAACATTCATGGCCATTTCTTTATCTGTAAGCTTACGGCTTTTAAAGGCAATCACCTCATGCTCTTGTAACAAAACAACCCCAACACCTCTACCACAGGCATCACACTGTATGGTAAATTCTTTCAAGAAATCTGGGCATACTAGAATAGGAGCAGAAGTAAGAAGTTCCTTTAACTAGTTGAAGCTACCATCTGCAAGAGCATCTCAAAATAAAACTTCATTCTTCAACCTATTAGTCAAAGGAGTTGATGTAGTCGCATAATGCTTGATGAATCGGCGATAGAATCAAGATAGACCAAGAAATCTTCTAAGAGAAGTAGTAGTAGTAGGTGTGGGCCAATCTTTTATACATTGGACCTTCTTAGGGTCAGCCCGTATCCCTTTTTCACTAACAATATGTCCCAAGTATTCCACTTCAGTCTACATGAAAGAACATTTCTTCTCCTTAGAAAAAAGCATGTGATGTCTCAATATATCAAAAACCCTCCTCATGTGTGATAAGTGATTTTGTAAAGTCTTACTCTAAATCAAAATGTCATCAAAGAAGACTAAGACAAACTGAAAGAGGAAAGGCTGCAAAGTCTTATTCATCAGGCTTTGCAAGGTAGGTGGAGCATTTGTAAGCCCAAATGGCATCATAAAGAAATGATAGAGCCCTCGATCAGTCTTAAAAGCAATCTTGATTTCGTCACCCTCTCGCATGCGGATCTGATGATACCTTGATCTCAAATCAATCTTCGTAAAGAATCGAGTCTCCCTTGAGCTCATCAAGCAAATCATCAATCCTCGGTATCCGATACCTGTTCTTCAGTGTGATCTTATTAAGATCCCTGTAGTCAATGCACATTTGGAAAGATCCATCTTTCTTTTTCACTAACAAAAATGGAGATGCATAAGGTGAAGAACTTGGTTCTATGAATCCCATCTCAAGAAGTTCCTTGATTTGCTTGGCTACTTCCTCTCGCTCACACTTAGACAATCTGTAAGGTGGCTTATTGAGTGGCTTTGAGTTGGGCTCCAAATCAATAGGGTGATCTACTGCTCTCTTGGGAGGTAATGAAGTAGGCACCTCAAACAAATCCCTATACTCCTCGAGAAGAGTTGTCAAGGCTAGATGACTTATTGAATTAATAGGATGATCTTCCATCTCTTTATTCAAATGCAAAACAAATATTTGTGAACGCATCTTGTACTCCCTTCTGAGTTGTTGAGAATGGTGATAAGATGAAAATCTAATTTACTAGGAATTCCATGTAAATGGATGAGTTGTCCATGAAGATAAACTCCATATACAACTACGAGAAATCCATAGTGATTTTGCCTAATGTTGTCAACCAATCACAATCAAGTATAATATCTATAGGCCCCATTTCCAAGGTAATCAGGTTTACTTTTGCAGCCCTATAAGGAAACCTATGGGCATATTTGTGTGCTAATTTCTTCTTCACCATTGGCCACTTGAACTCTTATAGGCTACTGTAAATAAGTGGAAAGACAATTTAGCTTGTCCATAATAGACTTATTCACAAAACTATGGGTACTGCCACTATCTATCAGAATGATCACAGCCTTTTCATGAATGTTACCCTTCACATACCAAGTGTATTAGGGCTCTTAGAACGTGTCCAAGCATCCATGGAAATAGAACAACTAGTGGTAGCAAGTGGCTCATGATAAGTCCCACCTGGATTGAAAGGAACACTCCCACTTGGATCAAAAGGAAAAGAGTCAGCTCGATCATTAAAATACTCTTGCCTAACTTCTTCCTCAAGATCTTCATTTTCAGCATTAGGTGCAATTGCATTAGCTTCATCAATCTCATCTTCAAGATCCTCAAAGACTAACATACTCTAAAGTTTGGCTTTGGCATTTTTCTATACACACTTTGTAACATGATCAGGTGTATACTTTTCCCCACACTTTAAACATAAGCCTTTTTCCTTTCTTTCTTTGTAGAGATCCATAGGGATAGACTTAGGATTCATATTGGCTGAAATGGATTTAGGCTTGTTGTCCCCTTATTTGAAGTCAACTCTAGGACTGCTTGTTGTCCTAAAGCTACTTTGAGGTCTTGAAGCATTGAACGGTAGATAAGTTTCCACCCTTAAGCCTCCACTTGGTGCATGATTGCTACCATAAACGTTACCAACTTGTCTCTGTTTTGAAACAGTCCTTGGTTGTCCAAAACTATGTTGAAATGAAGATTCTCTTCTATATTTCCTTCCATAGCCCTTTGTAAGCTCAATAGCTTTAAAAAGATAAGTATGGTTTTGTGCCATGACATGAGCTGATAAAGATGGCTCTAAGTCGTACATATACTTGTGGAGCTTAGCCTTATCACTAATGCTCTCTACATACATGGTTAGGTTGAGAAATTGGTTAGTGTACTCTCTCACACTTAGGCCTCTTTGCTCCAAACCATACCATCTTTGTGCCAATTTCTCTTTTTCAAGAGGAGAGACAAAGACTTTATCCATAAGTGTCTTGAAAGCTTCCTAATTCTCTACAAGTATGTTCTCCTTTTTAATATACCTCCACCAAGTATGCGCAAATCCCCCCAAGTACAAGGAAGAAAAATGAATCTTCATGTCATCAGTTCTAGGGAATATATCAAAGTAGGATTCCATTTTGGAGATCCACTCCTCTAAATCAAATGGTAAAGATGATTGACCATTGAACTTGGCCAAAAGGATCTTATCTTTCAGTTCTCTTTCATGGAATGGTTGATGTCCCAAAGTAGATTGATCATGAGTGCCAAGGATTGAACCCCCAAAATGAGATGGAAATCTCCTAATAGGTGGTTGAGAACCACTATGCAATCTTCCTATTGGTAGAGGACCTTTAGGAAGTTGAGTATTTAGCCCAAAAGCTTAGGCGTTGGCTCCATTCAAATTGCCCAAATAGTCGTCATGCCATTGTGAAGTCCCACCTACTTCATATTGGCTTTTTGGGATACCTCGTTATCCAATAATTCCATGACCTTGACCATTTTGGTTAGTTGGCTGGAGGGATAAAACGGTAGGACAGGCCTCCTACATGGGCTCTGAATCACCGGGAGGTGGGAAAAGTTCCCCCCGGGCCGGTTGGTTGCATACCTTTGAGATCTTCACTAGTGAGGGACAGTCACCTCTTTTTTGTCTCACTATCTCCCTCGGCATCCACCTTCTTTCTCAATGGGTATAACAACATGGCAGTGGCATTCTATTCTAATCAACCAGCATGAAATGCATTTTTGAAATATTCATTCAGTCCCTTTCATGAGATGCAATTGGATGAAATCTGGAAAATTTGGATAAGAAGAGGGTTTTACCAATGCAATTCAGTGACTCACTGATTGCTAGTACTTGGCCTTTTACAATATTTTAGCTTGGGCAAAAGAATTCAACCAAACAAATCAAAGTTATGCAACAAACTTGATAAATGATATCTATGATAAGATACAATTGAATCAATGCTGAAATTCAATGAAATGGATTGAGATTAATAGGAATAATACTAATCTCTAATCTATTGATCAATTCAAAGAATTGATTGATCAATAATCTCTCATCAACAAGTGGAAAAGCATTAGCAAGTGGATTATTGAGAGATTTCAGAGATTAAGCAAGAAAAGTACCTTGATTAAGCTTGAAGAGGATGGTAAATGTCAACTCCAATCCCATCAATGAAAGAATTCTCCATAATCCACCATGAATCCACCATAAAGCTTGAAAGATCCATGAAATCAATCCATATAAGCTCCAATATGACCAAATCCGTGAAGAATCAATACCCTGAGCTTGCTTGAACACTTGAATACCAAAGATTCAAGCCTCTTGAAGAAAAGTCCCAAAATAAACCTTCAATATGAGCTCAATATCCTCCATGAGCTAAAATCTTTGCAATTTGTTAAAGATTCCTCACTGAAATGGTTCCACGGGCTGAATTGATGAAGAATCTTCAAGAAATTGTTGAGAAATAAAAGCTTGGGCTGAAGCTTTCATGGCTCCCCATGGACTATTCATCTAGGGTCTCAAGAGAGTGAAAGGATGAAGAATATATCTTCATTTGAGAGTTTACACATCAGAGAGTTGAAGTGAACAATGCCAATGACCATTGAGAAGTGGCTATCTCTCACTCATAGATACATTGTCTTGCATAGAATTGGCTATCTCTCACTCACTCTCTCTCTCATACATACTCTCTCTCAATAGCATAATGAGATAATAAAGAATGCTAATTCATAACACCTCTTAGGTCGGGATACCCCTCCCAAGTGGTATGTCTGATATGAAAGGTCACCAGAGCCACTACAGTGTCCCTTTTTAGTGCATTAGTGTCACTGTCACTTCAGTCTTTTCTTCAAGTCTTCAGCAGCTACTTCTTCCACTTCTTCAAGCTAATTTGAACTTATATTCATCTCTTCCCAAGGCTAGAAAAATTTTGCAAACTACACCCTCATCCAACAGAACACATATAGAGGCATACATAGGATTTATAGAAGCTCAATAACAGAGGGTTACAGAAGGTCAACAAAAAGCATCCAACTCAACTAAAACCAATTAAAACCATCAAAAACCATTCAATGATCTTTCAAACAACCTCAAACTTCATCAATCATCACTTCATCCTTAAATACAGAAAGAAAATATAAGCAAAATAGAAGCTATCAGAACCAATCAGACACTATTAGGACATCAACAACAGAACATAACTGAACATCACAGAACCTCATACCTCTATTGAAAAACATCATGATCTTATCGAAACCATTCCACTCTATCCAAAACACTCTCAAACCACTTTGAAATAAATCAATCATCATGTAAAATCAACCATTTAATCCATAAAAATAACAAAAATCAGTTAAAAAGTAGGTCATTTTAGCATTCAACATATCCCCACACTTAATAAGGGAGCATCCTCCCAAACTAGGAAAAAGAGAATACAAGTTCATCAAATAGCTCAACTTTATCTTCAACAACAATCTTTAGGAAACACCATCCAATCGGGACCCCAACTTATAACCTGCATCTATTAAAGAATACAACGAAAGGAATACCCTTTATCCATTAACACATCTTATGAACAACAGAAAATTATGATGACAAACTCATAAATGATCTAAGAGGTTGCTTCTGCATCTTGAACTATCCATCCACCATCACCATCACTATAAATCTCCAAAATATAGCTCTCGAAAAAATTGAATATCCAACCACCATGACCCCATCACATATAAATTAACACACAATGCAAACACTAAACACAAAACAACCATTTGAAAGGCACCTCCAAAAGAGAGATATATCATTATGAATCATCAAAGATACATCTAGAGGTATCAATGAAGATGATCCCTCTTAAAAGCTTGGTGATTACGAAAACCATCCATGGCTAAGGATTCGTCCACAAAAGTCTTGCGAGGATTTTGGAAAAACTGAAGGCAACATATCCTCTCTAGTAAGATAAGATATCTGCTAGGCAAACAAAGGGCATGAAAGTACAATGCATCTAGCTATTGTTGGGAATCAATGTTCACATTCACATTCAAGCACAGCTGGACTTCTGATCATTATGTGAATGCCTATGACTATACACCAGGTACCAAGCAAAGTGAGTAGTCAATCTCACTGAAGGATCCGTAGACTAAGAATGCTGTTGACCAAAATGTAGATAATGCTTGACTAGCAGTTGTCCACTCCCCTAGAATCAGTGTCCAATTAACCTAAGGTCTAGTAAGAGAATCAGCTAAACTCCACCCCTATCTTCTAGGAATCTTCTGATCAAAATCTCTATATCCACTAATCAATTGAGGAGGATGAGGAATAGAAGTGGTAGGAGATGGAAGAGAAACTAGTTAAAAAGAATGAAGAGATGGGTAGAAAAAATCATAAAATGAAGAATGAGCTAAAGAGGGATTAGCTAAAAGTTTAGGAGAATCTGTCAAGAAAGGTGTTAATAGATAGGCAAGAAAAGTGGAGAGAAACATTGTGGATGGGGAATGACAAGAAGAAGGAGGGAAAAAGACACGATCTTCAATGAAAGAACAATGAGTAAAAATAGGAATTTGAGGAGAAC
This sequence comes from Lygodium microphyllum, assembly GCF_053477565.2. NCBI lineage: Eukaryota > Viridiplantae > Streptophyta > Polypodiopsida > Schizaeales > Lygodiaceae > Lygodium > Lygodium microphyllum. The sequence goes on from NC_141160.1 coordinate 69,621,613, forward strand.
CTTGGGGTTGAAAGAGAAGGGGTAAAATAACATGGGGGTTAGATTGATAAAGGGAAAGATAAGTGTCATAGATATGGGCCATTTGTTGATAATGAGATAGACAAGGTACTGATGGACCTAAGGCAGATCTATGATGATAAGCTTCAAAGAAGGATGAATCAAATGGGGCTGCTTGGAAAGATGGGCTAAAAGATCCACCCTTAGTTGGCTAATGTTTTGTGCATGAGCTGAAGCTTTGATTTGGCATTGATTCAAAATGACAGAGTCAATCATAGTATGCCACAAAATCTTAGGACAATCAGTCACTTTGGAGGAATAACGTTGAAACATATCATCTATCCGCAACTCCAAATGTCTAACATACAAAGTAGCTTGTAGTATCACATCCCCGACATACCAAGACAAATCTTCATCATTTAGAATCAGCAAATCACCTCTCAAATATATATAAGAGAGAAGAATAGTATCTGAAGTCACATAGTTCTCAAAAACCATTCTAACCACTTCAGTCAATAGAGTCAACAGACCAAGCTCCACTCCAACCATCCTCTAAAAGAGGCAAATCCATCATGGAAAGCTTAATGTAAAAGGCCAACTTCTATTGCTGATAATGCATGAAAAATGAGTGATCTAGAGGATCATATTCTTGAAACTACTCAAATGAAGACCACAACAAATCCATTCAAGACTGAAGTCTTTCCACCTTGGCATGGAACAAAGGGCATAATGTGGCTTGTCTTTGAAGAACTGCTAAAGGAATTGACTACACAGGATTTTGTGAAGAAAAGTGAGACTGAGTCAATTGATCCTTGAGTTACTGAATCTGAGCATTGCTCTAGTCTAGGATAGTTGTAGCTGATTTAAGTTTCTCTGTTTGGACAACTATCACAATCTTAATCTCTTGAACCTTCTTCTGTAACCTATCCCTCTCCTCTATTACAGTAACAACTTGAGACTTAGCTTTTGCCAACTGAGCTGTCAAAGTAGAGATTTCATCTTTCTATGTATCCATGACCTTAGTTTGCTACTCCATTTGTGTACAGAGGTCAGATAATTTCTCTTGAGAAGAAGCTAACTCATCATTCCCTTTATTCAGCTCCTCCTTATATTGTTGAACTTCTTTATAAAAATAAAAATAAAGCTATTGGATACAGGAAGTAACTAAAAGTTTAATTGAACTCTAGATATCCTTGCACAAAAAAGGAATGGCATCTCATGTTACAAGGTGTTGCACAGAAGGAATAAAAATATTCATCATACCATTCCCATGGGCTCTGAAAAGATTTGGCATTTGAAGAAAGGCAGGCAATGTGCTGCATCCAAAAGGGATTTTTTATTAGGGGCCTACAACCAAAAGTTTGCAAGTTTGTGGAATTGAGAAGGCCAGCCAACCTATAAGCTGCACTAGAAGGTGCAAGATTGTATAATTAAGTAGAAGCAAGGCTATCAATGACCTCAAGAAGAGGAGTCCTACCTCCTCCCATGCCATGAATGGCATACCCACCAAAGGCAATCCCAGGGACAGTTTCCTATCCCTATCCTCAGATGCAAATAGTGCCGCAGTATAGTGCACTGAATCCACAATGGTTGCAGACAACAATGCCTCAATGATGGTTTAACCACAATAGCAATGGCCTCAAACAATTCCCCCAATGATGACTCAACAACAATGGAATCCTACCAATTGGAACCAACAACCCCCACTCATCTCAATAGGAGCTTTGAATGAGAACCAAAACAGAGGACCCTCTGGATCAACTCAACCAGTGTATTCAATGATTATAGAAGTTTCCCAAAACCCTACTACAAGTCCTGCAGGAGGTGAAATTTTGAAGGATTACCTATCCAATTCAGTTGCAAGTATGAAGAAGGAGCTTATGGATGTGAACAGACCAACTACAAACGTTGAAGGTGAATACCGCCAACATATCCACTCATGCAGGAGGTGGAAGAGATGTGATGTAGTCTACTACATGGTGTGGAAAGTGCCATCAAGCATGAAATTTAGCCACTAAATGCACCCAAAAATCAACCATTCCTAGAGCCTTCTTTTCATACTGTTTGAGGAAGAACCATACTTTCTCTTAAATGAGTTCTTTTTTTACAAAATATTTTATAAACCTGAAAAAATAGTTTGCCAATTCCTAAAAATTGTGGAATATAAAGTGGATTCCCTATTCAATTTTTAACCACAATTTTTCTTATTAAAATGAACAAAAAATCCAACTTCAACATAAATACATTGAACACGACAAACAATACCACAAATTAAAACACAAACAATCACATTAGCTTCAAAACAATAAAACTAAAATCTCAAAACCATTTTTTAAAAAAATAATACAAAAGCAGAAACAAAAACAACACCAATGAACTATACACCTATTCACATGGTATACCTCACTCCTTACATATGTTCATTTTATTTTTTTATTAGAAAAACAAATCTATTAAGCCAACACATTCCATACAACATAAATGGATAAGCAAACAAAAAGTTTAACACCACACTACAAGCATATTGAAAATTTTTCTAGGGTGTTTTGTTCTTTTTCGCTTATGTCCTAAATTTTTCCAGCTAGCTGGATTTCTTGTTGGATTCCCTAATGATTATATCATGTTAGTGGATGAGTATGCATTCAATTTTTAGTTGCATACACACCCATCCCATATATTTAGTTTCTTTCTTTTTTTATTTTTGCTTCTCCAAAACCCACAATTCATTATTAAAATTAATCGTAATCAGCACGTTTTTTACGTGTGTCCACATCGCACACATATATTTTAATTAAAATCAACCCGTCGCTCACTTAGCATGCACTTCGTGTGCTATGGACACGTTTAATTTTAATTAAAAATGAACCAGCCGTCACACCAAAACACATGTGCTGGCAAAAAAGTACCCAACAACACACAATTACTTTTTAATATATTAATTTTTATTTAGAGACCCTCAATTAAGGTCTGAAGTCCAGGTTATGCTAAAAGCACCTTGTCAAACTTAATATTTTTTAAATAAATGATAGCAAGGAACTACTGTTTTCTTTTTAAGGTTTATTACTTAATAAAAATTTACCCACTTTTACTAAAATGAATCCTTCATTATATTTCTTTTCCCTACACTGCATATTTTTCTTTTTAATGAATGCACTTTGTGGGGATGGGAACGATGGAGTCTTGTCTAGTCCCTCTTATCGATGATGGTGAACAATTCGAGTATCATGTCGGTATGATTAGATCTTATGTGATTCTTTTTTTTTTTGCTCATGTTGACAAGTCAAGGTACAATATGTATTTTTATTTATCTTTTCTGCTTGATACAGGATTCAGGGTGTCTGTTTGTATGCATCTCACCAAGCTTTTGGTCACACGTGTATAAAGGTCATGCCAAATTTTTCCTAGGATAAGGACTACTTGGGGTGATTAGTTAGTCGATCATGTCATGTGAGTTTAGTATGGTCGATATCTTATCTATTCCTATCCTATTGTTTTGCAAGCATTCATTGTGACTGTGCATGTGTGTGGTGTGTGTGTGTAAACCATCTGAATGGCGCCTTGTACCCCTCCCCCAATCCAGTATGTGTCTTTGGTATTACATGTTTATTCCTTGTTGCTAGATTCGGATCTCGTTTGCTAAAGTGGGATTATCCAAGTTTGTAGGCCTTTCTTTACCACTAGTTCCAGATGATCCTGACATCTATGTGATCAATTTTTAACCTCTTAAAGTAAGAGGTCTGGTCCTATTCGTGGTACAACTATATGATGCCTAAGATTCTAGGGATATTTTGAAGCTGTTTTCCAAAAGCAGACTCCTGATGTTTTGGATCCAAAGAGGGTTATTACCACATCAGGGGTCAATGTCTCTATGATTTCCAATTCCTTATGGAAGAGGTTTTGCTAATTTCTTCAGGACAGGTTTATGCCTACCAAAACCTCGTCTCATTACCTCTCCAAGGATTTGTTCAAAACTTCTCGTATGGTCCTAAAAGGTATTACCATTGATTGGAGTATCTATCTCCTGGCAAAGATGGATCAGCATTTTATCAGAGCTACTAGAGAAAACGTGACTAATATCACATTTGGTTCTTACCTTTATGTATTCGTGATGCATGTTGCCCCTACAAAGGAAGTCCCTTCACCTCCAGTTGATCCTCGAAAGGTTGCTCTACCATTTTCTACTGAGGCTATTTGGGATTACTAATGCCCCAGCTACCTTCCAAAGTCTGCCAAACAAGATATTGTAGCCTTTCCTCTTTCAGTTTGTCCTGGTTTTCTTTGATGATATTTTGATTTACAATAAAACCTTCAAGACCATTTATCACATATGAGGAAGGTTTTTGATGTATAAAGGCATCACAAACTCTTTGCTAGGGAGAAGAAATGCTCTTTTATGCAAAGTGAGGTGGAGTACATGTTGTGACATATTGTTAGTGAAAAAGGGATCCAGGAGACTGACCCCCAAGAGGGTACATTGTGTTAAAGATTGGCCAACACCTACTACCATTGCTTCACTTAGAGGGTTTCTTGGTCTATCCTCATTTTATTGTCGATTCATTAAGCATTATGCAGCTATTGTAGCTCCTTTGACTGTCAAGTTGAAGAAGAAAGCTTTCTTTTGGGATGCAGTTTGTAGATAGTAGCTTCAACTAGTTAAAGGAACTCCTTACTTCTACTTCTATTCTAGTATGCTTGAATTTTTTGAAGGAGTTTACCATTTAGTGTGATTCTAGTGGTCGTGGAATAGGGGCTATTTTGTTGCAAGGGCATTGGTGCACAGATCGAATGTTGTATGTGTGCATAGTGAGTGCGGGAAGGTCCCCAAGAACAAAAGAACTCTACTTTTGCACAAAAAACAAGAGAGAAAGCTTGCACGACATGAAGAAAAAGACTAATTGGGTACAATCTCCCCCCACGCCTTGTGTGAGTTTCATATATTATTCTTCTCCAAGCTCAAAAAATAGCCCAACTTACAATTAGCATGCTTTAGCTTTTGTGTTTGCTTTTGTTCCACTAAAGAATTAAAGCTATTGGGCGCCCAAGGAGTCGGGCGGTGCCCAAATACAATGTCCAATACAAATATTTAAATCGTGCATCCATGCGCATACAAAATAATAAATAAATGTCAAGTGCTTCAATAAATAAGAACGTTAAAATAAATATTGGTGCCACACCTAAGATGTGCACCTATAAAAAATGATAATAACTTGAATACACGCTATCGCCCAGAGCTTCCCAACGCCACTGCTGCCTGCTCTACACATCAACTGAAGCATTCAAAATTGTTAGAAAATAATAAAATTAAACCAACAAAAGTGAATACCTAGTAGTCTTTAGCTACAAAATAAATAAATTGGTTAGAACTCAATCCTAACCTTAATTTATTACGAGTGCACACTCTAAACTCATAAACGTCTATTAATTTAAATATGTATTTTGCGGAATCACCCGCTATGAAATCACCCACTTGCACATTAAATTAACAAGAAGCTCGAAAAGGACGTGCGTCCCCATCGACTTTTCGCACAAGGAATCGACCTTGTGTATGAGCCCCGGCAATAAATAAAATTTTACAGAATCCACTGCAAAATCTCACGAAATCCACTGTGGAATATGCCTCCTGGCATCATACCCCCAGGGTGGGATAGCAATTGTCCTCAATTGCTATTAGCTTATTGTGGAGCCAGTAGTGAGGGGTAAGCACTTAGGTCTCGAGCTTGCATCCATTTGCCTCTTCAACATGATGATTTTTAAACTTAACCAAATATCTAAAATATCTACGGCTAGTTCTAGTGGTCATAAAGTCAGTATTTAGAATAGTTTCAAGCTTAAGAATTTCAATTTCTTCTTCTAGCAAGGGAGGGTTTTCATAGATAGGGTGTATAGGTAATTGGCCTCTAAAAGGTCGCAATAAACTGATATGAAAAGTGTTGTGGATTTTCCAGTGTTGTGGTAATTCTAGTTTAAATGCATTGTCATTGATTTTATGAATGATCTTGAAAGGTCCATAAAATCTAGGGGCTAACTTTACAACAAGGAGTTTGTCAATACTTTGTAATATTCGCTTTTCAATTCGTAACCAAACATAATCATCAACTTTGAAATTCATAGCTTTTCTTTTCTTGTTGCCTTGTTTTGTGTATGATTGTTGGGCTTTGGCAATCATATCTTTAACTTCATAAAAAATAGTAGCATGCATGTTAGCAACATCATCAGCAGCTTGAACTTTGTTTGACAATGATGTAATAGGTGTAGGTAATCTATATCCATAAATAATTTCAAATGTTGCTTTCTGTGTAGCTGTATGTGGTGTGTTATTGTATGCAAACTGAAGTAAATGTAAATGTGTAACCCATGTTTGTGGTTTTGAAATTGTGTATACATGCAAAAGATCTAAAATGATACTGTTAGTAGCTTCTGTTTGTCCATTTTTTTTCAGGATGAAATGCAGATGAAAATCAATCTTTGTTCCTAAGTTAGCAAACAAAGTAATCCAAAAATTATTACAGAATCTAGAATCACAGTCAGAAATAATAACTTTTGGCAAACCATGATTAGTGATAACAGTTTTTAAGAACAATTGAGCAGCTTGAGATGCAGTTAATGTTTTCTTGCATGGAATGAAATATGCTTGTTTGCTAAACCTATCAAAAATAGTCCAAATCATGTTATGATTAGCTTTAGTGTTAGGCAAACTAGTGATAAAATCCATTGAGATCTGTTCCCATGGTCGTTCTGGAATTGGTAAAAGCATTAATAAACCATATTGTTTACCATGGTGTCTTTTAACTCTTTGGCAAATTAAGCATTCAGATACAAAGTTAGATACATCAGATTCCATGTGTGGCCAATAAAAATCTTCAATCAGTGTACGTAAAGTAGAAATAATTCCTCTATGGCCTTGGTATGGGGGACAATGAATTTCATGCAAAACAAATGATTGAAATGGAACAGCTATACATAATCTTTTTTCATAAAATATAAATCCATCAGTGTAAGACAATGAATCAATGTGAATCCAATTATTTGCAACTACTGAGCTTGAAAAGTAGGGTCTTGGTCATAAGTATCTTTCATAGGGAGAAGAGAGTCAAAAGATATCATAGAAATATTATGAATAGTCGGTCTTCTACTTAAAGCATCGGCAATGACATTCTCTTTTCCGGGTTGATATTGTATGAGTGGATGAAAACTTTGAATAAAAGCAGCCCATTTAATATATTGGCCAGATATTTGTGGTTGACTAAGGAGATGTTTAATGCTTTGTTGGTCAGTTTTGATCATGAATTCAGATCCCATTAAATAGTGTTTTCATTGATGTAAAGCTTGTACTACAGTTAGTAATTCCTTATCATAGGTAGAATATTTAAGTTTTGAGGGTTTAAGTTTGCAGCTAGAGTAGGCTATGGGATGAGAATCTTGCATAAGGACTGCTCCTATTCCAGATCCGCTAGCATCAGTGACTACTAGGAAAAATGGTCTATTGAAGTCAGGTAATTGCAATACAGGAACATGAGTTAAAGCATGTTTTAGTAAATCAAAGGACTTTTGTTGATTGTCGGACCAATGATACACAATAACTTTCTTTAATAGCTTTTTCAAAGGTAATGCAAGCAATGAAAAGTTTATCACAAATTTTCTGTAAAAGCTAGAACAATGACACAATTCTGATGCTTCAAAAATATGCGATTCATCATACGACTGAATGTGACTGGTGCATTAGTTAAACCAAAAGGCATAACAAGGAATTCATAGTGTCCAAATTGTGTTCTAAATGCAGTTTTGAATATATCATATGTGTCCAATCTTACTTGATGGTATCCAGATTTAAGATCTATCTTGCTAAATATTGCAGATCCTTGTAGCTTGTCCATAAGATCATCTACCCTAAGAATTGGATATCTATTATTAACTGTGATCTTATTTAGGGCACGATAATCAATGCACATGTGATAGGTATTGTTTTTTTTCTTCACTAATAGGATAGGTGCACCAAATGGAGAACTACTAGGTCTAAGGAGTCCTTGGGTTAACAATTCTTCATCAATTTGGGCTTGAATTTCTTTCTATTCAATTTGGTTATGTCTATATGGTGCTTTACATGGTGGTTGTGATCCAAGAATTAGGTCTATCTTGTGATCTTTGGGACGTATAGGTGGTAAGCCAAGTGGTAAGTCAGCTCCAAAATAATATTGAAATTATGAAAGAAATTGTGCATGCCTAGGATGCATCTGATTTTCTTTAGCTTCAATTTCATTCACCCATATTAAATAGGATTTGCTACCTTTTTGTAATGCGCGTTTAGCCTGAGTATAACTAAGCAATGTAAAATTATCGAAAGTGTGCATACCATGCAATGTGATTTGTTTCCCATTAGAATGAATCTTCATTGAATGCGTGGAATAATCTATATCAGGATTGTACTGATGATGCTAAGGCATTCCTAGGATAATGTTACTAGATTGCAAAGGCACAACTAAGAAATTTCTACATTTGATATAATCACCAATTTTTATTTCTAAGTCATGCACTTCTTGTGTTCCATTGTATCTAGTGCCTAAGAATGCAGCCTTGATGCGATAATGTGTAGAAACAATATGTAAATTCAATTCTTTGACCAATTTTGCAGAAATAAAGTCGTGTATGCTCCCATCATCATGTAAAACAGTATTTTCTTTACCATGCACAAGACATTTCATTGTTAATAAGGAATGGGGATTTGGCATACCTGGTAAAGTATCTGAAGTAGTACCAATATCGTCATCCTCTTCCATAAAATTTGACATTTCTTCATGGTCTTCATCTTCTGTCGCTCCCAAATAATTGATGTATACAATTGGCTTTTTGGTTTGACAATTCACCACTAGATATCCAGGTTGATGACATTTGTAATAGACTATGGGTTTGGCTTTGGATGCATTATTGGTAACAGCAGGAAGTTTAGGAATGTTGGGATTTGGCTGGAGAGATGGCTTAGGGTTTGGATTTGTGTTTGATGGTAAAGCAGGTAGTCGTGTCCAAGATTTACGGAATGAAGATGGAAGGAAACGACTTTGATTGAATCTTTGAAAATTTGAATTGAATTTTTTTGAACCAAAGTTACCATTAGTTTGAAATTGTTGTGGTCGCTTCTTTCGTCCTCGAATTTTTTCTTTAGTATCATGGGCCAAGGAAATTGCATCTTCGAGAGTCGTTGGCTTGAACATGTTGACCTCCGCATAAAAATGTCCAAGTAAGCCAAACATAAACTTGCATTTATGGGTTGCCTCAGGTACATCTTCAAGCATTCGTAGTTGCAATAAAGCATTCCAAAAATGCTCGGCATATTGTGAAATAGGTTCATGATCCCTCTGTTGCAGAAGATCCCATTGTTTAATAGCTTTTTTGTGGCATTGGGGTGGAAGGAAATTTTGCAAAAAATTCTTTTGGAAAATCTCCCAAGTAGTAGGACAATCAATGCTCTTGTGGACAACAGCCCACCATAGGGATGCTCGGTCAACTAGATGATTAGTGATACACTTAATTTTGTCTTTCTCAATTAAAAAGCTTATTAAGATTTTAAACTTAAATTGACTTATCTGTCTTCTCTAGTCTTGAAGAAAAAAAAATGTGTTGATGAAGAAGCTTCCCGCATGGTCCTCCGCCTACAGAGGCCAGTCCTTTGCGATCTGAGTGCGTAACAAGGGGTTCATTCGCAATCTGAGTGCATAGCAGGCCGGTCCTTCGTGATCTGAGTGCGTAGCAGGGGGTTCTTGACTGCCAAAAACACACTAGTATTGACGGATTACCACAAGATTGACTGTAGAGCTCGATCATTCCAGGAGCTCTGCCTTCACGCGAGATGGTAAGCAATTGGAAGCTCTCGATCTCAGCTTCGCTCCGATACCACTGATGCACAAATCGGATGTTGTATGCGCGCGTAGTGAGTGCTGGAAGGTCCCCAAGAACAAAAGACACTACAAGAGAAAGGCCCTATAGACGTGCACTGTATATGCGAAAAAGTGGGCGCGTTTATAAGTGTGTGTATCAGTGCATCTATTCATGCTAGTATAAAAAATGTGTCTATATATCCGTGCTGATAAACACGCTTATAGATGTGAAAATAAATGCACATATTTTCATTTCTCATAAAGTCCCTGAATATGACCAAACCTCTTGACAGCTAGTATTTGTTTGAATAGGGCATGATTGGATAGGGCATGATTGGATGTATATACGACATAATTACACCTGGATCATATGCTAGGACATGATATACATGTATAGGATCATACAAACATGATATACATGTATATACGACATGATATACATGTATAGGGCATATACATGCGTAGGACATGATATACATTACCAACTTCACTTCTTTCTGAGTATTACAAATATACATCCAATCATTCAAAGCTAATTATATATATGTGGACTTGTGCATTTGCAATATATATATATATATATATATATATATATATATAGAGTGAGAGAGAGAGAAAGAGCTTATCAATACACTCACGTGTCTCATTTGTTGTGCACTTAACCTAGCCATGCATGCCAATTCATAGCATGAGTAGATTGATGTAAATCAGTTGGCTTGTGCATGTGCAAGCTATTCCAATCATGTCAAGGTGCACTTATAGCTCACATATAATTTTAGATAAGGTGGACCACATGTAGCCAATGTGCACATGTCCTCTTTTCATCATCTTTAGCCAGTGTGTCCACTTGTTGGTGACTAATACCAACAAGCCAACTACAAATCTCTTATCTATGAAATGTATAAGTAAATTAACTTGGTTAGTTTGATGAGGCCAAGTTTTCCTTCCATGGACAATGTGGTTGGCTATATTCTACTTCAAGGTTATAGGAACTTACAGAAGTCAATGGAGCATCTTAAAAATGACGATACTTTAATTACTATATCAAGTCACTTCATGTACATATCTTTGATTGATTGATGGATAATATGCCTTTCTCTATCTCTTTCGTATACACCTTCATTTCATTATCTCTCTCTAGCTAAAAACCATTCGTGCTTTATCCACCTATTGATACTTGCATGCAATTGTAAGTGGGATGGTCTAGTAAGTCACTATATATGTGCCAATTGACTTGCCAATGTGTTATCTCTTATCCTCAAACGTTGTTATATATGTCACCACATAGGTCAATCGATTCCCTAAATGCATACATTGATTTCCTAAATTGTTCCTGCGCGTCTATAAGCGCGTGTAATAGGTATTATCTGCACATATACACGCGCAATTACACGCGCTTACAGATGCGCCACGCAGGTATAGAAAAATTTTAAAAAAGTTGTGGCTTTCTTTTCAAACTTGTGCTTTCCTGCGTTTTTTGCGCGTTTTCTGCAGTTTGAGCTCGACATCACTACTCCTGTCTATCTATCACTTCATGAAGACAATGAGGCAAGGAAATAAGAGTAAAAAGAGGACAGGAGAAAAGAAGAGCCAAAGAGTAAAGAACAAGAGCCAAACAGCAAGGAAGAGAAGAAGATTCAAGCAACTTACCAAGGGAAGGGAGAAGGAGAACAAGGAGCTTGCAACCTAGCCGCCACTCGTTGGAACAAGCAAAGAAGGTGAGTTCTTCTTCTCTCTCTCAATCTTGTTTGCTTTCTCTGTTTGTTTGTCTCTCTTTTCTCTCTCTTTACATGCTGGATCTTGTCATCTATGGAGGTTTTTTTTGCATGTTTTTTAAGCAAGTTTGAAAAGAAATGGTCCGCGACTGTGCACGTCTGTCAGCGCGTCCAGATGACAATGTAGACGCAGGTATAGACGCGGAAATAGACGTGCTGACAGACACCCACAGAAACACGCTGACAGATGCCTACAGAGACGCCTTGACAGATGCCCACAGAGATGCAGATATAGACCTGCACAGAGACCAGGTATAGACGCTGCATGTAATATGTTTTATCTACATAGGGTAATATGATTTTTCTTGTGTAAATGTGGAATCCTGGATCCGAGGTCATAACTGGGCGTCCACTTGGCAGCATTTCTACGAGGAGGGACTCATCATGGAGGAGCAATATAATCGCGCCATGAAGATTCCACCACCAGAAGAGGTATGTTTTATTTTTTATATGAAAAGTATAGATAACTCTAATTTATTGTTTGTAATGGTATTTATATACCTTAATCCTTTGTGTAGGCGAACCCTGATGCAATTGAGGATAGCAAAGGGGGGACTAGCAGTAGCGGTGGCGGCAACGGCAGCGGCACAGGCAGCGGTGGTGGTAGCGATGATGATGCCTCTTCTGAGGAGATATAGAGGAGCCCCATGCATGCATGCCTCCCCTTGGCTTGTAATTTTCATTTTTGATATGTATTACTTTCAGCTGTGCTTGCGACCATGACGTCACAAGCACTAGAAATTATAATGTAAAAACATTTCATCTATATATATCAAATTTTGTGTTCTACATACATTGTTTTGTTTTCAGTATCCAATCTTCGAAATAATCTTTCTCTGTTTTCCCTAAGTATACAATTTTATGTTGATGGGGGGAAAAAAACCAGAGAGCATGTGGCTTGCAAAGCCACATGCTCTGGTTCTTTTTTCATACCTCTGTTTTGCGCGTCTATCAACACGTCTAAATTGTAGGATAAATGCGCGTCTATTCTCGTCAAAAACTTGCAGAGTAAACGCGTTTTTAGACGCGTAGATACACGCGTGTATAGACACACAATATGAATATATCCACTTTTTTATAAATATGATTATATATTTACGTAGCGCATGAATACACGTGTCTATATGCGCGTCTATGTGGGCATGTAACTCTGACTATAAGCGCACTTTTAGACGCGATACGGTAGACGCAGAAATAGACGCGGTAATAAACGCGCCCGAGATTTTTTTTCACAATTCAAATATTGTGTCTACAAGCGCGCCTATGGAGCCTTTTTGTTGTAGTGAGAACTCTACTTTTGCACAAAAAACAAGAGAAAAAGCTTGCACGACATGAAGCAAAAGACTAATTGGGTACAATCTCCCCTCATGCCTTGTGTGAGCGCTTCACAAAGCATGTATTTCATATATTATTCATCTCCAAGCTCAAAAAATAGCCCAATTTACAATTAGCACGCTTTAACTTTTGTGTTTGCTTTTGTCCCACTAAAGAATTAAAGCCATTGGGTGCCCAAGGAGTCAGGCGGTGCCCAAATACAATGTCCAATACAAATATTTAAATCTATTAATTTAAATATGTATTTTGCGGAATCACCCGTTATGGAATCACCCACTTGCACATTAAATTAACAAGACGGGCGTCCCCATTGACTTTTCGCACAAGGAATCCACCTTGTGTATGAGCCCCGACAATAAATAAAATTTTATGGAATGCACCGCAAAACCTCACGGAATCCACGGTGGAATATGCCTCATGGCATCAGGCATGGAGTGATTTCCTTTGAATGTCACAAGCTTACAGATAAGGAAATGGCTATGAATGTCTATGACCAAGAGATGTTGGCTATCTTACATGCGATAAAGAAATGGCACCAGTATTTGTATGGCAGCCACTTTAGAGTTCAAAGCGCTCACAGGGTCCTAAAGTATTTCCTCACTCAGTCCAATCTTACTCCTAAGCACTGTAGGTGGGTAGGTACAGTGCAAAATTATGATTTTGGCATCACTCATATGAGGAGCAAAGACAATGTAGTGGCTGATTATCTTTCTGGTATGTGGGCATGTAAAGTTTCAGCTACTATGATTGAGCTACGTAGTGATTGAATTGAAGAATTACAAGAAGCCTATCTTTTGGATGAAGAGCTCAATTATGTTTTTCAAAAATTACAGTAAGGTCTCATGGAGAATAACTCCCATTCTTAGCTTAAAAATGGCCTAATCTAGTTAAATGGTAAGATTGTTATTCCCTCTACTTCTTCTTTTACACGGAAAATTATGGAGGAGTTGCATTCTTTGCCATTAGCTAGACACCTTGGAGTTTTTAATGCCTATGATAAGATCAGTAAAAGATTTCATTGGAAAGTACTATTGAAAGATGTCAAAGATTTTGTCATGAAGTGCATGCCTTGTCAACAAAATAAGGACAACACCCATAAGCCATGTGGTTTATTGCAACCATTACCTATTCCTATAGAAAAATGGATGCACATTACCATGGACTTCATTACTGGCTTGCCTAGTACCAAAAAGGGATGGAATAGTATATATGTGGTGGTGGATATACTCACCAAGGTAGCCCATTTCATTCCAACTAAGACCTAGTTTACTACTTTTCAAGAGGCCAATTTGTTTATGGAGCAGATTTTTAGATATTACTGTAGGTGATCGTTCATGTGATAGAGATTCAAAGTTCATATTAACTTTTGGCAGACGGTATTCACATCCATGGGCACTAAATTGGCTCCCTCTATAGCTTATCATCCACAAACATATGGATAGATAGAAAGGGTAAACAAGTGGTTGGAGACTTACCTTTGCCATTTCTGTCATGACGTTCAGAATTCAAGGGATTCTTGGTTACACTTGACTGAGTTTGCCTACAATAATACACTCATGCTAGTATTGGAATTTCACCCTTTGAGGCTATGTAGGGTTTTAAGGTGCCCTTACCCACAGTCATTTTCAATGAGAGAATCAATCCTCATGGAAAAGAAGAATTGGAAAGAATGTAGACCCTTCTTCAACAATGTAAGATGAATCTTAGGAAAGCCCAAGATCAGATGAAGATGTATGCAGATGAGAAGAGGTGACCCTTAGAGTTCCAAGAAGGAGAATTAGTTTTGCTGAAGGTGCCCAAGTCTCTGTATAATACCTTGAAGGATGGATCCAGTAAAAAAATTGCTCACAAATTTAATGGACCGCATTGGAGACTTTGCGTATAGATTTGAACTACAGATTTCCACTAAGATTCATAATGTAATCTATGTTAGTCAGCTCAAGCTTTTCTATGGTGCTCCTATTGATACAGTTGATGAGCTGCCACCTATTGATGAAGAAGGTCTTATTTAGTACATCCCTAAGGTTGTCATAAGTCAGCGTGAGAAGCTTTGCTCTTGCTCTATCATTGAATATTTGATTATATGGATATTTTTTTGACGTGAGGAAGCTTCTTGGAGGCCTAATTCTATACTAGATAAGTTTCCTTACCTATGGGACACATTGGTGGGGCTGAAGCATACTGACTATGAAGCCAGTTATGGTGCAGATTGAATCCTAATAGCAAACCATTTTAGAAAACTTTTTATTCTACCCAATTTTCAAAATGATACCACATGCATGGTAAAAATACTCTTCAAGAGCTACATTTTGACATGTGGCATGCTTCGTTTGGATACTTGTACTTGAAGAATTTTCACATCTGAGACTCAATGTCTTATTCATGATATGTTTCTTGATATCTTTTGGGTGAACCTAATGTGAAAATGCCATGATGAGTGTTCAATATCATAGGAGAAAATTATTCAAATACAAATTTTATATGATGGGAAGATCTAAGGAATATTTTGTAGACATATGGAATGTACAGACAAGAGGAAGTAGTGACAAATGTGCTCTAGTCACTTTTACACAAATTAAAGTAATTTAAAGGGTGAAATGTATCTAAATACTTGAAAGTTTATGGAAATAAATTATAATTTATTGGAATTCTTACAAAGAAAATGAGTTAGTATTTTGTGCAGGATGTAGTCCTAGAGATCACATCACCTATAAGAGACATTTTGGTCGCTCATGGATTGTTCAAGTACACAATATACACAATACATCCACATTGTACTCAAAGAATGCTAGGTAATGTATAGTAAGGTTTTCTAACACTTTTGGATTTTTAGAGCATTAAGATGCCACACTTTGCCTATCATAAAGACAATTCCTAAGTCTCATAATGATGCAAAGTAAGCTTACAGAAGCTAAGCATGGATTACAATAGCATACATGGTTGTTTCAATGATTGTATGCTCTTTTAGAAAGAATATGAGTAAATGGAAAAATTATCAAAATGTGGTGCTAACAAATGTCAATAAGACCTACAAGGTCAAACAATCCCCTAGAAGGTTCTCGAAGACTCCCCACTCTCATACCACATATCCATCACATGTTTCAAACTAAGAATATGGTAAGCTTGATAATATACAATGCATAAGATAAATCTACGCATGGTATCCAATGTAATCATCAAACTCAGAGGCATGGCATCACATCGATTCAACATTTGAGTCTACAAAAGAGGCAAGGAACTTGTGGTTTGGTCTTGCTATTCATAGCTTGTATCCATTCATATTGCCCTCACCCTTTTACAAATGAATGGCCAATAGTCCTTGTTAACTACAATATTGCACCATGGCCTTCTGTCAAGAAAGACAAGCTTCCTTGTAGTGAGAAGTATAGGCTTTTATTGATGGATTCCCATTGTCTTCATGGTTATTAAGAGACGAGGTCAATGGATCCTTTGTAGAGGCAAAAACTTGTTGAGATTATTTTCTTTCAATTCTATATCATTCCCTTTCAAGGCTGCCCATGTAAGCTTATAAGTAATAGCTTAGAATTCTCCACCTCATTCAAAATCACATTTGTGTGCAAGGTTGACTTTCTGTATTTGACCAAATTAGTGTATACATCAGACCTTGGAGAGACTCAGGACAAATGTAACCATGTGTCATCGCACTTGCATCTTACATGAGAAAAGATTTTGTTTTTAAAATTATATAATATAGCTACAACGAGTTCGGAATCCCAACCTACATGAAAGGTAAAATTGTATTATCTAACAAGTTTGGTATAAAAGAAGTGTAACCCCAACTAGTATACAACCGAATGTTCACCAATAGTGCATGCATAACATAATATCATGTTTTTCCACTAGTCCCACACTATAAACCTTAGCATATATCGTCTCATCCTTATTTTTTGCTCCTATATTACCACAAGCTTACATAATGCAACTAAAAGGGTGTTTGCATTTGCCTCTCATATGTATTGGATATAGGTTATAGCTTCATTGCTGCAACATATCCACCAACAACTATTTCATTCCAAGAGGGTATTTTTTAAAATGGAAAATCATCAAATAATTCTTGTAATTTTTTGGGTGCTCACGCTTGGCATACATGTAGAGTGGGGCCTTGAGGGAGGGGGGTCACTCATAACTATGTAAGCATATCATGTGAGTTCAAAATAAGGGATTTTTAAAATATCATTTTTACACATTTTTAACATATAAAATAGTGCTTAAAGAAAATTCATATGTAATGGTATTTTTAGTTGGCCTTAAATGCAAGTGATAGAGAGGATTTATATATATTGAACTTCTTGAGCATTGGGTGTAGTGTTGACATGAATGTGTCATTTAAGAAACCCAATCTTTGAGAATATTTGCATGCATCCTACTACCTTTGTATGGTCTTTTTACAAAATTTGTTACCAAAATGGATGAATTTTTTAGTAGGTGATAAACCTTAAAAAATAAAATGGTAGTTCTTTAATTACCCATTGCAACCTTTATTAAATTGATTAGTGCATTAAGTGCAACCTATAACTACGATCATTTAAAGACTTCTCACTTAAAATTAAGCGTGTTCATAAAGTCTCTAAATGCAAATTCATTATTAAAATTTATCATACATGGAGCACTTTTTGGCCAGCGAATGCATGAGTGACGGTTGGTTCCTTTGATCAAATTCGGATGTGTGTGTTTAGCACACAAATCATGTGCAATATGAAAGAAAGGTTTATTTTATTTTAGTTTAATGGTGTATTGGGCACAGATGTGCATAAAAAATATGATCAATTAGGTTAGTTTTAGGAAATAAATGTGATTTATCATGTATAAATAAAAAATAAAAAATTTAATACATGTTAATGTGTGTATACACCCTAATCTCAATGCACATACAAAAAAGGAACATCCACATCAACGAAGGAAACAAAAATGCAATCCAACCAATCTGAAAATATATAATGTGAAAAAAAAGACGAAAACACTATGCATTTTTTTGTTTTTTTATTTTTTTTAAATATATGTAATTTTTTTTCATTTTTAGATTAAAATAAATCAATTGAAAATGCAATCAACAATAAGAAGTGTGGAATTTCAAATATGATTTTTTAAATATTTTTATGTAATTTTTTATCATTTTGTAAATTTTTAATAGAATTTTCAAGTTCTTAATGGTTTTTTTTTTCCTTCAATTTTCAAATGAAATTTGCTTTCCAAAATTCAGGGTAATGTTTATATTTTTTTACTATTTTTATAAAAATATTTTATTTATTTTTTTCTAAAATTTTTATTTATTTTTGTGTTTAAAGTTTTTCAAATATTTCAAATTAAGTACCACAGTTTACCACACTACACTTGAATATGAGTAATGAACCCTACTGCCACACAGACGAAACCCCAAGTGTGTCCTCATCACACATGAACGGTGACAAAGAACCATGGGCACGTATGCATGGACCACGGATACATAAAAATCGAAGTAAAATCCTACGCGAGAATAGAGATCGAAGAGACATTGCCACGGGGGGAAGAGATCGCGTTGTCACATCGCATAGGGTTGAAGGTCACCATAGGGGTTTGATAAGAAATGATGCCAGGAGGCATGTTCCACGGTGGATTTCGTGAGGTTTTGCGGTGGATTCCGTAAAATTTTATTACCGGGGCTCATACACAAGGTGGATTCTTTGTGCGAAAAGTCGATGGTGGGGACGCCTATCCTTTTTCGGGCATTTTGTTAATTTAATGTGTAAGTGGGTGATTCCATAGCGGGTGATTCCGCAAAATACATATTTAAATTAATAAACGTTTATGAGTTTAGAGTGCACACTCGTAATAAATTAAGGTTAGGATTGAGTTCTAACCAATTTATTTTTGTAGTTGAAGACTGCTAGGTATTAACTTTTGTCGGTTTAATTGTATTGTTTTTCTAACAATTGTGAATGCTTCAGTTGATGTGTAGAGCAAGCAACGGTGGCATTGGGAAGCATTGGAGGATAGCGTGTATTCAAATTATCATCAATTTTTTATGCGCGCGTATCATAGGCATGGCGTCCATGTTTTGACGTGCTTATTTATTAAAGCACTTGATATTTATTTATTATTTTAATATGCGCATGGACGCACGATTTAAATATTTGTATTGGACATTGTATTTGGGTATCGCCTGACTTCTTGGGCACCCAATAGCTTTAATTCTTTAGTGGCACAAAAGCAAACACCAAAGCAAAAGCGTACTAATTGTAAATTGGGCTATTTTTTTTTAGCTTGAAGATGAATAATATATAAATACATGCTTTGTGGAGCGCTCACACAAGGCATGGGGGGAGATTGCACCAAATTAGTCTCTTGCTTCATGTCGTGCAAGATTTCTTCCTTGTTTTTTGTGCAAAAAGTAGAGTTCTTTTGTTCTTGGGGACCTTCTGACGCTCACTACGCGCGTATACGGCGTCCGATCTGTGCACCAGTGGTATTAGAGCGAAGCTGAGATCGAGAGCTTCCAATCGCTTACCATCTCGCGCAAAGGCGGAGCTCCTGGAATGATCGAGCTCTACAGTCAGTCTTGTGGCAAACGGTCGATACCAGTGTGTTCCTGGCAGTCAAGAACCCCCTGCTGTACACTCACAAGCGAGGGACCGGCCCTGCAGGCGGAGGACCATGCGGGAAGATCCTTCATGAAGTCGTTGGTTCTTTCTTCTCAGATAAGAAATTATTCACCATAGCTTTACAAGCTTTAAAGATAAGTAATAAGGCTTCAAAAGAAGCTTAATTAAAAGCTTCAATCTTCAATTTCACCCATTGGCAGCGGCAGCATGTACTGCTCGTCGCCGAATTGGGCGAAAACATCCTGAGGTCCTAGAAATCAACGATTAGTCTTAAAGACTAAAAAATCCAAGTCCTCTAAGTTACCCAAGTCAATAAGGTCCTACAAGTCATCTTCAACAAGTATCATAAAGGCAGTTCATACTCAACAACTCACGACTTAGTTTACCACCCTCTGGAAGCCCTTGTTCACACCTGTGAACTGACAGAAGAAGATTACAGCAAACAAACATCAACACGCAGACTATACGTAGTCTATACGTAGTTTATACGCAAAATTACTTTCTTGGAAGACGATTGTAACATCGAATTTCGCAATCGTAAAGGAGAAATATTACAAAAGCCAAACTAAAAAATATATATATACAAGGCTTGTAAACCCGCCTTTGAGCTACGCTCATCCCGCTAACAAGGTTTCAAGTGTGTGAGGTCTTTTGGAATTTTGCAGGATGACTGATCAAACCATGGAAGATTTTAGGGTTGAAGGTGATCTACCCGAATCAACAATGGAGCAAAAGTTGGATTTGATTATGATGTAGCTTCAAGAGGAACGAAGAGCGCGACAAGCTTTGCAAGCTCAATTGGCCAATCTGCAACGATCTACCACCGACCAAGATGGATCGCAACCTGAAGATCTTATACGACGTACCATCGATGCAACACTTGAAGCCCAATCTATTCGGAAAGAAACAAAGATAAGTAAAAGAAACTTCAAATTTCGTACTTTCAATGGATCATGCCATGGAAATACTGCCTTGCTTTTATCAGTCAATTTGATGATTATTTCCATGAAGAAACATATGCTGAGAAAGACAAAATTAAATGTGTCACTAACCATTTAGTTGACCGAGCATCCTTATGGTGGACTGTGGTCCACAAAAGCGTTGATTGTCCCACTACTTGGAAGACTTTCCAAAAGAATTTTTTGCAGAATTTCCTTCCTCCCCAATCCTACGAAAAAGCAATCAAACAATAGGATCTTCTACAACAAAGGGATCGCGAACCTATTTCCCAATATACTGAACATGTCTGGAATGCTCTATTGCAACTAGGAATGCTCGAAGATGTACCTGAAGCAACTCATAAACGCAAGTTTATTTCTGGCCTACTTGGACATTTTTATGCGGAGGTCAATATGTTCAAGCCAACAACCCTTGAAGATGCAATTTCCTTGGCCCATGACACTGAAGACAAAATTCGCGGACGAGACAAGCGACCACAACAATTTCCAACTAATGGTAACTTTGGTTCCAAACAATTCAATTCAAATTTTCGAAGATTCAATCCAAGTCATTTTCTTCCATCTTCATTCCGTAAATCTTGGACACGACCACCTGCCTTGCCATCAAACACAAATCCGAACCCTAAGCCATCTCTTCAGTCAAATCCCAACATTCCTAAACTTCCTGCCATTACCAATAATGTATCCAAAGCAAAACCCATAGTTTATCATTAGGGCCAAAAACGCTTCAAAAAATGCACTTTTGTTCATCATGGGATTAAGGAAAGGGCCAAAGAGAGTTTGCCATGTGTGCAAGAATATGGTATTCTTGTCTCCTCTTTTTTAGAGATAGTGGAGTCCATTTCGTGATTCTCTCTTCTTTTTTAGCCAAAACCCCTAAAGTCTGACATGTTTTGGAGTCCCAATGACGTTATTTACTTACAAATCTGACAAAATATGTGACAGAGATGTGATGAAATTAATAATGAGTTTTTTGAAAGTCGGGAGATTCTGGCGCTACTTTTTAGTTCATTCACCCCTCTTTGAGCTTCTTTCTCTGCGCTTTCATTCTTTTCATGGCTTCCTCCAGGCGCCCTTCTCGTTTAATACACTCTTGCACACTCTATAGCCAGGGAGTAGATGGAAATTTTGAGCCCAAAACCTTTGCTGTAAACGATTGGGTTACCATGCTGCCATCTTGCAAGGGCTCTCATAAGGTGAAAAGAAGAAAACGAGATGATATAAAACATCACTGGAAGGGGCGTATCATTGCCTTCAAAATTATGCCCGAAGGCTGGTTTGTCAAGGTGCAACATATTTACATGGCCAAGGATATGCACTTGCCTCCAAACGAACGTGTTCCCCAACAATGTAAACGCCCCGAACAACGTAGTATGCTTAACAATTATGATATTCGCTTGTTTTCAAGATTTAATATAAAAGAGAATGAACACTTAAAGCTAAAAATGAAAATTACTCACAAAATTATAGCCATGAAAATGTAAAAGTAATGGAGACAAGATTGAGGGTTGAAGATGGGCAACCCCCCCCCCCCCCCCCCCCCCCGAAGGAATGTATTTTCTGCTCAACCCAAGTCCCTTAGGGAAGAGCTCAGTTACAATCAACCTGAGAGTGAGAAGAAGTAATTCTCACTCTCACAAGATCATGCAAAGATGTACAAACACACATGCATTATCTATTATGCAATGATAAGAACTGATTTCTTTACAATATGAGAGAAGAAAAAGGGAAATTCAGCCTTTCTCCATCGTTGATCAGCAGTACATGGATAGGGCTTACTTCTTGTAGCTAAAATGGAAGAAAGAGCTCGAGAAGGAGGTGCTGTAATGAATTTACAGGCTTGCTGTCTTGTAAAAAAAACAGTGATAGAAGAGGGAATATGGAGGAATTTGATAATGGAGAAGTGGGGGATGATGATGGGGATGGATGGGGCCAGTTTCTGGCTATCTGTGGGTGTTGTACATGAGTTTACAGCAAAGAAAAATGATGATGAATGAAGAAAAACGAGCTCTTATTTATAGGAGAGGGGAGAGCTAGTACAAAAGGGGAAAGTGGAGTAGCACAAGACAAGTGTCCAGCCACATGTCATGAGATGTGACAAGTGGTGGGACACTTGGAAACTTGTGTGACAAGTGTCTTGACACTTGTCTCTTCTCTATGGCCTTCCTTTTTGGGTTGAATACTGTCAAGAATAGAAACAACCAAATTTAGTAAGCACAGTCAGAGTACAGAACTTACTATTTTTAGAATGACATCCCTATTTTTTAGGACTAGCATTTTTAGGCTAATTCGAGGCTCCTAAAATTTAGAGACCTCCTAAAATTTAGGGATCTCCTAAAATTTAGGGACCCCCCCAATATGGGTATCATATGAAAGCTTTTTCTGTGTACATCGCAAAAATGGTATCCGAATCTTCATGTGACTTTCCTATGCAAAGAAATGTGCATTTCAAGCTTTCAGCCCACACATGCACATTATACAAGCATTTCATGATCATGCCATCTTGTTGATTGTAACTGTCTGTTCTGGTGGATCTAGCCCACACTTCAAGGCATCAATCCTTTCTGTGTGCGAGTCTAACCCTGTTATGCGTGAGTTCTAGTCACAGGCGCCCAATCGGGTCATATAGGTGGAAGTGTGAACTATCTTTTCTCTAACCCACCGTGTGGGTCCACCATAACCTGTGACCACTCATCAGTGGCCAGCTCCAATGCACTTTTCTTTATATCTAATTAGTGCAAAGGAAATAAATTTAATAAATCATTATATAGACAAATTAATGAAAAATGATACAAATTCTGTTTCTATAGAGTTGTGACAGCCCTCTGGCTTTTATTCAGCTGTCCTCAGCTGAAAAGCTTCTTGATATTGTTGTAGAATATTTGGGTAATCCTTCATGAATTTTTCATCTACCCACTGTGCATCTGTTGTGGGTAGATTCTTGAATTTTAGTAATAATTTTCGTGTCACAAGGCCACTTCTCGTGGTTCGATCCTTGAGAAACAAAATCTTTTCAGGTTCCAAGAGTTGCTCTATTTCTTCAACTTCTGGGGGATATTCAGTAATGGGTTCCTTTGGTTCTGGTCCTATGTAAGGTTTTAGCAAACTTACATGAAAAGCATTGTGTATTTTCCAATGAGTAGGAAGCTCAAGTCGATAAGAAACTTCATTTATTTTCTCAATCACTTTGAAGGGTCCAAAGTATCTACTGGAGAGCTTTGGAAAAGATGAATTTTGACCAGAACCTTGTTTGAGCCTGCTTTTATCAAACTTTAGCAAGACATATTGACCTTTTTCAAAAGCCAAAGGTCTTCTTCGTTTATCTGCTTGCTTCTTTTGTCGCTCTTGGGCAACTTTGATAGTGGCTTGAACTTGATCCATTGCGGTTTTTAAATCTGAAGCAAACTCATCAACAACAAAAATCTTATCTTTAGTGCGAATAATTGGAGGAGGAATCACTTTACCCTATACTATTTCATTTGGAGCTTTCCCTGTGGACGAGTGCACTGTATTGTTGTAAGCAAACTCCAATAATGGAAGATATTTCTCCCATTGTGACTTATGTTCACTAACATAAGCTTTCAACATATCCAAAAGAGTGAGATTCATCAGCTCTGTTTGGCCGTCAGTTTGAGGATGAAAAGCTGAGGAGAACTTTAAAGTGGTTCCCAAATTCTCAAATAAAGCACGCCAAAAGTTACTTGTGAATTTGGAGTCTCTATCTGAAATGATCTCAGAAGGCATACCATGTAATCTGAAGATATGTTGAATGAAAAGTCTTGCAGCTTGTGCGGATTTCAATGTTTTATGACATGGAATAAAATGTGATTGTTTGCTGAATCTATCAATTATGACCCAAATCATATCATGACCTTGAGGTGTTCTTGGAATACCTGAGATGAAATCCATTGTGATAGATTCCCATGGATCTTTGGGCATTGGAAGAGGTTGCAACAATCCTGGAATCTTCTGCCTATCATATTTGGATTTTTGGCATACCAGACAAGCCTCAATGAAGTTATGTGTATCTCTTCGTAATGTTGGCCAATAAAAGTAGCGCTCAATTGCACTTAGAGTGGCTGCCCTCCCTCTATGCCCTGCATAAGGGGGTTCATGACTTTCTTTAAGCACCTTTTGTCGAACAGGAAGAGTGACACAAAGGCGATTGTTCATGAGAAGGTAACCGTCTTTGATGGAATAATCTGGATGAGAACCTCCTTGCTGTAAATTTGACCAAATTGCTGCAAAATCAGTATCTTCATCATAAGTATTCTTCATCGTTTGAAAATCTTCATGATGAGCCACTGTAATAGTTGCAATGCGAGGCACTCTAGAAAGTGCATCAGCAACTACATTTTGTTTCCCTGGAGTGTACATAATTTGAAAATGAAACATAGACAAGAAATTTTCCCATCTTGCATGTTTCTCCTGCAAATGCTTTTGAGTCTTGAAATACTTCAAGCTTTGATGATCGGTTTTAATAAGGAATTCATTGCCTAAAAGATAATGTTTCCATATCTTTAAAGCATGAACCACTGCTAAGAGCTCCTTTTCATAAATGTCATACCTTTTCTCCACATCATTTAGACGGCGGCTTTCAAAGGCTACGGCATGGCCTTCTTGATTTAGCACTGCACCAATACAATCACCGCAAGCATCTGCTTCCACCACAAATGGTTTTACCAGATCTGGAATGATAAGAACAGGTCCAGAAGTAAGAGCTGTTTTCAGTCTTGTGAAGGCTGCCTTCTCTTTTTCCTTCCATTGGAAAGAGATCTTCTTCTTTGTAAGGTCATGAAGTGGAGAAGCCATATGTGCAAAATGCTTGATGAAGCGGCGGTAATAAGAACATAAGCCAAGAAACGATCGCACCTCATGTACATCACGAAGATGAGGCCATTCTTGGATTATCCTGATCTTTTCAGGATCCATCTGAATCCCTTCAGAAGAGATGACATGCCAAAGGTAATTTATTTTATGCATGAAAAATTCACTCTTTTTAGCATTTACCAAGAGTTGATTTTGTTGTAGTAATTGTAGAACAATTTCCAAGTGTTGATGATGCTCCTCTTCATTCTTGCTAAAGACAAGAATATCATCAAAGAAAGTACCGACATATTGTCGATGCTCTCTAAAGATGCACTCCATCATTCGATTAAAGGTGGCTGGTGCATTGGTTAATCCGAAAGGAACCACCAAGAATTCATAAAGACCGTATGAAGTGCGGAAAGCAGTTTTGTGTACATCTTGTGGTATTATCCTAATTTGATGATAACCACTCTTTAGATCAATGCGGCTGAAAACCTTTGAGCCTCCTAGACGATCCAAAATGTCGTCAATTCTGGGAATAGGAAACCGATTCTTCACAGTGATTTTGTTGAGGGCTCGATAATCAACGCACATCCTGAATGTGCCATCTTTCTTTTGAACAAGAAGAACCAGTGAACAAAATGGTGAGCTACTTGGCCTAATTAGCCCACGGTTGAGTAGGTCTTCGACTTGCTTTCTGATTTCTTCTTGTTGAGGACGGCTCACACGGTATGGTGCTATATTAGGAGGAGAACTGCCCGGGATAATATCAATATGATGGTCTTCTGGCCTTTCTGGGGGAAGCTGATAAGGAAGATCTTCCAAAAAACAATCTTTATACTTTTCCAAGAGCTGAAGTTGCTCTTGGTTTTCAGCATTCATATTATCTTTTACATCAGTGACATAAAGCAGACAACATTGAACACAATCCTTAATTGCTCTAGAGACTTGCATATGGCTTACCATAGGTATGGTGTCTCCAGAAACTCCAGCTTGGATCTCGTACTTCTTGCCTTTGTTGGTGAGTTCTACTTTCTTTTTCTGAGAGAAGATGGTTGAATCTACTCTATGATTCCAGGGCATGCCAAGAATCACATCGCAACCATCAAGGTCTCCAATACAGAAGGTATCTTCGTCACTGTAGCCTTGAATTTGAAACTTGAGCTTGCCAATGTAGGGTATCACAGTCTTCACTGTGTCACCTTCATCAGCATTTAAAGCTTGGCGAACTTCTGCCGGAGTGTCCATCTCTTCATTCTTTAATCCAAGTTCTTTAGCTAATTGCAAGGAAATGATATTTTCATTCGCCCCAAGATCTATCAAGAATAGTGCTTGCTTACCTTGTAACTGTCCCCAAGCTTTTAATAATTTGCGCGTCTCTGGAGTGTGAGTTGTGTTTGCAACTACATCACTGATAGCATTGATTTTCACTGGCGACTTAGGCTTGTTGTCAGAAACCTTGCTTTGTCCCTTGTTTGGACATTGCTTCGCTATGTGGCCTGTTTGTCCACATTTAAAGCACTTTCCTTCTTTCATGAAGCGTTGCTTTTCTTCTTCGGAAAGTTGCTTTGCTTGTGGGTATAGATTGGAGCGAAATTGAGGAGCATTAGGAGTTGCATAGGGCTTCATCTTCTTTTGATTTGATGGCTGCTTTTGCCGCTGTTTTTGTCCTTCATTTGGGGCTGAATACTCCTCATCGTCAGCTACTCTCTTGTTATCATTCTTTTTGAACGATTTGTTGCCATTGTGCTCCATTTCCCATGTCTCAGCATGGTCAATGAGTTCCCTGAGACTAGAACAATGATAATGATTAAGAGCAGTACGAAGTTTAAAATGCAAACCTCCTTGAAACTTCCTAAGCTTTTCCGAACTGCTAATCTTCTTGAAATGTTGGACCTTCAAAAGTAGCTCCCAAAATCTCTTGGTATAGTCACCAAGTGACTCATTTTTCCTTTGCCAAAGCCGATCCCATTCCATTTTTACATCTCTTTTGAAATGAACAGGAAGAAATTGGCTTTGTATCAGGCGAACAAAGGACCGCCATGATTTTGGGGCAGAATGATCATATTCCAACCCCGTCCACCAAGTATGGGCTAAGTCGGTTAAATGTAAAGCTGCAAACTTAATCTTTTCTTTTTCTTTATACTTGTCACGACCATACAAAATTTGAAATTGACGAATAAACTTCAGAAGAAGATCAGGATTTCGGGAACCATCATACATACTGAACTTGATCTTGTTTTCAAGTTGAGATAGTGACTTAGTCTTCTTCTTCTTCTTATGCCTTCGTCCATGCTCGGATCTTGAGGTTGAAGATGATGAAGTGCTTGATGGGGATGGAGATGGAGACGAGGGTGAAGAATGTCGACACCTTTGACGATGATGAGGTCTTCCACGAGAAGGGTGTGACTCTTCATTACTAGAAGAGGATCCATCAGAATAGGCGCCACATGACTTTGAAGAAGAGGATGAGCTTCGACGCGATCTCTTTCTTTGTCTTGAAGTAGAATGGGACTGCCTCTTAGAAGTAGTTGGACTTCTTGATCGGCTCCTTTCATTGGTATGGCTTTGTCTCCTTGAAGTAGAGGGGCTTCTTTCCTTGAATTCTTTGGGATTCTCAACTTTTTCTAGTTTGAGAAGTTGCTCACGAATTTGCTGATTCTCCTCTCTAAGACTTTGAATGGCTTGAAGGATAGCACTCAATTGATCCATTGAGACTAAAGAAAAAAAATATATGCTCAAGCACTCAATGCAAGGGCTGAAAACAAACAAACTTATAATTGTAAGCACTACCAGTGTTGGGGTGAGGACCGAGCCAAAGCTCTGATACCACTGTAAATGCCCCGAACAACGTAGTATGCTTAACAATTATGATATTCGCTTGTTTTCAAGATTTAATATAAAAGAGAATGAACACTTAAAGCTAAAAATGAAAATTACTCACAAAATTATAGCCATGAAAATGTAAAAGTAATGGAGACAATATTGAGGGTTGAAGATGGGCAACCCCCCCCCCCCCCCCCGAAGGAATGTATTTCTGCTCAACCCAAGTCCCTTAGGGAAGAGCTCAGTTACAATCAACCTGAGAGTGAGAAGAAGTAATTCTCACTCTCACAAGATCATGCAAAGATGTACAAACACACATGCATTATCTATTATGCAATGATAAGAACTGATTTCTTTACAATATGAGAGAAGAAAAAGGGAAATTTAGCCTTTCTCCATCGTTGATCAGCAGTACATGGATAGGGCTTACTTCTTGTAGCTAAAATGGAAGAAAGAGCTCGAGAAGGAGGTGATGTAATGAATTTACAGGCTTGCTGTCTTGTAAAAAAAACAGTGATAGAAGAGGGAATATGGAGGAATTTGATAATGGAGAAGTGGGGGATGATGATGGGGATGGATGGGGCCAGTTTCTGGCTATCTGTGGGTGCTGTACATGAGTTTACAGCAAAGAAAAATGATGATGAATGAAGAAAAACGAGCTCTTATTTATAGGAGAGGGGAGAGCTAGTACAAAAGGGGAAAGTGGAGTAGCACAAGACAAGTGTCCAGCCACATGTCATGAGATGTGACAAGTGGTGGGACACTTGGAAACTTGTGTGACAAGTGTCTTGACACTTGTCTCTTCTCTATGGCCTTCCTTTTTGGGTTGAATACTGTCAAGAATAGAAACAACCAAATTTAGTAAGCACAGTCAGAGTACAGAACTTACTATTTTTAGAATGACATCCCTATTTTTTAGGACTAGCATTTTTAGGCTAATTCGAGACTCCTAAAATTTAGGGACCTCCTAAAATTTAGGGACCTCCCCAATATGGGTATCATATGAAAGCTTTTTCCGTGTACATCGCAAAAATGGTATCCGAATCTTCATGTGACTTTCCTATGCAAAGAAATGTGCATTTCAAGCTTTCAGCCCACACATGCACATTATACAAGCATTTCATGATCATGCCATCTTGTTGATTGTAACTGTCTGTTCTGGTGGATCTAGCCCACACTTCAAGGCATCAATCCTTTCTGTGTGCGAGTCTAACCCTGATATGCGTGAGTTCTAGTCACAGGCGCCCAATCGGGTCATATAGGTGGAAGTGTGAACTATCTTTTCTCTAATCCACCGTGTGGGTCCATCATAACCTGTGACCACTCATCAGTGGCCAGCTCCAATGCACTTTTCTTTATATCTAATTAGTGCAAAGGAAATAAATTTAATAAATCATTATATAGACAAATTAATGAAAAAGGATACAAATTCTGTTTCTATAGAGTTGTGACAAACAAACACATTGTAAGTTATAAGTTGAATAACGTATATAATTCTTTTCCATTTATGCAAGTTCTAACAAACGGTTCGTCATTGTAGATATCTTTCCGTCAACAAGTATTGAATGGCAACCTGTGGAAAGCCTAAGTGGGACTTTCCATGCCATTCATAAGGTATTGACAGACATTATTTATGCCGATCAAAATGTGTCTTTTTATAGTGAATGCAAGGTTTTTATATATTATGCACAGTATGTGGTTCCCTCTAAAGCGGATAAGTATGGGAATATCGAAGATTTGCCATTGCCAAGTCTTTCATCTCTAAACTGGGAGATTCCTGACAAGGTAACGGTGCAAAGTTTCAAATTCAAAATATCTCAGGATATTAAAAAGTCCATGACAGCTGGAAGGATCTCAAGAAGAATACGTTTATCATGGTTTGTACCCCTCCATATCTTCGTGGCTTGCTTCAAAACAACAAATTTACAAAGAACGAAGGTATCCTGGCTAAGTAGAAACTTTTCGGAAGAGGATTTGGACAACACTATAGGGATGCATTGGAAATCTAGAGAGTGCGACCATAAGGGTGATATCTTGAGGTGCAATGCATGCCCTCAATCCTTGGCTTTGGCTTACAGTATCCCTCGCCAAACTCTTTCTTTGGGCTTTGATTACAGGAGATACAAACTAAGATTGGGTATTTGGGTTCCCTTGGATTCCGATACAGATTACACACCATATAAACTTGCGGTGCACGTTTTGCCGCATGAAGAAGTAAAGAAGGTGAATGTTACTTCCAATTGGAGTCTGAAAGATGTGAGGGATACCTTAGAATTGCTAGACAATACATCCCCTAGATATAAGTTCAAAGTGAATGGTGTAACAATTGGTAAAAGAGCCGAGCGCTCTTTCTTTTGTACGAGTTGTTTGTCTCCCACAATTGTGAGTTTTGAGCCTTGAGAATGAAAACTTGGCAGGAATTTATCTTAATAGACTGTCCTTAAGATATTTTTTAATGGGAACTCATAAGCTATCATGAAGCAAGTTGCCTTTCGAATGTGTATAAATAAAATGTACATTACATTCGATTTACAAGTGAAAATTTTCATTACACAATGAGGTACAAAAATTGCATAAAAATGTACAAAGCCAAAATAATAAGGCTCGTGTATGCTTATGTTTGCTATTTTCATTCTTTATCGATTTCTTCAAAGATATTTTTTCTCACAGGGCCTTTCTTTGATTGTTGAAAAAATTTCACCTTTACAGGTAGTCTCTTTTCTTGGGGCTTAAGAGGGGATGGATCAAATTTAAGAGGAGAGAGCATTGGCATTTCTTTTTTCTTAGACTCTGCAGTTGTGGTCCCATTGCCTTTGCCCTTGCCCTTGCCTTTACCATTGCCATTGTCCTTACCCTTTCCCTTGCCCTTTCCCTTGCTTGTGCCCTTGGCCATTGAAGTTTTGGGAGGAAGAGGGGAGTCAGGATTATATGGTGTGATTGCCTTGTCCAGAATCAGCTCGATGCATCTCTCCCTTATCCACCAAACATATGATTCAGGATAGTCTCTACACTGTAAGAATAAATGTTATAAGTTAGTGAAAAGAAATCATGATAAGGGTTACACAAACATCAAATGAAATTAACTTACATTCACTCCTTCTATTTGTAACAACTTTGAATCCACTGTTCTGCAAATGTTTGAGATAACTCTCCATCCACAAGAATGCGCATCGCTTTGCAATGGAACTTCTTGTAGAAGAAAAGTATAAGGCCTTTGAGGATCAGCAAGATCCTCATATGTTGTATCCAAAAATGTAGAAACGAGTCTACCAGCACTGCAAAAGGAAGATTTGTAAGTTCAAAATATTCTTTATAAATAAAATCAAAGTAAGTAATTTTCTTTCAACATACATTCGTGCTTGACCATGAACACCGCTGAGAGAATTCATAAAGATAATTTCCCTTGAAGGACAATTAATGTAGATGAGACTCCAATGCCCTTTGCAAATTCATAAAAGAGGTGAGTAGAAGGGTGAAAGCAAATGAATATAAATTTTCCTCTACAGAAAAAGAAAAATACCTTTCTACATAAGGGAAAAAGATGTGGTAATTTGTCACACTATCGAAGCTACGAAAAAACGGTGAAATATTAAAACCAGATTTTGCAAATAGTTCCACAGAGAGAAGTGGATCAACAACGTATATGGTTCTTCGGATATCGAGAGTGAGAGAGGAGACCAATGCCCTGCAGTCAATAGCAAAAGCTATTCAATACAAATTTCATCCAAAATATACTTGAACCTATAAGACTTAACTTACGCAAAAAAAAAAATATAAACCTTACCTTATGCAACAAAAAACCACGGGGTCAGATAGTTGGACATCCCTTTTTTCCAACATGGGCTTGTCCTCGGGAGATATACTAAGATATTCCTCCTCAGGTTCTGCAGAAACATTCACAAGAATCTGCCCATACACTTTGCCCATCCTCTCGCTGTTGACGGGAGCAAGTGATGCGGCTTTCCTCTTGTAAACATCGTCTTCAGTTTCAAACACCTCCTGATTTTTTTCACTCAAGAAAGCCTCCTGCTGGGTGGCACCCCTTGTAGAGTAAAGGTGAGTAACATCCTCAACATTTAGCTTTTTCTCTTTCCTGGACAATTTTGGGGGAATGTTAAGGATTTCAAGGGCTTTTTGATCATTGGAAGGCAAGGGCCTCAGCACTTTGTCAAACCTATACCTGACTCTGCTGATGATGCTGAAATCTTTATTCATAAGGGTGATCCTATGAGCATGGGCGGCAGCAATGTAAGCATCGTTCATGAAATCAATAACAAAATCTTCTGCGGCCTCTTGCAGGGCAAGAATGGCTGAGAGTTGCCACTTCTTATTTAGACCAGAGACAATTGCCACTTGAGACAATCTATCAGAGATCTCTTTAACGACCCTTATAAAAGCAGCTTTTGGAATGACATGCTATGTAGCTCTCTGGGCTTTCCTGATCTCACTGAAACATC
The DNA here is from genome assembly GCF_053477565.2 of Lygodium microphyllum. NCBI lineage: Eukaryota > Viridiplantae > Streptophyta > Polypodiopsida > Schizaeales > Lygodiaceae > Lygodium > Lygodium microphyllum. Next base: position 69,654,239 of record NC_141160.1, read on the forward strand.
TCTGCATATAGAAGAACCTGGACTTCCTCTTTCTCTTTTGTGGCTTGGGAGGTTCAATGGCTTCAGCAGATGTAGGCTCAGGTGCCATTGTAGGGAATGAATCTTTCAGGAGAAGAAACATTCATGGAAGATGTTGGGCCAACACCTGGTGTAGGGGGGATTTCTGTTGTAAAATGCTCTGGGGCCTGTGATGGACCAGCTTCAGGAAACTTGGAAGAGGGCTCCTCCTCAGATTCATCAAATTTTAACTTTCTTCTACCCCCACTGTCCTTCCCATCCAGATACACTCTTCTTGCAGTTTGCTTTGTCCTTGCCATCCAGAAAAGCAAAAATAACAACCAGAAGGACAATAACTGAAATAGTAAAAATCTGTAAATCCAACAGGCTAATTGGCACGAAAAGGGACGAAATGAGCAATTCCGATACGGCGCGATATGAACAAAACGATCAGAATGGAACAGCGCCCTCGCTCCGTATTGGAGACCACAATGCTGATACGGCGCGATATGGAGGAAACGAAGACAGCGTATGGACGCCCTCGCTCCGTATTGGCAATGACACAAGGGTGAGACCAAAATGCTGATACGGCGTGATATGGAGGAAACGAAGACAGCGTATGGACGCCCTCGCTTCGTATTGGCAATGACACAAGGGGGATGTTAATAAACCTGCTCCGTATTGGTGAGACCAAACTGCTGATACGGCGCGATATGGAGGAAACGACGACAGCGTTTGGACGCCCTCGCTCCGTATCGGCACACCTCATTTTGACTAGCGAATAAAGGACTCAGCCAAAAGACCACCGATACAACGCGAGAGATAAGAAACGGAGAAGACGCAAGTCTTGTATCGCACCGTATCGGCAAGCAAGGCGGAAGAGCTTGAGAAATGAAAAGTGTACACGTAGGAAAAATAACCACTTATATACCCACGTCAATCATGACACGTGTCGGACACGTGTCACGCTGATTGTGCCACGTATCTGCATTTATGGTCCGTATGCTACGTGTCAAGTAACGACCGGTCCACTTGTTTGCCACGTGGTTATCGGCCATGTGTTGGCCAACGGCTACTGCCACGTGTCGAAGACCAACGGATACTGCCAGGTGGCATAATTCCGCGCCTACATAAGGGTATGTCCCTTATCTGTACGGCTTTTTTCGGTTTTTTCGGGACCTCTGTTTCTTATCCTAATACGGCGCGAGAGCGACTGTTTGCCTTCTTCGCTTTCCTCTCTTCGCGTCGTTTTGGAGGTTGTGCAGAGTCTTCTTTCAGCTCTCCTCCCAAGCTCATTCTGCCCAAGCTCGTGTGACCACCGTTGTGGCTCTCTCGCTTCTTGGTGGAATCACTCACTGATATCACTCCATCAGAGAGGCTACTTGATTTTATGCTTCAGAATGGAATGGATCTCTCATTCTATGGAGTTGTGAAAAATGTGTTTAATCCTGATTGGGAACTTGACAAAGTTCTGAAATCTTGTGAAAAATATATTGTGGAGGACTTTTTGGAGTTTGAAAATCTTGCAGGTCCTTCTGTTGAAGTTGGCACAATTGAATATGTCCATGTTCCCATTGGGTCAAGAGGAAATGAAAAGTCTCTGCAAGATGATGAGAAAATCTGCTGCTTTTATTGTTTTCACCCTTGTCAAATACCCTGGAAAGCTGAGGAGCAACAGTTGGAAGGAGCAAAGTTTGCCAGCTTTTGCATGTTAGATGATCTGGTAGATGAAAAGGAAACAGAGGAGGTTGTAGATACAGATTTTGAGGCTTCTATTGCTGAGAATTTGGATGTTGCTCACTTCAAAGCTGAGACTATCATTGAGGAGAGCCAAGGAGATACAAACCCTCAACCTGATGAGAGTTCTCACCATATTGTTCCTTCCCTATCATCTATACCTTTCAAGGACAAGGAGTACATTTTACTGTCAGATATTCAAAAACTTTTTAATCTCAGGGAAGATTATTGTCTAGCAATTATTGCAGAGGCTTCTGATGCTGCAAATGGGATAATTGACACAGAAAATGAATCAAAGGAAGAGATTCTGAAACTTGATAAAGAAACTCTAGATGATAAGTTTATTGATGCTGGTGAGGCTCTCTCTCTTTGTTTTGAAAAGGCCAAAGAAGCTGAGAAAGAGTTGAGTATTACTGATGAGGACTTCGACCGCATTCAAAGCGAACTCGGGATTTCCAATTTTGGAAGAGAGGAGTCTGAATATGTTAAAGAATTGACTAACACCAATGAGACAGCATCATCAATTAATTTATGGAATCCATTTAAATTGGAGTACGATGAAAATCAAGTGGTAAGATAATTTTGAATTTGCTTTTACACATTGATAGGTTTACATTTCATGCTCATTCAGTATGGGTTTTATTTGCAGTTGGAGATTGCTGATATAGATAACTTCTTGGGGCGTGGCAAAGGATCGAGAGCTGCTAGTAACACATTCAAAGACATTGCACTCGGCCACTACTTAGCTAGGATTGACCCTAATTCCTTTTTTGTACTTCATAGTAGTTTCTCAGAGGATGCAGCATGGCCCATACTTTGTATTAAAGCTCTTACAAGGCTTCTAGGTTTCTCAGGATTACAATATAATGCCCACAAAGTAATGTTTTTGGAAAAGACTGCAGCAATTATGATTTTTGGCTACGGTCCAGGTTACTCTGCTTCTAGAGCAGGATACTTTTTGGCGTTTTCATCCTACGCCTTAGCTGCAGACCGAACTAATGTAAAATCTATAGCTGGCTACAAGAGAAAAAAATTTCTACGTTATAGAGAAAAGATTCCTGAGGAGGAAGAGAATGTGAGAGTTTTGGAAAACTAGCTTTGTATATATTCTTTCTTATATATAAAAGTGTGATTGCTCATGTGTCATTGCCGTCTTTTATTTGCATTCTTTGAAGTTGTCGTCGAAAAAACCAGTTGAATAGCTCCTCCAAAGCATTGCTTTTTGTAACTCCTCCCCCATGCCTTGTGCTTCGAAAATAACTTGTGCGTGCTTGATAGTGGGATTTTTCCATGCCTTGGTTACTATAAGTTGCTAAGGGGCCATGCTCCTCCACAAAGAAAGGTCCATGAATATGAAGAATATGGTGCAATACAAAGTAACACAAATTTTATACCAATTGAAAAATCTATCAAAATAAGCCCATATTAAATAATTATTACTTTACCAGATAAAAAGTGATATCTTTTTCTCCCCATGCCTCTTTTATCGCCTGAACAAGCTTTGTGATTGATCTTTTGAACTCTTCCGCATATATATATGTTGTCTTATGTTGCCTGAGGAGTTTCAGAAAAACATCAAGGTGTATCCAGACCTCCATTCTAAGAAACTCAAGCCTCGGCGTGCTTGCAACATTTGTTGTGATCTCACATAGCTCTCTCCAACACTCCCAAGCCGCATTCACCTGCCTTCCTGAATGGTTTCCTAAGAATCGTCTAGCTTTTGAGCCTCCCATAGAGACATCGGCCAAGATATCTCTTGTTTTTCCTGAAAGTATTGGATCCTTTCTCAAGTGAACTTGGCCCCTATGAAATCCCATTTTCGATAGCAATGCCTCGCATTTATCAATACACTCATCTGATAAAGATAATGGCTTAATGGAATATGCGTAGTCAAGATGCAACCTGAGAAGCTTATCGATTATTCTAATCTCTGCATGCAAAGTACAAATATGAAAATTCTTAAGAGAGATGGAAAGAATGGGATCCCAGATGTCTTCTATGTTTTTAAATTTACTCAAATCTATAGAGTCTCTATTTGGGGCTCTTCTTACTGGTCGCAAACTACTCCAATCTTTGGATCCAATACTTTCCATGCAATAAATGCAAGGATATTTTGCATTTGCACCATTACATATTCCAAGCATACATTTGATAGTTTTCAAATCAGCACTCATATGCCATTCCACATTAAATTTACCAACCCCATCAACTACCAACATTTCGCCTTCACTTTGAGACTTAATGATATTTGGAATACCTGTATGGTTGAACAACCATTTCAATGTTTGATGATTTTCAATTGGTACCTGGGCTGCACCAATCCACCAAATCTCCATCTCGGATTGGATCTTATGCAATGGAGCTTTGCCCTCACCATTGCCGTGGTCCAATGCCATGTTCATGAGGCAAATGCTAATTCTTTCCATCTTCTGTCCCTTTTGAATCTGTGCTTCATCCAACTTCAAGGCAAACTTTAGAACACCATAACTTTCTTCTACTGTGATTTTATACATGTGAACCATTGCAATTTGCACCTTTTTTAGATCAACCCATATATTGTTAAACTCATTGTAATAAAAAATTGCATGTTTCTTTTGTTTTTCATAGGACATAGACCTTTCGATGTGAATGTAATCTCCAAAAACATGTGGAATCTTGCGATTCATGGAAATTCTTGCAGTCGAAACTGCAAGGGCTCGGGGCAATCCAAATATAGTTACCCTATTGCGTTTAAGATTTTTAAACCATAATCCAAAGATAGCACGATAACCTTTTCGACTTATACCCACAGTATCACATGTCTCTACGATTTCATTTGCTTTCACTGTGCCTTTTAAATCCTTCACTAACTCTCTCAGAGTTGGACCTCTCAAATCCACATTTTCTGGTGACTTAAGAATCCTCAAAATATCTTTCTTATTCATGGTTTCCTTCAAAAGTTTGATTCTTTCCTCATTCTCTCGGATATTTATGCCTAGTATGTTAGAGACATATTTCTTTGTAAGATTTAGTCTCCTTTTCTTTGCTCTCTCACACAAGTTGGTTATATTTTTTAATGGTCTCTTCCTCTCTCTAAATCCTACTGGAGTTTCTCTCAAGCGTGTTAGCTTATCCTGCAATGAATTGTTAACATTTTTCAAAATATAAATCTGACTTGTCAACTCTAAAATATTTGTTTGTGTAGTTTCTAGTGCTTTTTTCATTTCGTGCACTTGAGCTATATATGTGTAAGATGCAGAGTATAACCTCATACAGTAGCCAAGCATTCCATTGTAACCTTCTCCAGCATATCTTATATAGTCATGGACATTCAAAAAAGGAGGTGGTTTACCTGTAGAAGGATCCCTGGGATAGATATTTCCATCCACCCACAAATCTATATGCTTCATTCCTTGTGTTCGCAACCTGTTGGCTTCAATCTCATCTGTCAATACTCGATGATGTATACTTCTCCAAGATGTGTAAGTCGGATCTAGCTGAATAGATAGCTTGTATTTACGTATGCTTGCGCCTGTGTTATTTGAAATAGTATTGCTAGACATTCTAGCAAATGAACCAAGCAAGAATCTCACAGTGATAGGAAGCAAGTGCAACAAAAGGAATGGTAAAAGAAAATAGTGTGTAGAAAGAAAACGCGGGAGCAAACAAATGCGAAGTTCGTACGAAAATCTCGAAAATACAAAATCTCTCGAGTTCCAAGACAATAAACGGTCGAAAAGGTGACCCCTGACCTGGATTAAAAGATGAGGGCAATTAATGGACGACCTCTTCAATGAACCAAATATTCTCTCATTAATCACATCTGGACAACCAAATTTAGAGGTTTTATTCTTCCTAAACCTCAACTAATTAGCAACTTAATCACTTCCTTACAAGTGCCATTTTTGAAGCGTTTTTGGCCCTAATGTTACAAATTTCATCAATCTGGACATCTAGCAGCCAACAATCCAAAAAGCCATCTGTTCATATCAATTATCTGGGAGCAATAGAAGATGAAGAACGTGAAGAGATGCTGGACTTTACGGAAGAAGATGACGACATTGGTACTACTTCTGATACTTTGCTAGGTATGCCAACTCCCCATTCCTTATTAACAATGAAATGTTTTGTGCATGGTAAAGAAAAGACTATTTTACATGATGATGGGAGCACACATGACTTTGTTTCTGCAAAATTGGTCAAAGAATTGAATTTACATACTGTTTCTACACATTATCGCATCAAGGCTGCATTCCTAGATACGAGATATAATGGAACACAAGAGGTGCATAATTTAGAAATTAAATTGGTGATTATACTGAACGAAGAAATTTCTTAGTTGTACCTTTGCAGTTTAGTGACATTATCTTAGGAATGCCCTGGCGTCATCAATACAATCCTGATATAGATTATTCTGTGCATTCAATTAAAATTTATTTTCAAGGAAAACAAATCACACTGCATGGTATGCACGCTTCCAATAATTTTCCATTGCTTACTCATACTCAGGCTAAACGTGCATTATGTAAAAGTAGCAAATCCTATTTGAGAGCAGAATTTAGGTGCCGAGAAGTGCTTAAAAATAGCTAAAAATTATGAATATCAAGGGAAAAATATTCACTGTCAAAGGCGGCGGCTCGATCTAGGACGATTTTAAGCGCCAAAGTGCTTTAAAGGCGCCCGAGTGACACTTGTTGATTTTTCATAATTTTTCAGACAGTCGTGCGGGTTGGCAAGAGTTACTGGCCAATGCGGGATGCTAAGCCGGACGCCCAGGATTTTTCAGAGCTCAATTCGGAGTCCGGACGGGGAAATGGCCAAGGAAACGGTCAAGATATGAAAAGGTGGACACTTGGGAGGCCAAATTTGAGCATGCCTTTTGAGTTTGGACCCCCCCCAAAAATTTTATGCACCTTATGAAGCAAAAAACGTGGAGAGAGAATGAAGAGGCATGAAAAAACGTGATCAACAGAGGGCGCCATATTTTTCGCCATGAATGGATGAGAGGCATCATGGTTGCTGCAAACAACCCCCCCAATGGATTATGGGGCTTCATTCCCCTCTGTCTGTGGACTCTATCGCCGCCTCTCGCCCGAGAAATGGTGGTCTCTATGAAGAATTCTGATTTCAGTCTTTCTCTCTCCTCCCTCTCTCTCTTCTAAAGGCAAGTTCATGTGGGAAGAAGAAGGAAGAAGAAAGAATGATGGAGGCTTGTCCGGCATGGATCGGATTGCTCCACGGGCTGGAAATGGTGATTGGTGGTTGTGCTGGACATGAAGTGCTGCTGATTTTCAAATTTGCAGCCATGGACATGAAACCCGAAACACGCAAATAAGCGGTAATTTAAAATTTTCAAAGGAAATTTGAGCTTTTATGGTTTTTGATGGATGAAATGTTGTTCATGTGGGATAAAAATTGTTCATGTTACTGTTTTCTATGAGTTCTTGCTGGTCATAATCAAAAAATCAGAAAAATATGCATTTTATGGTTCAAAATAATACATTAAAACACGTAAAACATGAAAAATCAAGGGAAAATGAGGGTTTTTGGCATAACAATGGGGAAGTAAATAGGAACATCAACTAAACTTTCATTTTTCTGCAAGAAGGAACTAAGGGCCACAGCCCATAACCTGTTTTGAATTTTTAATAATTAAATAATGCATAAAAATAAGGGAAAATACAAGAAAAGGGTGGAAAAACCCTAAAAAATAGGAAAAAAATACATTTTGGGTTTCGAAAAATAAGGATAAATAAGAGCAATGTTTGTGGATGTTTGTGGGGACTGAAGCATGAGGATTTGCCTCAGTTCAACCCCACCTTCTTGTTCTAGTGTGTGTTTTCCCGCTTTTTATACATAAAATGATGGTAAAATACCCTAAAAATCTACCCAACAATGCAATATTTAAACGGGGAAGGGTAGAGGAGGTGAAATATGTCTAAATGCCGTGTGAAGATGATGGGAAAGTTGCTGATTTCTATGCATAGCATTTAGGACGGATGATTATTAAAATTAAGAGCTTAGTAGCACGAGGATCACCTCGGTGCTAAGCCCATGCAACGAAGCACGAACGGTAGTTGGAAACCATTAAAAGAATGTTTTTGCACTTGTGCACGATACTGTTTTGCTAAATGTTTGAGCACTAGACATCTACCAAATGCATGGAGCATGGAAAAAGATTTAAAAGTATCAGTGATCAGCTCCTGGACATGCATTGCAATTGGTTTATGAGGACATGACCTACGTTGAGAGGCAGTGAGATACCCATGCTGTAGGCTAGTCGTGGGATCCTAAAGGGGAAATTAAGTAAGGACAATGGTACATTCCTGGATACGTTTATCTGGTACCTTGAGCGACGTTTGTGCGAAATGTCTAAATGTTGAGCGATGCATCGAGGGGCCAATCCCCAAGGTGTAGGAGAGTCGCAGAGGGTTGACGGCATTCAGCCGTAGGAGGAACCCCATGTGTATGTGATTCGAGCCTTTTGGCTATGTGAAAGGGACTCCCTCTGAGGAGTAATATTGGGTTAGGATCAGTTGGACTACAACGTATTACAAACGCAATGTTTAGGAAGGCAGAGATTTTGATAGACGCTCCTGGCCGCGAGGCCGAGGGGTTGTCTTGTGCGTAGTGACGAGGTCCGGCTAGTGCATGAGCCAGTGCCGGCCCGTTTTTAGGTCCATCAGTGGTGCGTCTGCCGGGAGCCGCTTAAAAGTGGCGGTTCTCGAATCCTGGTTGTTTAGGGACCAACTAGCAGTTTATGCCAAAGGATACTGAGATTGATCCGTTATTTATTGATAAGCATCGTCTAGCAGAAATCCAAAAGCAAGAAAGAGACGAAAGAGCTAGGCGACGTGCTGAAATTTTTAGGAGATATTCTCCTAAGCGTAGCGGCGCTGAACCCTTACGAGGGTGTGGATCTAGTGGTCTTAGTACCACAAGCAGTAAGTTAGGAGAAGGTGGAAGCGCTAGTGCTCCCCTTCCTTCAATAAGCCAGTCCACGTCAAGTACAGGAGGTGTAACCCCACCGTCCCCTATTCCTAGTGCAAATCCAATCCTCGTCATGGCGCAGCCTATTGCAATTCCAGCAGGAACGACGGATTTGCCGGCTCTAGGTTACCCGCTACCCATTTTTAATGGGCTAGTTGAGGAAGATGCAGAACTCCACATTAGGGAGTTTCAAAAGCTGATGTTTAATTGTCGCATCCAAGAAGAAGGACATTTAATGATGTTCTTCAACATGACTCTCAAAGGAAGAGCCGCTATATGGTATCATGGTTTAGAAGCCGGAACCATATTGAATATTGATTCATTTTATGGAGCTTTTCGAAGGGAGTTTGCCCCTGAAAGGGGTGGGCAATATTGGTTGCGTGTACTTAACGTGACCCGCCAAGAACCACACGAGGATATTCGTGCTTATGCGAAGAAGATAAAAGAGGTGTTCCGTAAGTTGGACACCTCTATTCCTATCCCCGCAGCGGCCCAATTGCAATATTTCCTTCATGGTCTGGACTTTAATATCCAATTACAGTTGAGTAGTGTTCCCTTGGGGGATATAGACACTGCCATTACACGAGCACAAGAGGTGGAATCCCGACTACAAGCGGCCTATGCTTCTCGTGGCAATTCAAATATGGGTTTAGTGTTGGGAAACAATGTGCCAATGGCCAATGGCAGTAGTAGCCAAGGGATAGCGATGGCTAACCCTAATGGGAGAGGGAACATGATACAGAATGTCCCTTTATTACCAGCTCCCCCTAGCATGTCGATGCCTACGGGTAGTCAAATAGCTTTAAGTGGTGGAGGCCAGGCGGTCAATTCTAACACCATGCTTGTGGCTCAACAACCAGTGCCTAATCGAATTGTTAGGCCAATGGAACGACATGGTAATGACCAAGGCTATGAGTCGAGTTCTTCCAATGTTCTTGGCGAGGTTAAGGACATGATGAAGCATTATACCGACATGATTACGGAGCAGTATCGGCAAATAGCCGTTGATGTCAACTTCCTTAAAAAACAACAAAATTTGATAGGAAGTAGATACCCGGAGGAGGGTGCACCGTCGAGATTTAGTTGCAAATGGTGTGGCGGGCAGCACTATCCAAGAAACTGCCCAAATGTTAAGTGCGACATTTGTGGAAAATCTGGCCATTTAGCAGCTACTTGCTGGAGTAAGATCAGTTCCCTCCAGCGAGGAAGTCGGCAACCAGGGCCTGTTAATCATCGTGCCCAAGGAAATGATTCCCAGCGAGAAGATGGGCCTAAACAAATACTTCAACGACCAAAGACTACAGTGGAGGAGCTACCAAGTGGTAGTGGGGTTAGTTTGATTGAGGCTGTACGCGTTAATGATGCTGAAACCTCTAATCTGCGAGCTGTCCTTACAAGAGGTCAAAAGGGTAGATAAGCCGACAAAGATAAGCCTGTCGACGGAAACCCTAAACAAGGCGACAAAGGAACACAAGTTTTGGATCCTACCATGGAAGGGGGACCTTTGAAGCCTGTAGAAAGTAAAGCCGATAAGGAACCACCAAAGAGGAAGGTGAAAGTTAAAAAGGAGGCATTAAAGCCGGTTCAACGACCTAAAGAGCGGATGGTTTGGCGTGAAAAGCGAGCTCTATCAAGCTATCATGAATTCGATTTGGCGAGCTCTCTTTGCGAAGTCAAGCCGGATGTGAATCTTTTACAGCTTATTAAGCTTTCCCCAGGGGTACGTAAGGAATTTAGAAAGATCCTACGTACCGGGTATATTGTAGAACCTTTGGGTATTGTGCGAGTTGGTGATGACTGGTTTGAGCATGCTGAGAAGCATTGCCCAAGGGTTGCAGCCTATGTCGATGGGATATTAGTAGATTATGCCATTGTCGACAAGGGATCATCTGTTAACATTATGAGTTCTGAACTGATGGAAAGGTTGGGTCTTGTGATTCAGAAAGATACCTCCACAATTCTCAGAATGGCAGATGATAGTTTGAGACAGCCGGAAGGCTGCATTACTAAGGTCCATGTCACTGTTGCAAATGTAGAATGCCTGTTGGACTTTAGGGTGATTCGTTTTGCAAGCCGTCCAAGTTACCAAGTATTACTCGGACGACCTTGGATCTTGCAAGCGGATTGCCAAGTAGATATACCTGCCGGTCGATTGATATTCGGCAGAGGTGCCCAGCGTGTGGTGGTTGATGCTTATCCTGAGTCCCCGCAGAGTGAGAGAGCTCCTCTATCTTCTACAGAATTGGAGACACTAGAAGATTTATCTGGTAATGAGATATCATCGAGTGATGAGTCCAAAGAGGGATCCACCACGGAAGACATCTATCAGATCACTTTGAACGAGCCGATAGAAGCCCAAGATCGTATAAGAGATGCAAATGTTATCGAGCTAGACCTTGGTACGCTTGATGATTCGCGGCCAATCAAATTAGGGTCTATGCTCAGTACAACAGAAAGGGAGGACTATGTGGCCTTGATCCAGGAATTCCGTGATATCTTTGCCTGGAGTTATGATGAGTTGAGAGGCATCCCTCCTAGTCTTGCTGTTCATACAATTCCGTTGAAAGAGGGCAGTCGTCCTGTACGGCAGAAAGTAAGGCGTATGCCTTTCGAATTGAGGGACGGCCTGTTTGAAGAGTTACAGAAGCTTCGAAAAGCGGGTTTGATTTTCCCTGTACAACACACGGAATGGTATTCGCCAGTTGTGATTAGAAAGAAGAAGAATAATCAAATCCGTTTATGTGTAGACTTTAGGGAGCTGAATAAGCAGACAGTTAAGGACTACTACCCGTTGCCATTTATTGACCAGATTTTGGATCAATTAGCGGGTAGGGCGATATATTCGTTTATGGATTGCTTTGCAGGATACAACCAAATGGCAATTGCAGAAGAGGATAAGTTGAAAACAACCTTTATCACTGTATTTGGTACTTTTGCGTACCATGTGATGGCCTTTGGTTTATGCAATGCGCCTGGTTCGTGGCAACGAACAGCAGATAAGACATTCGGTGAAATATCCCCTGAAGAGTTGAAGGTGTTTATTGATGACTTAGGGGCTGCCACCGTGAGAGAAAGGCAGTTGATCATTTTGAGAAAATGCTTTGAGCGCTGTAGACAATTCTGCATCGCCCTAAACCCACGGAAGTGTGTTTTTGGAGTACCTTATGGGCTATTGTTGGGTCATGTGGTCAGTTCGGTAGGAATTGCGACAGACCCCGAGAAGGTCAAAGTTATAGTTGCCATGGGTCCACCACGCACTCCGAAAGAAGTTCATAGCTTTCTGTCTTCGGTTGGTTACTACCGTAGATTCATTAACGCCTTAGCAGAAAGAACGTTGCCGCTTACAAATTTATTGTCCTTTAGCTGTTCGTTTGATTGGGGTGACCCTTGTAAGGTAGCATTCGAGGACGTGAAACAAGAGCTAGCAAGAGCGCCCGTTTTAAAAGCACCTAAAAGAGGTGAGGTGTTCTATATATTTTCAGCAGCCACCATGTATAGTATCAGCTGCTGTTTAGCCCAAATTTGGGAAGAGAAGTGGTACCACCCGATTGCTTTTGCCAGTCGGAAGCTAGGGGTATCCGAAGTCAATTATACTTACATGGAGAAATTGTGTGTAGCGATGGTCTTTGGGACCAAGAAATTCAGGCATTATATTCTCTATGAGAAAGTCGTGCTTTATACGAAGGCGGAGGGACTTCGATTGTTGCTGAATAAGCTACAGCCGCCTGATCGTCTAGCGAAGTGGTTGATCACTTTGCAGGAATTCAATTATGAGATTAAGAGTAAGCCACCAAGGTTGCAAGGCATCGTGGAATGTCTTGTGGACTTTGGGGAGCCGAAAGAATCTGTGGCTGAAGGTAGTGACATGGAGTTGTTACTTAAGATAGATACGGCATCTATTCCCTCCTGGTATGCTGCAATAACGCATTATTTATCAATAGGAGAGGCGGGATCCGAATTATCTAAGGCTGAGAAAAGGAAAATTAAGCAGCAAGCGTTAAAGTTTGCCTTGATCGCAGGTACATTATATCGGCAAGGGGTTGATGATATCTATCGCCGGTGTGTGATGCCTGACGAGGTGCCCTTCATTTTGGAAGAGTGCCATGATTCTGCTTGCGGTGGCCATTTTGCTGGATGGCTTACAGCACAAAAGGCTTTAAGAGCAGGTTATTGGTGGCCTGCCATCTTCCAGGATGCGTTTGCGTATGTTAAGCGATGCGATATTTGCCAACGGCATGATAGTCGAGAGAATAGGAAACGACCACTCACCCCTATTATGGCGATACTTCCATTTGAGAAGTGGGGAATAGACTTTGTGGGTCCTATTACTCCGTCGTCGACTACACAAAAAAGGTACATCATTGTAGCAACCGACTACTTCACAAAGTGGTCAGAAGCACGTGCAACAAGGAAAGATGATGCTAAAGAAACTGCTAGTTTCCTTTTAGAGCAGATAATATGCCGGTTTGGTCCGCCGAAAGAATTAGTGTCGGACTGCGGAACCCATTTCCTGAATAAGGTGATCAAAGGTTTGACAGAGTTGTGGAACATCAAGCATAACAAGACAACCCCATATAATCCGCAAGCCAATGGGCAAGTTGAAAGTACCAACAAGCAGCTTGTGGGCATCCTGTCCAAAATTGTATCAGAAAAGAAACGAGATTGGGATAAAAAGTTATACGTGGCAGTGTGGGCCTATAATACGACCTTCAAACGAGCCACTGGCCATACCCCGTTCAAGTTAGTATATGGGGAGGAGTGTGTCTTGCCTTTAGAAATTGAGCTGCCGACTATTCGGTTTGCCATCAATCATTCTTTGAGTGATGAAGATGCACTTTTTGAGCGTTTGACGACACTGGCACATTTAGATGAGCTTAAGCTGCAGAGCTTATTGCACCAAGAAGTGGCGAAGCTCCAAATGAAGCAGCTATACGACCTCAAAGCCAAGAAATACACCTTCAAGAAAGGACAGCTTGTTCTGTATTATGACGCACGACGTGAATTATTTCCAGGCAAGCTAGAACCCAAATGGGATGGGCCCTATAGGATCGTTAGAATAGGAAAGAATAAATCTACAGTTTTGTTAGCTGACCTTGAGGGGATAGAATTTAAAAATAAGGTTAATCTTAATAAGATTAAACCTTATTATTTCTGACTGCACTAATGCTATGACTACCTTGCAGGTCTAGGCGAGATCGATCAAACATCTGCAAGAAAATCGTGATAGAGGTTGATGGGTTGTCTGATCCCTTATTTAGAACACCCATATTTAGAACAGAGGTATCATCAGGAAAAGCTCATTTGGTGGAGCAAAGGATACAAGGTGATTGAGCAAGAAGGTGGGACATTTATTTGGGAGATCAAAGTCTTCTGCCATCACTGCCTACAAATTTTGACGAGCATCCCTGTTGAATTCAATGATGATGGAGGGATGGAGCCTACAGACCACCCGTTGAATATGCTGAATTTCGATTACCATAATTACGAGTAGAGTCCGGGATGGCGGGATATGTAAACCCTTTAGGGACGTACACCTTGTACTTTGATGGGGCGTCCAGGGGTGCATGTAAAAAAGGAAGTGTAGGAGTTGTCATTCGAGACCCCCGACGACGCATTGTCATAAAGTTAGCTGTTTATCTCGGGGTGAATTTTACCAATAACATGCCAGAATACAAAGCCCTGATTATGGGTTTGAATATTGCGAAGAAGGGTGGTATCCGCCAGTTGTTGGTGAAAGGGGACTCTCAGTTGGTTTTAAATCAACTCAATGGGACGTACATGGTACGAAACCCCATCCTTTGCATGTACCATCATACTGCCATGGCCCTGCTAGGCGAATTCGATAGAGTGTCTTTTCAGCTGATTCCACGGAATTGGAATCAGTTTGCTGATTCATTGGCTAATTTTGCGTATGAAGAAGACCTCTTCTTTAATTGTAGCCCTTGTCCCGATATATCTATTGATGCTGAGACAGGACCTGGTCGTTTGTGGGGTATGCTTTCTGAACATGCCCTCTTTGGCAGACGATGGTTGATTTGGGTGATGCAGAGGGTAAGTGAGACTCATCTGCCTTTATTATCTTGGACCCACAGACTGGTTAGACGACATGTGATGCGAACACCTCTTGCGATATACGCAGGAGGGATAGGTCATAATTTAATGCACTTAGTATAGGGCTACAAGCCCTGTTCCCCTGGGAATAGTATGCTTTGATGTCTATCATGGTTGTTCCCAGGTGGATGTTCTGCATAGTATTGTTTTATTTCATTAGGCCAAGAGGGCCGATTCAGTTTTGTAGTGAAGTGTTTTATTTCATTAGGCCAAGAGGGCCATTTCCCTGTCTAGTGCGGGTGCGTTTAATCGGGTTTTTGTTTTAAGTGTTGTGATGGACAGGTTTTGTGATTCATGGAATTTGGTGGAGCCTGGAGGAGCCTTTGCTGTGATGGAAGCTTCTTGTGGCCAATCTAGGTGATACCTCTCCTTTACGAGTACCTTTCTTTCCTGTTATATGTGTATTTGTACTTGTCGAGGGGATACATTTTTGTTGGGGACCAGCAACCAAGGCATGAAGTCCCAAGTTTAGGCTAAGTATGTTTGAGGGAGGTCGGAGTAGTCATTGCCTCCTGCAACGACATTGTTAGACATTGAAAGACCTGTTTTAGAAGGAAGTCCTAGTGGCTCTGTCCTGCTAGCCTGCTAGGCAGCCGTTCTAGGAGTTCTTATTAGTAGTGAGGCAGTTAGAGAAGCCTGCCAGAAGCTAATAATGATGATACCAAGAAACTTTGTACATCCTAAAAGATGACTATAAATACGAAGGTGTGTAAAAAGGGGTTCTAATCCCTATCAAAGAAAAGAAAAGAAATGAAAATATATAAGCAGTTGATCATTGCCTTGCGAGGGCCTGGTAGGTTCCTGGGGACGAGTCAGACCCGGGGCCGATACCTTGTCTTCCTAGGGGTGGCTTCTTGCTGGAAAAATAATATCAAAACAAGGAAGGTTGGAGCGAAAATAAAAGTGAGCGTTAGAAAAGGATTAAGTGTCGCCTTGCGAGGGCTTGGTAGGTTCTTGGGTGCCGAGACAGGTCCTGAGACCGATGCCCTGTTCTCCTTGGGTCACTACGCTCAGCTCCCTCCTTTTTACACGCCCAAGTATATTGATTAAATAAAAATCCTCAAAGAAGAACTGTACTGAAAGAAAATACTCCTTGATCAGGCTATAGGAGTCCTCGCCTTGTAGGAGCACCTAGTGGTGTTGTCTTTAGTTGGTAAGTAGTTCAGACTACCATTTAGGGCAACCGCTTTGATAGGTTTTTTTTTAGTTTGGCTGTGTTGGAGCAGTTGGTTAGTGACTCGCTTCGGATCTTCTATTAAATGATGCTAGGCCTACTCCTTATGGATGTTATGCCTTGGTTCTGCCAGGGGTAGGGGGAGCATTGTGCTGAGTTTCATTATGATAATTGTTTTGTATCAGTTTGATGTTTCTTTGGTTGTTTATGTGCAGATATGTTCGTGGATTCGACGGGCTGAGTCGCCCTATCCCATGGTCGCCAATGAGAGCGGAATTTAGGTGCCGAGAAGTGCTTAAAAATAGCTAAAAATTATGAATATCAAGGGAAAAATATTCACTGTCAAAGGCGGCGGCTCGATCTAGGACGATTTTAAGCGCCAAAGTGCTTTAAAGGCGCCCGAGCGACACTTGTTGATTTTTCATAATTTTTCAGACAGTCGTGCGGGTTGGCAAGAGTTACTGGCCAATGCGGGATGCTAAGCCGGACGCCCAGGATTTTTCAGAGCTCAATTCGGAGTCCGGACGGGGAAATGGCCAAGGAAACGGTCAAGATATGAAAAGGTGGACACTTGGGAGGCCAAATTTGAGCATGCCTTTTGAGTTTGGACCCCCCCCAAAAATTTTATGCACCTTATGAAGCAAAAAACGTGGAGAGAGAATGAAGAGGCATGAAAAAACGTGATCAACAGAGGGCGCCATATTTTTCGCCATGAATGGATGAGAGGCATCATGGTTGCTGCAAACAACCCCCCCAATGGATTATGGGGCTTCATTCCCCTCTGTCTGTGGACTCTATCGCCGCCTCTCGCCCGAGAAATGGTGGTCTCTATGAAGAATTCTGATTTCAGTCTTTCTCTCTCCTCCCTCTCTCTCTTCTAAAGGCAAGTTCATGTGGGAAGAAGAAGGAAGAAGAAAGAATGATGGAGGCTTGTCCGGCATGGATCGGATTGCTCCACGGGCTGGAAATGGTGATTGGTGGTTGTGCTGGACATGAAGAGCTGCTGATTTTCAAATTTGCAGCCATGGACATGAAACCCGAAACACGCAAATAAGCGGTAATTTAAAATTTTCAAAGGAAATTTGAGCTTTTATGGTTTTTGATGGATGAAATGTTGTTCATGTGGGATAAAAATTGTTCATGTTACTGTTTTCTATGAGTTCTTGCTGGTCATAATCAAAAAATCAGAAAAATATGCATTTTATGGTTCAAAATAATACATTAAAACACGTAAAACATGAAAAATCAAGGGAAAATGAGGGTTTTTGGCATAACAATGGGGAAGTAAATAGGAACATCAACTAAACTTTCATTTTTCTGCAAGAAGGAACTAAGGGCCACAGCCCATAATCTGTTTTGAATTTTCAATAATTAAATAATGCATAAAAATAAGGGAAAATACAAGAAAAGGGTGGAAAAACCCTAAAAAATAGGGGAAAAATACATTTTGGGTTCCGAAAAATAAGGATAAATAAGAGCAATGTTTGTGGATGTTTGTGGGGACTGAAGCATGAGGATTTGCCTCAGTTCAACCCCACCTTCTTGTTCTAGTGTGTGTTTTCCCGCTTTTTATACATAAAATGATGGTAAAATACCCTAAAAATCTACCCAACAATGCAATATTTAAACGGGGAAGGGTAGAGGAGGTGAAATATGTCTAAATGCCGTGTGAAGATGATGGGAAAGTTGCTGATTTCTATGCATAGCATTTAGGACGGATGATTATTAAAATTAAGAGCTTAGTAGCACGAGGATCACCTCGGTGCTAAGCCCATGCAACGAAGCACGAACGGTAGTTGGAAACCATTAAAAGAATGTTTTTGCACTTGTGCACGATACTGTTTTGCTAAATGTTTGAGCACTAGACATCTACCAAATGCATGGAGCATGGAAAAAGATTTAAAAGTATCAGTGATCAGCTCCTGGACATGCATTGCAATTGGTTTATGAGGACATGACCTACGTTGAGAGGCAGTGAGATACCCATGCTGTAGGCTAGTCGTGGGATCCTAAAGGGGAAATTAAGTAAGGACAATGGTACATTCCTGGATACGTTTATCTGGTACCTTGAGCGACGTTTGTGCGAAATGTCTAAATGTTGAGCGACGCATCGAGGGGCCAATCCCCAAGGTGTAGGAGAGTCGCAGAGGGTTGACGGCATTCAGCCGTAGGAGGAACCCCATGTGTATGTGATTCGAGCCTTTTGGCTATGTGAAAGGGACTCCCTCTGAGGAGTAATATTGGGTTAGGATCAGTTGGACTACAACGTATTACAAACGCAATGTTTAGGAAGGCAGAGATTTTGATAGACGCTCCTGGCCGCGAGGCCAAGGGGTTGTCTTGTGCGTAGTGACGAGGTCCGGCTAGTGCATGAGCCAGTGCCGGCCCGTTTTTAGGTCCATCACTATTTAATATGGGTGAATGAAATTCAAGCTAAAGAAAAACAGATGCATCCTAGGCATACACAATTTCTTGCCCAATTCCAAGATTGTTTTGCTCTACTGATTTACCACCTGGATTACCACCTGCACGTCCTAAAGATCATAAGATAGATTTAATTTCTGAAACACAACCACCATGTAAAGCACCATATAGACATAACCAAATTGAACAGAAAGAAATTCAAAACCAAATAGAAGAATTACTTAACAGAGGATTAATTAGACCTAGTAGTTCTCCATTTGGTGCACCTGTCTTATTAGTGAAAAAGAAAAATAATACCTATCGCACGTGCATTGATTATCGTGCCATAAATAAAATTAGTGTTAAGAATAGATACCCGATTCCTAGGGTAGATGATCTTATGGATAAACTACAAGGATCTGCCATATTCAGTAAGATAGATCTTAAATCTGGATATCATCAAGTAAGATTAGACAATCTGATATATTCAAAACTGCATTTAGAACACAATTTGGACACTATGAATTTCTAGTTATGCCTTTTGGTTTAACTAATGCACCAGACACATTCAGTCGTATGATGAATCGCATATTTCTGAAGCATCAGCATTGTGTCATTGTTTTCTTTGATGACATATTAGTTTTCAGTAAAAATGAGAATGAGCATTGTGAACATTTGTCTTTAGTTTTTAAGTTACTAAAAGACAATCAATTATATGCTAATCCAAAAAAGAGTGAATTTTTCCAAACAGAAATTGAATATTTAGGACATATCATTTCATCTAAAGGTATTAAAGTCGATCCTAAAAAGATAGAAGCAATTTTAAATTGGCCGATACCCAAAAATGTGCATGAATTACGTTCTTTTCTAGCTCTTGCTAGCTTTAACAGAAAATTTGTGAGGAATTTCTCATTACTTGCATTACTTTTGACAAAACTCTTAAAGAAAGGAATCGTGTATAATTGGTCTGACAATCAACAAAAGTCCTTTGATTTTCTTAAACATGCTTTAACTCATGCTCTTGTATTATAATTACCTGACTTCAATAGACCATTCTTCTTAGTAGTTACTGATGCAAGTGGATCTGGAATAGGAGCAGTCCTTATGCAAGATTCTCACCCCATAGCTTACTCTAGCTGCAAACTCAAACCATCTGAACTTAAATATTCTACCTATGACAAGGAATTGCTAGCCGTAGTACAAGCCTTACGTCAATGGAAATATTATTTAATGGGATCTGAATTCATGATCAAAACTGACCAACAAAGCATTAGACATCTCCTTAGTCAACCACAAATATCTAACCGACACATTAAATGGGCTGCTTTTATTCAAAGCTTTCATCCTCTTATACAATATCAACCTGGAAAAGAGAATGTTGTTGCTGATGCTTTGAGTAGAAGACCGACAATTCAAAATATTTCTATGATATCATTTGATTCCCTTATTCCTATGAAAGATACTTATCATCAGGATCCTACTTTTTAAGCTGATTGGAATAAATTAGTTGCAAATAATTGGATTCCTATTAATTCATTGTCTTACACTAATGGATTTATGTTTTATGAAAAAAGATTATGTGTGACTGTTCCATTTCGATCATTTGTTTTGCATGAAATTCGTTGTCCCCTACATCAAGGTCATAGAGGAATTATATCTACTTTGCATACATTGATTGAAGATTTTTATTGGCCACATATGGACACTGATGTATCAAATTTTGTATCTGAATGTCTAATTTGTCAACGAGTAAAAAAGACACCATGGTAAACAATATGGTTTACTAATGCCATTATCCATTCCATCACGACCATGGGAACAGATTTCAATGGACTTTATCATTGGTCTACCTAACACTAAAGCTAATCACGATATGATTTGGACTGTTGTAGACAGGTTTAGCAAACAAGCATATTTTATTCCATACAAGAAAACTTTAATTGCATCTCAAGCTGCTCACTTGTTTTTGAAAACTGTTTTCACTAACCATGGTTTACCAAAAGTCATTATTTATAATCGTGATTCTAGATTCTGCAATAATTTCTGGATTACTTTGTTTGCTAACTTAAGAACAAAGATTGATTTTTCATCTACATTTCATCCTGAAACAAATGGTCAAATAGAAGCTACTAACAGTACTATTTTAGATCTTTTGCATGCTTACACCATTTCAAAACCACATACATGGGATACATATCTACATTTACTTCAATTTGCATATAATAACACACCACATATAGCAACAAAGAAAGCACCATTTGAAATATTTATTTATGGATATCGATTGCCTACACATGTTACATAATTATCAAACGAAATTCAAACTGCTGATGATATTGCCAACATGCATGCTACTATTTTTGATGAAGTTAAAGATATGATTGCCAAAGTCCAGCAATCATACACAAAACAAAAAAACAAGAAAAGAAAAGCTATGAAATTTAAAGTTGATGATTATGTTTGGTTACGAATTGAAAAATGAAGATTACAAAGTGTAGATAAACACCCCGTTGTCAAATTAGCACCTAGATTTTATGGACTATTCAAGATCATACACAAAATCAACGACAATGCATTTAAACTAGAATTACCACAACATTGGAAAATCCACAATACCTTCCATATCAGTTTATTACGACCCTTTAGAGGACAACTACCTGTACACCCTATCTATGAAAATCCTCCTTTGCTAGATGAAGAAATTGAAATCCTTGAGCCTAAAACTATTATAGATACTGACTTTATGACCACTTGAACTGGCCGTAGATATTCTAGATATTTGGTCAAGTTTAAAAATCATCCTGTTGAAGAGGCCCAATGGATGCACGCTAGAGACCTAAGTGCTTTCCCCACACTCTTAGCTCCACATTGAGCTAATAGCAATTGAGGACAATTGTTATCCCACCCCAGGGGTATGATGCCAGGAGGCATGTTCCACAGTGGATTCCGTGAGGTTTTGCGTTGGATTCTGTAAAATTTTATTACCGGGGCTCATACACAATCTGCAAAATACATATTTAAATTAATAAACGTTTATGAGTTTAGAGTGCGCACTCGTAATAAATTAAGGTTAGGATTGAGTTCTAACCAATTTATTTTTGTAGCTGAAGATTGCCAGGTATTCACTTTTGTCGGTTTAATTGTATTATTTTTCTAACAATTGTGAATGCTTCAATTGATGTGTAGAGCAAGCAGCGGTGGCATTGGGAAGGGGGGGGGGGAAAGGAAAAGGACAAGGGGAGTCTGCATGGAAGGGAAAGAGGAAGTCGACATGGTGAGGGGGAAAGCCAAATGGCAATTGACGAGGGTCGAGGAGGAGATCATGACGACGAAGCTAGAGTTTACAAAGATCGCAACAATGGAGGAGAGGATGGCATCAATCATATCAAAAGGGGAGAAACACACATGTGCTACCTCACTCCCCCTCCACTACCTCATTCCTTACCCCCACTGCTCCTCACCCTCTTCCTCAATCTCAATGGTGATGGTGGTTACTCTTACATTTATAGGGGTTTCTAGCATTGGAGTCTCGTGTAGTAGGTGTATTGGTATTGGTTGTTTACTAGAGTTATTGACCATCATGCAATGTGGTGCTGATGGTGGGACCCTATTCTTTGGTGGAAACTAAGATGATGTGACTTTTTGGGACTCACCAACTACCCTGGCAACCTGTTTATAATCCTCCTCTTCATCTGAGAATGGCAGATTGATGGTGGCTAGCACATGCATCCAATCTCGCTCATCCTCGAAGCAAGGGATATACTTTATTAGTGGTCCATAGGATTTGCTAACCTGTGAGTCTTCTTTCAACATAGCCGAGGTGGCATCTAGGTCGATCTATAACGTGTCCACTAGTATCATCCAGGACACGTCTTAGCAGTCCATCGGAAAGGATGTCTAGAAAGCTCTGCCCGGCACTCCCATGGAATGTTACGGGGTTTGCGATCTAGGGCTTTCTGCATCTGCCACGTAGCGGAAGTATTCTGGCCGTTCCCACTTAGGATCGACCGGAATTAGGGTTTTCCTGATTGGTCATTTCCTAACAGCAACTAGCGTCGGACCCAAGTGAACTACTTTACGCAGAAACCCAAGTCCGAAGCGGATTCACGCTGCACTTGGTTCAAAGAGAATGGGAAATGAGAGGGATGCAAAGCTCAACCTCTCTGCCATAAGGCATAGTCCCATTCCGTTCCCCTAAAACAACGTAAATTGGTTAAGGCATACTCTAGGTCAACGCTTTTGTTGTTCGTGTCCTTTGACGATTATCCCGCTGTTCTTCAAGATTTGAGAAAAGTTCCCGGCCAACCGGGACCACCCAACCGTAGGACGGACCCATGGCCCATTCTCCGCACTTTCCTCGGTTTGTTTTAGTTAGGTAATTATCTAACACGTTAGTTAGACATGTAACAATCAGCTTCTTTAATTAAACCGTTAAGCATTGGTTTCTTCACGTAATCTTATCACGTGACATAGAAAAACAATTTCAAACAAGTTCTTTATTAACATATCATCATATTTATCTTTGAAATACAAGGAGTTCCGCCTGTAGGCTTGTCCATAATCCACCCGAAGGCTATCTAGTAATCCACAGGGATCACTATTCCAAGTTTCCGCCCGTAGACTAGTATGCGGGCCCCGAGATTCCATCCCGAGTTACGTTAGCCTCTTGTCCAGGACCCAGAAGGCGAGGGATTTACGGCTAGAGCCCCCCCTGGCACCCAAGCGTCCTCCTACTCCAAGTAGTGCTCAACGAAGAGACCTCTTGCGGCGGGTTCGGTCCACATTCCCGATGCGGTCAACAACCCCCTTGGTTAGGGTCAGGCAGGTAGTCAAGGGTAACTGAAGCTGCCTCTCCCTTTAGGCCTTCAACTTGCAGTATAGATATTCATTTAATTTGTAATTCATAAATCAAACAGTGCTCTAAAATATCTAGCAAGCACAAACATTTTCATTAATCGATCTTGTTGTTGGCAAACTGCTAAGGAAGGAATCTTTCCTTTTGAATGCATCTAGCACTCGATCCGGGGTGCCTTGCAACTTGGCAAGATCCTTTATATTCTGGGTTAGGGCGTACCCTATTAACCCAACTTGGTCAACCCTAAAGTTCATTGGATACTTTAGTTTTCGGTTTTTTTTAAACCTTCCTTACTTAGAAGGATATCAAAGAGTATATCCTTTTGCAAGATAACTTGCGTATGGATCTGCCATCCTTGTTGAGGGTATTTAATCTTTCTTCTTGTGAATCAATCACAAGACCATATAACTTCGTACTTGCTGCGCAAGTCCTGCATCGTAATATGTGATGAAACAATCCGTTTCAGTTTCTTTAAGCTGACGTTTGTCAGACCTAGGGTCTCCTAACTTTTATTATTTCCTTTAAGAACTCAGGGACAAACCCTAGTTCTTTTACGTTTACAATTTGCTGACCCTATAATCAGGGAATGTGGGCAAGTATTTAAGGTATAAACATTTCTTGGATTTTAAATCATTCCCAATGAATATTTTGCAGCATAGGTATTTCTAAGTTTATATTAATTTGGTTAACCTTTAGAAGGTAATATCGAGATCACTTCCGCACAATTTGTTAACTATGTGTCAATTGATTTTTCAATCCTAAACTTTATTGATTTGAGGTTAGGTAAATTCAATTAATCTTCCTTTTTCCTTGCAAACAAAACTCACCAAATAAGCAATCTTTTCCTTGCTAAGTTATGTAGTTAGCAATGATAACTTCCTAGAGTTTAAGAAACGTAAGAAACCTTTCATGAATTGCACCTTCCATGATAATTCGTTGTAAAAAGAATAGGGGTTAATAGTGCAAGATGCAGATTTATACCTTCTAGACTTAACCAAAGTATACTACTTTAGTGGGTAAATAATCTTGCTCATAATTCGTTTCAATGCATAATGCTTTTTTTTAAAGGAAAACTATGTTTATACTTTATTTATTTTGTATGTTTAATTAAACTAAATTCCTTCGTCGTAAATAACTAGGACAAAATATATCTTATCCCTAACAATTCATCTTGTACGATTAAATTAAAACCGATATAAAATTAAGAAGGAAAAACCTGGGTTTGGGGTGAGATATCCACATGGATACCGGGAGATGACCCTCCCGCAGCTACTCCTTGGACTTTCTTAGGCGGCATCACAGTTATAGTCCTTCGAACATGGAAGCAGCTTTACACTCCTTTTCGAAATTCCACCGTCGCTTCAATACTCTTCTTCTCTTTTTCGAGGCAAGGAATCTTTAAGGGATTAACCACGAGAAGGGGGTAATAAGACCTTTAAGGTCTTAATTTCTTTGGGAGGGCAAGGTTTACAAAGCCTAAAGAAAAAGCCCTATAGGGATTTATACACAGTGAAAAGGGTGTGTGTGAGTGTGGTTTCAAAAACATATGAAGGCCTTGGGAGATCTTTGGGCACGAGAGAGAAGGGTATAGGAAGGGGGATTCTTTGAGAGGTTTTTAGGACACGGGGTGGAAAAGGCTTAGGGGTTTAAAACCGAGGTGAAAGGGTAAAAGGGGAAAGGTGAAGGGTGAATAACACGGGGGGGTTTTTAGGTGGGAATTTCAAGAAGAAGGGATTAAGGTGGAAATTTAAAAAAAAAGAAACTTGGGTGGAAGTTGCAAGAAGAATGGGACTTACGTGGAACTTGCGAGGGAATGGGTGCTTAAATCTCGGGTGGGGGGGGTATAAACCCACTTGGAGAAGGCTTGTGAAAGCCCACAAGAAAGGATTAAGGGGCTTGCAATATGAAAGGGCTTATAGGACCCTAAGGCATTCTAAGGGGGAAAAGACCACGGGGAGGATTTTTAAATCCCGGGGTGGCCACATGGACACAAGCCTTAAGGGAGCCCCCTTATGGAAGCTTCCAAGGAAGCTTCTATACCTCAGAAGCTTACATGGAAGAGGGAGGGAATTTTCAAATTAACGTCGGGGGGGGGGGGGGGGGGGGGGGACACTTCTATTCATGACGAGGAGGATTTTTGATGGCGCTGCTTCATGACGAGGAGGATTTTTGATGGCAGCAGCGCCAATGTGTTGACTGGTTGGCGGCAGGGCGGCTCCTCCTCAACAGTAGTTCAGTGGCGGCGCCCCTTCGTGCTCTACGGCAGCGATGTCATCACTCTCTCCTTCCCTCACGGCAGTTAGGCGGCGTTTGGCATCAGGCGGCAGCATTTTCTTCGTCTTCTGTCCCTCCTCCTCCTCCCAGTAGCTTGCGGCCCTCCCTCAATTATATAGGGGAGGGGAGGAAATCCTCCCTCTCCTATGTGTTGCATCGCATGGCCTTATCCCTCTGCGAGCTCCATCGAGGAGCTTCAACGTCCATTCTATTCCTCCCCCTCCAGCATGACTGTTGGCTGGGGGGAATAAGAAAAAAAATTTGTGTTTATCGAAAAAAAAATCAATAAAATTTGCCTTATCATTATCCCGCTTTCCTATAAGGGGTAGTTCACACGAGAAAGGAGATTAAGAACTTTACACGATCGGAGCGGTCTTCCAAGTTTCCATCTCAACTCTTACAACTTTTGATCTGTTGCCTAAGAATATGAGATTGTTGGCCTGATCTTCTATCACCTATACATTTCGCATCCTGTTGGGGGGTAAAGGCGCCTCCGCCTAACCACTCGTGTATTACTACACTAACAGTACCCACTACTGTACACTGCAGGTGGTGGGCACCCATCACCGTCACTTTGTTCTATATTCTTTTAGTGACAGTTTGAATAAAGGAAGGCCCGATCACACATTGTGACTGTTGGAGTTCCCATTTGGTCTCTCTCGCTTTCTTAATCTTGCTCTTTCACCATAGCTCTTCCAAGAAAGCTTTGATCCTTCTCACCTTTTAACTAGTATCAGAGCTTGGCTTCCTGACTTTTTGAGCTTGGTTTGTGGCATTCTCAACTTCTATTCAAGTAGCTACAATAGTGGGTCTCTTTCCCGACAGCCATAGCTGACCTTCCTGAGCTCCCGTCACTCCCCAGCTTCTTGAGAATCTTCCTGGAATATTGAGGCACCCTCAAAACATTTCTATAGAGGTATTGAAGTGTTCTTTCAATGCTTTTATTGAATTATCAGGTTCCAGTCAATCAGGGCACCCTTGGAGCTTGTATCTTGCTCCCCCTTGGATTTGGGCACTTGAGGCTTGTTGTCTGCCTCCTTGGGCACCCCTTGGAGCCTCTCATCATTGCCATTGAGGCTAGGTGGATGTACAGTAGTAGAAGAACACCTCAAAAAATTTGTGTCATTTTTTGATGGTTCATGGACAGCATAATACAATAGCATACCTACTCCTTAATGATGGCTATGTCATGCTTCTTTGGTCTTGGCAATGCACTTGGCTATGGTCTCTAACATGTGTTGAAGCCTCCTTGATCATTGGCATTAAATTTGGGCATGATCTCTATATTCCTAGGATGGTTTACAACAGTCCCAGAGTCATGTTACACAGAAGTAACATTGGCATCTAATGCTATGCTTGTTTTGACACTTCTACTTGGTTTGGTACCTATTGATGCTTGATTGTTTGGGGGATGCAAGGCACATGTCGTGCCATCATTTTGGACTGATTTTCTTGCTGAAAATATTCAATTTTAATAGTAAATATTTGTTGTAATAGAGTGGGTTGAAGCTATCTTACATGCCTTTGGTTCTGCCTATTGGTTGTGAGATATGTCTTTGGGATATGCAATGAAGTATTGACCTTCGAGGTACGACATCGAGCTTGTCTTTGGTTTCGGATCTTCATTTGAGTTTGAGCTAGCTTTGGAATGCATTTAATGCACTGTCTTGGATATACATATGGCATGCATGTTACTATGTCTAATCGGTCTTGACATGCTTGGCCTTTGCCACTACTACATGCTAGTTACATTGTTTGGAGCTGATTGCTACTAGAGCCTTGTCTCGGCTTGTGTTTGGATTCCCATAACCTACTTGCGGATATTTCTTGGCTTGCTAGAGTTGTATTTGGGATATAGTTGATATCTATGGATGCTATAATTGGAGGCTACATAGCCTATACGCTCATGATGTCTTATTGATACTTGGTCTTGGACCTTTCATCACTGGTGCTATCATATTCCTTTCTTGAGATTCTTGGCTTGATCCATATGGATTTTGTGCTAGTGGGAGAATCTTTGGATGCTTGAGAGACATTGATCAGGTGGTTTATGCTATTGAGCTTTCAGTCTTCTAAGACTGGGATCTTCTTCACTTGGATGTTGCATGGTTGATATGTCGTAGTCCCCATACATGTACTTGGGCTGATATGGACTTTGCACTCCCTAAGCATACACCTCCTTGTGTCAAGTCTTACTAGTATTGTGTACACTTTTCCCTATCACAAGGGGTGTGCCGGACTATTGATGGATTTGTTTGACATGCTTGGGTATTTGCTCTGGGTATTTGCTCAATGTCCATATGACTGTCACATGTTGATTTATGCCCGCTTGATGCTGGTTATGCTTTGACAGCCAATGGTTGCCTTGGTGCATTTATTTTGCCTACAGTTTGCTCTCATTGTACCTGGCTATAATTTATTACAACAAGCAGTTATGCATGGACTGATGTGGAAATTTCATGCTGAATCATCTTGATTTTATATACTTTTGATGGTACTTGGTGGGCAGCATCATTAGCTATCTGTTCGTGGTCATTTTGCCTTGGCTTTGGTGGTATTTTGGCTATTTACAATAGAAAACAGCAAGCAATTTTGAACTGTCTGCACCATTTTGGACAACATTGTGGCATCTTCTTCCACTGACAGTGCTATCTTCAATATCAATAAGCTTAATGGTACAAGTTATGCCTATTGGAAGAGCCAAGTTTGGCAGGTATTGGTGTAGAAATCTTAGATCAAGCCACTAAGGATGCATGGCAAGCAGCTTGAAACTATGACTGATGTTGAATGGGATGATCGTGATGAGTTATGCAAGTCCATTCTCATCTTGTCTCTCACTGAATATATGCATTACAATGTGGTTGAGGAAGCATAGAGTGCTTGGCAGCTTTGGGATAAAATCAAGAATCTCTATGACAAGAAAAGTCCAGCAAGTCAGATGTATTGACTAAAGCAACTTATGGACCTGCGTATGAAGGAGAATATGATGATGTCTACTCATTTGAGCCAGTTCCATGCTATTCTCAAGAACTTGACTTTGCAGGGCATTACTTTTAATGATGAGGTTACTCCATTGTTTTTGCTTGGGACTCTCAGTGAGTCATGGGATGTATTTAGCACTACCTTGTGTGCTCCTACTACTATTTTGAACTTGTGTGTTTAGAGAGTGCTCTTCTGCAAGAAGAGATTAACCGTAAGAACTTGGATGCCTCTGGTGTGTTGCATGCTTTGACTGTTAGAGAGAGATAGTATTGGAAAGAATGCCCGTGGGAATGGCCATGGCAGAGACTCGCAGAAGTCTAGGTCTAAGTCATGTGGTGAGTTGCACAGCAACTCTCATGGGAGAAATGCTAATGTGACATGTCATCATTGTGGCAAGAAGGGTCATATATGCCCACAATGTCATGAGTTGTGTAATGAGAAGTGCAAAGAGAAGGGGAAAGACAAAGTACAAGAAAAGTCCTCTAATCGTAGCATGGTATATGCGAAATCCAATGTGAAAATTGAGGAGATAAATGTCATGTAGCCTAATGACTCTGATGGGGAGTACATACTTGCAGCTAGTTCTTGTGATGCTACCCCATTGACCGAGGTTCACTCTCTATATGCGCAATGTTGGACTTTGGACTCTGGTGCTTCATTTCATGTTACACCATGTCGTGAGTGGTTTCACTCCTACTGCACTGTCTTTGGTTCAGTTCTCTTGGGTGATGATAAATCACTTGCTATTGTTGGCATTGGGGATGTATAATTGTAGTTCTCTACTATCAGTACTTTTATGTTACAGGATGTACATCATGTATCTGTGCTTACACATAGTCTCATGTCTGCAGAGCATCTTGATGATGCTAGGTTTCATGTTTCATTTGGGGATTCTGCTTGGAAGGTCACCCGTGTGGCAGACTGGTACTTGCTAGAGGTGCCAAGGCTGGCAGCCTCTATCCTCTTGTAGTTGATGGGTCGTCTGCTGACCATGTTTTGTCAGTGGATTCCATCTCACATGTAACTCTTTGGCATGCACGTTTGGGCTATATGTCCTTGAAGGGAATGAAAATGCTTTCTAGTTTGCAGTACTTACTATTGAGAGATCGAGCTCCACTCGCGATATGCCAGGGTAACCGTTGTGCATTTACGTCACCGACTTGTCAGTTGGCAGATGCGGTTGGTACACTGCCCATGAATAATAGCTGGACGACAGCTATCCTTATCTACTCTAGTTCGTGGCTCAGTTAGTATGCCACCTTAGTTAGTTGTCTTTGGTTTGAGACCCATATATAGGGTTCTTCTATTTCTTTGTATGAGAGTTCTTTTTGGCTTACACAACTAAGAAGAGAAAAACTGTTTTCAACCTCCACCCTTGTGTGTATTCCCCCATTGTGCAAGCAAGAAAGCTACAAATGAGACTCCTTCCTTCTCTCCCACAATCTTGACATGGTATCAGAGCCTTGTTCGTGGTAAGGAGCTCAAGAAAGCAAGCCAAGCTCGCGGTGTTCTGGTAAGAGGAGCAGTGTTGCTTTCATTTTCTGTTTTGGAAGCAGATCTCTGCAGGTAGCACAGCCGGAAATTGCAAGAGTGCATTGTCTTAGGTTGAGACGCCCTTCGCGGTGAAGCAAGAGGGCAGTATATGCTGCGGATAAGGGCTTTAGCCCTTGGCGACCTTGTTTTTTTTATTTGAGGCCATTTCGGGGCCTGTTTTGGAGGCGGAAGTTTTCTGCACGCACTCAGAAAAAAGCCCTGTTTTATGCTGTGCAACCACTATTCTACAGGTCGGTGAAAAGTTACCACAGATATTGCATCGTATGCTCGTGTGCAGAGACATTGGGAGTTACAGAATCATCCTTGGTTCCTGTATATGCAAAATTGTCACTAGGAAGTGACTGTGTGGTTAAATACCACTTTCGTCAGTTTTGCAGATTTGCCCTTGTGAGGCTGGAGCTGTGTTCTCTGCAGTGACAGAATTTTTTGCAGGATTCTGTAATGGCGTCTGATTCTCTTTCACAGATTGTAACTGAAAAGCTTGACAAGAACAACTTCCAAGCATGGAAGTTTAGAATGACGAATTTCCTTATGGGAAAAGGATATTGGAAATTTGTTGCAGGAAATGAAAAAGAACCAGTTCTTCCTGATGTTCCCAATCAACAGCAAATGCAGGCATTCAAAGCATGGCATGAGAGAGCCAGGAAAGTTATGTACTGGCTGTCTATCAGTATTTCAGACTCTATGATTGTGCATATTCAGGATGCAAGTACGCCAAAGGAGGCATGGGATACTTTGTCAAAAATGTACAGCACAAATACTCAAGCCAGGAAAATGCAGCTCAAGCAAGAGTTGCATAATGTGCAAAGAGAAAATATGAGCATCAATGACTACCACATGAAGGTGAAGAAGATTGCAGATGCACTTGCTTCCATTGGGTCACCAGTGGAAGATGATGATTTAGTTTCTGTGACCTTGAATGGTCTAGGAAAGGATTATGCACAGTTTCGGACATCCATTTCAGTTCGTGAAAGATTTCCTGATTTTGAGGAGTTGATTGCTCTTCTAATTTCTAAGGAGCAGAGAAATGGTGGTGCATCTTCTTCAGGAGGAACTTCAAAAGAAACTGTCTTCTACTCAAATGCTAGAAGAGGTAGAGGCAGAGGTAGAGGAGGCCGATTTGGAGGCCGTGGCAGAAATCAGAATATGCAGCAAACTCAAGAAAACCAGTCCTACGGAGGAGGACGTGGTAACTCTAGAGGCAGGGGGAGCCAAAGAGGTCGTGGTGGATGGCAAAGAGGCCAAAATGCAAACAGTAATGTTGAATGCTACTACTGTGGCAAAATGGGTCATATGGCTAAAGACTGTTATAAAAAGCAGAATGACATCATGAATGGAAAACTGCAACAAGGAAATTATGCATCTTCTAGTAGACAGGGTGATGATAGAAATGAGCATTTGTTCATGGTGCAGCACATGAACAATTCTGTAACAAGTGCAGAAGAAAGCAACAATGTATGGTATGTTGACTCAGGTGCATCAAACCACATGACAGGTCATGCAGAATGGATGGAGGATGCAAGGAAAATGGAAAAACCAGGATTTGTGGAGACTGGTGATGATACTGCATATCCTATTGTGCAGATTGGAAAAATTCATTTGTCTATGCAGGATGGAAAAAAGAAATACCTGTCCGATGTATTTCATGTCCCGAATATCACCAAGAATCTGGTTTCTGTTGGTCAAATGGTTGAGCAGGGCTTGCAGGTCAGATTTAATTCTCATGGATGCTTTGTTGAGGATATGAAAAATAAAGGTCGCTTGATAGCAAAAGGAAAGAAGAAGGGCAGAATGTTTACGTTGGATGCAGACATGTCTGAATTGAGTGCAGCAATGTTTGCACATGGGACCGGTGTAGTTGCAGATATTGATATCTGGCATAAACGCATTGGTCATGTTAATGTACAACGACTTAAAGCAATGCAGGCCCAAAATATTGTTGCAGGATTGCCTAAATTCAAGGTTGCAGAAATGCATAAGGTATGTGAAGCCGGTCAGTTTGGAAAACAGGCAAGGAAACCATTTCCTAGACATGTTCAAGAGAGTAAGAAGCCATTGGAATTAATCCACTCTAATGTGTGGACTACTAAAGCTGCATCTCTTGGAGGCTGTCATTATTTTGTCACTTTTATTGATGACTATAGCAGAAAAGTTTGGGTGTATTTTATGAAAAAGAAAAGTGAAGTTTTTGGGCATTTCAAAACTCTTAAAGCTATGGTTGAAAAAGAAACAGGCCTGCAAATAAAATGCCTAAGGTCAGATGGAGGGGGAGAGTACCTCTCAAATGAGTTTGCAAGGTTCTTGCAGGAGCATGGCATAAAGCAGCAATATTCATGCAGTCATACCCCACAGCAAAATGGAATTGCAGAAAGAAAAAACAGGCATATTGGAGAGGTATCTCGTGCCATGCTTAATGAAAAAGACGTGCCAGATTTTTATTGGGCTAAAGCAGTTGCTACAGCAGTCTACATAATGAACAGGACTCCCACTGCAGCAATACATGGAATGACTCCAGAGGAGAGGTATACTGGTAGGAAACCAGATATTTCTCATTTGAAAATTTTTGGCTGCATTGCCTATGTACATGTGCCAGATGAGTTGAGATCCAAGTTGGATCCAAAAGCTGAGAAGTGCATCTTTATTGGTTACTCTCTGCAACAAAAAGGGTATAGATGCTATAACCCTTCTACTCGTAAGTTTACAGTGAGCAGAGATGTTGTTTTTTATGAGATGAGTAGCTGGTATAAATCAGTAAATGTGATTGATGATGTAGATGCACAAAATGGTAATGCTACACAAAATTCACAGCAGCAGTCACAAAATATTAGTGGACCTGGAGCGTCCTCTAGCAGTGGTTCACATTCTTCACCATGGACAGGCAGATTGAGATCAGGAGAATCTTCTCAAAGCAATGCAGATAGTGGTATGCAGGTATCACGAAAAGGAAAAGAGAAGGTTGATCAGCACATGTTTGATGTGAATGCAGGTCACTCTTATGTGGATGGTGAATCCAGTGGCTCAGAACAGAGCATTGATGATGAGTTGGGTATTCCTTCTATTGTTACACCTGGAGTAAGGAAGACCAGGGATGTTTTGAGAGCACCTGGGAGTGAACCTACTTTGCGCAGGTCTACGAGAGCTAGGTATCCTGTGGATAGGCTGAAATATGATGGATTTACAGCCATTCACTATGCATATATGGTCAAAGTGATACAGGAACCAGAACCCACTTCTTTTGAGCAAGCCATGGGAAAAGAAAAATGGGAGAAAGCCATGGATGAAGAAATGGATGCCTTGGAAGCAAATGCTACATGGGAATTGGTACCTTTGCCTAAAGGTAAGAATGCAATTGGCTGTAAGTGGGTTTATAAGGTGAAGCACAATGCAGATGGTTCTGTGAACAGATACAAGGCAAGATTAGTAGTCAAGGGGTATGCACAAACATATGGCATTGACTATGAAGAAACATTCAGTCCGGTTGCAAGGATGGCAACCGTAAGAGCAGTCATTGCTATGGCTGCATCAAAGGGATGGTCTTTACATCAGATGGATGTAAAGAATGCCTTCTTGCATGGTGATTTGCAAGAAGAGGTCTATATGGAGCAGCCACCAGGTTATGTGCATGCTGTTCATCCTGAGTTTGTTTGCAGGTTGAAGAAAGCTTTCTATGGCTTGAAGCAAGCACCTAGAGCATGGTCTGACAAGATAGGACAGTATCTTGTCACTATTGGCTTTCAGATTTCCAAGGCAGATTTCTCACTTTATGTGAGAAAAACAGAGAAAGGTATTATGCTACTTGTCATTTATGTTGATGATTTGATTATGACAGGTGATAGTGATGAAGATATCCTTCATGTGAAAATGCTATTGAAGCAGAAGTTTGAGATGAAGGATTTGGGAGAGCTGCGTTATTTCTTGGGCATTGAGGTGATTAGATCACCAAGTGGGATACAGCTCTTGCAGAGGCAGTATGGATTGGACATGCTGTCCAAATATGGGATGACAGGCTGTAAGCCTATTTCAGTTCCTTTGGAGCAGAATGTGAAGCTGAGCGCAGATGCAGGTGAGCTTCTGAAAGACCCTACTATGTATAGATGCATAGTAGGAAGCTTGATTTATATGACTATTACCAGGCCAGATTTGAGCTATGCTGTTGGATTGGTAAGTCAGTTTATGCAGGCTCCAAGAAAATCGCATTTGGATGCGGCTAGACGCATACTCAGGTATGTGAAGTCCACATTGCAGTATGGACTATTTTATGAGACTGGGGTTCAGATACAATTGCATGGATACACTGATGCTGATTGGGCTGGTAGCGTTTCTGATAGACGATCTACCAGTGGATATGTGTTCTCTTTTGGGAGTGCTGCAGTCACTTGGAGCAGCAAGAAACAGCCTACAGTTGCCTTGTCGAGCACAGAGGCCGAGTACAGGGGTGCAGCAATGGCTGCATGTGAGGTAGCTTGGTTGCATAAGCTACTTTATGATATGCATCAGCCTACAGATGGGCCAGTTGTCATTTATTGTGACAACATGAGTAGTATACACTTGGCAAATAACCCAGTCTATCATGCTAGAACAAAGCACATTGAGGTGCATTATCACTATGTGCGAGAGAGGGTTTTACTAGGTCTTATTGATCTAGTTTATGTCAGCACAGAGGATCAGGTAGCTGACATATTTACGAAGGCATTGGGCGCAGAGAAGCTGTGCAAGTTCAGAGACCTGCTTGGTGTGCGCTCGAGGGGGAGTGTTGAGAGATCGAGCTCCACTCGCGATATGCCAGGGTGACCGTTGTGCATTTACGTCACCGACTTGTCAGTTGCAGATGCGGTTGGTACACCGCCCATGAATAATAGCTAAACGACAGCTATCCTTATCTACTCTAGTTCGTGGCTCAGTTAGTATGCCACCTTAGTTAGTTGTCTTTGGTTTGAGACCCATATATAGGGTTTTTCTATTTCTTTGTATGAGAGTTCTTTTTGGCTTACACAACTAAGAAGAGAAAAACTGTTTTCAGCCTCCACCCTTGTGTGTATTCCCCCATTGTGCAAGCAAGAAAGCTACAAGTGAGACTCCTTCCTTCTCTCCCACAATCTTGACACTTACTGCTCCTTGACTATGCATGTTTTGATTCATGTGAGCATTGTCTTTATGGCAGACATACTAGGAATACACATAAGAAGTCTGGTAGGACATGTATGAGTGAGCGCTTGGTATTGGTACATTCGGATGTTTGTGGACCCATGCCCTATCAGTCTATGGGTGGTGTAAAGTATTTTGTGACGTTCATTGACAATTTTTTGCATAAAGTCTAGGCTTACTCCATTAAGCTTAAGTTAGATTTCTTGGCTTTGTTTAAGAGATGGCTTGCATTGGTTGAGGACTAGACTGGGTATAGACTGAAATGCCTTAGGATTGACAATGGGGGAGAATATGTGTCATGTGCTTTTGAGCAGCTATGTGATGAGAGGGGTATTAAGCAGCAGTTGACCGCCCTTATACCCCACCCCAAAATGGTTTGGCTGAGCAGATGAATAGAACCATCCAGGAGCGTGTACGCAGTATGCTTAGCCATGCAGGCCTACCATAAAGCTTTTGGGCTGAGGCAGCCAATACATCTATGCATATCATAAATAGATCACCTTCTCGTGGTTTGGATTTCTAGGTTGCAGAGGAGATATGGATTGAGAAACCTTTGTCTTATGTGCATCTACGTGTCTTTGGATGTGAGGGATTCTGCCATGTTCCCAAGAACAAGCATACTAAGCTGGATCCTAAGAGTGTCAAATGCATTTTCCTTGGCTATGGAGATGCAGGCGAGATGGATTACCACCTCTAAGATCCGCAACGCAAAAAGCCATCTGCAACCATGATGTAGTCTCCCATAAAGACAAGATGCATAGGCAGCCTGAGAAGGTGGTAGAGATACACAGGGTTATATTCTAGGAGGAGCCACATGCTCCTGCACAGCCAGTTGGACAGCAGTCTACATCAACCGTTGGTACACATGGCCAGGGTATTGGACAGGATGCTACACATGCAGCAAAGCTTGCAGTGAGACGATCTACTAGAGCTAGACGTCCACCTACTAGATTTGAGCCCTCGATGCATTATGTCTTGGTTATAGATGCTAGTTATATATGCAGGAGAGCCTCTCACCTATGACGAGGCTATGCGTAGGGGTGACAATCACTCGTGGGAAAGGGCTATGCAGTGTGAGATGGACTCCCTGCATAAGAATATGACTTGGGATTTGGTTGCATTGCCTCAGGGCAAGAAGGATTTGCCATGCAAATGGGTGTATAAGTTGAAAAGTACCCCTGGAAACCCCAAATTGGCTTATAAGGCAAGACTTGTCACTAAGGGTTTTAAATAGGAGCATGGAGGTAACTTTGATGAAATCCTTTCTCCTATGGTCAATATGACAACCCTATGCTTGGTTTTGGCCTTAGTCGCACAGCTTGACTTGGACATGTATCAGATGGATGTCAAGACTTCATTCTTGTATGGGGATTTGCATGATGAGATTTACATGGAGCAACTTAAGAGATTTTCAGAACTTGGCATGGGGCACCTAGTATGCAAGTTGAAGAAAAGTCTTTATAGCTTGAAGCAAGCACCTAGGGAGTGGTATCATAATTTTGATGCCTTTATGCAGTCACAAGGCTATAGCAGGAGTGCTATGGATTAAAAGAAAGCCCATGATGGCTCATTTCTTATTTTGGTACTTTATGTGGATGATATGCTGATAGCAGTGACAACTCATGATGAGCTAGATACTCTTAATTCTCAGCTAAAGAAGAGCTTTGAGATGAAGGATTTGGAACAGGCTCTCACATTCTTGGTATGTGCATTAAGTGCGACAGGCATCAAGGACTACTCTACCTCTCATAGAGGGAGTACCTCGGGGAGGGTCACTCATGAATATAAGTATATATAACGTGATTTCAAAATAAGGGGTTTTTAAAACACCATTTTTATACATTTTTTACATATAGAAGGGTGTCATATAAAGGGGTTACTTACAAATTGAATAAAAAGGGTTGTGTTTAATTCAAGAAAAATTCACAGATTAGGATATTTATAAATAGGCCATGAACACACGTTATATAGAGAATATATATATAGTGAACCCCCCGAGGGGAGTACATTCATAAAGTCCTTGAGTGTTTCTGATGCACGACGTGAAGCCTATTGGATGTCCATTACCTTCTTATGTGAAGGTTTCATAGGCCGATTTTTTGCAAATAGATGAGTAGAGGGCTGAGATGGCCAAGATCCCTTATGCATCAGCCATGGGCTATTTTATGTATGCCATGATAGCCACTCGTCTAGATATTACCTTTGCAGTTGGTGTTGTGGCACGCTATATGGCTACTCTTGGCAAGAAACATTGGGATGCCGTGAAGGGTATTATACGATACCTTAAGGGCACAACACATATGTGTCTTTGCTATGGCAGCCAAGGATACAGGATTTGTGGGCTACACAAACTCCGATTATGCATGACATGCAGATAGTAGGAAGTCCACTTTCGGCTATGTATTCACCTATGCTGGAGGTGTCATTTCTTGGATGTCCAGGGTTCAAAAGTGTATGGCTCTATCTACCACTGAGGTCGAGTATGTTGCAAACACTTAGGCTTCCAAAGAGGCCATATGGTTGGGCCATTTGGTTCATGACCTTGGGATTGATTCAATACCTATGTTGCATTAAGATTCTATGAGTGCTATTTAGCTAGCCAAGAATCCGGTCTTCCATGCGAAGACAAAACACATTGAGGTGAGGTATCACTTCATAAGTGGGGTCATGGAGGACAAGTCTATTGACCTCGTCAAGATCTCCACTGACAAAAATCTTGTAGATCTGCTCACAAAAAGCCTCCCTACTGAGCGCTTTGCCTTCCTTAGGAGATTAATGGGTGTTGGATGAGATGCGTTTTTCCTCATCCTATTGTACATGTGTACATTGTACTGTCCCCTTTTCTTTTTTCTTTTCACTCCTCACTAGGGCATATTTTCCTTTAAGTAGGAGATTGTTGGGGGGTAAAGGTGCCTCCGCCTATGGCAGGTGTATTACTACATTGACAATACCCACCATTGCACATTGCAGGTGGCAGGCACCCATCATCGTCACTTTATTCTTTATTATTTTAATGACAATTTGAATAAAGGAAGGCCCAGTCACACATTGTGACTATTGGAGTTCCCATTTGGTCTCTCTCTCTCTCTCTTTCTTT
Source organism: Lygodium microphyllum (assembly GCF_053477565.2). Taxonomy (NCBI): domain Eukaryota; kingdom Viridiplantae; phylum Streptophyta; class Polypodiopsida; order Schizaeales; family Lygodiaceae; genus Lygodium; species Lygodium microphyllum. Next base: position 69,692,537 of record NC_141160.1, read on the forward strand.
CTCTTGCTCTTCTGCCATAGCTCTTCCAAGCAAGCTTTGATCCTTCTCACCTTTTACATCCAGGGTCGGCCTAGTAGGACATCATAGTCCACTCCCTTCATGACTATGAAGTTCACTCCCGCTATCCTCAAGGGCCAACATTTTAGCACTCCAAACGGTATAACCTTCATTCCATTAGCCAACGTGACATTAAACCTTGCGCTCTCCACAGGTGGGTTACCCCAAGCATGCATGACTACATGGCTGAGTAGACTCGCTCCTACTCGTGTGTCTACAATTCCCTTTCTTGTAGCATCTCCTAATACGTTGACAAGCAAGAGTGCATGCATCTTTATGCCTTCCCAAAAAGCATCCGCGTGCAAAGACCTAGGCACTGAGTTCAAGGTTAAACTTTTGGTATGTGTGTTACTGCATTGCAGTTAGGCAAGTCGATCATGCCAAGCTCGTCATATCGTTCTACCAATTACTTCAACCCTTGCCATAGTGTTGGGTTTTGCTTGAGCAACTCTCCTAGAGAGGATCACAGCAGCTAATATCAATGTCGTGAGTAAGTTGCCAACTACTTGGTCTTCCTTGGGCTCTACACTCTTTTTCAAATGATCTTGGGTAATTTGCCCACCTGTGGCATCTAGGCTTTGTCTATGTGGTGTTATGTGGGGTGCGGATACATCTCTTGATTTGAATCGAGTAGGCGAGACCAGTGTGCTCATGCTGGTGGGTGAAAATGAGCAATTGGGAATGCGATGTTGTGTGAAGTCAAGTGGGGTAACACATGCAAATATCATCTTTTTGTCTTTCTAACACTTACCCATAGCAGGAGTCGAGTTGATAAATGAAAATTCCAAGTGGTACTATGCATGTTTGACACATGGTTGAGATATTTCAATTTTGAGACACGCGCCTCATGTAAGAAGAGAAGAAAATGTGTTCTCACTTCTAATTTTGAGTCCCCAAGTGGAATTTTACGTGGCAAGGGGTATGTTTGCCATCTAGAAACTAAGGAGAAGAAAGGGGCAACTTGGAAAAATAAGGGAAAAAGCAAAAACGTGAGGAGCTTTTTAAAAAAAAAAGAGAAGTGAAGTGTTCAACACAAGACAATCAGCGTGAGAGAGAGACAGAGAGAGAGAGGGGGGAAGAAGAATCTTGTAGGCTAAAGAAGGGAGAAATCTAAAGCTCAAAAGAAGAAAAACAAATTGTCAAAAGAAAGAGATCGTGAAGCTGAAGTTATTGGAGCTGAGGAGTAGGATGGCAGGGTTGCTGAAGTCAATGTGCTGATGCAAGTTCTTAGTTTTCAGATGATGGTAATAAGAGTCTTCTTTTGGTCTTGTTTTCTTCTACTGCTTTGTGGGGCAGAGAGTTTGCAAATCAGTTTTGATGTATGGATATGAGTGAAAGATAGGAGAGGGATATTCTTCATCATGTTGAGAGTGATGTATCTTAGTTGTTGTGTGAGGCTTTCCATTAGTAGAGAAGAATGGAAGTAAAGGATATCTACATCTAAAACTGAGTATATCTTTGGGAATATGTGTTATGTTGAGATGGCAAGCTCAACATGTGCGGACATTGATGATGGACCGCTTGGCTAGATGGGTCCGTACGTCTACACTTAGCACATTGGTAGTCATTATGACACTCACATGGCTACTGACTTATCACTTATTATATTTAGTTTGTTACATCTACCTACAGCTAGCAAAGATATAGCACAAGTCAATTTATTGTAGTCGATTATGCACTGTTTGACTTAGAAGGACACTTTCCTTTATGTTGTATCTTATCTATACTTTGTGTACATTGTATAGTGTATGGAAGAAGAAGAAAAAATCAGCAAGAAAACGTTTTGGTCTCCATCTCTCTTCTTGTATTCTTGAGTGAGCTTCCTTTTGTGTATACAGTGTGTGTTTGGCCCAGAAGCTTAAGCAAGTCCCCCACCACGCGATTCTTAACATGATATTAGAGCTGCGCCACTGAGAGAGGCTGATTTTGAAGGCTGAAGTAAAGGAGAAGAAGCAAGATTCGAGCAAGCAAGCAACGGGTAAGAAGCTCTCCCATTCTTTCACTCTCTCTCTTGGATAGTGCTTGTGGAGGCACCGGAAGTAGAGTAAAGCGAAAATCTCATATTCTTGTGAGATTTGGTGTGCAAGTAGAACACTGTATATTTTGCAGACATGCCCTTTAGGGATTTTGCGTAGTTATTTTAGGCGTCTCAGGCCATTTCAAGCCCTGTTCTAGAGTCACAAGGTTGCGGACATCAGTTTCAGGATACACTATGATTTTAGTTGTATTGACCGAAAGTGGGTGCACAGGTTACAGATTTCGAATCTGTAATTTTTTAGGTGTTTGTAGGAAGCAAAGATCAGGTTTATCTGCAAACAGGCTACAGATTACATGTACTATTGAATAATCAGTGAAAAAGATTGCTTGGTGTATTGTTGTGCACATGTTGTGAAAGATTGCAAAAGATTAGCTTGCTGTGTTGTATCCTTGTTTGTGATAATGCCAGAGAATAGTGGAAATCCCATTATTGAGAAGCTCGATAAGAAAAAGTACCCTCCATGGAAGTTTCGTGTGACAAACTTCCTCATTAGAAAGGGCCTTTACGAGTTTGTTTCAGGTGAAGAAAAGGAGCCATAGCTGGGTATCCCTCTGACTGCAGATGAATTAAAAGCATGGAAAGAGTGGAATGCGAAAGAAAAAAATGTGATGTACTGGTTATCTGCAGTCATTGATAATAGTATGGTGGGACATATTAGGAATGCAAAAACTTCACATGCAGCTTGGACAATTTTTGAGAACATGTTTTTTGTAAATACAAAGGCATGAAAGATTCAACTCAAGAAAGAGTTGAATGCGTTGAAGAAATGAAAAATGTCTGACAATGAGTATGTGTTGAAGGTAAGGAGCATTGCAGATGCTTTAGCAATGATTGATGCAATGCCTGATGATGATGATTTGGTTTCATCCACTTTGAGTGGCCTTAACAATGAGAAGGCATGGAAATCATTTGTTACTTCAGTATATCTACGGAAGCTATTTCCAAATTTTGATGAGCTGATCTCTCTTATGATTACTAAAGAGATTAATATGCAAGGTGATTCGTCTGAAAGAAATGGTGAGCAGGTCCAACCATTTTACTCAGGTTCAGGAAGGGAATGTGGTAGATCCTCTTCGAGAGGCCGTGGTATGGAACGTGCTGGCAATAACCATCAAAACAAGTTTAATAAAAAATTTGGTGAAATACAGGTTTCAAGAGGCCGAGGAGAAGCAGGGGGAGCCCTAGAGGAAGAGGTGAATGGCAGAATAGAGGCTCTAGAATTTCTACTATTGTTTGCAATTATTGTGGCAAAACATGCCATATTGTAGCCCATTGCTATGCTAAGAAGGATGATATTCGCAGTGGTAAATTGCAGCAAGGAACTATGCATTGTCTTCACGACATAATGAAGACAAAAATGAGTGTTTGTTTGTTATGCAACATATGATGAATGCAGTTACAGGAAAGGGGACACGTGATGATGTATGGTATGTCAATTCAGGTGCATCTAATCATATGACCAATCATGTTGATTGGTTTGGTGGAGAGATACAGGACTTACAAAATCCAAGTTATGTGCAGACGGGTGATGATTCATGCCACACAATTTCACACATTGGAAAGGTTCCCTTGTCCTTGTATGATGGCCAGACAAAGAGTCTGACAAATGTATTACATGTGCCATCAATCACAATGAATCTAGTGTCTGTTGGCCAAATGGTAGAGTAGGGGTTGCAGGTCCGATTCAATGCAAAAGGTTTTTTTGTAGAAGACTTGAACGATAAATGTAGGTTGGTCGCAAAAGGAAGTAAAGTTGGCCGCATGTTCACTCTAGATGTTGGAATTCCAACAATGGATGCTGCTATGTATACTAAAGGAAAATGAGTAGTTGCAGATATTGAAATATGCCATAAATGTATTGGACATGAAAATGTATAAAGGCTAAAATTAATGCAATCCAGAGGATTGGTTACAGGGTTGCCTTCATTTAGAGTTGCAAAATTGCATAAAGTCTGTGAAGCATGCTAGTTTGGTAAGCAAGCAAGACAACCCTTCTTGCATGACAGAGAAGTGAGTAGAAAAACCCTTGATGTAGTGCATATAGATGTTTGGGGGCCTACATAGAATGTATCTCTTGATGGCAGCAAATACTTTGCCACATTTATTGATGACTATTCAAAGAAGTTATGGGTATATTTCATGAAGAAAAAGAGTGATGTGTTTGAGCACTTCAAATCTTTTAAGGCAGTTGTTGAAACAGAAACAATCTTAAAAGTGAAGTTCTTGGGATCAAATGGAGGGAGAGAGTACCTCTCTAATGAGTTTAGTGGCTTCTTGAGGACTCATGGGATAAAGAGGCAATTTACTTGCAGGTATACCCCATAGCAAAATCGGCTTGCAGAAAGAAAAAATAGGCATATTGCAGAAGTCGCACGGGCATTAATGGCTGAAAAGAATATGCCCAAACATTTTTGGTCTGAGGTTATCCATACTGCTGTCTATACTATGAACAAAACCCCCATAGCTACAGTTCATGGTATGACTCCTGAAGAATGCTTTACTGGCATGAAGCGTGATGTATCACACTTAAAGGTATTTGGATGTGTTGCATATGTTCATGTGCCAGATGAGCTATGGAAGAAGCTTGATCCAAAGGCTAAAAAATGTATTTTTATTGGATACTCTTTAGAGCAGAAAGGGTATCGCTATTATAACCCTGTCACAGGTGAGTTCAGAGTGAGCAGGGATGTTATCTTTGATGAGATGGGCAGCTGGTATGCACCTGATGGTGATGTATTAGATGATCATAATGATCAGGACATCTATGTGCAAAAGGAAAAACAAGAATCACAAAGTTTTAGTGGACCAAAAACATCATCTGATACTATACCTACAGTGAGCCCTTAGTTTGGGAGACTAAGGAGTAGCCCCACATCTTTAGGTCGATCTGTAAGTGTTGCAGGGAGGGACTGTTAGAAGACATGCATAGGAACCCACTATATGCAAGGGAGTATAAGGGCAGATGAGTGTGAATAGCCCTAGGGATAGGGAAAACCCTAACCCTAGCTTGGCAGAGGCTATATAAACAGCCTATGGGTCACTATCAAGTGTGGGAGAGTGTACCCAAGTTGTACTCTAAGCAACTTAGTAAGCAAGATTTTGTTCTTGTACTTTGAGCTCTCTTCTCCCTCTTGTGCACACATTCCAATGCTGCAACTCTAGTTTCCAACATGGTATCAAAGCCATCTCTGATCTCCTCAGCTTCCCTCAACCTCAGTTATCACTAAGTGCACATGAGCTATCATATCTTTCAACTTATCCTTCTTTCCTCCATAACTGCCTGCAACCTACCTCCATTGGAGGACTTAGGGAGGACAAAGGAGGCCATATCTCCCTCTGATTTCTTCTAGGGACTTCTTGCCTATCCCAGGGAAAATTAGCCTGGCACAATAAACCTCGGGATTAGTCGACATAGTGGGCAACATTGTCCAAATCTCAGAAACGGTACAGTTTCTGATAGTGTGGCGTGGGCAACAGGCGACACAATCTCTGCCACCACCATAGGGCTTCCATAGCCCCCCTAGTGGGCCATCTTCCCACAAGAGGGCTTCTGGAAATTCCACCCACAGAGAGAGATCTCTGCCAAACCCTAACTGTGTATCTTGTGGCAGCCATAGCCAGCAAGCTCTAAGCTTGGAATTTTGTCATTTTTTTCACTCTGAGCTTCATTAACAGTGATTCTAATCACTGAAGCATATTCTCTAAAGCTTATTCCAGATCTAAAAGCTCTTGGGCATGCTCAATGGACATCACTAAGTGTATCGAGAAGCCGACTTCCAACTGGGTTTCATTCAAGCATTTTACTAAGCTTGACATTAGTGTTTCTAAAGACTAATCATTAATCATGTAATCATTTTCTTGCTGGGTATTTACTAAAATCTAGTGAGTGTTATTCCTCTTCGTATATTGTTATAAGGTTATGTGTACAATTATAAACACATAGACCATCATACACTAGAAGTGTAGTGCATACCATGAGTGACTTTGTTTCAAGTACATTGGTCAATGAAATCAAAAGGATGAGTGTCATTGTACTCTCCTCAGAATCATTAGCAACAAGCATTGAGATCATAGATCAGCCTTGTTCAACACAAGCTTCATCCACTAAGCCATACCACAAGGAGGATCCTGAAGTCCAGTCTAGGTTTACTTCATTAAAACCTAAAAAGACTATTTGCACATAAGAAAGGACCACCAGAGTCATACTTTGAAATATTACATTTATATGATTTTCAACCTTTCTCTTCATTGCAACTTTGATTTCAAATTGTCTGATTTGCTTCCGCATTCAGTGGAAAATTTGTAAGGGACTAGACACTGCCCTTGTCCTAACAAGTGGTAAGACCTTCCCAATGACCACAACATATGCTAATGTCTGTCCTCAAATTCGAAAGTTTGATGGCGAAGATTTCCACCCATGGTAGGTACTTATAAAATACAAAATGATGGAGAGAGGGTATTGGCCTCTCATTCAAGGCAGTAGAGTTGTAAAATCTGCAAATCTGGTTGATATAGAGGATGATCAACATGCTCAAGCAATCATAATGTTACACTTAGATGAATCCCTGATTCATCATGTTGATCAACTAAACACTGCTAAAGAAAAATGGGATAAGCTTGAAAAGCTCTATGGATCCACTGGTAAAAATACTAAAATCTTCCTTAAAATTGAATTCTTTAGCTTAGAATATCGATCAGGGGAAGATTTGGGAAAATTTGTCTCTCACATGAAGGGACTTATGGCACAGCTTGCCTATGTACAAGCTCCAATACATGAAGAAGATGCTATTGCTATTCTCCTAAAAGCTATAAAACAGGTGTTTCCTACTCTTGTAACTACTCTCACCAACATTCCAAATCCTACATTGGCAAGTACCATTCAATTCTGTTTGGATAAAGAAAAGAGGAACCACAAAGAAAGCAACAACCGTCAGGCATCTTCAACTTCTCGTGATCAAGTATTGGTACATATAGCTCTCACTAGATGTTCTTTCTATAAGAAAAAAGGACATCTTGTAAACAACTGTTGGAAGAAGTATCCCGAGAAGATGAAATGTAACAAATGCAAGAATACATGGCATATCACTAGTAAAGGCCCCAACACTCCTAATATACCCAAAGAATTGGTGGCCAACTATGTCTCCAATCCATTTGAAGATTGACTGTTTTGACTCTTTAAATCATCTACCTAAAACAACCTTGTAAGCCTGATTTATAAAGGCATCCCAAGAAGGGGGGGGACATCTTACATGCTTTGTAATCCAATGCCACCCTAGCATTGAGGGGGGGTGTTAGAAGATAGGCATAGGAACCCACTATAAGGGAGTATAAGGACAGATGAGTGTGAATAGCCCTAGGGGCAGGGGAAACCCTAACCCTAGCTTGGCAGAGGCTATATAAACAGCCTATGGGTCACTATCAAGTGTGGGAGAGTGTACCCAAGTTGTACTCTAAGCAACTTAGTAAGCAAGATTTTGTTCTTGTACTTTGAGCTCTCCTCTCCCTCTTGTGCACACATTCCAATGCTGCAACTCTGGTTTCCAACAAGGACAAAGGAAAGAAGAAAGTGCTAGATTGTAAAATGATGCATCTACTAGTCATCTGGGATTTGACAGAGATTCTAATGGTTCAGAGAGTTTGGATGATGAGCTTGGTATTCCTTCAGTCAGGACACCGGGTATCAAAGGTCTCATTGTAATGTAAAGGCTCCATTGAGTGATCCGGTGGTACTCAGATCTAGCAGGGTTAGATATCCTATTAAAAGATTTGGTTTTGAAGGTTATGCAGCTCACCATTAGGCTTATATGATAAAACGAGTTGATGATGTTGAGTCCACTTGTTTGGGGATGTTAGTCATGCTCATTGGGATGCAACAATGGATGAGGAGATGGCTACATTAGAATCCAATAAGACTTGGCATTTGGTACCCTTACCTAAGGGTAAGAAAGCTATTGGTTGTAAGTGGGTTTACAAAGTCAAGCATAATGCAAATGGTTCAATTAGCAGGTATAAGGCTAGGTTGGTTGCAAAAGGCTATGCTCAAACATATGGCATAGATTATGAAGAGACATTCATTTCAGTTGCTAGGATGGCAATTGTTAGGTGTGCGATTGCCTTACCAACAGCCAAAGGTTGGAGTTTGCAGCAAATGGATGTTAAGAATGCCTTCTTGCATGGTGAATTGCAAGAAGAAGTGTATATAGAGCAGCCAGAAGGTTATGAGAATTTAGAGCATCCCATATATGCGTGTAGGTTAATGAAGGCGCTCTATGGGCTGAAGCAAGCACCTAGAGCATGGTCTGACAAGATTGGATAGTATCTTGTCAATATTGGATTTTGTATTTCTGATCTTGATCACTCACTTTATGTGAGAAAGGGAGATGCAGGTTTGGTCATCATAGTCATCTATGTGGATGGCTTGATTATTACATGTGACAGTGACAATGGGATTGCTAAAGTTAAGGATTACTTGAAGAAGAAGTTTGAGATGAAAGATTTGGGTGAGCTGAGATACTTTTTTGGTATTAAGGTGATCAGATGTGATGATGGTATATGGCTATCCCAAAGGCAGTATGGCTTGGATATGTTATCCAAGTATGGTATGACAGCACGTAAGCCTCTTTCAGTACCATTGGAGAAAAATGTGAAGTTGAGTGCCGACATTGGTGATGTGATACAAGACCCTACTATGTTCAGGAGGATAGTAGGGAGTTTGATTTACATGACTATCACAAGGCTAGACTTGAGCTATGCTATTGGCCTTGTCAATCAGTTTATGCAGATGCCTAGAAAGCCTCATTTGAATGCAGTTAGACCTATATTTAGATATGTGAAGTCCACTTTACATTATGGACTTTTTTATGAGGTAGGTAAGAACGTACAGGTCTTTGGATACACAGATGCAGATTGGGCTGGTAGCATGTCAGACAAAAGATCTACTAGTGGATTCATGTTTTCCCTTGGTAGTGCAACAGTTAAATGGAGCAGCAAAAAGCAACCTACAGTTGCTTTATCGAGTACAGAGGCTGAGTATAGAGGTGCTATTATGGCAGCATGTGAGGTGGTATGGCTGCAAAAGTTATTAGGTGATTTCGATGTGTAGGGAGATGGTCCAGTTGTCATTCATTGTGACAACATAACTAGCATACAACTAGCTAGGAATCTAGTGTTCCATACTAGGACAAAATACATTGAGGTGCACTACCACTTTGTGAGAGAGAAAGTACTTACAGGAGAGATTGACCTGGTATATGTCAGCACATAGGATCAAATAGCTGACATTTTCACAAAGGCATTGGGTGCAAAGAAGCTTTGAAAGTTCTGAAGCTTACTTGGAGTTGCAGAGATAGAGTTGAGCTTGAGGGGGAGTGTTGAGATGGCAAGCTCAACACATACAGACATTGATGATGGACCTCCTGGCTAGATGGGCCCGCACATCTACACTTAGCACATTGGTGGTCATTATGATACTCACATGACCACTAACTTATCACTTATTATATTTAGTTTGTTACACCTACCTACAGCTGGCAAAGATATAGCGCAAGCTGATTTAGTGTAGTCGGTTATGCACTGTTTGACTTAGAAGGCCACTTTTCTTTATATTATATATTATCTATACTTTGTGTACATTGTATAGTGTGTGGAAGTAGAAGAAAAAATCAACAGAAAATGTTTTGGCCTCCATCTCTCTTCTTGTGTTCTTAGTGAGCTTCCTTTTGTGTATATAGTGTGTGTTTGGCACAACGGCTTAAGCAAGTCCCCCACCACGCAATTCTTGACATGTTATGGGTAGATGTTGAATTCATGGGTTTGAGTTAGAGAAAACTTGAAATGATTTGCAACCAAGAAATAATTTATCAGAGTTCAGAAAGTTCGAAGCTCCTGCAACTTTTCATCAATGCAAGATATGCTAAGATGTACTTGCTGGTATGCTAAAATGACAATATGAAGTCAAATAATGTATCTTCCCATTTGCAAGTTTGTGATTTTGAAATAGAGTAGTTGTGTTTGCTATATAGAGCATGCATGAATTTAGGACTACAAATTTTGCAGAGCTGTTTGAGGGCAATAGATCAAGGAATTTCACTCTAAAATATTTTGAATAATTATAGATTGGAAAGAGAGCTACAACTTTTCTTTTTAAAGCTTGGTGATCCAAGATCTGATTAGAAAGTTATGAGCTATTCTGTGTAATGCTTTATGAGGCAATTTCTATGCTCTATGAGGAAACAGGTGAATTCAGTAGCATCTACATCACTAACTTGGTTTCACATGAAATTTTTCATGATTTTCGATTGCTATATCAGTGCAAACTCTATTTTGATGTAGTAATGGAATGTCTACAACAATGAAATGCTTGTAGTCGTTGAATTGGCATGAAAATTTACTGTATAAAGCTTTGGTTACCTATGTATTTGGATTGTATTTATGTGTTCTCTGAAAAAATAAGAATAGAAAGGATCTACAATTGGTTTTACACTAATTGAGGCAACCATGCTTTGTGGGGCAATTTGCTGCATGGGGTTGCCATCCCTAAAAAATAGGAGTTGTGTGAATCTGAAAGCTCGTGTTTTCAAAGTCTCAGTCATGGTTGTTTTAGTGTCAGATTCTCTCTAAAAGTGGTAAGATATGAGCTTGAAGTTTGGAATTGTTTAAGTGTTGAGTTGAAGTCTTAGTAAGGAGTGACTGATGAGGAATTTTGGATCATGTGTTCACTGGCACTGTCTCGTGGGTTTTGTTGAGGTGAGATCCTCAGTCTTTATCTTGTGGTGTTGTCTTGGGGGTTGTTAGAGGCCGACTACCCAATTCACCTACCATAGATTGGTGCCCCCACTAAGGATCTCCCATGTTGAAGATCTATTGCTAGTCTTATCAATTCGCAAGTGTAAGTTTTGGAAACCATCCTATACACAAACTCAAGCATGGCGGCTTTTGAATATGAACCCTTATTTGGTACTGAAAATGAGGATGCTAATCAATTTATCAAGATATTGGAGTGGATGGCTCACCAAGATCAAAGGGACACTAATATAGATAAGCTTCAAATTATCAGCATGCTACTTAAAGGTTCTGCAAGGTTATGGTGGAACTCACTGAATGAAGAGACAAGGGCAAATTGGAATGAAGTCAAAAATGAGTTCCTTACAAGGTTTGCAACTAAGAAAACTCCTGAGAGTTTATGGAAATCTTTGGAAAGGATGTTTCATGGAGAAAATAAAGAAGTGTCTAAATTTTCTACGATATTTGAAGCAAAATGGATAGAAATTGCACAGAGTATGGAGCAACCTCCCATAATGTTCTTGAAAAAAGACAAATTTGTTTCATTGCTCAAACCTGAAATTAGAGAAAAGATTCTGATCAAAGACCCTGATACATATGAAGATGCAATCAAAATAGCCAAAGAAAAGCAAAGGAAAATAAATTGAGGTTGGATCAATCAAGAGGTATTGTTGTGCATGCATTTTTACTACCTAATCAAGTTGACAATGTTGCAAGAAATGCAAGACAGCAAGCTGTGAATCTTCATGGGGCATTTGAAAGAGTAGAGAATGGGACTCAACAAGGCCATATGAAAGCTGATGATGATGTGATTAATAAACTAAAAGAACAATTGGAAAACTTGAATTTGAATATGAGCCTATTGCAGGCAAGGTAGCCTCAAATGCAACCTAGATTTAGAGGACCTCCAAGAAATAGATGGGAAAACTTTGAATGCTTTAATTGTAGGGAGAGAGGTCGTATTACTCCTAATTGCCTTTATCCAAGAATAACAGGAGGTGAGATGTATCCCATGCCACAAGGGAATGCTAGGCAAGATGCTAGATCTCAACAGGAACAAAGGCCACTAACGAAGGAAATTCGGTATGGCAGCCTCTATACTATGCCAAACTCCCTTCTGCCACAAAGTGAACGAGATAAGGGCACCACCTAGTCATGGAAGAGTGGACTAGGACGCTATGCAAGAGGGAGAGGAGATTGTAAGGGAGAAGAGATGAAAACTAAGAGAGGGAGAGAGAGAGAGAGAGTGAGTGAGAGTGAGAGAACTACGAAAAAATAGATGAATCAATAAACTTAAGAGATAGAGAACCCTCGGGACATAACCAATATACACAATATGGACACCAATATCATGGGCTTATTACATTGTAGAGCATACATAAGCTATAGTAAGAGAAGGAATTCCATAAGCTCATGAGGGAGAATGGGGAAGGCTCAATAGGGTTGAAGGAGGCCTCTTTGCTCTCTCTCTTATTGCAAATTACAAAGGAGAAGGCCTCTTCATATAGGCCTTAGGGAGGAGGTTAAGATGTAATAGGAATTAACACCACCAAAGCTGCATTAAGGTGGTTCCACCAATGTGGAAGCTCCATCTAAATGTTTTGTTGACCAATTTGTACTTAATCAAGCTCCATCATAGGTGAGTTGTCTCCATTCTCCCCCCCCATAGCTTGAGTCCAAAAGCTCTCCTATAAAAAAATATAGAGAATCTTCATAAAATAAGATCATATCTAGCAATAATAGAGAGAGTAATGAGAGTTCATACATTACTACTACAATTAAGGATAATTTGAGGGTGATTTAGGAGGGGAATTCTAATGGTTTATTAGCTTGAGAGAGAGGAGAAGAGAGGGGAAAGGGTTGGGGGTTTAATGAATGATGTTTTGTGGAAGTGTTAAGTGTGGGGAGGAAAGTATGGGTGTGTATTAAATTGGGAGGTGGTCTCCACTGCAGTTGGAAAAAGTTGGCATCCACCATTTTGGCCATATCTCCTGTCTCGTAGCTCCAAAAAATTATAAAAAAATACCAGCCAAAACTTCAGCTCACGCGCTACAACTTTCATGTTGAAAAGTTTTTTGGATCGGAGTGGAAGTATTTTTAAAAAATCTTACAAAATCATGTGCCTGATTTTTCTTCCACTAATGCTTCCAAGAAGGGTCCCATTTGGTTGAATTGTCATAAGGCTCCAAAGTCATGACATTATGAGCCTCACATGCCCTTTGGATGGCTCCAAATCCATTTCATATCTTTCCTTTTCACATTATACATTTTCCCTTCACCTTCCTCCATTGATTTTTACTCTTCACCCCCTCTTAGTAAACCGGTCTATAAAATATTTTCATTCAGTGATTTCTTGGATTTCCCAAGAGGTTGTTCCCACCCTCTTCTTTATTTCAAAGCTCCAAATGTACAAAAAATCAACAAAATGTTAGACAAATATTTTTTTGTGATTTTCTTGGATCATATAGCCCCCCCAACCTGGCTAGAGGTATTTATGCCTCTAGACACTCTTTGGTATCTTGAGCTAACCCCACCCTGATGTGATAGGGTTTTAAGCGCCATCCATTTACCCTGGTCTTGTGAACTTTTCCCTCAATGTCTTGAAGTTTGTAGGAGCCATTGTTGAATTTTTTTGTGACCCAAAACGGTCCCTCCCACCGGTAGAGAAACTTGCCATCCTTTCTTTTATCAAAGCGATTGTCATATCGAAGCACTAAAGATCCCTCCTTGATGTTTTTATCTGTTAGCTTCTTGTTGAAATTTTCTCTACGCTTCTCAGCTTCCTGGGAGTAGTGGTTGATGGCTTCTTCACGATCCAATTGTAGCCTCTCTAGGTCCAGTAATCTTTGATGTAACTTCTCCTTTTGAGAGCCTACTGTGCCACCTAATACTCGAAGGCTAGCTAATTTTACCTCAATAGGCAAAAGAGCCTCATGTCCATAAACTAGATGAAAAGGTATGAACCCTAACATGGTTTTGAAGGAGGTTCTGTAAGACCATAGAGCTCCACTAAGGTGCTTGTCCCAATCCCGGGGCCTTGAATGTACCTGTTTGCTGATGATTTTACAAATCATTCCATTTACCTTTTCGACCAATCCATTGCATTGAGGGTAGTAAGGGGTAGAGTGTCGTCATTGAATATTTAGCTTTTGCATGAGTTCACCCACCACATTAGCTCTAAACCCTGGTCCTCTATCTGACAGTATTTCAAGAGGGGTACCAAACCTACAACAAATGTGGTCAAAGATGAATTTACTCACTTCCTTAGCAGTGATTCTTCTAGTTGGCATAGCCTCGGCCCATCTAGTCATGTAATCTACCCCCATGATAATATACTCTTTTCCTGATGGAGTGCATGGTAGAGGCCCTATGGCATCAATTCCCCACTTCTCAAAGGGTCCATAGACCTTGATTGGGGTTTGGGGTTCTGCTATGAGCCGTCGTGGTCCTGATTTCTGACATTCTTCACATGTTTGACACCAATATTTGACATCTCGGTGTAGACTGGGCCAAGTAAAGCCGGCTTGTAGAACCTTTCTACTTGTGATGTCGTGTGCAAAGTGGCCTCCACACACATCATCATGGCAAGCTTTTAAGATTTCTTCAATTTCCCATTTTGACGGCACTTTCCTAAGCACACCATCCTTACCAAGACAATACAAACTGTCATTTACTATGCGATATCTTGTAGCCTTTCGAGCTAGCCACTGTCTTTCTCCCTTAGTCAGGTGTTTGGGAGCTTCTCCTTGTTCTAAGAGATGTAGAATATCTTCTAAGTCTTCCTTGCCTTGTCGAAGTGGGGGTTTGATAGCCACTGCTCCCACCATTGACTCATTCAGCTTTGATGATGCTAGATGGTCGGCATCTTTGTTCTGGTCTCTTGGCACATGATGTACTTGTGCCTCCCTAAATCTTCTCATAAGAGATTTGGCCTCTCTCATTTTACTAGAGAGGTTTGTATTTTTGCATGCCCATGTACGTTGCATCTGCCTTACCAATAGCATGGAGTCTCCAAAAGCATTCAATCTCTCGATTGAATTACTAAGACACCAACAAAGACCATGAATTAAAGCTTGATATTCTGCCTCATTGTTAGAGTGGACACCTTCCAAGATGATTCCTTCACTATAGATTTTCTCTCCTAAAGGAGAGAAAACAACGATGCCTGCGGCTGCCTTATCCTTAGTTCTCTTGTATGCACCATCAAAGTAGAGGCTATAAGCATCTACAAGAGTTTTTATGGATGGGGGTGGTGGAAGGTTCTTTCTTTTCACCATGAGATTTTTCTCATAGCACCTATTTGTCAAAATATCAGCCAAGCATGCCCGAGTTGTTTTTTCAACCTGCACTATATAGTCAAACTCTTGAAGTCGGACCACCCACTTTGCTATTTTGTCAGAGATTTCCATATGTTGTAGTGCATAGGGAAACATATCCTCCACAGTGATGATCACAAACCTCTTTGGAAGTAAATATGGCCGAAATTTGGTTACTGCAAACATGAGGGCCAACACTAGTTGTTCCATGGAGGTGTAAGCCTTCTCTGAGGCTTTCATGAGGCGGCTGGCAAAATACACAGGCCTCATGAAGGATGTTTTTGGATCTTTTTGTAGGAGAGCAGCACCAATGGCCTCTTCTCCCACACTAGGGTTTACAAAGAATGTTTCTTCCCAACAAGGCTGGAGGATTATAGGAAGTGACCCCAACATTTTCTTTATCTCCTTAAAATGTCCTTCACTTTGTTCACTCCATACAAGTGTTTCTTGGGGTGTCAGTTGCTGCAGGGGGTATATGGCCTGAGAGAGTAAGTGTATAAATCTACCCAAATATCTTAGCTTTTGTAAGAAGGAGACCAATTGTTTGATGGAGGTTGGGGAAGGTAGAGCTAGCAATGTTTCTACCTTATTTGAATCTACCTCAATTCCTTCAATTGACACTACATGCCCTAGTAGTGTAACCTTGCTTTCCCCAATGTGACATTTATCCTTATTTAGTTGTCCACCCAACCTAGCTAAGCGAGTAAATCCTTTATCAACCTTGCGTAGATGTATGTTCCTTGAGCTGTAAATACAAAAGTCATCTATGAAAACCCTTATGGACTTACCAAAGTAAGGTTGGAAAAGCCTTGCATCTTCTTGGGAGACATCATAGACATGATTATGGACTCCGCGGATTCCTTCTAGCCTTTACTCTCACTCTCCAAGACTGCCTGTAGGTCGATACCTTCTCCCTTGCGTAGGAATTGGAGCTTTAGGAACCCGGTTTTAAAACTGGGGGAGGCACATAGAAACAAGGCTTATGGGCCTTATCCTTTAGAAGCTTCTAAGAAGCTTCTAAAGAGCTTCTGTCTCCCAAAACCATGTGGGGGGGGAGGGGGGAAAGTAATGATTGGGGGGAGGGAAATTAACGACGATAGGAAGTTTATGACGACAAGGTGGAGGTATGGCGGCGGCCTGACGGACTGGGCATGGCAGGGTGGCGTTTTTCCAGGCAGCACATCGACATCGTTTCCTTCACTTGTCTGCTCAATACGGCAGCCTCTCTCCTTTTGTGCCTTCCCCCAATGCCTAAGGGGTGTTTTTATAGTGCAAGAGGGGGGGGGGGGGGGGTGGTAGCCACCACGTGGCCTATGCATGGCCCTCCCCCCTCATGCTCCCCACACCACACCTACTTCTTTTCCCACTCCCTCTCCTCTAGCCATGCATCGGCTGGGGGAAGGGATAATTATTTAAAAAATTTGACTTAACCATACCCATTATTCAATTTCTCCTTTTTCCAATAAGGGTGTTCTCACGCGGCTTCGGCGGCTTTAAACCCCGGCCTCAATTGCACAATGTGGAGGCCTCATTTTTGTGCGTGCGGGGTATGGATTAAGCTGCCAATAATTACAATGTGGGAGAAAACCTTGCACACGTTTTATGCAACATGCGGAGAGTCAAGTTCAATAATATTTTTGAGCGGAAATATTACATGGACAGAGGAGAAGGAACTGAAGGTGGAGGCTGCATTGGCAAAGGAGCAGAATAAGGCACTAGAATACCGCCAAGAGGAGGTGCAAAAGTGATAATGCACTGTAAGAAGGTACCATAGGAGACATTACTGAGTTGACCCTTTTGTACTCACTGAAAATGTTGATCCATTTTGGGTAGTAGAAAGCCTGTCCAATTGAACTTAGCACCCTCTAGAATCTTCACAAAATCTGTGAACAGTTCCTTGGATAGATACTTAGATATAGATTTGCCCAATCGGTCCTGGAGGAACTGACATAGCTGCTTCCATACAAGAGAAGAGATATGGGCAACAGACACCCCTGAACTGTTAATAAGTTGGTTGAAAAGAAAGGGTATAGAAGTTTTCTTCTTCAAGAGCATGACAATCTCTTCAGTAGTAAGTAATTGGTTACCGCTGGGCACAAATGAAGTAGAAATGGGCAAGCACAGTGCTTCATTGATATTAGCTGTAGATAAATAGAAGGTGCGGTTATAAACCAAACCAGACTGGTTTTTATAAGAAGCCAAGAAGGCGTAACAAAGCTTATTATCCACAAGCGGCAATGTGAGGGCAACAAATGGTCGGAGGTTTGCCCGTAAGATGCAATTTGCCTCTAAAAGGAGAGAATAATCATGGACTGCGAGGGGAACATGCTGTACCACGATCAGAGGGGTAGAAGAATGTGCCATTTAGACTATATCAAAAACTCACACACACACAAAACCATGAATAAAAAGAGAACCTGCAAAACCCACAAAACAAAACCACCACTCAGACCATTGATAGAAGAACGATTTATGACAAGACTAACTAGACGGAATGATCCCAAGCAAACCACATCCTATAGAAAATTTGATATAACCTATGCATAAATGCGACCGAAAGCTTCGTGATATGCAAACAATCAAGCACCCTGATCCTTGTAGATAAGCACACAACAGAAAACAAAAGTGCCACGCATACCGTAACCCAGACACAAACTCAAAAAGTCACGAGTAAACCAAAAAAACTCTGTCCGAAAATATAAAGAACATCGATCAGAGACTAATAATTCCAAATCCCACATAACGTTCAACGTCCTACAATGCGGTGAAGTGGGTGGGTGAAACTAACAACTCATTTTTTTAGATGATCAATTAAGCACAGTTCATTGTTAATTGAATTTGTTAATGCATGGTGAGTTGAAAACGTAGCCTAGCCTCTGTCAGACGAGACACAACTTAACTTGACTGGGTCTCTACTGATGCAGTTCATTTTTACAATTATATGATGTGTGGCACTTGAGTGTATGCATGTGTGACTTTGGGGGATTCATTTTAATTACAATTTAAATGTGTCTGTAACGCATGTGTGTGCATTGGTGAATGGTTTTTAATTTACAAAAATTAAGTGAATTAGAGTGCAAAGATGCACATGCAACAATGAGTTTCCTTTTACAATTAATGTTCGGTTTATTTTATTTACAATTTTATGATGTGCATTCTGTTAAGTTGGTGTGTGCAAAGGTCAGTTGATGTTTATTACAATTAAATGTGTGCTATGGTGTAACATGAGGGACGAAAAAAGAGAAAAAACCTGGTGATGTGTGGGTATGTTTGCAAAGTCTGATACCACGTCCTCAAAGATGGAATGCACAATCCACGAAAATCCACAAAAAACTAATAGAAGGTTTAACTAACAATAGTCGTCCTACCGTACAGAAAAAATGGAAACCAACTAACACCTTGACCAAACCAAAAAAGATATGTCTGACCAAAATAAATGAAAAGATGAATGTTTTGGATTTTGTTTTGTATGTTTTGATTTGTTTGATTTTGTTGCTTTTATTTTGTTTTGTTCTTTTTCTCATACCATGACGGTATAGTATGGAGATGTTTTGTTTTTGTTTTTTTCAACATTAAATGGAAAGAATTTGTGAAAATATGATGGGATGGTTGTGTGTTTTTGTTTGATTTGCTTGATTTTTTGTTTTGTTTTTTCATTCATTCATTCTTTCTTTCTGTCAAAAAACTAAGAAGAAAATTGTTCCCACCACGAAGGTTGAAAACCTTTTTGTTTCAGATTTTGAAAAAATTGTCGATCATGTTTTTGAATTTTCAAAGGATCTTAAATGATAAGTATATTTTTATAAGATTTTTCATGAAAGAATTATGTCCCCAAAAAATATGTTGACATTTTCCATTCCAAAAAGTTATCCAAAGTGTGAAAGAATATAAATGTGATTTTTTGGATTTTTTTGAAATTTTTGTCTGATTTTTATTTATTTATTAGATATTTTTATGAATTTTCATTATTTTAAAAAATTATTCAATTGAATTTTTCATGAAGAAAATTTTTCAAAATGTGGGAAAAGGTTTCAGTAATTTTTTGTAAAATTTTAATGATGTTTTTGAAATTTTAAATGTTTTTTATGGATTTTATGATTTGAAAGGGATTTTCGAGATTAAAAAATGAATACTTGAGCATGCATGTGTGAACATTAGTGACCTTGCATGCCCATGAATGAGTCCTCGCGCGTGAACACCCGCAAATACCACGAACATACCTACCACGTACGGAAAACCCGTACGAAGCCACACGAACATACGTGCACGGTTGGCAAGTAGAGGTGGGTGGCTACGAGGGTGAATAGGGGAAAGGTGGAAGGGGGGCTTAGGAGGAGGTGTCGAGAGGAGAGTGGGAAGGGGGGGAATGGGGGGCTTAGTAGGGGGTGGGAGGGGGAGGAGGTGGCGGTGATGGAGTAGGTGGCGGCGGAGCGGACGATGGCGACGAAGGCGGAGAGGGTGATGGCGGATTCGACGGCGGCGGCGGCCGCTACAGGGTGGAAGAGGAAGAGGACGGAGGAGGAAGGAGGAGGAAGAAAAAGAAGAAGAAGAAGAAGGGGAAGAGGAAAAAGAAGGGGAGGAAGGAGGAGGAGGAAAAAGAAGAAGCAGGAGGAAGAGAAAGAAGAAGAAGAAGAAGAAGAAGAAGAAGAAAGAAAAAGGAAGAAGGAGAGGAGGAGGAGGAAGAAGAAGTGGAAGGAAGATAAAGAAGAAGAAGAAGAAGAAGAAGGAAGAAGAAGGAAGGAGAGGAGGAAAAACGCAGAGGGAGGAGGAGAGAGAAGAAGGAGAAGAGGGAGGGGAGGGAGGAACCATCAGGAAAGGGGGGTTAATTTTTAAACAAAAAATAAAAAATTTTGTAAAAAATATAAATTTAAAAAAAGAAAAAAAAAGAAAACAAGGGAGCCCCCCCCGGTCTCACGCTGATGCCAGGAGGCATATTCCACGGTGGATTCCGTGCCACGGTGGATTCCGTGAGGTTTTACGGTGGATTCCGTAAACTTAGATGACCGGGGCTCATACGCAAAGAGGATTCTTTGTGCGAGAAGTTGATGGGGACGCCTGTCCTTTTCGGGCGTTTCATTAATTTAGTGTGTACATGGGTGATTCCATAGCGGGTGATTCCGCAAAATGCATATTAAATTAATAAACGTTTATGAGTTTAGAGTGCGCACTCGTAATAAATTAAGGTTAGGATTTATTTCTAACCAGTTGATTTATTTATGTAGCTGAAGACTGCTAGGTATTCACTTTTGTCGGTTTAATTGTATTATTTTACTAACGATTGTGAATGCTTCAGTTGATGTGTAGAGATAGCAGTAGTGGCGGAGGAAAGCATTGGAGTCTAGCGGGTATTCGATATTTGGACTATATTTTGATAGGTGCCACGCCTATATTTTGTTATGTCTATTGAGACATCGATTATTTATTATTATTTTGTATGCGCTTATGCGCCCGGATATGTTATTTCTATTTGGACATTGAGATTGGGCGTGCCAGACACTATGGGCACCGTCCATTAGCTTTATTTTCCTATTTTTGTAGAAAGCAAACTCAAAAGCTAAAAAGCTTGTCATATTTTTGTAATTGGGCTATTATTGAGCATGAAGATTAGAAATATACATAAATACATGCTTTGTGAAGCGCTCACACAAGGCATGGGGGAGATTGAACCCAATTTGTCTCTTGCCTCTTGTCGTGCATGCTTTTACATGGTTTTTTGTGCAAAAAGGTAGAGTACTTTGTTCTTGGGGACCTTCGAGGATTCACCACGTGAGCTATCTGCGATCGATCTGCACACCAGTGGTATCAGAGCGGAGCAGAGATCAAGAGCTTCCAATCGCTACCAATCTCGGGCGAAGGCGGAGCTCCAGGAACAAACGGGCTCTACAGTCAATCTCGTCGCGAACCGTCGATACAGGCAGACTTCTGGCAATCAAGAACCCCTGTTTCCACTGTCAGATCGCGAAGGACCAAGCTCTGTAGGCGGAGGACCACTCCCTCATCTCCATAAACAAGTCGTGGATAAAACAGTAAGAAGCCCATATCTTTTTCTTCAAAAATCTTAGTCTACAAGCTTAAAGGCTTAAGGAAGTAAAGAAGCTCCACAAAATTCATCAACGAAGTAACTGAGTGGGTCCGAAATTTCCGCGACGGCATCAAATTCATATTCTTGTCCTCCACGATTTGCGCCGTTTTCGGACGGCTCTTCCTCCTCACAAAGCCTAAGTTATTAAGCTTATTAAGTTTAAGCTTAATTACTTAAGCTAAGTCACACAACTCTCACCAAGTCACACTGGGCAGACAAGTTCAGTAACTCCAGGTCTCGCACTTCTGAAGTCAAGTTCCGCAAGTCGACGGTAATCAAGTTCTGCAAGTTCTGCAAGTCGGCCTAAGTTCAGCAAGTCAACAACTCTGCAAGTCTGCTAAGTCTGCAACTCTGCAAGTCAGACTAAATCAGAACTGACTAGTGCTTAAAACTCATAGAAGACTTGTTCGTATGCAAAAACTCTGAACTGGAAAGTTGTTCGCAGCAAGCTGTTCTACCTATCTACAAGTTCGTTGAAGTACTTTCAGCAAACGGAGACAGAAATATTGCAGAATTTCTGAAAATTGAAGAAGAAATACCCAAGAATACATAGCCTTGTAACCCCAAATTTGAGCTACGCTCATCTCGCTAACTGATTTTGAGTGAGAAAGGTTTGTTGAGTTTTACAGGATGACTACCCCACATATGGATGATCCTATGGCTGAAGACGACCTACCCGAGCCTACCATGGAACAAAAGCTGGATCTAATCATGCTACAATTGGAAGAAGAGCGAAGAGCTAGGCAAGCCTTGCAAGCGCAATTGACAAAGCTACAAAGAGCATCCACCGATAAAGAAGAACCTCAAGCTGAAGATTTGATTCGCCGTACCATCGATGCCACTCTTGAAGCACAGACCATTCGCAAGGAATCCAAGATAAGTAAATGAAGTTTCAAGTTTCGCACTTTCAATGGCATAAGAGAAGGAAAGACTGTTTTATCATTCATTAGCCAGTTTGATGACTATTTCCATGAGGAAACTTATCCCGAAAAAGATAAAATCAAGTGTGTTACTAATCATCTGATAGACAGAGCATCACTTTGGTGGACTGTAGTCCGCAAGAGCATAGAATGTCCTGCTACATGGGAAGATTTCAAGAAGAAGTTCATGCAAAATTTCCTTCCACCGCAATTTCATGAGAAGGCTATCAAGCAATGGGATTTACTTCAACAGCGCGATCGTGAGCCTATTCCACAGTATACAGAGCGTTTTTGGAATGCACTCCTACAGCTACGCATGCTTGAAGACGTACCAGAGACGACACATAAGCGGAAGTATATGTCTGGACTTCTTGGACATTACTACGCTGAAGTGAACATGTTCAAGCCTGCTACCCTTGAAGACGCCATCTCCTTAGCTCACGACACTGAAGATAAGTTACGCGGAAGAGATTGACGACCACAGCAATTCCAAGCAAACGGTAATTATGGATCTAAACAATTCAATTCCAATTTCAGAAGGTTTAATCCAGGTCGTTTCTCATCACCATCTTTCCGCAAGAATTGGCCTAAACCACCTGCATTACCATCCACTGTCAATCCAAATCCAAAGCCTATTCCACAAGCAAATCCAAATATACCCAGACTCCCAGCCATTGCAAATAATGTGACCAAAGCCAAGCCAATCGTATGCTACAAGTGTCACCAGCCAGGGCATCTCGCAGCAAATTGTCATTCAAAGAAGCCACCAGCACATATCAACTACCTTGGAGCCATGGATGAAGACGAGCATGAGGATATGCCGGATTTCACTGAAGAAGAAGATGATCCTACTACTACTTCCGACACTTTACCAGGTATGCCTACTCCACATTCATTGTTAACTATGAAATGTATGGTGCATGGAAAAGAAAGAACTATATTGCATGATGACGGTAGTACCCATGACTTTATTTCAGCAAAATTGGTAAAGGAATTGAAATTGCATACTGTACCTACGCATTATCGCATAAAAGCTGCATTTTTAGGCACTAGGTACAATGGCACACAAGAAGTTCAAGATTTAGAAATTCAAATTGGTCCATATATTGAAAGAAGAAATTTCTTAGTTGTCCCATTACAGTCAAGCGACATTATCCTAGGAATGCCATGGAGACACCAACATAATCCCAATATAGATTATTCCACACACACAATGAATATTAATTTTCAAGGAAAATCTATTACACTATTTGGTATGCATGCATCTCATATTTTTCCACTGCTTTCGCATACTCAAGCAAAACGTGCACTACGCAAGAATACTAAATCATATCTCATTTGGGTGAATGAATTGCATGCAAAGGAAAAACATATGCACCCTAGGCATAAGGAATTTCTTGCATATTTTAAGGACTGTTTTGCAGAAGACCTACCACCAGCTTTACCACCTTTACGTCCAGAAGACCATAAGATTGATCTAATACCTGGTACACAACCACCTTGCAAAGCACCATATA
Organism: Lygodium microphyllum; assembly: GCF_053477565.2. Lineage (NCBI taxonomy): Eukaryota > Viridiplantae > Streptophyta > Polypodiopsida > Schizaeales > Lygodiaceae > Lygodium > Lygodium microphyllum. The sequence goes on from NC_141160.1 coordinate 69,716,248, forward strand.
GGCACAATCAAATAGAGCAAAAAGAAATCCAGAGTCAAGTTGAAGAATTACTAAATAGAGGCCTAATTCGACCTAGCAGTTCCCCATTCGGTGCACCTGTGCTCTTAGTCAAGAAAAAGAATAATACTTATCGTATGTGTATTGACTACCGAGCTTTAAATAAGATCACTGTAAAGAATAGGTATCCTATACCTAGAGTTGATGACCTTATGGACAAACTGCAAGGATCTTCTATATTTAGTAAAATTGACCTTAAGTCTGGATATCATCAGGTGAGGTTAGATAGATCCGACATATTTAAGACTGCATTCAGGACACAGTTTGGCCATTATGAATTCTTAGTCATGCCATTCGGATTAACTAATGCACCTGCTACTTTCAGTAGAATGATGAATCGTATTTTTCTGAAATATTAATATTGTGTGATTGTTTTCTTTGATGATATTTTAGTGTTCAGTCAAAGTGAAAAAGAGCATTATGAGCATTTATCATTAGTTTTTCAATTACTGAAGGAAAATCAATTGTTTGCAAATCCTGACAAGAGTGAATTCTTTAAGACAGAAATAGAATATCTAGGTCATATTGTATCAAAAGAATGAATAAAAGTTGATCCTAAGAAAATTGATGCAATATTGCATTGGCCTGTTCCTAAAAATGTACATGAATTACGCTCATTCCTTGGTCTTGCTAGTTTCTATAGGAAGTTTGTACGTAATTTCTCATTACTTGCTTTACCATTGACCAAACTTCTTAAGAAAGGAATTGTTTATCGATGGACTGAAAATCAGCAGAAATCCTTTGATTTACTCAAACGTGCATTAACCAATGCCCCTGTTCTACAATTGCCTGACTTTAATAGACCATTCTTTCTAGTTGTAACCGATGCTAGCGGATCAGGAATAGGAGCCTTATTAATGCAAGACAACCATCCAATAGCATATTCTAGTTCTAAGCTGAAACCCTCTGAGCTCAAATATTCCACTTATGACAAGGAACTCTTAGCAGTTGTACAAGCATTAAAACAATGGAAGCATTATTTAATGGGTTCAGAATTCATGATAAAGACTGACCAGCAAAGCATTAGACATCTACTTAGCCAACCCCAAATTTCTGATCGTCATATCAAATGGGCTTCCTTCATTCAAAGTTTCCATCCTATCATTCAATACCAACCTGGGAAAGAAAATGTAGTTGCTGATGCATTGAGTAGAAGACCTGCAATTCATAATATTTCCATCATATCTTTTGATTCTTTGATTGCTATGAAAGACACATATCACCAGGATATTACTTTTCATTCTGATTGGCAAAAATTAGTTCAAAATAATTTCATTCCTGTTGATTCATTGTCATATAATGATGGATTTATATTCTTTGAAAAGAGACTGTGTGTTACTATTCCATTCCGATCTTTTGTTTTGAATGAAATTCATTCTCCCCCATATCAAGGTCATAGAGGTATCATTTCTACATTACGCATGTTAACTGAAGATTTTTATTGGCCGCATATGGATGCAGATGTATCTAATTTCGTTTCTGAATGTTTGATTTGTCAAAGCATAAAGAGACATCATGGTAAACAGTATGGACTATTAATGCCTTTGTCTATTCCATCTAAACCTTGGGAACATATTTCTATGGATTTCATTACTGGTTTACCAAATACTAAATCTAACCATGACATGATTTGGACAATTGTAGATAGATTTAGTAAGCAAGCATATTTCATTGCATGTAAGAAAACTTTAACAGCATCACAAGCAGCACAGTTATTTTTGAAAACTATTTTTACTAACCATGGATTGCCAAAAGTGATTATTTCAGATCGAGATTTTAGATTTTGTAATAATTTTTGGATTACACTGTTTGCAAATCTAGGCACAAAGATTGATTTCTCATCTGCATTTCATCCAGAAACAAATGGACAAACATAAGCCACAAATAGCACCATTCTAGATCTTTTACGTGCATACACTATCTCTAAACCTCATACATGGGATACTCATTTACATTTATTACAGTTTGCATATAACAATACACCGCACACATCTACAAAGAAAGCACCTTTTGAAGTTATTTATGGATATAGATTATCTACCCCTGTTGCATCTTTGTCTAATAGAATACAGAGCACTGATGATATTGCTGTTATGCATAATAGTATTTTTGATGAGGTAAAGGATATGATTGCTAAAGCCCAACAATCATATACCAAACAAGCCAACAAGAAAAGACAAGTCATGAATTTCAAAGTTGATGATTATGTTTGGCTTAGAATAGAAAAGCGTAGACTGCAAAGTGTAGATAGACATCCAGTTGTCAAATTAGCTCCTAGATTCTATGGACCATTTAGAATCATTCATAAGATTAATGACAATGCATTCAAGTTAGAATTGCCATCTCATTGGAAAATTCATAATACATTTCATATTAGTTTATTGAGACCATTTAGAGGCCAATTACCTATCCACCCTGTTTATGAAAACCCACCTTTACTAGAAGAAGAGACTGAAATACTTGAACCAGACATTGACTACATGACCACTAGAACTGGCCGAAGGTATTCTAGATATCTAGTGAAATTCAAGAACCATCCTGTAGAGGAAGCACAATGGATGCACGCTAGAGACTTAAATGCTTTCCCCACTCTGTTAGCTCCACATTGAGCTAATAGCAATTGAGGTCAATTGCTATCCCACCCCGGGGGTATGATGCCAGGAGGCATATTCCACGGTGGATTCCGTGCCACGGTGGATTCCGTGAGGTTTTACGGTGGATTCCGTAAACTTAGATGACCGGGGCTCATACGCAAAGAGGATTCTTTGTGCGAGAAGTTGATGGGGACGCCTGTCCTTTTCGGGCATTTCATTAATTTAGTGTGTACATGGGTGATTCCATAGCGGGTGATTCCGCAAAATGCATATTAAATTAATAAACGTTTATGAGTTTAGAGTGCGCACTCGTAATAAATTAAGGTTAGGATTTATTTCTAACCAGTTGATTTATTTATGTAGCTGAAGACTGCTAGGTATTCACTTTTGTCGGTTTAATTGTATTATTTTACTAACGATTGTGAATGCTTCAGTTGATGTGTAGAGATAGCAGTAGTGGCGGAGGAAAGCATTGGAGTCTAGCGGGTATTCGATATTTGGACTATATTTTGATAGGCGCCACGCCTATATTTTGTTATGTCTATTGAGACATCGATTATTTATTATTATTTTGTATGCGCTTATGCGCCCGGATATGTTATTTCTATTTGGACATTGAGATTGGGCGTGCCAGACACTATGGGCACCGTCCATTAGCTTTATTTTCCTATTTTTGTAGAAAGCAAACTCAAAAGCTAAAAAGCTTGTCATATTTTTGTAATTGGGCTATTATTGAGCATGAAGATTAGAAATATACATAAATACATGCTTTGTGAAGCGCTCACACAAGGCATGGGGGAGATTGAACCCAATTTGTCTCTTGCCTCTTGTCGTGCATGCTTTTACATGGTTTTTTGTGCAAAAAGGTAGAGTACTTTGTTCTTGGGGACCTTCCGGGATTCACCACGTGAGCTATCTGCGACCGATCTGCGCACCACACGCATAGGCGCGGGGCCAAGATAAAAAAATTTGCGTCGATAGAATCAAACAGGGCCAGGACGATGGCACGAGAGTCACGGACGCGATGGGGGCATGTTGAGGCGTGGAAAAGCAAAAAAAATGCATGTTCACATGAGAGGCGAGGCGCGTGGGAACACGACGAGACAAAGAAAAATTAATAACACGCAAACAAAGAAAAATTAATAACACGCAAATCGTGCATCAGAACGAAATGCCGTAAAAAGGAAAAATGGGCCGGGTGATGAGGGAAAGATGACGGAAAAGTGCAATAGGGTATGGTGTCCAAGGAGAAATCAGGGCGGTCACAGGGAAAAAATGCAAAAAATGGCTCTGAAAATACATACGGGGATTAATATAAAAAAATCCACTTGCCAAAATGTAGGGCAGAAAGAAGGAAAAATGTGCAAAATAATGTGCCCGACAAATTGGTCACATCAAAACATGGCTCTAACTGAGATACGATACGTTCACATGGGAAAAACCCAAAAACCTAACTTAAAAATGGATTCAAAAATTAATACGAAAGGAATCGAGTACCAGAATGAATGACACTAAAAATAAAAAATGTTCGAGGGAAGGGGAGTCACAGGTCTGGTACATCAAAACTTATTTTTGGGGGAATGAGGAGAGGTTCACATGCAAAAAACACAAAAAAGACACCGAAAAACACATTAAAAATGGAATAACTAAAAATCCAGCGGGAAAAATAGGGTGGAGAAAAAAGAAAAATTGTGGAGAAAGGGTGAGAGACATGGCTGGAAAATTGAATGGGAATTCCAGTGAAAATAGGGCATGTTCACATGGAAAAATGTAACAAAATACACACGAAAAGGTCCCGAGAATCCATAACAAGTAATAACCGATGAATCGGGCATCTGAATGACAAGGTGTAAAAAGAAAAAATGTCACATGGAAGGTGTAGGGCGAGGTTGTCATGTTAGATTGTGGTTCAGAAGCAAAAAGAATGTATTCACATGGAAACACAGCCAATGACGGAAAATGGTTCAAAAATTAATAACGCAAGAACCGGCTGGTGGAACAGGGATTGGTAAAAAGGAAAAATGGTCAGTTTAAAGGGATGAACAGGGCGGGAAGGTTGGATTTGGGTTCTGGTGAACGTTGGATACGTTCACATGAAAAAACATCAAAACAAGGGATAAAGGAAAATAGAGAAGGAACAATCCCAAGGGTGGGTTGAAAGTGGACAGATAGGTGGTGAAGGGATCCCATCACGGTAAAAGCAGGTCATGGCATAGATGCATGATCAAATTGAGGCATATGCAAGGGGTTATGCATCATAGATGCGCAGGGATGCGCCCCCACACTTAAAACCTTAACGAACAGGGTTGGATGCATCAACACAGCCTAGAACTCGTCAAATGGCTGTGGACTCTGATGTCCCCACACTTAACAAATAACATGCACTTACAATCATAAGAATAGGGCTAGAAAAACTTGGCCCGTTTTGCGTATGGTCAAACGAACCGTCACTGCTACAGAAGGGTTGGAGTCGCTTGCAAGAGGTACCATGGCTTACTCCAACATTCAGCCAGCATGGTAGGGACCATGCAGCAGCACCTAGGGCTGATAAAGCCCGTCGAGGTAGTTGTCGTTGACAAAGGATAGTCACTTAACTCATGGGCACTCAGATGGGATGAGAGAACAGTCACTCGCCTCATAGCGTACATCACTCGAGGTAATATTAATGGAAACCTAGATCTCACACCTAGTTTTAGGAATTGACAAGGGGAATGGTGTAGAGGGAGTATGCCAGGGTGCACAATTGATGGTGCATTAGTGCATCCAACCCTGTCTAGCATAGGTGTAAGCAAGAAGGCAAGGGAGCCTTATGATGTAGTGTACAAAAGAGGGTGATGTGTCTGGTGATGACAGCAGAGACCCATCTCGTGGGTGCATAGGGAAAGAAAAACGTATGTGACTCCAATTGTCGTAACATCCCTCAATCCTCACCTCTCAATAATTGATTGAGGAAACACTAGTCATGCTCAATCTCCCCTCTGTCTCACACTCTGTTGATAGATACAGGAGGGCAACCTGTTTCTAAAACCCATTGATGTTATCCTTATAGTCACTTATGCATAGATTGTATGCCTTGTATGCATTTGCTAGTGCAACTGTGTATCCCGCCTTGTGCCAGCATACAATGCAAGAAGGAAGTGGTGCGCAGATCGGTCGCAGTATGCTCACGTAGTGAATCCCGGAAGGTCCCCAAGAACAATGAACTCTACCTTTTTGCACAAAAAACAATGTAAAAAGCATGAACGACAAGAGCAAGAGACCAATTGGGTTCAATCTCCCCCCATGCCTTGTGTGAGCGCTTCACAAAGCATGTATTTTATGTATATTTTCATCTTCATGCTCAATAATAGCCCAATTTACAAAAATATGACAAGCTTTTAGCTTTTGAGTTTGCCTTTTACAATAATAGGAAATAAAGCTAATGGACGGTGCCCATAGAGTCTGGCACGCCCAATCTCAGTGTCCAAATAGAAATAACATATCCGTGCGCATAGGCGCATACAAAATAATAATCAATAATCGATGCCTCAATAGACATAAGAAAATATAGGCGTGGCGCCTATCAAAATATAATCCATAGGTCAAATACTCGCTAGACTCCAATGCTTTCCTCCGCCACTGCTGCTATCTCTACACATCAACTGAAGCATTCACAATCGTTAGTAAAATAATACAATTAAACTGACAAAAGTGAATACCTAGCAGTCTTCAGCTACATAAATAAATCAACTGGTTAGAAATAAATCCTAACCTTAATTTATTACGAGTGCGTACTCTAAACTCATAAACATTTATTAATTTAATATGTATTTTGCGGAATCACCCGCTATGGAATCACCCATGTACACACTAAATTAATGAAACGCCCGAAAAGGACAGGCGTCCCCATCAACTTCTCGCACAAAGAATCCACTTTGTGTATGAGCCCCAGTCATCTAAGTTTACGGAATCCACCGTAAAACCTCACGGAATCCACCGTGGCATGGAATCCACCGTGGAATATGCCTCCTGGCATCATACCCCCGGGATGGGATAGCAATTGACCTCAATTGCTATTAGCTCAATGTGGAGCTAACAGAGTGGGGAAAGCATTTAAGTCTCTAGCGTGCATCCATTGTGCTTCCTCTACAGGATGGTTCTTAAATTTAACTAGATATCTAGAATACCTTCGGCCAGTTCTAGTGGTCATATAATCAGTGTCTATGATAGCTTCTGGTTCAAGTATTTCAATCTCTTCCTCTAATAAAGGTGGGTTTTCATAAACAGGGTGGATAGGTAATTGGCCTCTAAATGGTCTCAACAAACTAATGTGAAATGTATTGTGAATTTTCCAATGAGATGGTAATTGTAACTTGAATGCATTATCATTAATTTTATGAATGATTCTAAATGGTCCATAGAATCTAGGAGCTAATTTGACAACTGGATGTCTATCTACACTTTGCAGTCTACGTTTTTCTATTCTCAGCCAAACATAATCATCAACTTTGAAATTCATGGCTTGTCTTTTCTTGTTGGCTTGTTTGGTATATGATTGATGGGCTTTAGCAATCATATCCTTAACCTCATCAAAAATACTGTTATGCATACTAGCAATATCATCAGCACTCTGAATTCTATTAGACAAAGATGCAACAGGTGTAGATAGTCTATATCCATAAATGACTTCAAACGGTGCTTTCTTTGTAGATGTGTGCGGTGTATTGTTATATGCAAACTGTAATAAATGCAAATGAGTGTCCCATGTCTGAGGTTTAGAGATAGTATACGCACGTAAAAGATCTAGAATGGTGCTGTTTGTGGCTTCTGTTTGTCCATTTGTTTCTGGATGAAATGCATATGAGAAATCAATCTTTGTGCCTAGATTAGCAAACAGGGCAATCCAAAAATTGTTACAAAATCTAGAGTCACGATCTGAAATAATCACTTTTGGCAAGCCATGGTTAGTAAAAACAGTTTTCAAAAACAATTGTGCTGCCTGTGATGCTGTTAAAGTTTTCTTACATGGAATGAAATATGCTTGCTTACTAAATCTATCTACAACTGTCCAAATCATGTCATGGTTAGATTTAGTATTTGGTAAACCAGTAATGAAATCCATAGAAATTTGTTCCCAAGGTTTAGATGGAATAGACAAAGGCATTAGTAATCCATACGGTTTACCATGATGTCTCTTAACTCTTTGACAAATCAAACATTCAGAAACGAAATTAGATACATCTGCATCCATATGCGGCCAATAAAAATCTTCAGTTAACATACGTAATGTAGATATGATACCTCTATGACCTTGATATGGGGGACAATGAATTTCATTCAAAACAAAAGATCGGAATGGAATAGTAACACACAATCTCTTTTCATAAAACATAAATCCATCATTATATGACAATGAATCAACAGGAATGAAATTATTTTGTACTAATTTATTCCAATCAGAATGAAAAGTAATATCCTGGTGATATGTATCTTTCATAGCAATCAAAGAATCAAAAGATATGACAGAAATATTATGAATTGCAGGTCTTCTACTCAATGCATCAGCAACTACATTTTCTTTTCCAGGTTGTTTTGAATGATAGGATGAAAACTTTGAATAAAGGAAGCCCATTTGATATGACGGTCAGAGATTTGGGGTTGGCTAAGTAAATGTCTAATGCTTTGCTGGTCGGTCTTTATCATGAATTCTGAACCCATTAAGTAGTGTTTCCACTGTCTTAATGCTTGTACAACTGCTAATAGTTCTTTGTCATATGTGGAATATTTCAGCTCAGAGGTTTTCAGCTTAGAACTAGAATATGCTATTGGATGATTGTCTTGCATTAGTACGGCTCCTATTCCTGATCCGCTAGCATCAGTCACAACTAGAAAGAATGGTCTATTAAAGTCAGGCAACTGTAAAACAGGGGCATTGGTTAATGCATGTTTCAGTAAGTCAAAGGATTTCTGTTGATTTTCGGTCCATTGATAAACAATTCCTTTCTTGAGAAGTTTGGTTAATGGTAAAGCAAGTAATGAAAAATTACGTACAAACTTCCTATAGAAACTAGCAAGACCAAGGAATGAGCGTAACTCATGCACGTTTTTAGGAACAGGCCAATGCAATATTGCATCAATTTTCTTAGGGTCAACTTTAATTCCTTCAGATGATACAATATGACCTAAATATTCAATTTCTGTCTTAAAGAATTCACTCTTTTCAGGATTTGCAAACAATTGATTTTCTTTCAATAACTGAAAAACTAATGACAAATGCTTATAATGCTCTTTCTCATTTTGACTAAACACCAAAATATCATCAAAGAAAACAATCACACAGTACTGATATTTCAGAAAGATACGGTTTATCATTCTACTAAAAGTGGCAGGTGCATTAGTCAATCCGAATGGCATGACTAAGAATTCGTAATGGCCAAACTGTGTTCTGAATGCAGTCTTAAATATGTCAGATTTATCTAGCCTCACCTGATGATATCCAGACTTAAGGTCAATTTTACTAAATATAGAAGATCCTTGCAGTTTGTCCATAAGGTCATCAACTCTAGGAATAGGATACCTATTCTTTACAGTGATCTTATTTAAAGCTCGGTAGTCAATACACATACGATAGGTATTATTCTTTTTCTTAACTAAAAGTACAGGTGCACCGAATGGAGAACTGCTAGGTCGAATTAAACCTCTATTTAGTAATTCTTCAACTTGACTCTGGATTTCTTTTTGCTCTATTTGATTGTGCCTATATGGTGCTTTGCAAGGTGGTTGTGTGCCAGGGATCAAATCAATCTTATGGTCTTATGGACGTGAAGGTGGTAAACCTGGTGGTAGGTCTTCTGCAAAACAGTCCTTAAAATATGCAAGAAATTCCTTATGCCTAGGGTGTATATGATTTTCCTTTGCTTGCAATTCATTCACCCAAATGAGATATGATTTACTACTCTTGCGTAATGCACGTTTTGCTTGAGTATGCGAAAGAAGTGGAAAAACATTAAATGCATGCATACCATATAATGTAATAGATTTTCCTTGAAAATTAATATTCATAATGTGTGTGGAATAATCTATATTTGGGTTATGCTGGTGTCGCCAAGGCATTCCTAAAATAATGTCACTCGACTGTAATGGAACAACTAAGAAATTTCTTCTTTCAGTGTATGAACCAATTTGAATCTCTAAATCTTGCACTTCCTGTGTACCATTATACCTAGTACCTAAAAATGCAGCTTTTATGCGATAATGTGTAGGTACAGTCTGTAATTTCAATTCCTTTACCAATTTTGCTGAAATAAAGTCATGAGTACTACCGTCATCATGCAAGATAGTCTTTTCCTTTCCATGCACCAAACATTTCATAGTCAATAATGAATGTGGAGTAGGCATACCTGGTAAAGTGTCGGAAGTAGTAGTAGTGTCTTCATCATCTTCAGTGAAATCATGCATATCCTCAGATTCATCTTCGTCCATGGCTCCAAGATAGTTGATATGTGCTGGTGGCTTCTTTGAATGACAATTTGCTGCGAGATGTCCAGGCTGGTGACATTTATAGCATACTATTGGCTTGGCTTTGGTTACATTATTTGCAATGGCTGGAAGTCTAGGTACATTTGGATTTGCTTGTGGAATAGGCTTAGGATGTGGATTGACATTGGATGGTAATGCAGGTGGTTTAGCCCAATTCTTGCGAAAAGTTGGTGAAGAGAAACGACCTGGATTAAACCTTCTAAAATTGGAATTGAATTGTTTAGATCCATAATTACCATTGGCTTGGAATTGCTGTGGTCGTCTGTCTCTACCACGTAGCTTATCTTGTCGTGAGCTAGTGAGATGGCGTCTTCAAGGGTAGCAGGCTTGAACATGTTCACTTCAGCGTAGTAATGTCCAAGAAGTCCAAACATATACTTCCGCTTATGTGTCATCTCTAGTACGTCTTCAAGCATGTGTAGCTGTAGGAGTGCATTCCAAAAACGCTCTGTATACTGAGGTATAGGCTCACGATCCCGTTGTTGAAGTAAATCCCATTGCTTGATAGCCTTCTCATGAAATTGCGGTGGAAGGAAATTCTGCATGAACTTCTTCTTGAAATCTTCCCAAGTAGCAGGACATTCTATGCTCTTGTGTACTACAGTCCACCAAAGTGATGCTCTGTCTACCAAATGATTAGTAACACACTTGATTTTATCTTTTTCTGGATAGGTTTCCTCATGGAAATAGTCATCAAACTGGCTAATGAATGATAAAACAGTCTTTCCTTCTCGTATGCCATTGAAAGTGCGAAATTTGAAACTTCGTTTACTTATCTTTGATTCCTTGCGAATGGTTTGAGCTTCAAGGGTGGCGTCGATGGTACATCGAATCAAATCTTCAGCTTGAGGTTCTTCTTTGTCGGTAGATGCTCTTTGTAATTTTGTCAATTGCGCTTGCAATGCTTGCCTAGCCCTTCGTTCTTCGTCCAATTGCATCATGATTAGATCCAGCTTTTGTTCCATGGTAGGCTCAGGTAGATCGTCTTCAGCCATAGGATCATCCATATGTGGTTCCGTCATCCTGTAAAACTCAAAAGACCTTTCTCACTCAAAATCAGGTTAGCGGGATGAGCGTAGCTCAAATTCGGGGTTACAAGGCTATGTGTTTTTGGGTATTTCTTTCTCAATTTTCAGAAAATCTGTGATATTTCCTTCTTCGTATGCTGAACATACTTCAGCGAACCTGCGTATAGGTAGAATACTTTGCCACGAACAACTTTGCAGTTCGGAGTTTCTGCGCAGGAACAACCCTTCTAGGAGTTTTGAGCACTAGTCAGTTCTGACTCCAGTTGACTAGTCTGACTTGTAGAGTTGCAGACTTAGGTGACTTGCAAAGTTGCAGACTTAGCCGACTTAGTGAACTTGCAGGACTTGATCACAGTCGACTTGCAGGACTTGATTTCGGAAGTGCAGGACCTGAAGTTTGTTGACTTGCTTGTCTTGTCCAACTTGATTAAGCTTAATGATTTAAGCTTAGTAGCTTAAGCTTATGGGGGGGGCTAATTCTTTGAAAAAGGCGCAGTACGTGAGGGGGGGGCCGTTTTTTTTTCCATGCGGAAAAATCGGACCTCCTCCGTGGTCAGTCGATGAGATTTGTGAAGCTTGCTTAAGCTTCTAATAAGCTTATTGATTAGTATTATTAAGCTTTGAAGCTTGTTGACAAGAAATTACTCTGTTTATCCACGACTTTGGTGAAGGAGATGATTGCGTGGTCCTCCGCCTGTACAGCCTGGTCCTTCGCGATCTGAGAGTAGAAACAGGGGTTCTTGATCGCCAAAAGTCTGCCTGTATCGACGGTTCGTGATGAGATTGACCGTAGAGCCCGATCGTTCCAGGAGCTCCGCCTTCGCCCGAGATGGGTAGCAATTGGAAGCTCTTGACCTCAGCTCTGCTCTGATACCACTGGTGCGTAGATCGATCGCAGTATACTCACGTAGTGAATCCCGGAAGGTCCCCAAGAACAATGAACTCTACCTTTTTGCACAAAAAACAATGTAAAAAGCATGAACGACAAGAGCAAGAGACCAATTGGGTTTAATCTCCCCCCATGCCTTGTGTGAGTACTTCACAAAGCATGTATTTTATGTATATTTCCATCTTCATGCTCAATAATAGCCCAATTTACAAAAATATGACAAGCTTTTAGCTTTTGAGTTTGCCTTTTACAATAATAGGAAATAAAGCTAATGGATGGTGCCCATAGAGTCTGGCACGCCCAATCTCAGTGTCCAAATAGAAATAACATATCCGTGCGCATAGGCGCATACAAAATAATAATCAATAATCGATGCCTCAATAGACATAACAAAATGTAGGCGTGGCGCCTATCAAAATATAATCCATAGGTCGAATACTCGCTAGACTCCAATGCTTTCCTCCGCCACTGCTGCTATCTCTACACATCAACTGAAGCATTCACAATCATTAGTAAAATAATACAATTAAACCGACAAAAGTGAATACCTAGCAGTCTTCAGCTACATAAATAAATCAACTGGTTAGAAATAAATCCTAACCTTAATTTATTACGAGTGCGCACTCTAAACTCATAAACGTTTATTAATTTAATATGTATTTTGCGGAATCACCCGCTATGGAATCACCCATGTACACACTAAATTAATGAAACGCCCGAAAAGGACAGGCGTCCCCATCAACTTCTCGCACAAAGAATCCACTTTGTGTATGAGCCCCAGTCATCTAAGTTTACGGAATCCACCGTAAAACCTCACGGAATCCACCGTGGCACGGAATCCACCGTGGAATATGCCTCCTGGCATCACATGTAGCCATTGCTGCACCCCTGTACTCAGCCTCTGTGCTGGACAAGGCAACTGTAGGTTGTTTCTTGCTGCTCCATGTGACTGCAGCACTCCCAAAAGAGAACACATATCCACTGGTAGATCGTCTATCAGAAATGCTACCAGCCCAATCAGCATCAATGTATCCATGCAACTGTATCTGAACCCCAGTCTCATAAAATAGTCCATACTGCAATGTGGACTTCACATACCTGAGTATGTGTCTAGCCGCATCCAAATGCGGTTTCCTTGGAGCTTGCATAAACTGACTTACCAATCCAACAACATAGCTCAAATCTGGCCTGGTAATAGTCATATAAATCAAGCTTCCTACTATGCGTCTGTACATAGTAAGGTCTTCCAGAAGCTCATCTGCATCTGCGCTCAGCTTCACATTCTGCTCCAAAGGAACTGAAATAGGCTTACAGCCTGTCATCCCATATTTGGATAGCATGTCCAATCCATACTGCCTCTGCAAGAGCTGTATCCCACTTGGTGATCTAATCACCTCAATGCCCAAGAAATAACGCAGCTCTCCCAAATCCTTCATTTCAAACTTCTGCTTCAATAGCATTTTCACATGAAGGATATCTTCATCACTGTCACCTGTCATAATCAAATCATCAACATAAATGACAAGTAGCATAATACCTTTCTCTGTTTTTCTCACATAAAGTGAGAAATCTGCCTTGGGAATCTGAAAGCCAATAGTGACAAGATACTGTCCTATCTTGTCAGACCATGCTCTAGGTGCTTGCTTCAAGCCATACAAGGCTTTCTTCAACCTGCAAACAAACTTAGGATGAACAGCATGCACATAACCTGGTGGCTGCTCCATATAGGCCCCTTCTTGCAAATCACCATGCAAGAAGGCATTCTTTACATCCATCTGATGTAAAGACCATCCCTTTGATGCAGCCATAGCAATGACTGCTCTTACGGTTGCCATCCTTGCAACCAGACTGAATGTTTCTTCATAGTCAATGCCATATGTTTGTGCATACCCCTTGACTACTAATCTTGCCTTGTATCTATTCACAGAACCATCTGCATTGTGCTTTACCTTATAAACCCACTTACAGCCAATTGCATTCTTACCTTTAGGCAAAGGTATCAATTCCCATGTAGCATTTGCTTCCAAGGCATCCATTTCTTCATCCATGGATTTCTCCCATTTTTCTTTTCCCATGGCTTGCTCAAAAGAAGTGGGTTCTGGTTCCTGTATCACTTTGACCATATATGCATAGTGAATGGCTGTAAATCCATCATATTTCAGCCTATCCACTGGATACCTAGCTCTCGTAGACCTGCGCAAAATAGGTTCACTCCCAGGTGCTCTCAAAACATCCCTGGACTTCCTTACTCCAGGTGTAACAATAGAAGGAATACCCAACTCATCATCAATGCTCTGTTCTGAGCCACTGGATTCACCATCCACATAAGAGTGACCTGCATTCACATCAAACATGGGCTGATCAACCTTCTCTTTTCCTTTTCGTGATACCTGCATACCACTATCTGCATTGCTTTGAGAAGATTCTCCTGATCTCAATCTGCCTGTCCATGGCGAAGAATGTGAACCACTGTTAGAGGATGCTCCAGGTCCACTAATATTTTGTGAATGCTGCTGTGAATTCTGTGCAACATTACCATTTTGTGCATCTACATCATCAATCACATTTACTGGTTTATACCAGCTACTCATCTCATCAAAAACAACATCTCTGCTCACTGTAAACTTACGAGTAGAAGGGTTATAGCATCTATACCCTTTTTGCTGCAGAAAGTAACCAATAAAGATGCACTTCTTAGCTTTTGGATCCAACTTGGATCTCAACTCATCTGACACATGTACATAGGCAATGCAACTAAAAATTTTCAAATGAGAAATATCTGGTTTCCTACTAGTATACCTCTCCTCTAGAGTCATCCCATGTATTGCTGCAGTGGGAGTCCTGTTCATTATGTAGACTGCTGTAGCAACTGCTTCAGCCCAATAAAAATCTGGCAGGTCTTTTTCATTGAGCATGGCACGAGATACCTCTCCAATATGCTTGTTTTTCCTTTTTGCAATTCCATTTTGTTGTGGGGTATGACTGCATGAATATTGCTGCTTTATGCCATGCTCCTGCAGGAACCTTGCAAACTCATTTGAGAGGTACTCTCCCCCTCCATCTGACCTTAGGCATTTTATTTGCAGACCTGTTTCTTTTTCAGCCATAGCTTTAAGAGTTTTGAAATGCCCAAAAACTTCACTTTTCTTTTTCATAAAATACACCCAAACTTTTCTGCTATAGTCATCAATAAAAGTGACAAAATAATGACAGCCTCCAAGAGATGCAGCTTTAGTAGTCTACACATCAGATTGGATTAATTCCAATGGCTTCTCACTCTCTTGAACATGTCCAGGAAATGGTTTCCTTGCCCGTTTTCCAATTTGACAGGCTTCACATACCTTATGCATTTCTGCAACCTTGAATTTAGGCAATCCTGCAACAATATTTTGGGCTTGCATTGATTTAAGTCGTTGTACATTAACATGACCAATGCGTTTATGCCAGATATCAATATCTGCAACTACACCGGTCCCATGTGCAAACATTGCTGCACTCAATTCAGGCATGTCTGCATCCAACGTAAACATTCTGCCCTTCTTCTTTCCTTTTGCTATCAAGCGACCTTTATTTTTCATATCCTCAACAAAGCATCCATGAGGATTAAATCTGACCTGCAAGCCCTGCTCAACCATTTGACCAACAGAAACCAGATTCTTGGTGATATTCGGGACATGAAATACATCGGATAGGTATTTCTTTTTCCCATCCTGCATAGACAAAGGAAATTTTCCAATCTGCACAATAGGATGTGCAGTATCATCACCAGTCTCCACAAATCTTGGTTTTTCCATTTTCCTTGCATCCTCCATCCATTCTGCATGACATCTCATGTGGTTTGATGCACATGAGTCAACATACCATACATCGTTGCTTTCTTCTGCACTTTTCACAGAATTGTTCATGTGCTGCACCATAAACAAATGCTCATTTCTGTTCATCACCTTGTCTACTAGAAGATGCATAATTCCCTTGTTGCAATTTCCCATTCATGATGTCATTCTGCTTTTTATAGCAGTCTTTAGCCATATGACCCATTTTACCACAGTAGTAGCATTCAACATTGTTGTTTGCATTTTGGCCTCTTTGCCATCCACCACGACCTCTTTGGCTCCCCCTGCCTCTAGAGTTACCACGTCCTCCTCCATAGGACTGGTTTTCTTGAGTTTGCTGCATATTCTGATTTCTACCACGGCCTCCAAATCGGCCTCCTCTACCTCTGCCTCTACCTCTTCTAGTATTTGAGTAGAAGACAGCTTCTTTTGAAGTTCCTCCTGAAGAAGATGCACCACCATTTCTCTGCTCCTCAGAAATTAGAAGAGCAATCAACTCCTCAAAATCAGGAAATCTTTCACAGACGGAAATGGATGTTCGAAACTGTGCATAATCCTTTCCTAGACCATTCAAGGTCACAGAAACTAAATCATCATCTTCCACTGGCGACCCAATGGAAGCAAGTGCATCTGCAATCTTCTTCACCTTCATGTGGTAGTCGTTGATGCTTATATTTTCTCTTTGCACATTGTGCAACTCTTGCTTGAGCTGCATTTTCCTGGCTTGCGTATTTGTGCTATACATTTTTGACAAAGTATCCCATGCCTCCTTTGGCGTACTTGCATCTTGAATATGCACAATCATAGAGTTTGAAATGCTGATAGACAGCCAGTACATAACTTTCCTGGCTCTCTCATGCCATGCTTTAAATACTTGCATTTGCTGTTGATTGGGAACATCAGGAAGAACTGGTTCTTCTTCATTTCCTACAACAAATTCCCAATATCCTTTTCCCATAAGGAAATTCGTCATTCTAAACTTCCATGCTTGGAAGTTGTTCTTGTCAAGCTTTTCAGTGACAATATGTGAAAGAGAATCAGACGCCATTACAGAACACTGCAAAAAATTCTGTCACTGCAAAGAACACAGCTTCAGTCTCACAAGGGCAAATCTGCAAAACTGGCGAAAGCGGTATTTGACCACATAGTCACTTCCTAGTGACGATTTTGCATATACAGGAACCAAGGATGATTCTGTAACTCCCAATGTCTCTGCACATGAGCATACGATGCAATATCTGTGGTAACTTTTCACCGACCTGTAGAACAGTGGTCGCACAGCATAAAACATGGCTTTTTCCTGAGTGCCTGCAGAAAACTTCCGCCTCCAAAACAGGCCCCGAAATTGCCTCAAATCAAAAAAACAGGGTCGCCCAGGGCTAAAGCCCAATCCCACAGCATATACTGCCCTCTTGCTTCACCGTGAAGGGCGTCTCAACCTGAGACAATGCACTCTTGCAATTTCCGGCTGTGCTGCCTGCAGAGATCTGCTCCCAAAACAGAAAATGAAAGCAACACTGCTCCTCTTACCAGAACACCGTGAGCTTGGCTTGCTTTCTTGAGCTCCTTACCACGAACAAGGCTCTGATACTATGTCACGATTGTGGGAGAGAAGGAAGGAGTCTCACTTGAAGCTTTCTTGCTTGCACAATGGGGGAATACACACAGAGATGGAGGCTGAAAACAGTTTTTCTCTTCTTAGTTGTGTAAGCCAAAAAGAACTCACATACA
The DNA here is from genome assembly GCF_053477565.2 of Lygodium microphyllum. Classification (NCBI taxonomy): domain Eukaryota; kingdom Viridiplantae; phylum Streptophyta; class Polypodiopsida; order Schizaeales; family Lygodiaceae; genus Lygodium; species Lygodium microphyllum. Next base: position 69,733,898 of record NC_141160.1, read on the forward strand.
TAGAAATAGAAGAACCCTATATATGGGTCTCAAACCAAACTCAACTAACTAAGGTGGCATACTAACTGAGCCACGAACTAGAGTAGATAAGGATAGCTGTCATCTAGCTATTATTCATAGGCGGTATACCAACTGCATCTGCAAACTGACAAGTCGATGACATAAATACACAACGGTCACCCTGGCGTATCACGAGTGGAGCTCAATATCTCAACAATAGTGTAGTGCACAGGAACACATAGTGCTTTGTGCATTGAGAGGCCCAACCCATGCGTGCAACAATCCATTCCACATAGCTCACCTCTCATTTGACTTGAAGGGAAAGGATTGGTCACTCACCCCACCCTCTATCTTACGCTCACTAATAAATGCAGAGGGTAGCCCATATTCACAGCCCATCCTATTAGGATGAAAGATCACATCACTCAATGGGTTGTCGATGAAGATCATTGGTTGGTTGTCGACAAGGTGCCGATGAAGAGGAGTACCCAGGGAGGTAGCCAACAAATCTGGTACTTGATTTTATCTGTAGAGCATGTCGTCTTTGGAAAAGTTAGTCTGTTGTAGGGAATCAGTCCTTGGAATGAGATGATTGATACAACGCACCAAGGGAGGTGGCTCTCGAAAGTTGCGTCTTAAAAGACTAGTGATTCAATTGTTCTAGATTGCGGGGTGTTTCCACCTTTTCCATAGCCAGCTTCCCGTCCAAGGGTGTTTACCACCTTTTCTTGGAACGAGGCCTACTATGACAGGGAATTTCTTCCTTTTCTTCCATAGCAGCTTTATTTTTATTTTATTTTTTTTCTCTCTTTTTTTCCTCCCTACTCTCGAGGGTGTTTCCACCTTTTCTCGAAGAATAGGTCGGCATGACAAGGACCTAAGTCATTTTCTCCCATGATCGATATATATGTTTTTTCTTTTTTAAAAAAAATAAAGAGAATGATAGAAATACCATGTGTTAAGACCATCCTCATCACCAATGTGAAATCAGACGAGAGGAGAATAGAATAGGAATGGGAGGTATATTTAAGGAGCTAGCAGAAGGATACCACCTCGTAAAGAAGAGCGTAATGGCTATTAGTAGCACAAGGAAAAGGACAGTGTAATCCTCAAAAGGGAAAGGCTGGGCCGCCTATGATTATTAAGATCCCCAAGGAGAGAAGTACTTCTTTAGGCGGCGATAGCCATTGATTAGAAAGGGATCAACAGAGGCATCAATTGTCTGGAATTGGATTGAGCCATTCGAATTGACGGCAAGTACCTTATAAGAACCCATCCAACGTTGTTGAAGTTTGCCAAGAAACTTCCCAAATCACGAATCATAGGCCAAGACAAGATCACCCTCCTTGAACTCCTTGTACTTGATGAAACTGTCATGATAGGCCTTGTGTCGCACTTGAGTGGTTTCCATACACTGTAGGGCCATCTTGCGGATCTCATCAAGACACTCTAAGTGCAAAAGATGGTGTTGCAGGGACTCATCATCTCCTAGGTATTCATTGATGGCCATGCATAGAGAGCGTAGCTCAAGTTCAATAGGAAATAGGGCTTCTATTCCATACACCAACTGGAAAGGAGTTTGTCATGTAGCTACCTTATGGGAGGTTTTGTATGTACAGAGAGCTCTATAAGTCGATCATCCCAATCACGGCGATGTATGGCAATCGTCCTTGTTAGGATCAAGCAGAGGATGCGATTGGTAACTTCAACTTGGCCGTTGGATCTTGGGTAATAGGGGGTGGACTTGTGATGGCGGATCTTGTACAACTCTATCAACTCTTCCATGATCTTGTTAAGGAAATGAGTACCTCTGTCACTTACCAGCTCTAGGGGACTGCCAAAACGAGTGATGATGTTTTCATACATGAACAGAGCTATGCTATTACCGTTGTTCTGATTTAGAGCTTTAGCTTCACACAACTTTGTTATGTAGTCTGTACAAACCAAGATGTATCTGTTCTGCTTCCTTCTAGTTGGCGGATCAATGGGATCCACAAAATCAATCCCCCACTTCTCGAATGGCTTTAGGGGAAGAATAGGCTCTGTAGTGGCATGGCACTTATTTTTGTGGGTTTTCCCATTTGCTGACAAGCATCACATCACTTGCAGTAATCATAGGCATCCTTGTGGAGGGTTGGCCACCAGTATCCTGCAAGTAAGGCCTTTCTAGTTGTTCTCTTGCAAAGTTTCCTCCACATGGCTCATCATGGCATGCTTCAATATATGCCGATTTCTTCTCCTGCAACACATCTTCGCAAGACTTCATCCTTGCCTTTCTTATACAGAGTGCCACCCGATAGGGTATAGGGAGACGATTCCAACAAAAGCTTCTTCTTCTCATGGTTCGAAATGCCAGGGGGATACTGTTGGGTTGCCAAGAGGTTGGCTATGTATGTTACCATGGGATAACTATTTCAACTAGAAACAAGGAAGCATTAGGAAGGTTTGGATCATGTTGCTCTTCTTCATCATGAGGGATTCACGAAAGGTGATCAGCCAGGACATGAGAGCAACTGGATTTGGTAACCACTTCAAAGTCAAAATCTTGAAACAGAAGGAGCCATCTCATCATTCTTCCCTTCACATCGGCCTTGTGAATCAGGAAGAAAAGGGCTTCATGGTCCACGTAGAATTTGAAATGTGTCACCATCAGATAATGTCGGAACTTCTCCAAAGCAAACACCATTGCTAGACACTCAAGCTCTATCACTGTGTAGTTCTGCTCTCTGTCGGTTACTTTTTGACTTGCATAATAGATTAGTTGATCTAATTTGGAGGAGACCTTTTGGCATAAGACTGCACCTAGGCCTTCAACTGATGCATCAATGTGAACATGGAACTCCGTCGTCCAATCAAGAGGCTGCATGATAGGTGCTTCAATCAAACACTACTTCAAGATATTAAATGCCTCATCACAATCAGTGATCCATGTAAACTCGACAACTTTTCTTAGGATTTTATGCAAAGGAGCTGCCTTCGTCAGAAAGTGTGCAATGGACCTCTATAATGGCCCACATGGCCAAGAAATCCCCTCAATTTCTTAAGGTGGGTCTCTTGATATCCCTAGTTCAGAGACAATATGGCCCATAAGAACTCCTGATGAGACGCCAAAGACACATTTTTCAGGGTTGAGAGAAATCCCATACTCTCGGCATATGTCAAAACATTGCTCCAGATGTCCCCAATGCTCACGGATTAGGCTATAGACACATAAGTCATCGAGACACACCTTAATGAAATCATGTAGATGGTTTTAGAAGGTAGTCATCATTACTCATTGGAAGGTAGCAGGAGCATTACGGAGCCCAAATGACATCACTCTATAAGCATAGGTTCCCCATTCTATTGTGAAGGTTATTTTGGATTAGTCCTCTTCTACAATTTGGACTTGATTGTATCCACTGAAACCATCCAGAAGGGAGTACAACTCATGGCTTGCCACTATGTCCAATAGTTGGTCTGTGAATGGGATAGGGAAATGATCCTTCTTCATCTTGGAATTCAGCTTTCGAAAGTCCACACATATTCAAAGTTTCCCATTCTTCTTGTGTATGACCACAATGGGCAAAACCCATTCACTATTTGCAACAGAGTAGATGAACTCGGCCTCTAGAAGCTTCAGCAACTCCATCTTCAGTAGGGCTAAGTAGTTCGTGTTCATTCGCCTCTGATGTTGCCTTACTGGTTTGGCATCTAATTCAAGGTCAATGTGATGTTGGCAGATTGTAGGGTCAATCCCTTTCAGGTCTTTGTACGACTAAGCAAGCACGTCTAAGTTCTCCTTAACACTACAAGATACATACCTTATATCGACGTTCAAAGCGAAGAAAATCTTCATAAAGAAATTTGCCCCTGCTCATCACAAAAAACGTCATTATTGGCGACACCATAGAACAGTCGGTATTAGTGTCGTTATCAGCATCGCTATTTGCGTTGTTATGCGACGCTGATACCGATGCAAATAGTGACGTTGATAACGATGCTTTGCAACGCATATTGCGACGCTGATAGTGACACATGCAGTAAATTTGCGACGCTGATAGTGACACATGTAGTAAATTTACGATGCTAATAGTGACGATAATAGGGAACTATGTGCTTTATTTGGGCCATACAAAATAGTCTCAGTAATGTGTATAATGCTCATGTAAATAAAGGCAAAGTGTACTTGAATCATAACACTGATATATGAAATAAATACACGATCGCGTGATGAAAGTGACTGGTATAATCATGGCAAGATACTACTACTACATAGAAAATGTCTATACAGATCACGTGACCAAAAAAGAACAGTATGCAGTCAATTAAAAGGTTTTAATTCATTGAGATTGGATCCAATATGCATCAAGTAGACATGGTATTCCATGAATGGGCTGATTAAAGCCATGTGATTGGCTAAAATTTGAAGGAAATTGTACAATTCTCTAATCTCTTAATCAATTGGATGAAGCTCAACAATTGGATGAATGAGAGAGATTAAGAATTGAAGAGGAATACCTTGTATATATTTGATGAAGGCTTCATTGATCCCCAAATGCTTCATGAAGCCTCTGGTTGCCCAATGTTACTGAAGTAATATTTAATCATTGTGTATTTAATGCTTGGAAGTAATCTTGAAGCTTCAAATGCTTAAGATTGAAGTATTAAACCCATTTTCCCCAAATGTTGACTCCATAGAAGCTCTTGAGCTTCAATCCTTGGCCATTTGTACTCAATCCTTACAATTTCTTCAAGAATCTTCACTAAAATGAATCCTCGTGCTGAAATGATGTAGAATCTTCAAGAAATTGAAGAAAAATGGAAGCTTGAGCTGAAGCTTTCATGGCTCTCCACGGACTGCACAATTATTGGAAAACTTGAGGATGAAGAATGGATTCCACTTTCAGAAGATTAGAGTAGCCAAGATTTGATATAGATTAGTTAGGGAGAAGAGAAATTAAGCAAGAATCAGCTCAAAAATTGCACCACAATTTTTAGGGCTATTTTGGCATGTCTAGATAGCATTGATCCTTCACAATGGTTATAAGCTTGAAGCTTGAGAGTTGAAGCAACTAATTCTCAACTTGGATGAAGTTTGTAGGCTTAGATTTTTGTGGTAGGAAGATATCTTGGTTGGAAAATCCAAGGAACCTATAGGGAAACTCTAGGAAAGGAAAAGAGAACCCTCTCTTTGAAAAGTTACCATGGTTTGTTTCCCTTTCAAGTCCGGTTAACTCCCATTTGTGCATGTTACCTTCAAAATTGCATGAAAATTTGATGATGACCTACTATTTTGTCCTTCCACCACCATATCTATCCCAAATATCTCCAAGTATAGCCTTCTTCCAACAATGGATGTCCTGCAAACCACTTCTAGTCACTATCCATGTCTTGTACATGTAATACTAGTCTGAATTTGATTTTTATGATGAAAAACTAGATTGCATATGAAGAAAAGAGAAGAAAAATGGATCAAAGTCCAATGTTGTGATACCACTTTTAAAGAAGTGGAATTGAGAGAGAGAAATAGGAGAGAAGACTATAGAAGAGAGAAGAAGTGCAAGAGAGAGAGAGAGAGAAAGAAAGTGACAAGGAGAGAGAAATACTAGAAATGGAGAGAGAGAGAGGAAAAAAGAGGTGAGAAGCCATAGAAGTTGTGATCAAGGTAATGAGGAAAGCGATAGTAATGTATTAATGTTTCAAAAGATGAGAAAAATTACATATCTCTCTCTTTTATACATATGTCAGTGTGACATGGTATTACTATTATTTCCACTCTAAACAACTATTGTTCCTAGCTTCTTACAGTTAGTGCCCCACAAAAAAGTCCACCACAACATTATTCTTGATTAGCTTTATGGAAGAGGAGATCTTCAAGGCCATGTATGCTTTGGTCTACAAGTTGAGTGATTTTCATTTTGGAGCCTCCATTGCCTTGATCACATTCAAGGTTGTCTTTGGGCCTAATTTGCTAGAGGTCAATATGGAGGGATGGCAATGGTAGTATCAGAGTCTCCTTCTTGATGTCTTTGCAAATATGGATAAATACTTTGTTTGTAAATTTTTTCAAAAGATTGTTTGAACTTTTATTTGTGTCTATGCCTAATTTACAAAATGAACATCGTTTAAAGGCATTAATTAACAAAGATCATTTCTATATGTCTAACTAATCTATGCTAGAATAATTAGAAAACTAAAAAAAAAAACATGAGGAAAGTAGGTATTTAGATCCCTAAGAAGTCTTTCCAATTGGCTAGCTATAAGAGGGTTCCATCATAATTCAAACATTAGCTAAGGCAACATTAGGAAGGGCTAAATGTTGACTATCATATTGTGTCATCTTAAAACCCAACCAATGTTGTTTTAGGGGGCTCGAGTTAAGACTATACCTGATGGATAGAGGGGTCGATGCACATCCCTCCCCCTTGTTTCTCACTATCTTTGAACCAAGTGCGGCAATGGTTCACTTCGGCTTGAGGAATAAAAGCAATGGAGTCACCTCAAAAACTAACACTTGACAACTGATAGGAGACTACATCATTAAAAATAGATTATTATTTTTAGGTCAATGTTTGTGGGGTTGAGGTGGAGCTTCCCCTACGAGGTAAACTTAAGTAATTCAAGGTTACGAATGTCCGGCTATTGTAACAAATTCTGGGTGCTAGTAGTCATGATTACTTCTTGATGGGCTACTAAAATATATGCTATTGATGTTCGTTTAGTTAGGCATGTTACAGACATAGTGAAAATAAAAATAATACCATAAATATAATAGAATGCAAATGAATCATAAAAATTTAGGGATGCATCTTTGATCATAAAACTTGTCATGTTTCATTCATAATACACCAAAAATATAAGAAATTTAACTTTTAGTGAAAAATGCTAGTTCGGTGGCACAATATTGGGAGATTTGTTGTGTCTAACCTATAACCACCAAGGTCATGGCAAGAAGAATTTAGAAAAGAGAGACAATAAATATTGTAGAAGATGAAGGAAAAATCCCCTCTCCTTTGATCCCTATCTTGCATCAAGGATGATTTGACCTCTTCTTTCTCTTATTGCTTCATTTTAAAGTGCCTTCCCCATCTCCTCTCCTAGTCTTTCCATAGTGAATATTTTGAGATTCCGAGCTTTCTTTATTGGCATGGTATAATCTATCTCTAACATTTTTACTTACCCTTATTTTGTTTTCTTCAAACCAATCATGTTCACAATACGATCTTTTGGCAAGGGAGGAATCATATCTAGTGGTTGGGGTATTGCTGGAGGTCTTAGAATTTGTGGTTGTATTAGGGTTTGTTAAAGGGGTGGAGCAAGAGCGGAAGGCCTTTCTCTAGGAGGTGTAACTTATTGTTGGTGGGGTCTAGGTCAGCTTTCTTTCTTAGGAAAATTAGGAGCTCTCTCTCCATTTGATAGAGTAGTAAACCATCTTGCCCAGATGCTCACAAACTTAGATTCGTACTTAGCATAATCTTTGAGAGAATGTTGGCATAATTCTAAGAGCTATCTCTACAAATCTTCAGGAGCATCAGTACCACCATATTGGAGAAATTCATTCTTTAGGGCCTCCCATGTGACTTTAGTTTCATCACCCAAGCTATGATACCAAGCCCTTGCTTCTTCTTTAAGAACCAATGGTAGGCCACGAAGATTTGTAGCCTCATTATCCCTTCCTGAGACAAGAAAATCCATTTCCAAGCTATCCATGAAATCAGCAACACTCTCCCTTGGGCTACCAAAGAAACTTGGGAATGGCATGATTACAAGATTATTGTTGTTTAAAGTAGGAAAATATGGAGAAGTTAAATAAATATTATATTCTCACAAAGTGGTCTATTGCAAGGTGAGGATCATGACATCAAACAAGTTTTGATAGTTAATGATGGAAAGGATAAATGGCTCTACCAAAGTATTAATCTTAGCTAGTCTTTGTGGCCCAAATGTGAGAGTTATACCTTGTTGAAAATGGATTTTTCTACCAAAGATAGTGTAAACTAATTGAAAATGGGAATGCAAAAATGGTATGTTTTCTCTAAATGGTTGATTCCTTTTACCACTATTTTTTATTTTTTGACAAAGAACTTAGAAAACAAATATAAACTTTCACCTCTTCAAGAGAAACTAAAGGTTTCTTGTAGAATGTCCTCAGCAGGGGAACTAGTTAATGATGGAGAGAATGAGTACTGGTGGCCTCTACACAAATGGGATCGATTTCCTCACACTAAAGATTACAAAAGGGTCACCACCTAGCCAAATTGGAAGTGGACTAAGACACTTTTACACACATGAGTAGAGAGATGATGATGTAAAAAGGAAGAGAGGAGAAGGGAATGGTACAATATGAAGAAAATAATTAAAGACACTAATATTTAGGTTTACAATTAATGCACCCCAATCCAAAATAGTGGGGGGGGGACATGCATACATAAGTAGAGGGATAATGGTGGTAGGGATGTAGGACGAGAAAGAAGAATAAGGGATGGAGAGGATGATGGTGCAGAGGGGTTTAGGGTAGTGGAATGGAAAGAAATGGGATAATGGAGGGATGGTACATGAGGGAGGATAAGAGAAAAAGTAGGAGAGGGTGAGGGTATGATAAATGAGAATTGATATTATATTCATTTCTAATCCATATGAACCCCAAAATCATAACAAAATCCCCAAAATTTATCATTTCTATGAAAACCGCATATTTGCGAGTTTTGTGTATTTTGGTATAAATCATTATATGAATTAATTTTCTAGTTTTCTTCATGATTTTTTATAGATTTTAGAATTGTCAATCAAAGGAAACAATTTCTAAACAATTCCATCAAATATCTCTCATAAAACAAATGAATATATTACTTACGCATAGAATCACGCTTTTGGAGATACGTATTTCGAGGTTGGAGGTTGCTGACGCTCATTCTTGGCTATTGACGCTCTCTCACAGCCTGATCTATGATCTCCTTTGCTCCAGCACTATCATTCCATCAGCATCTTTCATCAAACTCCGCCCCCTTCTCTCATAGAATCACACATGTGAACATGCAGCAAGAGGAGAGAGGAGGGAGGAGAGAGAAAGACTAATTCTGCATCTTCTCCACCAAGCAGCCATTTTGCGCGCAGAAGGTGGCGATAGAGAGTGCAAAAATCAGGGAATTACCGAGCATGATTTGTTGGCCTATAGGCCCCCTAAAGGCCATGCCCAATTGTTGTCCTCTTTTTTGGTAAATTTTGACATTGGCAATGTCCGGCTTTTCACATCCCTTCCATTCGGTGACCAATTCTGGATCTGAAAAATCATGCATATTCGGCTTGACATCTTGAATGGCCAAGAAGCTATCTTCCTTCAATCATCTAACCATTGCAAAATTTACTAAAAATCCACAACCACCGCAATGGCCAAAGTTTGCATTTTCGTCTTCCTCAATCTCTTAAAATTGTCGAATCCTCATGTTCCTCTTCCATCAACTTTGAATTCTCGCATAAAATTTGCATTAGTCCACTCCTTTTCAGCACTTTATGGGTGTTTAAATGCTGCTTTCGGCAACACAAACCTGCAAAGGGGATGTGCTAGCTAGGGTCTTCGAAGAAGACATACGTGTCGATGATCTACTCAAAGAGAGGAGCTCAAGATCCACAACCCGAACCTTAAAAAGAGCTCCAACTACTAGTGAAAGATCCAGCCAAAGCACCCAAGACAAGGGAAAAATGTCAATCAGAGCAAGGAGTTGCCAGACGTGAAGCTAGAGTTGGCTAAGCTACAAGAGATGATAAAAAGGCCCGCACGACCATACGTGCAATGCATGCATTGCGGAGGAAACCACCTTTCGAAAGAGTACATGGATCCTAGATCCAAACTCTATGCCAATTACGATAGGTTTGGCCATGATGCAATGCATTGCCGATTACCAAGATGGTTGCCATACCCACAGCCATGCAATCAACCTTACTACCTAGGGAGTAGACTACCATATTATGGAAGGGGAGCTCCACTAGATTTTCTAGCACCCAATGATTCAAAGCCAGGTATCCCTAGGATGGACATCAACCCCACAGGGATACCTAGACCACCTGGACCCATCATGACCCATCCACTGACGAGCGATGCTCCAATACATTACGTAGAAGAGCCAAATGAGGATGAAGCATACATAAACCTTTACGTCTTGTACGACAACAAGGGTAATCCCATCTTGATGGATTTCAGACCAGTGGCAGTGATGGCATTGGGTAGGGAAAGAGGTAGAGATCTAGGAGGACAGAACCAGAAACCCATTGCATGTTGGACTTGCAGTCACCCAAGACACATCTCATCTCGATGTCCTAAAAGGGAGCAAGCTAATCAAGACAAGACTGACTTGAGATGCCTTGAGTGTGGAATCACACACTTATATGCCAAGTGCCCTAAGTAGAAACCATCCACTAGTTTGGCTATTGTGCCATTTTTACCATTGAGAATGTTTGGAGTTGAAACACTTGCCATTGGGACTGTTTGGAGTTGAAACACTTGATGGCAAAGCCACATTGATTCCCCGAGCACATGCAAAACAGATTGGTATTTCACTACCAGAACCTAGCAACCTTGATGCATATTCAATAGGGAAGGGAAGCTGTAGAAGAAGGAAAAAGCGGGATGAGACGAGGAATACCATTAAGACAGATAGTGCCACCATGTTACCAAAGGGGAAGCAAGTCATGGACGCAAAAGCAGAGACATCTGCTCCTAAGATAACAGAAAAGGGAATTGCCAAGATTGGAGAATATCCTGATCCAAGGCACCAGTTAGAAGTTGTTAATAAGGTTAAGGAGTGGGTGAGAGAAGCCCAAGCGCACCTAAAAGATGTGGAACCCATCATGGAAGATGAGATCGATGAGCTCTCTAGCGTTGGTAGGTGAATTGGGTAGTTGGTCTTTAACAACCCCCAAGACAACACCATAGGATAAAGATTGATGATCTCACCTCAACTAAACCCACGACACAACACCATTGAACACATGATCCCAAATTTCTCATCACTCACTCCTCACTGAGACTTCAACTCAACACTTAAACAGTTCAAAACTTCAAGCTCATATCTTACCACTTTTAGAGAGAATCTGACACTGAAACAACAATGACTGAGACTTTAACAACATGAGCTTTGAAATTCACACAACTCCTATTTCTTAGGGATGGAAACCCCACATAACAAAATGCCCCACAAAGCGTGGTTGCCTCAATTAGTGTAAAATCGATTGTAGATCCTTTCTGTTCTTCTTTTCTTAGAGCACACATAAATACAATCCAAATACATAGGTAACCAAAGCTTTATACAGTAAATTTTCATGCCAATTCAATGACTACAAGCATTTCACTATTGTAGAAATTCTATTATTGCATCAAAACAGATTTTGCATTGATATAGCAATGGAAAATCCTGATGACTTTCATGGGAAACCAAGTTGGTGACGTAGATGCTGCTGAATTCACCTGTTTCCTCATAGAGCACAGAAATTGCCTCATAGAGCATTACATAGAATAGCTCATAACTTTCTAACAAAATCTTGGATCGCCAAGCTTCAAAAGGGAAATTTGTAGCTCTTTCCAATCTATAATTCTTCAAAGAAACTTAGAGTGAAATTTGCTTGATCTACTGCCCTGAAACAGCTCTACACAGCCTGTAGTCCTAAATTCATGCATGCTCTATATAGCAAACACAACTACTCTATTCCAAAAGCACAAACTTGCAAATGGGAAGACACATTCTTTGACTTCATATTGTCATTTTAGCATACCAATAGATACATCTCAGCATATCTATAATATTTTTGCTAAAAAAATATTATGAGCCCGCGGGAGTCTCATGCAATGACAGTCTCGGCATTGAAGATACAGACAGTGCAATCTTTATGTAGTACACTCTCCACTGGCCAATCGAGACTAAGGACTAAGAAACCCGCATATCCTCGTATGAACCTCCTCTTGGGAGGAGGTCAAGAGGATAAGGATATAATTATTGCAAATTTTTTTATTACCTTTCCCTAGCTGAAGCGTGGCTGAGGGAAGGTGATCGACTGAAATGGAATCGGAGAGGTGGAGGGGAGGAAATGCATGCGGGGCACCACGTGGGGGAGGGAGCCCTTACCCCCCTTTCTATAAATACTTCCCCCCTCTAAGAGGTGAGGAAGGAGAGGATTCTGAGAAGCTAAGGGAGAGCCGTAACGCTGCAAGCTGAGAGGAGTGTGGAAAGGCTGATAGTCGTGAGGCTAAGGGTCGTGAGGAGAGCAATCTAGGCGTGGAGGAAGAATCTGCTGACTCACTGCGACGTAAGGAGAGAGTGGTCGAGGCTGTGTTCCACTGCTCCAGCTCCTGCCAGAACACCGCCGCCTGCTTCGTCTGGCTGTCGTCTTCAAACCCACGCCACGTGTTGAAGCTCCTTAGAAGCTTCTCTAGGAAGCTTCTAAGGGGGCTTTCATAAGCCCCCTTCCCAAGCGATCTTTACACCCCCCTTTCCCCTTGGAATTTAAGCCCCCTTTTCCCCCTTTCCCCCCCAAAAACCCACCTTAGGCCGGGTTTTAAAGACTCTTCCCATCGAATTTCCTATACAAGTCCCTTTTGGGGCCATTTACCCCGGGATTCTTCAAAATCCATTTTTCCTTGCATCCCCGAGAATTAGCCCTTCTTCCCCCTTGCATCCCCCATAAATCTCACACTAGTCAGTTTTTTTTTTAAAAAGCCCTTTCCTAAGCAATTCCACAAGGCTTTTAACCCCGTTTCCTTTTAAAGCCTCCCATTGCATTCCTATACAAGCTATATTAGTAGGTTTTAAACCCTCTTTTCCGTTGGTTCTCCTTAAGTTCACTCTAACTGCCAGATTCAAAAACCATCTTTCCTATTGCAACTCCCACAAGTTTTTCTAACCAAATTAAAAGGCCCTTCCCTTTTGAACCCTCCGAAAGCCCAAATTTATTTTCCCCTCTTAAGCTTCGAGGAGGAAGCCTATAAGGCCTTCTAAAGCCTGATTCCGAAAGAGGGTGCAATTGGTCAAGGAAGCCAAATCTCAAAGGGAGTTTCGCGTGCGAGGGAGACGGGCCAAGATCATAAGTCTGCGGCCAAGGCAAGAAGGTCGAATTCTCGATAGCCCCTAAAAAGGCACAAGGCGCAACCGCAGGAGGATCATCTCCTAACATCCATGTGGACATTTCCCAATAAGTCCAGGTTTTCTTCCTATTTTTGATTTACGTCGTAATATTGTAATTATGCATGGTTAATTCATGAAAGTAAGATGCACTTTTACGATTGAAAAACATTGGCTATCTTAGGGGAAATAACTCACAAATTGATGAATCGGTCATTTGTATTTCTCAAAGAAACAAACTGTAATATTCCGCGTTAAAAAAAATGAATTGGATTTATGGAAATTTTTTATTCCCCCCTTATCCCTCCAGCCGACTGACGAGCTGGAGGGGGAGGGGAATAGAAGGAGCTATTAAGCTCCTTGGTGGAGCCTTATGGAGGGAGGGGGACCATGCGTGATGACACGCCGGGAGGAAAGATCCCCCTCCCCTCCACTATTTAAACGAGGGGGGGGGGCGCTGGAGAAAGGAGGCTGAGCCGTGAGAGAAGAGGCCGAAGGAGACAACCCTGCCGTGAGGAGAGTGCCGCCATATCACCAAGCTGAGGGAGGAGGATGGAAGGCTGCTGCCGCCTACATCCTGAGACTGCCGCTACCATCGTCAACCAGTCCACAAAGAGCCGTGAGGGATTCCGTTGTCCTCCACACGCCACGTGCATTCAGAAGCTTCCAAGAAGCTTCTTGGAAGCTTCTAAGGGGGGGATCTTTAAGCCCCCTTTCCCCCCCAAAAAAAAAGAACTCAGACCTTAAAGGTCTTACTATCCCCCCCCCCCCCCCCCCCGTGTCTTAAAACCTTCCAAGCCCCCCTTCCTGTGGCTCTTGAAACCCCCTCCCCCGTGTTTTAAAATTTCTTTTAACCCCCCTTCCTTTGTGCTCTTGAAACCCCCCTCCCTCGAAATTTTCCTTAAGGGTCCTTAGGCCCTTACCTATAGTCTTTAAAGCTACTTTTTCCCCCATGTTTTAAACCCCTAGGCCCCTTTTTCCACCCCCTCAAAAGCTTTTTCCCTATAGCTTTTTTTTGTTGTAAGTTCTCCCTAAAAGGGCCTTATTTTCCCTCCCCCGTATCTCAAATCCCCCCTAAGGGCCCCCCCTTAGCCCTTTCCTTTCTCCATGCAAAATACCCTTGGGGCTTTGTTTTTTTTTGTTTTCACTCATAAAAGGAAAAAGAGTGTTGAGGGTCTTTTTAACACCTCCCTTTCCCACTCAAAAACCCTCGTAAGGGATTCCACACTTTTATTTTATTTTATTCCTTGTTTGTGCGAGTTTTACAAGGCCATTAAGCCCCTCCTATGGCTTTAATGGGTCTTATCCGCAAAAGATTGTGAATCACCCCCTTCCGATTTCCCTACTTCAAGGAGGAAGCCGTCTAAAACTACTTTCGACGGATGGTGCAAGTTATTGCAAAAGGGAGCCATGGTGGAATTTCAAAAGGAATTGTAAAGCTACTTCCATGACGGAAAGACTACATCTACGATGCCGCCTAAGAAAGTCCAAGGTGTAGCTGCGGGAGGGTTATCTCCCAGTATCCATGTGGATATCTCACCCCAAAACCAGGTTTTTTTCTCTCTTGGCTTTAATTCGGTTTTAAGTCGATCATGCAAAGGAAAAATGTTAAGGATAGGATATATTTGTTCGAGTTATTTGTAACGAAGGAATTTAGCTTAGAAATGACAATGTATAGAACTTAGCTTTCTTCAAATTGCATCAAGCATTATAAATTATGAGCAAGATTATCCATTTACTATAGTAATATATTTTAGTTAAATCCTAAGGTGTAGAAATTATATCTTGCACCATTAGTCTTATTCCTTTCGCAACGAATCATGGTAAATGGCTAAATTCATGAAAGGTTTCTTTCGATGCTCAAATTACTAGGGAGTTATCTTTGCTAGTTGCACATCTTAGCAAGGCAATTGTTGTTATTTGGCATGATCTCATCTTTAAGGAAAACGGAAGTTAAATGTTAGGAATTAACAAGTATAAAAATTAGATATACGAACTCATTTGGAAAGAAAATGTAATGGGGGATTGCTGGATGACACTCTATTAACACTTTTCCCTTGCTATTTGAGGCCTTGGGGACTAATAAAGTGTGTATACACCAATTTCACAGCTAGGCCTTTTTGTTCCAAGGAGTATTGTCGCTCTTTGTATCACCTTGGCATTATGCTATATGCCAAATTAAACTGTATTAATTGGGAAAGTAAATTGTCACAAGGATAGTAAAACGTGACAAGACGATTAATATTACCTTCCAAAAGTTAACTGAACCAATCTAAACATAGAAACATTCATATCCTAAACACTTGACTACTTTTCTTACCGTACGGAAAATAAATTCATAAGGATAAGAAACTAGGTTTGTCCCTAAGGTTCTTAAAAGAAGAAACCCTAGGCCTGACATACATCAGCTTAAAGAATCTAAACAGATTATTCCATCGCAGGACTTGCGCAACATGTATGAAATCATTTAGTCTTGTGATTGATTCACAAGGAGAAAGGGGAAAAACCCTCATCAAGGACGGCAGATCCTTACGCAAGTTATCTTGCAAAAAGACGTATTTTTGGATATCCTTCTAAATAAGGAAAGTTGTAAACCAGAAACTAGCATATCTAAAGCACTTTAGGGTTAACCAAGTTGGGTATGCCCTAACACCGGAATGTAAAAGGATCTTGCCAATTTACAAGACACCTTGGGAACGAGTGCTGATACACTCAAAAAGGAAAGAACGCTTCCTTAGCAATTTGCCATACAACTCGATTGATTAACGGAAATGTTTGTGCTTGCTAGAGATTTTAGAGCTCTGTTTGAAATATAAATTACAAATTAAATGAGTACCTATACTTCAAGTTAAAGGCCTGAAGGGAGAGGCAGCTTCAGTTACCCCCGACTGCCTGCCTGACCCTAACCAAGGGGGTTGTTGACCGCGCCGGAAACGTGGACCGAACCCGCCGCGAGAGGTCTCTCCGTTAAGCTCTACTTGGAGTAGGAGGACGCTTGGGTGCCAGGGGGGGCTTTGGCCATAAATCCCTCGCCTTCCGGGTCCTGCATAAGAGGCTAACGTGACTCGGGATTGGATCTCGAGGCCTGCATACTAGTTGATGGGCGGAAGCTTGGAGTAGTGATCCCTGGAGATTACTGGTTAGCCTTCGGGCAGATTATGGACAAGCCTACGAGCGGAACTCCTTGTATTTCAAAGATAAAATGATGAAATGTTAAAAGAACTTGCTTGATGTTGTTTTTCTATGTCACGTGATAAGATTACGTGAAGGAACCAGTGCTTAACAAGGCTAATTAAAGAAGCTGATTGTTATATGTCAAATTAATGTATTAGATAATTACATAACTAAAACAAACCGAGGAAAGTGCGGAGGATGGGCCATGGGTCCGTCCTACGGTTGGGTGGTCCCGGTTAGCCGGGAACTTTTCTCAAAAATCTCGAAGAACAGTGGAATGATCATCATCATCAAAACGAATAACGAGAACGATGACCTAAAGTTACGTCTTACCCGATTTACGCTGTTTTAGGGGAACGGAATGGGACTATGCTTTATGGTAGAGAGGTTGAGCTTTGCATCCCTCTCGTTTCCCATTCTCCTTGAACCAAGTGCAGCGTGAATCCGCTTCGGACCTGGCGTTTCTGCGTAAAGCAGTTTGCTCGGGTCTGACGCTAGTTGCTGTTAGCTGATGACCCATCAGGAAAACCCTAATTCCGGTCGATCCTAAGTGGGAACGGCCAGGATACTTCCGCTACGTGGCAAACGTGGAAAGACCTAGATCGCAAAACCCATAACATTCCACGGGAGTGCCGGGGCGGAGCTTTCTAGACATCCTTTCCGATGGACTGCTAAGACGT
This sequence comes from Lygodium microphyllum, assembly GCF_053477565.2. NCBI lineage: Eukaryota > Viridiplantae > Streptophyta > Polypodiopsida > Schizaeales > Lygodiaceae > Lygodium > Lygodium microphyllum. The sequence goes on from NC_141160.1 coordinate 69,750,843, forward strand.
GTCTTGGATGATACTAGGGGACACGTTACACAAACGAAAGAAGGACATAAGACATCTATGCATTCTTAGCAAGTTGTTTTTTATGCATTGCAAAGTAACGAATTTAGATCAACTAATGATCATCTTTACAAAGTCAAAATTATTGTTGTACACTTCGATTATGCATGGAAATATAAAATCGCATGTTATATTATCAGATATCTCTTTCTTCGCAAGGAGCCATTAAAGAAGATTACTAACAACCGTAGGAATTTGCAAGGCATGGAAATGATTCTCGAGCTGCATGAATTAAACTCTAGTCAGTTTTTGGCATAAAACTCAAATCAATTACGTAAGTAGTTGCGAAAGGTTGTGTAATGCTCATTCAGCATACGAATAATTCATTAAAAAATGAAAAATTAGGAAAAGGCTGCATGGTTCGTTTTAACATAAACCCTAAAAGCTTAGCAGCATGAATTGTGAATGCATCAATGGAAATTATGCCGTAACTTAACATATGCTTTGATCTTAACCAGAAAAGTTAGGGTTTGTAAATCTAATTATACGTAGGCAATGAATCATGTGATTACGAGAATGGTATCATAAATATCTTCAAGAATAGACAAGTAAATTGGTTTACCCTAAACACCTAAACCGCAAAGGACTCGCTTAGGAATGGTTAAATCGATGCAACATATCCCAAGTGCTAACTAGGGTTTAACACGTTGAGGATGTGGCCTAGTCGCTCTTATTGCCAAGCTGAAACTCTCATAGCCTAAAGACCTGGCCACATTCACGGAATGTAGGGACAATAGGACATACTTGCGAGAAACGATCTAGGGTTTTACCCTAAGGATCGCTCGCTAAAAGGATGAAACTCGGTTTGAATTGGAACGCTAGGACGGACAATGTCGGCCTAATGCAATCAGAAACGGATTGAAAATGAAAACACCCTAACCCTGTTTCCTATCTAATCATGATTCCGTGATTAGAAGACACCGTTCGATGGGTAAAATAGTCCCATGGATTAAATGCGGCACTTGTGCAACAAGTTGCAGAGTCACATGATCTTGTGGTTTGATCACAAGGGAACGACCAAATTCCTCGGAATGAGATTGGCAGATTCTTGCGCAAGTTTATCTTGGAAGAGGATGAGTAGTCATCCTGACATAGCACCTTTCTTGGGAAAAGGACCAAGATTGATGCCAGGAGGCATATTTCACGGTGGATTCCGTGAGGTTTTACGGTGGATTCCGTAAACTTTGATGACCGGGGCTCATACACAAAGTGGATTCTTTGTGCGAGAAGTTGATGGGGACGCCTGTCCTTTTCAGGCGTTTCATTAATTTAGTGTGTACATGGGTGATTCCATAGTGGGTGATTCCGCAAAATGCATATTAAATTATTAAAGGTTTATGAGTTTAGAGTGCGCACTCGTAATAAATTAAGGTTAGATTTATTTCTAACCAGTTGATTTATTTATGTAGCTGAAGACTGCTAGGTATTCACTTTTGTCGGTTTAATTGTATTATTTTACTAACGATTGTGAATGCTTCAGTTGATGTGTAGAGATAGCAGCAGTGGCGGAGGACAGCATTGGAGTCTAACGAGTATTCGACCTATGGATTATATTTTGATAGGCGCCACGCCTATATTTTGTCATGTCCATTGAGGCATCGATTATTTATCATTATTTTGTATGCGCCTATGTGCACGGATATGTTATTTCTATTTGGACATTGTGATTGGGCGTGCCAGACTCTTTGGGCACCGTCCATTAGCTTTATTTCTATTTTTGTAAAAGCAAACTCAAAAGCTAAAAGCTTGTCATATTTTTGCAAATTGGGCTAGTATTGAGCATGAAGATGGAAATATACATAAAATACATGCTTTGTGAAGCGCACACACAAGGCATGGGGGGAGATTGAACCCAATTGGTCTCTTGCTCTTGTCGTTCAAGCTTTTTACATTGTAATTTGTGCAAAAAGGTAGAGTTCATTGGGGACGCCTGTCCTTTTCGGGCGTTTCATTAATTTAGTGTGTACATGGGTGATTCCATAGCGGGTGATTCCGCAAAATGCATATTAAATTAATAAACGTTTATGAGTTTAGAGTGCACACTCGTAATAAATTAAGGTTAGGATTTATTTCTAACCAGTTGATTTATTTATGTAGCTAAAGACTGCTAGATATTCACTTTTGTCGGTTTAATTGTATTATTTTACTAACGATTGTGAATGCTTCAGTTGATGTGTAGAGATAGCAGCAGTGGCGGAGGAAAGCATTGGAGTCTAGCGAGTATTCGACCTATGGATTATATTTTGATAGGCGCCACGCCTATATTTTGTCATGTCTATTGAGGCATCGATTATTTATCATTATTTTGTATGCGCCTATGCGCACGGATATGTTATTTCTATTTGGACATTGTGATTGGGCGTGCCAAACTCTTTGGGCACCGTCCATTAGCTTTATTTCTATTTTTGTAAAAGCAAACTCAAAAGCTAAAAGCTTGTCATATTTTTGTAAATTGGGCAATTATTGAGCATGAAGATGGAAATATACATAAAATGCATGCTTTGTGAAGCGCACACACAAGGCATGGGGGGAGATTGAACCCAATTGGTCTCTTGCTCTTGTCGTTCAAGCTTTTTACATTGTAATTTGTGCAAAAAGGTAGAGTTCATTGTTCTTGGGGACCTTCGGGATTCACTCTGTGAGCATATAGCGACCGATCTGTGCACCAAAGATAAGGGGATTAGATAAATGCTTGGAAGGAAAAGACCAATCAATAATTTGGAGCAACATACTTACTGTTAATAGAACTTAAGGTATTGGTTAAGTTGGGTTAATAGGGTACGGCCCTAACCCAAGGACATACGGGTTAACAAACAAATCCTTGGGGATCTTGCCGAGTCGCAATTGATGCCGGATCGAATGCTGGATGCATTCGGAGAGAAGGATTCACTCCTTAGCAGTTGGCCAAAATAACGACCACTAGAAATTATTGTGCTTGTAACAGTTTAAAGAGCACTGTTTTGCTTTGTTTGCTCAAGGAATTAAAGGATGAAAAGATATCTAATGCTTCAGGTTGAAGGCCTGAAGGGAGAGGCAGCCTCAATTACCCTCGACTGTCTGCCTGAGCCTAACCAAGGGGGTTGTTAGCTGCACCGGGAAGGTGGACCGAACCCATCTCGTGAGGTCTCTCCGTTGAGCACTACTTGGAGAAGGAGGACGCTTGGGTGCCAGGGGAGGGCTCTGGCCGTAAATTCCTTGTCTTCCGGGCCCTGCACAAGAGGCCAACGTGACTCGGGATTGGATCTCGAGGCCCGCATACTAGTCTACGGGCGGAATCTTGGATTAGTAATCCCTGTGGATTGTTGGATAGCCTTCGGGCAGACTATGGATAAGCCTACGGGCTGGACTTTATAAATATATTCCAAAGATAAATATTATAACCTGTTGAAAAGGAACTTGTTTGACACTGTTTTTGTATGTCAAGTGCTAAGATTACGCAAAGGAACTAGTGCCTAATGGGCTAATTAAGGAAGCTGCTTGATGCTGTCCAATTAAATGTGGTAGGTAATTAGACAACTAAAACAACTTGAGGAAAGTGCGGTGGATGTGGCCATGTCTCCGTCCTATGGATGGGTGGCGGTTGGCCGGGAACTTTTCTCAATCATGATGGATAGCAAGAAGATCATTTCAAAGGAAATGAATAGCAAGGGCGTTGACCTAGTGTCTAGGTTACAATAATACCGGTTTACACTATTTTAGGGGAACGAAATGGGGCTATGCCTTATGGCAGAGAGGTCGAGCTTTGCATCCCTCTCGTTTCCCATTCGCCTTAAACCAAGTGCAGCGCGAATCCGCTTCTTCGACGCTGGCATTTTTATGTAAACTAGTTCGCGCTAGTTGCTGTTTAGGAAATGACCATTAGGGGAAACCCTGATTCAGGTCGGTCCTAAGTGGAAACGGCCAGAATACTTCCGGTACGTGGCAGATGCGGGAAGTCCTAGATCACAAACCCCGTAACATTCCATGTGAGTGCCGGGCGGAGCTTTCTAGATCTTCTTCTCGATGGACTGCTAAGATGTGTCCTGAAGGGAACAAGTGGACACATTACAGTTGGTATCAGAGCGAATCAACGAAGGATTTGTTTTTAAGAAATCTTAATAAGAAGAAGCAAAGCAAATGTTACTGTTCAGAACATTTCCTTACTTTTGATGCTGTCTTGCAGAATTATGAAGCATGGAACAGGTTCTTAGTGTTCCGAGTCATGTTTATGACCGCGATGCATTCCCCGGATTATCGACAAAGGATTGAGATGATGAACATATTAGATCGTATTTTTAATCCATCACCTCTGTATATGGAACGGAGATGGATGGGTGTTTCAGGGATCTATTACATTGCTGCCCACCGACTTGCGTACCTTCGAATCAACTTGAAAAGAATCAAGTGGATGGAGGACTTAAAGATCGTGAAGCTGTTCGTCTTTGTTGAGGCTCACGCAAACACGATCCTATAGGTCGGAGGTCTAAGGGTTAATCAGAAAAAGTATGTGTACGGGAAAGTGACTCGAGTAATCCCCATCGACCGAATCAAGGTGTTGGGATGTCATGAGAAGAATGGATATCAAAGGAAAAGATACCCTAATCTTCCAATGACCTATCGATTCCTGAAAATCAATGATCCCAATCCGTACTATTACTCAATTCCAGTAGCTGAATGCAACAACATCTTATTCTCCTCGAATTAATGTAATAGCTTGTTCCATCGCCCAAGAAATAATTATACCTCGAAAGGGCTATGCCCATATGAATGGAATAAGACTTCTTTTTATCAATGATTGTCTTGACTGTGAATATTGATAAAGAAGTAAAGTGATTTAGTCACTTGGCTAAAGGCTGAAGTAGATATGTAATGTAATGTGGAATTCTTTCTGGGAGGAAAGATGACTTCGATCAAATTCAGAGTCATGAACTTAGGTATCCAGGAGTGTCTACTCGGTATGGATTGGCTTAAACCTAATGATGCCCACATTCATTGTGGAAAGGGCCAGTATAGAGGGAGTTAGAAAGGGACTACCTGTCTACTTGATTAAGCTCAATAAGTTAGATCAGAAGCAGGAGTCTAGTGAAGGGCCTTCATGGCTAAAGGAATACACGGATGTATTTCCTGAAGAGTTGACAGAACTCCCGCCTCAAAGAGAAGTGGATCATGAGATCAAGCTAGTGCCAGGAGCTATGCCAATTGCAAAGAGACCTTATAGAATATCCATCCCGGAAGCAATTGAGCTGAAGGAACAACTCAAGCAACTGCTAGATCAGGGCTACCTCCATCCTAGCAGTTCACCATGGGGAGCTCCAGTACTATTCCAGAAAAACAAAGATGGAACGTTTCGACTGTGTATTGATTACAGAGGGTTGAATTAATCAATTGTCAAGAATAAGTACCCTATTCCTAGAATAGATGAGCTTCTTGATCATCTTCAGGGTGCAAAGATCTTCTCCAAGATTGATCTCAGGTCTGGTTACTATCAGATAAGGATCAAGGAAGAAGATATCCCAAAGACGGCGTTCAACACAAGATATGAACACTTTGAGTTCCTAGTTATATCATTCGGGCTTACAAATGTGCCTGCCACCTTCAACATGTTAATGCAGGATATCTTTAGACCATATCTTGATGACTTCGTACTCATCTTCTTCGATGACACTTTAGTCTATTCCAAACAGGAGGAAGATCATGAACCCCAACTTCTTGAGACAATGAGGTCACACAAGCTGTATGCTAAGATGAAGAAATGTGCATTCTTCAAACGTCAAATTGAATATTTGGGATTCATTGTATCAGCGAAAGGAACCTCAGTGGATCCGGGAGATGTTCTAGAATGTCCAATACCAACAACTGTCAAAGAAATACACAGTTTTCTTGGATTGACAAGATGGTATAGGGTCTTCATCAAAAACTATGCTTTGATTGCAGCACCTCTGACAGACTTATTGAAGAAGCAAACATCCATTGCATGGATAGCTGCCGAACAAACCAGCTTTGATAGATTGAAGCAAAGTTTGGTATCGGTGGTGCGCAGATCGGACGCTGTATGCTCGCATAGTGAATGCCGGAAGGTCCCCAAGAACAATGAACTCTACTTTTTGCACAAATTACAAGGTAAAAAGCATGAACGACAAGAGCAAGAGACCAATTGGGTGCAATCTCCCCCCATGCCTTGTGTGAGCGCTCCACAAAGCATGTATTTTATGTATATTTCATCTTCATGCTCAAATAATAGTCCAAATTACAAAATAGCAAGCTTTTAGCTTTTGAGTTTGCTTTTACACAAAAATAGGAATAAAGCTAATGGACGGTGCCCAAAGAGTCTGGCACGCCCAATACAATGTCCAAATAGAAATAACATAACTGTGCGCCCATGCGCATATAAAATAATAATAAATAATCGATGCCTTAATAAATAGGCATGACAAAATATAGGCGTGGCGCCTATCAAAATATAATCCATAAATCGAATACTCGCTATCCTCCAATGCTTTCCTCCGCCACCACTACTGCTATCTCTACACATCAATTGAAGCATTCACAATCGTTAGTAAAATAATACAATTAAACCGACAAAAGTGAATACCTAACAGTCTTCAGCTACATAAATAAATCAACTGGTTAGAAATAAATCCTAACCTTAATTTATTACGAGTGTGCACTTTAAACTCATAAACGTTTATTAATTTAATATGCATTTTGCGGAATCACCTGCTATGGAATCACCCATGTACACACTAAATTAATGAAACGCCCGAAAAGGACAGGCGTCCCCATCAACTTCTCGCACAAAGAATCCACTTTGTGTATGAGCCCCGGTCATCAAAGTTTACGGAATCCACCGTGGCACGAAGTCCACCTCATGGTTAGATTTAGTATTAGGTAAACTAGTAATGAAATCCATAAAAATTTGTTCCCAAGGTTTAGATGGAATAGACAAAGGAATAAGTAATCCATACTATTTACCATGATGTCTCTTAACTCTTTGACAAATCAAACATTCAGAAACAAAGTTAGATACATCAGCATCCATATGCGGCCAATAAAAATCTTCAGTTAATGTACGTAAGGTAGATATGATACCTCTATGACCTTGGTATGGGGGACAATGAATTTCATTCAAAACAAAAGATCGGAATGGAATTGTAACACACAATCTCTTTTCATAAAACATAAATCCATCATTATATGACAATGAATCAATAGGAATCAAATTATTTTGGACTAATTTATTCCAATCAGCATGAAAAGTAATATCCTGATGATAAGTATCTTTCATAGCAATCAAAGAATCAAAAGATATAACAGAAATATTATGAATGGCAGGTCTTCTACTTAATGCATCAGCCACTACATTTTCTTTTCCTGGTTGGTATTGAATGATAGGATGAAAACTTTGAATAAAGGAGGTCCATTTGATATGTCGGTCAGAGATTTGGGGTTGGTTAAGTAAATGTCTAATACTTTGCTGATCGGTCTTAATCATAAATTCTGAACCCATTAAGTAGTGTTTCCACTGTCTTAATGCTTGTACAACTGCTAATAGTTCTTTGTCATATGTGGAATATTTCAATTCAGAAGGTTTCAACTTACAACTAGAATAGGCTATAGGATGATTGTCTTGCATAAGTATAGCTCCTATTCCTGATCCACTAGCATCGGTCACTACTAGAAAGAATGGTCTATTAAAATCAGGCAACTATAGAACAGGGGCATGGGTTAATGCATGTTTCAGTAAGTCAAAGGATTTCTGTTGATTTTCGGACCAATGATAGACAATTCCTTTCTTCAGAAGTTTAGTCAGTGGTAAAGCAAGTAAAGAAAAATTACGTACAAACTTCCTATAGAAACTAGCAAGACCAAGGAATGAGCGTAACTCATGCACGTTTTTAGGTACATGCCAATTCAATATTGCATCTATTTTCTTAGGATCAACTTTAATTCCATCAGATGATACAATATGACCTAAATACTCAATTTCTGTTTTAAAGAATTCACTCTTTTCAGGGTTTGCATACAATTGATTATCTTTTAGTAGCTGGAAAACCAATGACAAATGCTCATAATGTTCTTTCTCATTTTGACTAAACACCAAAATATCATCAAAGAAGACAATTACACAATACTGATATTTCAAAAATATACGGTTCATCATTCTACTAAACGTAGCAGGTGCATTAGTCAATCCAAATGGCATCACTAAAAATTTGTAATGACCAAATTGTGTCCTGAATGCAGTCTTGAATATGTCTGACTTATCTAGTCTCACCTGATGATAACCAGACTTAAGGTCTATTTTACTAAATATAGCAGATCCTTGCAGTTTGTCCATAAGGTCATCAACTCTAGGAATGGGATACCTATTCTTTACAGTGATCTTATTTAAAGCTCGATAGTCAATGCACATACGATAGGTATTATTCTTTTTCTTGACTAACAGAACAGGTGCACCAAATGGAGAATTGCTAGGTCTAATCAATCCTCTATTTAGTAATTCCTCAACTTGAGTCTGAATTTCTTTTTGCTCTATCTGGTTATGCCTATATGGTGCTTTGCAAGGTGGTTGTGTGCCAAGGATCAAATCTATCTTATGGTCTTCTGGACGTGAAGGAGGTAAACCAGGTGGTAGGTCTTCTGCAAAACAGTCCTTAAAATATGCAAGAAATTCTTTATGCCTAGGGTGCATATGATTTTCTTTTACTTGCAATTCATTCACCCAAATGAGATAAGATTTACTACTCTTGCGTAATGCACGTTTAGCTTGAGTATGCGAAAGCAGTGGAAAAACATTAGATGCATGCATGCCATATAATGTAATAGATTTTCCTTGAAAATTAATATTCATTGTGTGTGTGGAATAATCTATATCTGGGTTATGCTGGTGACGCCAAGGCATACCTAAAATAATGTCACTCGACTGTAATGGAACAACTAGGAAATTTCTTCTTTCTGTGTATTGACCAAATTGAATCTCTAAGTCATGCACTTCCTGTGTACCATTATACCTAGTGCCTAAGAATGCATCTTTGATGCGATAATGCGTAGGTACAGTCTGTAACTTCAATTCTTTTACTAATTTTGCTGAAATAAAATCATGAGTACTGCCGTCATCATGCAAAATAATATTTTCCTTTCCATGCACCAAACATTTCATAGTCAATAAAGAATGAGGAGTAGGCATACCTGGTAAAGTATCCGAAGTAGTAGTAGTGTCATCCTCATCTTCAGTGAAATCAGGCATATCTTCATGTTCGTCTTCGTCCATTGCTCCAAGGTAGTTGATATGGGCAGGTGGCTTCTTTGAATGACAATTTGCTGCTAGATGTCCAGGCTGGTGGCATTTATAGCATACTATTGGCTTGGCTTTGGTTACATTGTTTGCAATGGCAGGAAGTCTAGGGACATTAGGGTTTAGCTGTGGAATAGGCTTGGAATTTTGATTTACATTGGATGGTAATGCAGGTGGTTTTGCCCAATTCTTACGAAAAGATGATGAAGAGAAATGACCTGGATTAAATCTTCTAAAGTTGGAATTGAATTGCTTAGATCCATAATTACCATTGGCTTGGAATTTCTGTGGACGTCTGTCTCTACCTCGTAACTTATCTTCAGTGTCGTAAGCTAGTGAAATGGCGTCTTCAAGAGTAGCAGGCTTGAACATGTTAACTTCAGCGTAGTAATGCCCAAGGAGTCCAGACATATACTTGCGCTTGTGTGTCGCTTCAGGTACGTCTTCAAGCATGCGTAGCTAGAGTAATGAATTCCAAAAACGCTCTGTATACTGAGGAATAGGCTCACGATCCCGTTGCTAAAGAAGATCCCATTGCTTAATAGCTTTCTCATGAAATTGTGGAGGAAGGAAATTCTGCATGAACTTCTTCTTGAAATTCTCCCAAGTATCAGGACAATCTATGCTCTTGCGTACTACAGTCCACCAAAGAGATGCTTTGTCCACTAAATGATTAGTGACACACTTGATTTTATCTTTTTCTGCATAGGTTTCCTCATGGAAATAGTCATCAAACTGACTAATGAATGCTAGAACAGTTTTTCCTTCTCGTATGCCATTGAAAGTACGAAATTTGAAACTTCTTTTACTTATCTTTGATTCCTTGCGGATGGTTTGAGCTTCAAGAGTTGCGTCGATGGTACGTCGAATAAGATCTTCAGCTTGAGGTTCTTCTTTGTCGGTAGACGCTCTTTGTAAATTTGCCAGTTGAGCTTGCAATGCTTGCCTAGCCCTTCGTTCTTCTTCCAATTGCATCATAATTAAGTCTAGCTTTTGCTCCATCGTAGGTTCAGGTAGGTCGCCTTCAGCCATAAGATCATCTATATGTGGTTCCATCATCCTGCAAAACTAAAAAGACCTTTCTCACTCAAAATCAAGTTAGCAGGATGAGCGTAGCTCAAGTTCGGGAATACAAGGCTTATGTGTTTTTGGGTATGGCTTTCTCAATCTTCGGAAAATCTGCGATTTATCCTTCTTCGTATGCTGAAAATGCTTCAACAAACCTGCGTATGGGTAGAGTACCTTCCAATGAACAACTTTGCAGTTCGGAGTTTCTGCGCAGGAATAGTCCTTCTAGGAGTTTTGAGCACGAGTCAGTTCTGACTCCAGTTGACTAGTCTGACTTGCAGAGTTGCAGACTTATGTGACTTGCAGAGTTGCAGACTTGCAAAACTTAGTCAATTTATCTGACTTGTAGAATTTGACTTGAAGATACTTGCTGAACTTGATTAATTGGGTGTGACCTGGAGTTAGTTGTGACTTGCAGGATTGAAGAGCTTTGTGTGACTTGTAACTTAGGAACCTAAGCTTTTAAGCTTAGCTTAAAATCGTGAAATCGTGGGGGGGGGGCCGTTTTTCTGACGTCGCGGAAAAATCGGAGGTCTCTGAAGACCTCGCGATGACAAATCGGAGCTTTTCCAAGCTTCTTAAAGCTTAGCAAGCTTTAATGCTAAGCTTACTAATAATAAAGCTTTGAAATTTATGAGCTATGGAGGATTTCTCACTGTTTATCCACGACTTGATGAAGGAGATGTAGGAGTGGTCCTCCGCCTCTGTAGCCCGGTCCTTCGCGATCCAATGACGAAAACAGGGGTTCTTGATCGCCAGAAGTCTGCCTGTATCGACGGTTCGTGACGAGATTGACCGTAGAGTCCGATCATTCCAGGAGCTCCGCCTTCGCATGAGATGGGTAGCGATTGGAAGCTCTTGATCTCAGCTTCGCTCTGATACCACTGGTGCGCAGATTGGACGTTGTATGCTCGCATAGTGAATGCCGGAAGGTCCCCAAGAACAATGAACTCTACTTTTTGCACAAATTACAAGGTAAAAAGCATGAACGACAAGAGCAAGAGACCAATTGGGTGCAATCTCCCCCCATGCCTTGTGTGAGCGCTCCACAAAGCATGTATTTTATGTATATTTCATCTTCATGCTCAAATAATAGCCCAAATTACAAAATAGAAAGCTTTTAGCTTTTTAGTTTGCTTTTACACAAAAATAGGAATAAAGCTAATGGATGGTGCCCAAAGAGTCTGGCACGCCCAATACAATGTCCAAATAGAAATAACATAACCGTGCGCCCATGCGCATACAAAATAATAATAAATAATCGATGCCTTAATAAATGGGCATGACAAAATATAGGCGTGGCGCCTATCAAAATATAATCCATAAATCGAATACTTGCTATCTTCCAATGCTTTCCTCCGCCATTGCTGCTATCTCTACACATCAACTGAAGCATTCACAATCGTTAGTAAAATAATACAATTAAATCGACAAAAGTGAATACCTAGCAGTCTTCAGCTACATAAATAAATCAACTGGTTAGAAATAAATCCTAACCTTAATTTATTACGAGTGCGCACTCTAAACTCATAAACGTTTATTAATTTAATATGCATTTTGCGGAATCACCCGCTATGGAATCACCCATGTACACACTAAATTAATGAAACGCCCGAAAAGGACAGGCGTCCCCATCAACTTCTCACACAAAGAATCCACTTTGTGTATGAGCCCCGGTCATCAAAGGTTACGGAATCCACCGTGAAACCTCACGGAATCCACCGTGGCACGGAATCCACCGTGAAATATGCCTCCTAGCATCAATCAGCACCTATCCTAAAACTTCCACACCTCAGTAAGGAATTCACGGTAGTAATTGATGCTAGCATGCTTGCCTTAGGATGTGTGCTTATGCAGGAAGGTCATCCTATAGCATACTCTTCAAGGAAATTGAAGAGCCATGAGAAGAATTATGCTACCCATGATCTAGAACTGTTAGCTGTCATCCATGCTTTAAAGCTTTGGAGACACTACCTGTTGGGTAACAAATTTAATCTAGTGAGACTGATCATAAAAGTCTCAAGTGGATCTTTACCCAGAAAGAGCTTAACATGAGGCAACGTCGGTGGATTGAAGTGCTGGAGGAGTATGACTTTGAAATCAAGTACCGACTGGGAAAGGAGAATGTAGTTGCAGATGCACTCAGTCGCAAGGCATTCCTTAACTCATTAATCTTGCAAAATCCATCAACAGCTAGATCTCTAGCCACAAAGGTGTCCATGCCAAACAACCCAATACTTGAGCTAGCTAGAGAGGAAGCATGCCATGATCCATCCTATCAAAAGATGCTAAGAAAAATCTCTATCAAGGACTAGGACCAAAAGCTACAGGCTAAATATCATGAATTCTCTATGAATAGTGGACTTGTCTACTATAGAACGAGAGTATGTATACTGGCAAGCCAGTCACTTAAGTAGAAGATATTGTGGGAAGCTCATGATTCCCCTTTCTTAGGACATCCTGGCTATGCCAAGACTCTCAATGCAGTTAGAAAGAGCTACTATTGGGAGAGGCTTAAAGGTGATGTTCTCAAATATGTCACTGAGTGTTTGTCTTATCAACGCATCAAAGCCGAACATGTCAAAATGCCAGGGAAGTTGCAATCACTTGACATTCCCCAAATGAAATGGGAATTCATCAATATGGACTTTGTCGTTGGCCTACCCTAAGTTCAGGGAGGATACAACTCCATCATGGTTGTGGTTGACATGCTTACTAAGGTTGCACACCTTATTCCAGTAAAGACAAACTATAAAGCCTCAGACATTGCAAGGTTGTTTATCAAGGAGATATTCAAGCTACATGGGCTACCTAGAAGAATCATTAGTGATCGTAATTCTCTCTTCACATCACACTTCTGGAGAGCTATCTTTGAAGCCATTGGGACTCAACTCTGTTTTAGTAGAGCTTACCATCCCCAAACTGATGGCCAAAGGGAGCGAGTCAATCAAGTTATCGAGGATATGCTTAGGGCACACTACTGCCGTGAACCAAGAAGGTGGATTCAATACTTGCCCTTGGTTGAATTTTCCTACAATGCTTCTTACCAACAAAGCATTCAGATGACCCCTTTTCAAGCATTGTATGGTCATGAATGTCAAAGTCCCCTAAATTTCTCAGATCCAACCTTGAGGGTTGAAGCTTCAAGGCAAATGTTGGAAGAGATGGATGACCAAGTAAAGTCAATAAGACAGGACATCCAAGCTGCCAAGGATAGATAGAAGGCATACGCAGATTTGAAGCGTCAAGATAGAATCTTCGAGGAAAGAGACATGGTCTTCATTCGCATACGCCCAAAGAAGAGTTCCCTATCCTTAGGAGATTGCAAGAAGCTAAGTCCAAGGTATTGTGGACCATACAAGATCCTCAAGTGCCTAGGACCTAGTGCTTATAGACTGCAACTCCGTGAGAACCTAAAGGTTCATAATGTATTCCATATCAGCCTATTGAAGAAGTATGTACCAAATTCTAGTCATGTACTTGATGACCAACAAGTTGTAACAACTGAGATCCCGAACCTTGAGAGAATGCCTCATCCAGTGGAAAGATTATCCTGAGGAGGATGCCACTTGGATAGTTGAAAGTACTCTCAAACATCAATATCCCCAGTTTATCCCGATATGAGGACATCTCGATTCCTCCAAGGGGGAGAGAATGTAATATTTCTGCTAAAAAAATATTACGAGCCCATGGAAGTCTCATGCAATGACAATCTCGGCATTGAAGATACAGACGGTGCGATCTTTATGTAGTACACTCTCCACTGGCCAATCCAGACTAACGACTAAGAAACCCGCATATCCTCGTATGAACCTCCTCTTGGGAGGAGGTCAAGAGGATAAGGATATAATTATTGCAAATTTTTTTCTTACCTTTCCTCAGCTGAAGCGTGGTTGAGGGAAGGTTATTGTGACTGAAATGGAATTGGAGAGGTGGAGGGGAGGAAATACATGCGGGGCACCACGTGGGGGAGGGAGCCCTTACCCCCCTTCCTATAAATACTTCCCCCCTCTAAGGGGTGAGAAGGAGAGGATTCTGAGAAGCTAAGGGAGAGCCATAATGCTGCGGGCTGAGAGGAGTGTGGAAAGGCTGATAGTCGTAAGGCTAAGGGTCGTTAGGAGAGCAATCCAGGCGTGGAGGAGGAAGAATCTTCCGACTCCCTGCGACATAAGGAGAGAGTGGTCGAGGCTGTGTTCCGCTGCTCCAGCTCCTGCCAGAACGCCACTGCCAACTTCGTCTGGAGGTCGTCTTCAAACCCACGCCACGTGCTGAAGCTCCTTAGAAGCTTCTCTAGGAAGCTTCTAAGGGGGCTATCATAAGCCCCCTTCCCAAGCGATCTTTACACCCCCCTTTCCCCTTGGAATTTAAGCCCCCTTTTCCCCCTTGCCCCCCAAAAAACCCACCTTAGGCCGGGTTTTAAAGACCCTTCCCGTCGAATTTCCTATACAAGTCTCTTTTGGGGCCATTTACCCCGGGATTCTTCAAAACCCCTTTTTCCTTGCATCCCCGGGAATTAGCCCTTCTTCCCCCTTGCATCCCCCATAAAGCTTACACTAGCCGGTTTTTTTCTTTTAAGCCCTTTCCAAAGAAATTCCATAAGGCTTTTAACCCTGTTTCCTTTTAAAGCCTCCCATTGCATTCCTACACAAGCTATATTAGTAGGTTTTAAACCCTCTTTTCCATTGGTTCTCCTTAAGTTCACTCTAATCACCAGATTCAAAAATCATCTCTCCTATTGCAACTCCCACAAGTTTTTCTAACCGAATTAAAAGGCCCTTCCCTTTTGAACCCTTCGAAAGCCCAAATTTATTTTCCCCTCTTAAGCTTCAAGGAGGAAGCCTATAAGGACTTCTAAAGCCCAATTCCGAAAGAGGGTGCAATCGGTCAAAGAAGCCGAATCTCAAAGGGAGTTTTGCATGCAAGGGAGACGGGCCAAGATCATAAGTCTGCGGCCAAGGCAAGAAGGTCGAATTCTCGATGGCCCCTAAAAAGGCACAAGGCGCAACCGCAAGAGGATCATCTCCTAACATCCATGTGGGCATTTCACCACAAGTCCAGGTTTTCTTCCTATTTTTGATTTACATCGTAATATTGTAATTATGCATGGTTCACATTGGCTATCTTAGGGGAAATAACTCACAAATTGATGAATCGGTCATTTGTATTTCTCAAAGAAACAAACGAAAGAAGGACATAAGACGTCTATGCATTCTTAGCAAGTTGTTTTTTATGCATTGCAAAGTAACAAATTTAGATTAACTAATGATCATCTTTACAAGGTCGAAATTATTGTTGTACACTTCGATTATGCATGGAAAGATAAAATCACATGTTGTATTATTAGACATCTTTTTCTTCGTAGGGAGCCATTAAAGAAGATTGCTAACAACTGTAGGAATTTGCAAGGCATGGAAATGATTCTAGGGCTGCATGAAGTAGATTAAAATTTAGTCAGTTGGCATAAAACTCAAATCAATTACGTAAGTAGTTACGAAAGGTTGTGTAATTCTCATTTAGCATACAAATAATTCATTCAGAAATGAAAAATTAGGAAAAGGCTGCATGGTTCATTTTAACATAAACCCTAAAAGCTTAGCAGCATGAATCGTGAATGCATCAATGGAAATTATGCTGTAACTTAACATATGATTTGATCTTAACCAGAAAAGTTGGGGTTTGTAAATGTAATCATACGTAGGCAATGAATCATGTGATTACGATAATGGTATCGTAAATATCTTCAAGAATAGACAAGTAAATTGGTTTACCCTAAACACCTAAACCGCGAAGGACTCACTTAGGAATGGTTAAATCGATGCAACATATCCCAAGTGCTAACTAGGGTTTAACACGTTGAGGACGTGGCCTAGTCGCTCTTATTGCCAAGCTGAAACTCTCATACCCTAAAGACCTGGCCACATTCACGGAATGTAGGGACAATAGGACATACTTGCTAGAAACGATCTAGGGTTTTTACCCTAAGGATCGCTCGCTAAAAGGATGAAACTCGGTTTGAATTAGAACCCTAGGACTGACAATGTCGGCCTAGTGCAATCAAAAACGGATTGGAAATAAAAACACCCTAACCATGTTTCCTATCTAATCATGATTCCATGATTAGAAGACACCGTTCGATGGGTAAAATAGTCCCATGAATTAGATGCGGCACTTGTGCAACAAGTTGCAGAGTCACATGATCTTGTGGTTTGATCACAAGGGAATGGCCAAATTCCTCGAAATGCAGATTCTTGAGCAATTTTATCTTGCAAGAGGATGGGTAGTCATCCTGACATATCACCTTTCTTGGGAAAAGGACCAAGATAAGGGTATTAGATAAATGCTTGGAAGCAAAAGAACAATCAATAATTTGGAGCAACATACTTACTGTTAATAGAACTTAAGGTATTGGTTAAGTTGGGTTAATAGGGTATGGCCCTAACTCAAGGACATACGGGTTAACAAACAAACCGTTGGGGATCTTGTCGAGTCGCAATTGATCCCGGATCGAATGCTGGATGCATTCGGAGAGAAGGATTCACTCCTTAGCAGTTGGCCAAAATAACGACCACTGGAAATGATTGTGCTTGTAACAGTTTAAAGAGCACTGTTTTTCTTTGTTTGCTCAAGGAATTGAAGGATGAAAAGATATCTAATGCTTCAGGTTGAAGGCTTGAAGGGAGAGATAATCTCAGTTACCCCCGACCCTAACCAAGGGGGCTGTTAGCCACGCCGAGAAGGTGGACCGAATCCACCATGTGAGGTCTCTCTGTTGAGCGCTACTTGGAGAAGGAGGATGCTTGGGTGCCAGGGGGGCTCTGGCTGTAAATCCCTCACCTTCCGAGCCCTGCACAAGAGCCCAACGTGACTCATGATGATTGGATCTCAAGGCCCGCATACTAGTCTACGGGTGGAATCTTGGATTAGTAATCCCTGTGGATTGTTGGATAGCCTTTGGGCAGCAGACAATGGATAAGCCTACGGGCTGGACTTCATAAATGTATTCCAAAGATAAATATGATAACCTGTTGAAAAGGAACTTGTTTGACACTGTTTTTCTATGTCAAGTGCTAAGATTACACGAAGGAACTAGTGCCTAATGGGCTAATTAAGAAAGCTGCTTGATGCATGTCCAACTAAATATGGTAGGTAATTAGACAACTAAAACAACTTGAGGAAAGTGTGGTGGATGTGGCCATGGGTCCGTCCTACGGATGGGTGGTCTTGGTTGGCCGGGAACTTTTCTCAATCATGATGGACAATAAGAAGATCATTTCAAAGGAAATGAATAGCAAGGGCGCTGACCTAGAGTCTAGGTTACAATAATACCAGTTTACGCTGTTTTAGGGGAACGGAATGGGGCTGTCTTATGCCAGAGAGGTCGAGATTTGCATCCCTCTCGTTTCCCATTCTCCTTGAACCAAGTGCAGTGTGAATCTGCTTCAGCCCTGGCGTTTCAACGTAAAGTAGTCCACTTGGGGTTTGACGCTAGTTGCCATTTAGGAAATGACCATTAGGAGAAACCCTGATTCAGGTTGGTCCTAAGTGGGAATGGCCATAATACTTCTGCTACGTGGCAGACGTGGGAAGTCCTAGATCGCAAACCCCGTAACATTCCATGTGAGTGCCGGGCGGAGCTTTCTAGATCTTCTTCCCGATGGACTGCTAAGACGTGTCTTGAAGGGAACAAGTGGACTCGTTACAATATCTTGCATTGATGAAGAGTTGTGGGAGCTTCAAACTTTATGAACTTTGATCCATTATTTCTTGGCTACAAATTGTTTCAGGTTTCCTTTAACTTGAACCATAGGACTGGTTTTCTTGAGTTTGCTACATATTCTGATTTCTACCACGGCCTCCAGATCCGGCCTCCTCTACCTCTGCCTCTACCTCTTCCAGCATTTGAGTAGAAGACAGCTTCTTTTGAAGTTCCTCCTGAAGAAGATGCACCACCATTTCTCTGCTCCTCGGAAATTAGAAGAGCAATCAACTCCTCAAAATCAGGAAATCTTTCACGGATGGAAATTGATGTTCGGAAGTGTGCATAATCCTTTCCTAGACCATTCAAGGTCACAGAAACTAAATCATCATCTTCCACTGGTGACCCAATGGAAGCAAGTGCATCTGCAATCTTCTTCACCGTAGTCATTGATGCTCATACTTTCTCTTTGCACATTGTGCAACTCTTGCTTGAGCTGCATTCATGCATTCAACATCTGCCCATAACACATATTCTTGGCCATATACTCAGTTTTAGATGTAGACATCCTTTACTTCCATTCTTCTCTACTGATGGAAAGCCTCACACAACAACTAACATACATCACTCTCAACATGATGAAGAATAGCCCTATGCTATCTTTCACTCATATCCATACATCAAAACGGATATGCAAACTCTTTGCCCCACAAAGCAGTAGAAGAAAGTAAGACCAAAAGAAGACTCTTATTACCATCATTTGAAAACTGAGAACTTGCATCAGCCCATTGACTTTAGCAGTCCTACCGTCCTACTCCTTAGCTCCAATAACTTCAACTTCACGGTTTCTTTCTTCTAACAATTTGTTGTTCTTCTTCTGAGCTTTAGATTTCTCACTTCTTCAACCTACAAGATTCTTCTTCTCCCTCCCTCCCTCCCTCACACACACACATACACATTGATTGTCTTGTGTCGAACACTTCTCTTCTCTTCTTTTTTTAAAAAAATCCTCACATTTTTGCTTTCTCCTTATTTTTCCAAGTTTCCCCTTGCTTCTCCTTAGTTGCTAGATGGCAAACATGCCCCTTGCCATGTAAAATAATTCTCTCAATAGCTTATTTCTAAAGCCAGGACCTTAATCGATCACTATTTCTAGTGGTATTCCAAATGTGCAACATATGTCCTCCATGAGGAATTGAGTTACACCCTCTTTCTTGCAATTCCTTGTAGCCTTACCTTCAGGCCATTTGATCATATAATCAACTGCAGTAATGATGTAAGACTTTTCTATTTTGTACTAGGAAAAGGTCCAATAAAATCCAAACCCCACTTCTCAAACGGTCCATAGGCAACAATGGCTTTAGCAAGTTCTGGAATTAGTACCCGTTTTGCATATGACTAGCAAGCATGATAACTTTTACACCAATGAGCAATATCAGCGCTTAGACTAGGCCAAGTAAGTCCTGCTAGCAGAATTTTCCTTTTGGTAAGCTCAAAATCAAAATGACCACCACATGCTTCCTCATGACACGAAGATAAACAAGCAGGAATCTCAGAATTATCCAGCACCCTTCTTAGTACATTATCAATCCTCTTCATGTATAATTGATCATTTATGAGTACATATACCCTGTCCTTTCTAATAATGGCATACCTTTTGTATTTATTAACCGCACTACAAGGATATGAGGGTATAGCGACGGTGATTTGCGACGTGAAATAGCTGCGTCGCTATTTGCGTCGCTAATAGCATCGCATTTGCGACGCTAATAGCGACACAAATAGCGATGGTACTCAGACGAAGAAAACGCGGGCCGAAACCCGAGCACATTATTTTATGCACATTTACAAAAGAGAGAGCGAAAGGGAGAGCGAGAGGGAGAGCGAACATCTTGCATTTGAGAGGGAGAGGGAGAGAAAGAGAGAAAGAGGGAGAAAGAAGACTTCTCACCATCGCCGCCGCCGTTCGCGAAGAAGAGGAGGAGGTGTACGGAGGGCGAAGGAGCCGCCAGACCCTTCTTCGAGCCTTTACGGTGAGTGCATTGTCCATTCTTGCTTTGCTTTTTTTTCTCTCTCTCTTTTGCTTGTTTTGTATATATTGTCCATTCTTGCTTTGCTTTTTTTTCTCTCTCTCTTTTACTTGTTTTTGATATAATTCGTGTGTATTGAGAGAGGGAGAGGGAGAGGGAGAGGGAGAGAAAGAGAGGCGGAGGGAGAGGGGGAGGGAGAGGAAATGAGAGAGGGAGAGGGAGAGGGAGAGAGAGGGAGAGGGAGAGGGAGAGAGGGAAACATTAAACATAATAGGGAAAGAGAGAAAGAGAGGGAGAGGGAGAGGGAGGGAGAGAGAAAGAGAGGGGGAGGGAGAGGGAGAGGAAATGAGAGAGGGAGCGGGAGAGGGAGAGGGAGAGGAAGAGGGAAACATTAAACATAATAGGGAAAGAGAGAAAGAGAGGGAGAGGGAGAGGGAGGGAGAGGAAATGAGAGAGGGAGAGAAAGAGGGAGGGAGAGGAAGAGGGAGAGGGAGAGGAAATGAGAGAAAAAACATTAAATATAATAGGGAAAGGGAGAAAGAGAGGGAGAGGGAGAGGGAGAGGGAGAGGAAATGAGAGAGGGAGAGGAAGAGAGAAAAAAATAAACATAATAGGGAAAGGGAGAGGGAGAGGGAGAGAGAAAAAACATTAAACATAATAGGGAATGAGAGAAAGGGAGGAAGTTGAAATGAGAGAGAGAGAGGAAGGAAAAAACATTAAACATAATAGGGAAAGAGAGAAAGAGAGGAAGAGGGAGAGGGAGGGCGAGGAAATGAGAGAGGGAGAGGAGAGAGAAAAAACATTAAACATAATAGGGAAAGAGAGGAAGAGGGTGAGGGTGAGGGAGGGAGAGAAAATGAGAGATGGAGAGGAAGAGAGAAAAGGAAATGAGAGAGGGAGAGGAGAGAGAAAAAGAAATGCAAGAGGGAGAGGAGAGAGAAAAAGAGAGAAAAAACATTAAACATAATAGAGAAAGAGAGAAAGAGAGGGAGAGGGTGAGGAAGGGAGAAGAAATGAGAGAGGGAGAGGAAGAGAGCAAAAGGAAATGAGAGAGAAAGAAAATGAGAGAAGAAGAGGAGAGAGAAAAAGAGAGAAAAAATATTAAACATAGTAGGAAAAGAGAGAAAGAGAGGGAGAGGGTGAGGGAGGGAGAGGAAATGAGAGAGGGAGAGGAAGAGAGAAAAAAAATGAGGGAGGGAGAGGAAGAGAGAAAAAGAAATGAGAGAGGGAGAGGAGAGAGAAAAAGAGAGAAAAAACATTAAACCTAATAGGGAAAGAGAGAAAGAGAGGGAGAGGGTGAGGGAGGGAGATGAAATGAGAGACGGACAGGAAGAGAGAAAAGGAAATGAGAGAGGGAGAGGAGAGATAAAAAACATTAAACATAATAGGGAAAGAGAGAAAGAGAGGGAGAGGGTGAGGGGAAATGAGAGAGGGAGAGGAAGAGAGAAAAGGAAATGAGAGAGGGAGAGGAGAGAGAAAAAGAGAGAAAAAACATTAAACATAATAGGGAAAGAGAGAAAGAGAGGTAGAGGGTGAGAAAGGGAGAGTAAATGAGAGAGGGAGAGGAAGAGAGAAAAGGAAATGAGAGAGGGAAAGGAGATAAGAGAAAAAATATTAAACATAATAGAGAAAGAGAGAAAGAGAGGGAGAGGGAGAGGGAGGGAGAGGAAATGAGAGAGCGAGAGGAGATAAGAGAAAAAACATTAAACGTAATAGGGAAAGAGAGGGAGAGGGAGAGGGAGAGGGAGGGAGAGGAAGAGAGAAAAGGAAAGAAAGAACGAGAGAGAGAGGGAGGAAACATTAAACATAATAGAGAAATAGAGAAAGAGAGGGAGAGGGAGAGAGAGAAGGAGGGAGAGATTGTTGTTTTTTTGTTTGTTGTAGCAGTAGTAGTAGTTTTTTTCTTTTCTTGTTTATTGTTGTTTAATTTTCTTGTTTTTTTAGTAGTAGTAGTAGTTTTTTTTTTTTTGTAGTAGTAGTAGTAGTTGTTGTTGTTTTTTTTTTTCTTTTTTTCTTGTTTATTATAGTAGTAGTGGTAGTGGTAGTCGTGGTTGTGGTCATTGTTTTTTCTTCTTTTCTTGTTTATTATACTAGTAGTGGTAGTGGTAGTGGTAGTGGTAGTTGTAGTCATGGTCGTGGTCGTGGTCATGGTCGTGGTCGTAGTCGTAGTCGTGGTCATGGTCGTAGTCGTGGTCGTGGTCGTGGTCGTGGTCGTGGTCATAGTTGTAGTCGTGGTCATAGTTGTAGTCGTGGTCGTGGTTCGTGGTCGTAATCATAGTCATAGTCGTGGTCGTGGTCGTAGTTGTAGTCGTGGTCGTGGTTCGTGGTCGTAATCATAGTCATAGTCGTGGTCGTGGTCGTGATCGTTAAAGAAAATGAGAGAGGGGGAGGAAGAGAAAAAAGAAGAAGAAACGAGAGAGGGAATAAACATACAACATAATAAAGAAAGAGAAAAAGAGAGAGAGATGGAAGGAGAGGAGATAATGAATGGATAAAAAACAAAGAGAGAGTGGTGGCGAGGTCCGGTGAGGTCCAGTGCAACACCACAAGAAGGGAAACACTCTGACATATATATGTTAATTTGTGGGTGGGTGGGTGGAGAATTTACATACGTTAATTTTTGTTGAGTTACAAGAGAAGAAATCCCTTCTCAAACAATTTAAGAAAGAAAAACAGAATGATAACAAAAACAAATTGTTTGTCGTAACGTAGACAAAATGGAAAACAATGAAGGTCTTGTTGTTCAAGATCGCGGGGCATATCTTAATCAGCGTGTCCCATGTCCTTGCTCTCAATGCAAGCTGTCAATTAGATGAAAACGTCGAACACAACGCTTTGGCGAGTTTCAATCTGAGATAATTGATCAGGTGATCTTGGATTTTTAGCAAATGGTAAGAAAAGTTAATATCAATCATGCACTGTACTCGCAAGCTAGTTGAATACCATATACAAGAAGATTGGGTGTGGCTTGTAAATTTTCTATCCAGGGAGGTGACGTCTCGTCCCAAGGAGGAGTGTACCCTTTGCGGCCAATTAGAAGAGTTTGTGGGCGTGCGATGGATGGAGTGCCTGAGCCAATCCACCACTTGGAAGGTACTACCCAATCTATACCGTCAATACCAGAGGAGACAAGCAGCCTTCCAAACCTATCTACAATCTTGGAGCCTGAGATGGAGGCAATGATCGATGCATTGATTCCCATGGATGTCAAGACTTCTGATCTGCTTAGAGAGGAAGCATTCATACCATTATATGATGGGTGCCGAGTATCTCGCTTGAAGACACTGCTTGCACTCCTAAGTGTGCAAGCAAAATACAGATGGAGCGATGCGAGTGTGACCGAGTTGTTTAGGTACCTTGTACGTACGCTGAGTTGATTTCTTTTTGGCACTATCATTAAAAAATTTGTGCTTTTTAAAGGTGTTTTATGATTTTTTTCAGGTTACTGAAATATCATATATTACCACGTGCAAATACCATACTTGAGTCTCATGACGATGCACGACATGTTTTACGAAAGGTTGGCATGGACTACAATAGCATCCATGCATGTATCAACGATTGCATACTGTTTCGAGGAGAATACGAGACTATGGAGACATGTCCAAAGTGTGGTGCTCATAGGTATCAACAGGACTTACAAGGACAAACCATCCCTTGACATTTTTCGCTTATCCCCCAATACCATATTGGGGAATATGGGAATTTTCCATAAGTTTGGGACACATGGTCAAATCTTTGGATTTGTCATAACTTGAACACTATAACTCCAAATCAAGTGCTCTTAGCTCAATAGATTCGATTTTCAAACACTTTCCAATGATAGGTTAGATCATATGGTTTTGAGAAACTTATGGGCATGTTATCCGGGTGCCACCTTTTCAGTATTCAAAAAATGAAAATTAGGAGATTCCCAAACTCACTAATATTGTGTTCCTCGCATAAACCGCATGTTTCGTACATCTGGCATGGCGAGCTTGACATTGACTCTACCTTCCCAGGCTTTGCCCGAGAGCCAAGGAATCTTCGGCTCGATCTTGCAATGCATGGCATGAACCCATTTGGCCTGTGCTCAACTTCTTACAGTGTGTGGCCTATAGTCCTTGTCAACTACAATATCCCTCCATGGCTTTCTATGAAGAAAGGACATCTCATTCTTAGCTTACCCGTCCCCGACCGCTACAAAGCAAAAAAATATGGACGTGTATCTTCGTCCATTAGTCGATGAGCTTAAGATTTTGTGGAAGGAGGGGGTCACCGTGCAAGATATGAGCAAGCACGATGGTCGACGGTCCACCAATATTTGAGCCATTCTCATGTGGGCAAAGCATGACTTTCTGGGATTTGGAGAGTGCTCAGGTAAATAGGCTTCCATTCTCGTTGGTAATATCTATCATAGCTCGTTCAAGTTTGTATTCACTGGATAGAGGTATTGGAATTAAGTCTAGTTACCTCAGGTTATCATGCATGTCCATTGTGTGGGCCACAGTTAGACTCTCGAAGGTCACGGACCATGAAGAAGATGGTATATCAAGGACACGCCGCTTTCTTGTCAGAGGGTCATGAACTCAGGGAAGGTTTTTTTGGACAACCTCCAACACGTATGAATGTCGCAAGCTGGTACGAGCTGAAAATGGTCCACGCGGAGTCATATCCAAACAGAATGCGATGGTTCTCAGTTTTCTACGAGTTGCCATATTGGACCCACTTATTACAGATCAACCACTTGTTGGATCCCATGCATATTTTCAAGAATGTGGGTATCTTTCTATTAGACCACATCACAGGAAAGAGAGACACTATAGGGGCACGAATGGATTTGAAGGAGGTGGGCAAGATGGAGGCGCTTTGGCCGCAGTCGAGTGCTGATGGTCACATGCAGCTACCTCGCGCTCCTTGGGTTTTGTCCACTAAAGAAGAGCGCA
Organism: Lygodium microphyllum; assembly: GCF_053477565.2. NCBI lineage: Eukaryota > Viridiplantae > Streptophyta > Polypodiopsida > Schizaeales > Lygodiaceae > Lygodium > Lygodium microphyllum. The sequence continues at coordinate 69,775,893 of NC_141160.1, forward strand.
TTGTGAAGCAAACAGTCAAGTCTATCCGCACTCCGACGGGTATGATGCATTCTCTCATGTCTGGATTTTCTAAAGACAACCAATTATCAGGGCTAAAATCCCATGACTAGTATAAGATATGTCAGGTTTGTACTACGAATGGATTGTAATTGGCATGCACATTTTGCTATTTGGAGTGTAGCCATTGTTCATAATGCTTTTTCATTTGTAGCAGTTTGTACTATTGATCGTGATCGCATGATGCCTTGCTCCAAAAATATGTGGGGCTATTTACAGGTTGTCAACTTTAGTGCAATGGATCTCACAGAAGGAGATTAAGACGACCTCTATTGAGTCCACGAGGAAGGGAGCAGTGGAGACGGTCTGTCTCTTTGAGAAATACTTGCTACCAGCATGCTCACGATAAAATCCACCTTCTTTTGCATCTTGTAGATGAAGTGGAGATTACTGGACCTGTCCATACGTGATGGATGTTCTTCTTGGAGCGCTTCATGAAAACCCTGAAAGGATTTGTGCGACAACGAGCTCGGCCAGAAGGTAGTATGGCTGAAGGTTGGTTGGTGTCTAGGGCGCTAGTGCATATTTCATAATGGCTACCAATGGTGGATCCATATAACAAAATGCTATGGTCGCTGAAGGACGATGATAGACTGACCGAAGATGTGGTGATTGGAAATGGGGTAGAAAAAAGAATGGATGATGCAATGGAGGAGAAGGTGAATCTTTTTTATATATTGCACCATGCCTCTATGGAGATGTGGCTCTCTAGGTATACTAGCAAGCTAGGCAAGATCGAGAGGAAGCGCGATCTGAATTTTGACGTAGTACATGCTATCGACCGATTCAATATCCCAAGGTCATGGAGGAGATGCCACGGTTCATCGGGGCAAAGGTCTCAACCAAGGAGTGGGAATTCTCGAGGGAATGTAGTCCAAAGGTGATGACGTGTTTAGGATTTTTCATATCTATATTTTATATGCAACAACTAATTTGAGTGTTTCAATGTACAGTACAAAATATATAGTGCAGCGTGGTCACGCGAACGGCATTTTCGCGTGGAGAGTATTGACAAAATGCGCTCCACAACGGACTTTGGTATCATGGCAAGGTTCGAGCAAGAGAGCCGACGATGAGCAATGGATACAAATACGGTTATAGATGAGATGGAGTATTTTGGAAACTTACAAAGTATTGTTATGATGGATTACCATAGCTTCTCCATGATACTATTTGATGTGCAGTGGTTCAAAGTGGTACTTGAAGGAGTTGGAGCAACAGTTCGACGAGGTCCATCTGGATTTCTCGAAATAGATTTTAAAAAAAAAATGGACGGATTTGCGCGACACCTTTGTGTTGCCGGCCCATTGTGAATAGGTGCATGAACTCATTTGTTTGTTAATTGTATTATGACATGGTACATGTCACAATAGTTTAATCTCTCTTGTACGTGTTTGTGAATATATAATCTTCTATCCAAACCCCCGACAACTTCGATGGTGGTATGTTATACCTTCAGCTCCCCGAAGTGCGAAAGTATATGATCAAAGCGATGTTCCGAACATAGATGAGGACAATATGCAAATAGAGGGGTCCATATTGCAAGGGGTGGAGGCCACCAAAAGCTTGGAGCATGTAGAGGAGCCAACATTGAGTAACAATGATGGAAATACAGGAGTCCAAGAATTCTTTGGAACGAGGTGGACTCATCCTTTTGTGGTGACATGTCTATCGACCTTCCAATGTATGCGGAGTTGTATCAGGAGATTGACATGGGAGCATAGGCCGATACTTCATACTTGGAGCATCCACTTACTCAATTCGTTGACTAATTGCTTATAAGGATACATAAGATATGCATTTTAAGTGAGATCATTTTTTTAGGATTTATATTACCGTGCTTTGTATGATTTAAATTGATTATGCTAACATCATTTTTTGTCTGTGTGCAGGTGAACTTTTTCGATAATTGGATCATCAGGATGAGTCGAGGGATGAGCGATGAGGAGTTGCAAGATATCTTCACACGTATGTCTCCAGATCAGATGGCGAGATTTAGAGACATGGCGGACCAGGAGCTGTCTCAGACATCGTCAGGCCGCTCTATTAGATCTACTTCGGTGTGATCAAATGCTTCAGCTTCGAGCAGACGAGGTCAAAGCTCCAGACTTGGGCCAGAGGGAGGGAGTGCTTCAGGGTCAGGGGGATGCTGTAGAGATACGGAGGCAGTGAGCCCGCGGTTGGTACGGGATACATGTGCTACTCGCTCTCGTGACGGTTCCAAGGAGCATGGCTTAGGTGGTTGTTGTGGAGGCATGGATGCGGTGTCTCTGTCTTGTCATTCTACTGGAGTTGCATCACCTCTAGGATTTGTCACACCTGTGGGGATGTCTACTCCAGTTACTCCGCTTTTGCTCAGTCGTCTGCAGGTGGCACCCCTATGGCTGCTACATCGATAGATACTACCCCGGTCGGTGCACTAGATGTAAAGGGGTCTCCTAGATATGCCCAGGAGCATGGTTGCAGGTGGGAGAGGACCCATCTTAGGCATACCCCAGAGGGATATGCCTATCTTGTCGATGATAGGTCAGGAGCCATCATCATGAATGATGAGGAGAGGAGGGTGATGACTTGCATGAGAGAGTTGTGTCAACAAGTTTTTCGGCACGTCTTAGATCATTGGAAAAACATACTGAAGGGGAGAAAGGACTATATAGTAGCATCCTTGCATGAGGAGTTTTCGATTCCAGCCACATCAGATAGATTTTCTATGGGCTGGATGATGGAGTGCATACGTGCATATATGTCACACAGATGATCAGACACATGCAAGGCACTCAAGAGTGGGACTGTTAAGCCCGAGTGGCTAGACGCGGACAACTGGCGTCGATTGAGGGAGGAGGCTACAAATTCTCCAGGATGTTGGAGTCAGCAGCACAAGGCAGCGAGGGCACGACTAGAGGCCGGAGTGGTCCATCATCTTGGGAGTGGCAACCACAGGACATATCTGGAGGACTTTATAAGTTTTTCTTTTGTTTTACTTACTTATTTTTTTGCAATATCCTTTGTACTGACAATCATGTTTCTAACATTTAGTATTTTGTTTTCTTTACAGCACTCCATTACAAATCGCGATCTGATCAGCCTTGAGACTCGATATGCAAAGAGGCACGGTCTCACTGCATTGATCGACCGATTGTATAGACATGACAGCCCTGTAAGTCACTCATCTTTCTTGTCCGTAGTTACCATGTTTAATTAGAATGCATTATTGTATGGTGGACCGATGTGTAGTTGTTTCTTTTTTTGCAGAGTCCATTCGATGCTCCTTTGTGGCGGGACGAGGATATATAGCTCGCCCTTGGATACCTGGAGCTCACATGCCCTTCTTTTTTGGTCGCCTGATCTGTGTAGACATTTTCTATGTAGTAGTGATATCTTGCCATGATTGTACCAGTCGCTTTCATTATGCGATCATGTATTTATTTCATGTATCAGTGTTATGATTTAAGTACACTTTGTCTTTATTTACACGAGCATTGTACACAGTGCATAAACTATTTTGTATGGCCCAAATAAAGCACATAATGTCACAATTTTTTTTCCTGTTATCGTTACTATTAGCGTCGCAAAATTACATGCATGCGTCATTATTGGCATCGTTATCAGTGCCGCTATTTGCATCGGTATCAACTGATACCGATGCAAATAGCGACGCTAATAACGATGCTAATATTGATTGTTCTATGGCATCGCCAATAACGATGCTTTTTATGACGATGGGGGAAATTTTCTTTATTTACATTTGTGTCGCTTTTAACGTCGGTATAAGGCCTATATCTTGTAGTGGCCAATGAATTTAACTCCCCAGTTTTTAGAAACTCTTCAATTAGGTGAAGGCTCTCCCTACCCTCATATCTAGGATTATCCACCCTCATGCCAGCAACATACTAGGCAAGAGCATTTTTAGCCAATTCATGAGCTCTATGGTTTTTCTCCCTACCAATATGCCGAATTTCAAATTTTTGCAGCTGCCTCATGAGGCCTCTTAAACAGTCAGTCCTTCAAAATATCTTTATTGGCTTTCCAAACATTTTGAACCTATCTGACCACCAACACAGTATCTCCTTTTGCAACTATCTTCCTGTATCCCAGCTGAATACACAGTTTTAGGCCAGCATGTAAAATCACATATTCAGCTTCATTGTTACTTTGTATCTCTTTACTTTCTTGACTTCCAAAAAAAACTTCTTGATTTTTGGCATCCACAATAACAAAACCCAGACCTCCCTTTTTCAACACTATTTTGTAGCTACAATCAATAAATAAGGTAGCATCTTTATCCTTCATCTCCTCATGAATTTGTTGATGTGGAATTAGTGTTCGTCTCTTATAACAGCTGTACTTTCAATAGGTTCTTTATAAGTCAAAATATCACCTAAGCTAGCTTTTACAATATCCTCCTTCAAACATGTAAATTCAAATTCTTGCAAAGCCAATAGCCACTTACTAACTCTTGGAGCATTTTTGGCTGATCGCAAAACCTATGGAAGCAATTGGAAACCAGTAAGTACTACAAACAATTTTTGAATCAAGTATGATTTCCATATTTTAACTGCATTTACCATCCCCCATACCAACAATTCTTCTTCCATATTTTAACTGCATGTACTAGCCCCCATACCAACAATTATTCTTCCATCCAAGCTTTGTCAATTGATTTAATGGATTTGCTTATATAAAACATTGGCCTCATATAAGACATCCCCTTTCCCTTCTACATTAAAATGGCTCCCACTGCATTTTTTCCAACAGTGATACTAATGAAGAAAAGTTCATCCCAGTTTAGAGGCTTCTTTAGTGATTACACAAACGTGTGTACCACCGTCAACATAAACTTGATCAATTTTCCTTCCATGTATCCATGCGTCCATGATATGTATAATGTCTTTCACATCTAATAGGTATACCACTCCATGATAGGTATAATGTCTTTCACATCTAACTCTCTTTTTAGCAAAAACATCTGAATTTTTCCCATCATCAGATATACTAGTTTTGATCAACAAATTCATACCCGATGTGCCTTCATTAGGTCTTCTTTCCAACTGTTGCCTAGCTGGTTCAAGTGGCTGATCCAAGAAAATCACAAAAAAATATTTGTCTAACATTTTGTTGATTTTTTGTACATTTGGAGCTTTGAAATAAAGAAGAGGGTGGGAACAACCTCTTGGGAAATCCAAGAAATCACTGGATGAAAATATTTTATAGACCGGTTTACCAAGAGGGGGTGAAGAGTAAAGATCAATGGAGGAAGGTGAAGGGAAAATGTATAATGTGAAAAGGAAATATATGAAATGGATTTGGAGCCATCCAAAGGGCATGTGAGGCTCATAATGTCATGACTTTGGAGCCTTATGACAATTCAACCAAATGGGACCCTTCTTGGAAGCATTAGTGGAAGAAAAATCAGGCACATGATTTTGTAAGATTTTTTAAAAATACTTTCACTCCGATCCAAAAAAACTTTTCAACATAAAAGTTGTAGCGCGTGAGCTGAAGTTTCGGCTGGTATTTTTTTATAATTTTTTGGAGCTACGAGACGGGAGATATGGCCAAAATGGTGGATGCCAACTTTTTCCAACTGCAGTGGAGACCACCTCCCAATTTAATACACACCCATACTTTCCTCCCCACACTTAACACTTCCACAAAACATCATTCATTAGACCCCCAACCCTTTCCCCTCTCTTCTCCTCTCTCTCAAGCTAATAAACCATTAGAATTCCCCTCCTAAATCACCCTCAAATTATCCTTAATTGTAGTAGTAATGTATGAACTCTCATTACTCTCTCTATTATTGCTAGATATGATCTTATTTTATGAAGATTCTCTATATTTTTTTATAGGAGAGCTTTTGGACTCAAGCTATGGGGGGGAGAATGGAGACAACTCACCTATGATGGAGCTTGATTAAGTACAAATTGGTCAACAAAACATTTAGATGGAGCTTCCACATTGGTGGAACCGCCTTAATGCAGCTTTGGTGGTGTTAATTCCTATTACATCTTAACCTCCTCCCTAAGGCCTATATAAAGAGGCCTTCTCCTTTGTAATTTGCAATAAGAGAGAGAGCAAAGAGGCCTCCTTCAATCCTATTGAGCCTTCCCCATTCTCCCTCATGAGCTTATGGAATTCCTTCTCTTACTACAGCTTATGTATGCTCTACAATGTAATAAGCCCATGATATTGGTGTCCATATTGTGTATATTGGTTATGTCTCGAGGGTTCTCTATCTCTTAAGTTTATTGATTCATCTATTTTTTCGTAGTTCTCTCACTCTCACTCACTCTCTCTCTCTCTCTCCCTCTCTTAGTTTTCATCTCTTCTCCCTTACAATCTCCTCTCCCTCTTGCATAGCGTCCTAGTCCGCTCTTCCATGACTAGGTGGTGCCCTTATCTCATTCACTTTGTGGCAGAAGGGAGTTTGACATAGTATAGAGGCTGCCATACCGAATTTCCTTCGTCATAAATTGGTGCCCCCGCTGAGGACATTCTCATCCATGCGGGAGGATACAACACATGGTGGTGCATCCTCTACAACAAGTACTCCAAGTGGCTCTTCTCCAACGCCTTCACCAACTCTTTTTGAAGCTGGTCGAAGTCCACGACTCCCACAATGGTCTCCCAAGGAAGCCCAAGAAAGGAAGTATGCCTATCGGATGACGGCACGTATGTGGGTAAAAGGTGTTCACCTTAAAAATTCCATTCTTTCACAACGGAAAAAATCATGTTGCCATCAATTGCTAGGTTCTCATAATTGTGCTGAGTGTTTTGCAAACAAAGTAAAGGCCCTTCAGGGAGGTCCTCGTCTCCAAGTCATCAAATCCCTCTCTCTCTGGCCTAATCCACATCAAAGGAGGACAACTATGCATGAACGGTGTGGAGTTTTGTAGAAGTGCAAAGTATGAAGACTACCTTCAACTGTTGTTAGCTCGAAGGTTGGGTGTGGTTGAAAAGGTGGCCATCACACCTTATGAAATATATGTCGCCGAGGATGGACACGCTAAGGCAAGAACAATCACTGGTGAGCAAATTCTCCATATAGCAAAGTTGGTGGGATCCAAAAAGAAACATTCTGGGAAAAATCCTTCATAATTCAAGAAAGTGCATTCCCTCTACTCCCTTAAGTAGTTTCTACTCATGAATAATAATAATGGCCCGAATTTCTACACCTTCCACTCTGTACAAAACATCCAAGTTAATGTATGCATCAGTAGGAAGATTTTCTTCCAACAGCGTCTTGTCATGTACTTTGGGGCTGAAAGATTAAGGGAAATTCTTGTATCACCAGAACCTATAATCTTCCCAATGCTAGACTACAATGCATCCTTTAATGTACATGTCTTTATCCTATTATAATAGTTTCTCATGAATCATAACGAGTTGTATGGACCTATCCGTCCACTTGCTATGCAAACTGTGCATATTATAGCCAGCACAAAGCTTAGATTCCAAGGCATTATTAGAAGCATACTGGGGCCTAGACGTCTTGCTGAAATCAATGCATCTGTAAACCCATTCATCCTTCCCCTCATAAAATACAACTTAAGTCTAGACGTGTTCATCTTTGTACTCTACTAAGGCAACATGGCATTTCCAAGCTTCTTTGGGCGCAATGGAGAAAATGCAGTAGATTTTTTGGACAACCTTGAGATGGCCTTCCTTATCTCTGGGAGGGATGATGAAGCATTAAAGTTGAGGGCTTTTCCTTTGGTGCTCAAGGAAGAAGCTAGAATGTGATTCCAAACTCTAAATCCGGCCCAAAGAGCTGAATGGGAAGGATTGAAGGCAGCTTTCTTGCAGAGATTTCAACAAACTAACTCAGCTGAAGAGTTATGGCAACGGCTTTTGGCCCTCCATCAAAGTGATCCTTATGGTTATGCAACTTATGAGGAAGGGTTTTTGAAGCTTTGGGGGCAATGGTCAGACTCACTGAACCCTGGAGAGAGAGCTCCAAACTGCCTTCAAAAGGATCGATTTATTTCAGGTTTGTATCCCTTGCTTAGGGAGAAGGTAAAGGTGAAATTTCCAAACACTTTTGAAGATGCTTTGAGAATCACTAGGGAAAAGAATCGAAAGATTCTGTACCAAGCCCAAGCTATCCAAACAGGTTTGGGAAACAACATCACAACTATGGAGGCCTCTCAAGTTTCCCCAAATGTATCTAATGCACCAGGCCTTGTTAGAGGTCAAGAAGACATGATCCAACAAATAAACAATCTTACTAATCAACTAGAGGGTTTGAGAGTGAATCTTGTGCAAGGTGCAAGAAGACCTATCGAGGGGAATGGTGGGAATCGACCACAAATGCGGCGACAAGCAAGGGAGATGTTGTGTTACAACTGTGGAGAAAATGGACATGGCATGTACAATTGTCCTCATCCTAGAAGATATGATCACCCTGCCAGAGGTCCTCGACAACAAGTAAGCCCTCCTCATGCTAGGACTCAAGAGCAAGAGCAGTCACGACCTGCAATTTTACAACCACCTTATGTTCAAGCTGAAACCCCTGTTGTTCAACCAAATGTTAATGTCATAAAAATGGAGGAGGTGGTCAGGGATAGAAGGCTCCAAGAAGAAATAGCAAGAGGTAAGATGAAGATAGATGTAGTAGAGACCATGCCTATCAAGCGAGTACGTGTCCAGACTGAGGCAAGCAAGGAAGCAACCAATGAGGCAAGTACATCACGGGCACCTAGAGATGAAGGGAAGAAGAGAAAGACTCGAACTAGGTCTAAAATTGATATCTCTGACTTCCCTTTGGGTTCTCGGACACAACCTTATGATCTGGTAGCAGACGTGAGCTCTCAAGGGCCAAAAATTACTTGGCCACAACTACTTCATGCCTCTCCAAAGCTACGACGACAATGGTCAAAAATGGTAAGCACAAGGGCAAGGCAAGGTAAAATGGTTAGTGCAATCAAGGCATATGAACTCAAAGATATAGTGCCTATAGTGGAGGCTCAAATTAAAGGTCAACGGATTCAAAAAACATACATCGATAGTGGAGCAGAGGTTTGTGTCATGACAGAAAAGCTTATGCATCAATTAGGTTTAGAAGTAATGGAATCCTCAACCTTCAGGGCAAAGATGGCCAACAATGATGCGGCCACATGTGTGGGTGTAGTGAAAGCTTTGAGAGTTTCTGTTTTTGGAATCACTGCAGCAGTGGATGTTTATGTGATGCCAGTAAAGGGGGAAGGATATCCCCTCATCCTAGGGAGACCTTGGCTTATGGGCATCGGAGCTAGGCAAGATTGGGCAACAGGAAATCTGGAGTTGAGGCCACGTAAGGTGGGTGGCCACGATCAAAAGGTGGTTTACAACTTGAAGAGTGGGCGTCAAGAGAACCTTGAACTAGAAACGTCTGTCGATGAGTGGAGCTCAAGTGGATGTTCCTCATCAGTAGAAGAGGAAGAGAGTTCAAGTGGAGAGAGTGATAGCACTCTCGAAGTTATGAGCGTCACCTTAAAGGAACCTACCTTATCAGAAGACAACCCAAGAATCCAAGGAGAAGATGTGTGGGATGCTAGCCTAGAGAAGATGATATCCAAGGATATAAAGGATGAAGAAAGGGAGGGTTATGTGAATGTTCTCAAGAAGCATGCATCATTGTTTATTTCTGATTATACTCACATTACAGGTGTCACTGCAGTGAAGCATCACATCCAACTCAAAGAAGGAAGCAAACCTATAGTACAAAGATTGAGAAGACTGGGAGTTGTGCAACAGGATGCACTGTTGATGGAGGTGAAGAGACTCTTGAATGCAGGATTCATATACCCAGTGGAAGATTCAGAATGGGTCTCCCCAGTAGTAGTGAGGCCAAAGAAAAATGGTAAGTGGCGAGTATGCATAGATTACAAGCCACTAAATGCTGCAACAAAGAGGGACCACTTCCCTCTCCCATTTCAGGATGAAATCTTGAATGAAGTAGCGGGACATGAGCGGTACACGGTGTGTGATGGCTACTCTGGCTACTTCCAGATTCGCATTGCAGAGGAGGATCAAAAGAAGACCATTTTCATCACACCATGGGGCTGTTTTGCCTTTTGGGTCATGCCCTTTGGTCTCACAAATGCCCCAGCAACCTTTCAACGATTCCCGCGGAAGGTTCTTCTCCGAAAATACACGTGGACATTTCCACGAGCCCTCAAGCCTAGGTTCCATGAATTTATTTCCACATAAAGAAATGCTTTAAGCACACTTAATTCCATAGGGAGAATGCATTTTATGCTTATCGTTAATTTATGTGGTAGTGATAAAAGTGCATTTGATAAATTATCTCTTTGAACGATGGACAAGGGTTGGTACATGTCATGAAAATTGGATCATTTGCATTTCCAAAAGTTGCGAACATAAACTACTTGTTCGTCTTAGGAGCTTAGCTGCATGTTGCTTTTTCATGCACTTCAAAGGTAACAAGCCTAAGCGCATATTGCTTAGAGTTAGAAGTTGAAATTGTTAAGTGCATTCTTGTTTGGCCGTGAAAGAACAAGCATATCTTGCTTTTAGTCAATAACTTCCTTGTTATGACTTGCATGGATAGAATTGTTAACGTCCGTTGCATAGCATGGAAATGGGACCATAGACTTGCACGTTGCATGCAAAGATGTTTGTTGAACGGATTAAAGGTTGCATGTCACATGAATTTCATTAACGATGTTGTATCTAGAAAAGGGTTGCATGTTACATATTTGTCATGTGTAAGTTTCATTCATCAAGGTTGCAATTAGAAAAGATCGCCTATCATGTCAAAGCATGAAATTCAATAGCTTAGACAAAAGGTTGTAGGCATAATTCCTTGATGTAAAACCTAGTAGGTCCTATGCAAGTTATTCTCTAAATTATCATGCGTAATGACTTTAGCAAGAAAATTTAGGGTTATTGCAAACCTTTTGGTGCGTAGAAGCAATGAATCACATGTATACATGTATGGTGACGTCTTGGAGCTATTTACTCCTTTAGAACAAGTTTAGCATCTCTAGGGAAGGATCGTTCCCTGTCGCAAGACAAGTAGTCCAATTTAGCTAAATCACCTAACCCGCAAGGGATTCGTATAGGCATAACTAGTTGATACGGTAAACACCTCAAGTACTAGCTAGGGCTTGGCACGTCAAAAATGTAGCCTAGTATCATACTTGGATGCCAAGTCCAGACCCTCAAACCAAAATGTCCTACCCACATTCACGGAATGTTTGGGTCAATTGGATGCCCATGCAAACAATGATCTAGGGTTCTACCCTAAGGATCGATTGACCTAATGCTAAAACTTGGATTGAGTTTGGAAACCCTAGGACTGAACATTGTTGGCCTAGTACAATTAGGGTTGGGTTGGTAAGAAGACACCCTAAACCCTGCATCTTGTCTAAACAAAATTCCTTGACCAGGAAATGCCGTTCAATGGGTGAAATTATCCCATGAGATAGATGCGACACTTGTGCAGCAAGTTGCAACGTTGCATGGCCTTGTGGTTTAATCACAAGATAAGATTTTCCATTCCTTGGAATGAGGTTGGTAGGTTCTAGCGCAAGACTAACTTGCAAGAGGATGAGTAGACATCCTATTACATCACCTTTCTTGGGCTGATTTGCCAAGTTAAGGGAAGTTATGTATTTGCTTGGTAAGCAAAGGATCAATCAAGTTAGAGCGACATGGTCGCCAGGATTTACTGTTAATTTATGAAACCTAAGGTGTTGGTTAAGTTGGGTTAACAAGGTATGGCCCTAACCCAAGGACAAAAGGGTGAACAAACAAACCCTTGGGGATCTTGCCAAGTCGCAATTGATCCTAGATCAAATGCTGGATGCATACGGAGAGAAGGATTCACTCCTTAGCAGTTGGCCAATTAAACGACCACTGGATTGATTGTGTAACAATTTAGAAGCATTGTTTGCATTGTTTGCTCAAGGAACTAAAGATGGAAAGATAATTAACACTTCAGGTTGAAGGCCTGAAGGGAGAGGCAGCATCAGTTACCCTCGATTGTCTGCCTGATCCTAACCAAGGGAGAGGCAGCATCAGTTACCCCCGACTGTCTGCCTGATCCTAACCAAGGGGGTTGTTAGTCGCGCTGAGAACGTGGACCGAACCCGCCGTGAGAGGTCTCTTCGTTGGGCGCTACTTGGAGCAAGAGGACGCTTGGGTGTCAGGGGGGCTCTATTCGTAAATCCCTTGCCTTCCGGGCCCTGCACAAGAGGCCAACGTGACTCGGGATTGGATCTTGAGGCCCGCATACTAGTCTACGGGCGGAATCTTGGATTAGTAATCCCTGTGGATTGCTGGATAGCCTTTGGGCAGATTATGGATTGCCCTCAGGCGGATTATGGATTAGCCTACGGGCTAGATTATATGATGTTTTCCAAATATAAATAAGATCAATTGTTGAAAAGGAACTTGGTTGACACTGCTTTTCTATGTCAGTGCTAAGATTACGTGAAGGAATCGGTGTCTAACTGGCTAATTAAGGAGGCTGTTTTATGTGTGTCCAACTAAATGTGGTAGGTAATTAGACAACTAAAACAACCCTGAGAAAAGTGCGGTGGATGTGGCCATGGGTCCGTCCTATAGATGGGTGGTCTCGGTTGGCCGAGAACTTTTCTCAAATGAAATCGACAGCAGGAAAGTTTGTTCGAAGGAAATGAATAGCAAGGAATGTTGACCTAGAGTCTAGGTTACTAGAATCCCGATCTATGCTATTTTAGGGGAACGGAATGGGACTATGCCTTATGGGCAGAGAGGTCGAGCTTTGCATCCCTCTCGTTTCCCATTCTCCTTGAACCAAGTGCAGCATGAATCCGCTTCGACCCTCACATTTTTGCTTAAAGTAGTTCGCCTGGGATTCAACGCTAGCTGCCGTTCTAGGAGTTTGACCACTAGGAAAACCCTGATTCAGGTCGGTCCTAAGTGGGAACGGCCGGAATACTTCTGCTACGTGGCAGACTACTCGGAAAGACCTAGATCACAAACCCCATAACATTCCATGGGAGTGTTGGGCGGAGCTTTTGAGACCCTCTTTCCGATAGGCTACTAAGACGTGTCCTACGAGCAAACAGGTGGACACGTTACAGTCCATCAACCTAATTCAAAAGATGAAGAGTCCCCTGTTGTTTTTTTTTTTTTACAAAAACACATTCGCACAAAGGGTCCTTCCAGTCCTCTTATACTAGATTCCCCTATACAAGTATCTATTCCTGCTATTTTTGGCAGTGCCCTTTCTTCATTCCTTTCTTGTACCAATTTATTTGCAACACAACCGGAAGGACAGATAGATTCGCAGATCCCTTCATCTTTACAAACCATATTATCTGGACCCATGCTTCCACAGATGGTTTCAAGTGTCTAGTCTACTTTGGAAACCTCCCTCACTTCTTGTCTTCAGACACTGTACACAAGTGTTTACACTTCTATGCAAGACAAGGTGGATTCCCTAACCAGCCAATTAAGTAAGGCACTAGAGGATCTGTCTTCAAAAAGGGCTACACTCAATGATATCCATAAACAAATGACTATTGCCACAACCTTAATGGATTCACAGAAGGCAACCATTCAAGAGTTGGAATCTAAGGTCCCTAAATTGGGGGAGGAGAATGCATCTCTGATGTTTGAGAAAATTTCTGCCCTTGAGGAAATTGTCACTTTGGCTAGTAAACTTGGTACTAGTGAGGGTCAATTGCAGCACTCTCAGGAAACTATAGAGTCCCAAAAGAAACTTATTGAAGAACAGCAAAAGGTGGTTGTTCTTTCTATTCCTCCTCTAGCTCCTACATCTTTTGTTTTGTCTTTCAAAGAGGATCCTGAATAGTTGCAACATAAAGCTAAACTATGTGATGGGTTTTCTACTAAAGTGGACCGCCTTTAGTAGTGTATGGATTGCATACAACAAGATTTTATTCACTATACAGACTTGGTATCACCACCTCCTTCCTTTTGGGTTAAATATCATCAGCAAAGATTTGCCTTATACATATCCTTACGTAATGTGGATTTGGAACCTCCAGAAGATGGGTGGCCAAATCTGTGGTCTGCAGACTTACTGAGAGTAGTATTTGATAGATTTGTGGATGAGCTGGTTTCCCATGAGTTCCAGTTGTTATCTTTTATGTATCTTACAGGCCATTTGCAAATCCCCGATGAGGAGGACTTGAATGTTTATGTGGGGGATGTGATCTTGCAAGCTATCATGTATGTGCATTCAGTTGAGCTTCTGCTAGTAGTAGACACTTTGAAGACTTATCAGGAGCAGACGTCTTGGTGTAGAGGACATACTTGGCCCCCACCTTTGGAGATTGATGCTTTGGAACCTCATCGTCTCAGGAGTGTATTTCATAAATATGATATCTAGCTATTACAAGCTTGGTTGTTGAGCTTTATTGCTAATCATCTATTATTTATTGAGTCATTTTTTCAGGATCTTAATTTTCATTGTTCTTTCTATCAGTTGGATCCTACTGATCTCCTTTCTTATTCTCTCATGGCGTGTCGTTTCCCTTTTTATGTTTTCCTTCTTTCCTCCAGTCCTAATACCATTCCGCTTTTATCTTTTACCCCTTTTGGATCTCCTCATATCCCTGTTTTTACCATTTGCCCTTTTATTGATGATCCTACATTATCTCCTACCCCTTCTGAACCTCCACCTACTGCTCCTTCTATTCCTTCTATTTTCTCAGCGGATTCTCTTCGAACCTTTTTGTTGCATTCTCCATCTTTTTCATCTTCCTTATCTCTTCATCTACCCTCATTTTATGATTTAACTTATCCTCCTTTACAATGCTCTCCTCTTATTCCATTACCCTCTCCCTCCGATTACATTAACCTTCCTCCCCAGACAGTGCTCGATACTCTTGTTATGATCATGACATACTCCGTCAAAGACAATGGATGCTACATGATTCTGTGACACTAGAGCATGTTCAAACTCTTAACTTCATTTTCCCAGAGTGCATGTTACTTCTGAGGATACCACTATCCATCTTGTAACTCATTTTTGTTGGTATCTTTCTTTCATGTATAAGCAATCAAATCTGATTACTCAAAAGAGTATCCCCCCATTGATCATCAATCCAAATGTGGATGTGACTGTTGCTCAAATGGATGTCCTGTACTACTTTGCACAAGCCTTCCCTACTAGGTTCATTATCTTACTGGAAAGGATGTGTTGTTTACACTTCCTCCACAATGTGCCTTAGCATTTTGTTGATGAGAGTAAAGCTCTAGAGCACCTTACGCTTAGTATGCAGTTTAAGAAGAGATACCTTCATCCTACTTAGAAGTGGATCTTTCATGATTGTATTATCTTTTTATTAATGGAAACTTCTTTTTGCTCTCCAATTTTTGGGGATCCATTCCATTCAGACTATATTTGTATATGGGTATTTTTGTGTTGGGTGATGTGTTTTTTTTTTGTTTTTGATTGTGCGGAGCTAATGAAGATGAAGCTGTGAAGATTGATAATGTTAGTTATAACATGGTTGCAGTTGAAGACTTGGATGCTGAACTTTTATATCCTTTAATAGTTTGAGTTATTTTGGCTTTATGATGTTGAAATGGTTCTTGGTATTCTTGGTTTTTCTTTCATATGTGTTTTAGATACAAGTTCTATGAAGTTGATATGTTGGGAAAGTGATAGTAGTTGGTGACTTGTGATGGATTAAAGATTCTTTTAGCAGATATTAGAGCTTTTATTCTCCTTGTCTTTTTGAGGTCGCAAGGGTGCTTCCTTTCTAAGTGTGGGGATATGTTGAGTGTGAAAATGATTTGTTGAGTGTGGGGATATGTTGAGTGTGGATATGTTTTTGTTGCTGAATGGTTGTTTTTTGTAATTGATTATTTGAATTGGAAGATTTTTTGAAGTGTTTGGAATGGTTTGCGTATTTTTGAAGGGTTTATGTTGGTTTTTAATGAGGATATGTTGTTTTAAAGGGTTCTGTGATTCTCTCTGTTTGGTTCTATAAGGTCTTATTTTCTTCTGTTTTGTTCTGTTTTGTTTTTATTTTGGTAGTTGAGATGATTGAATGGATGTTTTGAGAGATGGTTGAGGTTGTGTTAAAAGGTTTATGAAATATTGAATTAGTTTTGGTTTGGGTTTTGTAGTTTTTATGGTTTTTGTTGATCTTCTATAAGGTTCTTAGCTTTTGTAGTTTTGTTCTCTTCTGTTGTCCTGTTGTTTTGTGGTCTGTGCTGTTTGTTTTTGTTGACTGTTATGTTGGATGTATGGATGTTTTGGGAAGTGTTCTTGTCTTCGAAAAGGATGAATGGAAGCTCTATTCAAGCTAATTGAAGTGAATAAGTAGCTGATGAAGATTCATAGAAGGTTATAGAACAATGACAGAAGCCAGATCTCACAGGACACTATGATGTCTCTAGTGCCTCTTTGCATCTGACACACCTTTTGGGAGGTGTATCCATGACCTAAGAAGGATTATTGTGAGTTATTATTGAGCATTCTAGTAAGGAGATGATGTACTATTGATTGAGAGAGAAAGAGAGAGTCAGAGATAGACAATTCTATCAAAACAATGTATCTATCTATGAGAGATTGTGAGAGAGAACTATGAAGACAATGAAGATGAATACTATGTGATCTTATTTCCATTCAAAAATGGTGTATTCTTTTGTGTTCTTGTTCTATTGATGGATTCTATGAAGATGTTGAAGATTATGGTTGATTCCATCAAATCCGTGGGAGATATCTACTATGATGCTACATGAAGATTTATTCTTTTCCTTGTTGAGGTTTTCTAAAGAATGAAACAAAAGCTTGTTGATGTTACAAGATAGATTTTCTTGTAGTAGAAAACCTTTTTCCTTGGTGTCTCTCTTGGGGATCCAGTTCCTTGTTCAACATTGTTCTTCTTCCGCATGATGAGATTGCCGAGGAGCTTCCAGAGGACAAGCTTTTTCAAAATTTTTACAAAGCAGGTGATGTGCTTAGAGCACATGAGCTCTCTTGTATGTTTACGATAGATTTTCCACTAGAACATGTGCTAGCATTCGATGCCTTTGAGGACTATGAACGTGAGTTCAAAATTTTGACTGCAACGAGTGTTATTATGTTGGATGGAGTGGCTTATGTCCATCCAGGCTTTGGTCATTAGATAGAGCAAGTGCAAGAAAGCTTAGAAGGGGTTTGGAGAAGATCCCCTTGTATGGCATAAGGATAGTTGTCCCTTGCATTCAAAGAAATGTTTACTTGTTTAGTATAAGTACGGGTTTTTGTATCTTTTGCACCTTCAACTTCAAGATGACGCAGAAGCATAGGCTCCATCCACCTCTAAGGGCGCTCAGCTGGCAAAGGATGAAGATTACGATGAAGAGATACCCATCGACTTAGAGGAAGAGTGAGCCTTGGCAGGTAACGACCTTGTGGTATTCAATGTGGATGCCCCAGGGAAGGGTAAAGAGATGGAGGACGAGCCTCAAGGCCTTCCTTTATCATGCCTATTGAGCTTCAAGTTGGGGCCCGAAAAATGAAGAGTTTATTCTTTTAGTGGACATTATGCAACAACTAAATATGCGTGAGGACTACTGTCGTGCAACATTAGCTAAATTCAGCAATGTTGATATTGGTTTCGTTGCGGATGAAGAAGATAAATATTTATTGACTGACTTTGAAGTCAAGGAGGGGGATAACATGACATGAGAACAACTGCTCACATAGTTTTTTGAGGAGGCTAAGTCACAAGAGAGCCATTTCCCCCCCAAGAGAGAGATTGCTCAAGCTGCAGAGTGTTGGACATGGGCAGGATCCAAGAGAGGGAGAAGTAATGCCAGACATTGGGGGACAATCCCACTATGGTCAAGAAGAATGCTACAAAACGATGAGAATCATGTGGTAATGCGTGTTTCTTTTGTTCTTAGTGTTAAGTGGTTGCTATTGCTATGGCATTTTTCAATTTTGATATGTTTGATTTCTAGCTTCTTGTTTGTGAAGATAAGCTCATTGAAAGAGCTAGAGGAAGCAAGTCGGTAGGTTGTGCATCCTTATCTTCCTCCAATTTAAAAGAGACCAGAAAGGATTCTAGGTTGGCCCAGTATGTGGGACATTTCAATCATAAAAAGGTAACAAGTAATATGTACACATGTACATATACACAACTAAGAGACAAATATGTATATACATATTATTTGGAAATGTTTCCTTACAAGCATATTTTATTTTCTTGTTTCTTGACAGATCATAATATTTCACAAGGATTTCTCTCCAAACAATGTAGTGCTACCTCTTTTTGCACTGAAGGTAGTTTTGAGGTATTTGGGTGGCCATCCTGGTGGCAACCATGCCAATAAGGTGATATTGGTAGCAAAGCAATTCGCTTTGCGAGTTTTTGGTATAGGATATGGATGCCAGGTGCTTCAAATGCCATATTATTTGTCATATGCGGGTCAAGCTATTGTAGTAGGGATGACACAAGTTGAGAAATTGTATCCATATGGGAATAGAAGATTCATGAGGGAAAAGAAAATAAGGCTATGCAAGGGTGCACTACTGCAACTTGATGAAGGCCCCTCCACAATGATATTGATGCCGGAGAGGTGGAAGACGAGAATGACCGAGAGGACTCCGCAAAGAGGATGAAGCCATCATCAAGTCCACCTTCTCCCAGCTCTGAGACGTCATAGCTATAATATGTATTGGTTTCTAGGACGTGCTACTAAATATGTATGGTTGAATGATATAATGTAGAAGACATTTGGACAGTGTATTGTGCTGTATCTTCTCTGATATCTTGTAAATTTAAGCAAATGTCTGAATTACATCATCTTTGTATTCCTCAGAGGAAAGTGTTGTTAAACACACCAAAACAATAGCATGAAAGAAAAATGACACAAAGAACCAATTCTTAACAAAAGGGTTGTGTGTTATAAAAGACCCAACCCTTAAGAAGGGTTTTGTGCTACAAGGTACAACTTGTTGTGTCAATTACATCATGTCGATTACACCATCTCTGCACTCAAAAATAAACCAAAATAATAATGCAACTAATTGTAGAGAGGAAATTAATAGGAATGATCCATAAATTATCGAAGGCTTTGTGTTTTCAAAAGATCCATTCTATAACAAAAGGTGTGTTACAAAAGATCCCTTAATAGAAGGGTTGTGTGTTACGAGGTACATCTTGCAATAGAAGCTCAGGTTACAAGGTTGCGTGTTACAAGAGCGGCTCAGGTTGGTAGTACTAAGCTTTGGCCTGAACTCTGCCTTGAAGGTCGTCCTTGCAAATAATCTGTGATTCCCTTCTTTTCAGTACACACTTTCTATTGTGTATGAAGTAAAAGTCTTCTAGTAGTATATTGGGTGCCTCATCGTTGATGTCTTTGCAAAGCTCGACCAAAGCACATTCCTCTCTTATGCTTATAATGGTCAATAGAGATGAGGCCCCATCTACCACCTCAATTTCTATAACCTAGTTGGCTTGCAAGCTTGTAGCCTCCCGGTCCATTGGCACAAGCACTCCATTGATATAGTGCTCCTCACAATACTAGAACAATAGTATAAAAGTCCAGATTGTGATAATGTACTTTGACACAACTGTATCAAGGACAATGCAACAGTGTGCATGTCCCACCTGTTTCACAAAGCATTGACTCCACAGTATCTTTGCTAGTAATTCATTGTCCATTCGCGTGCAAACTAGCATTATCTTGGTAACGTTAACATCAAACTCCCAGAACAGTTCCACAAAAAATGTTAACAGGCATAGATAGCATGATCTTCACTAATTTTGTTGGAATGGTAGCCCATAATGATCATTGCACATCTCTGTATATATTGCTTTGTGTGGACTCCAAAGCAATTAGGCACTAACTTTTTTTATGGCTTCAAGTTGGCACTTTGGGCTGGGGTACTCCTCCACCTTTGCACTCCCCTTCTCAGCCGTCTTTGGAGCCGACACCTTTGCTTCTATGTCTGTCATCTTTTTTTCGGTAGGCAGCATCGTGGCACTCTTGGTTTTCAGCATGACCTTAGTGTCAACTTTCTTTCTCCTTCGTCTCTACAATTTAGTCCTCTTTCATCATTATTACCATTTATATTGTATTGATGCATAACTCTGATTTAATTGTGTGATTTCCTTGCACCCAAGAAAGAAATATTGTAAAGGATAATTGATTCACTAAATTGCATTTGTAAGACCCTCACAGTCAATCTCCATTTCTTGATTCCATTTTTCATTGATCAAATCTTACACATCATTGAAGGTCAAAAGAAAATTTTAGTTATACATTTCATCCTTGTTTGCTTAAATAGAATATTCAAGCCATATTGATATTCTTACCAAGGAGGAAAAAGGTAGATGTTAAGGGAGATAGTGGGATAATAGAGAGGTGACCCTACCAACCAACATGGGGGGAGATAGTGGGATAATAGAGAGGTGACCCTTCCCCACTATTAAAGATCCCAAAGTGGTGCAACCAACCAACATGGGGGGAACTTTTTCCACCTCCTAGTGATTTGGAGCCCATATAAGGAGCTTCTCATGTTGTTATGTCCCTCACCATAAGTACTGCGAGTGGAGTAATTAAAGACCGAAAGATTTTAGCTAAAGAGTATGATTAGGACATCACTGATTAGTTATAGGAATTATACAGGTCTATTAAAGGTTTACTATAGGGTATTTCAACCTATTTTGCCCTTTATTAGTATGATATAGGTGTACATAGTAATAGGACACTTAAGCAATGATTTAGGTTGATATTCAATCATTTACAAAAAGTGATATAGGTTATTCTAGGTTGATTATGTATTGTGCGGATGGTATTTCAGGCAAATAATAAATTGGGATCCATTTTGGGATACTTCTACTTGGTCATAGGTATTGCAAAGTAATTCAGATTTCTTTTTAGAGTCAAAACAGGGTGTTGCAAGTCATATTCACTCTCTACAGGTCATATACATGGTACCATA
This sequence comes from Lygodium microphyllum, assembly GCF_053477565.2. Classification (NCBI taxonomy): domain Eukaryota; kingdom Viridiplantae; phylum Streptophyta; class Polypodiopsida; order Schizaeales; family Lygodiaceae; genus Lygodium; species Lygodium microphyllum. Next base: position 69,796,858 of record NC_141160.1, read on the forward strand.
AGGTTTGGAAACCTTAGTTTGGACCTAAGAGGGGCGGATAGACTAAAATAGTGCTTTTATAGGTTGTAGGATTATTCTATATAGTGAAAATAATATTTTTAAAATATTTTATTTTAATTTTAAAATGGAGTACTATAGCTCGTCTTGAAGAGCTATTTGTTAGCTTTGTTTTCCACCAAAAAGTTCTTGATTTTGATATTGGAGTGAAAATTTATAGCCATTTTTCTGTTAAGGGGTCTACTAGGACTACATTGTAACATTGAGCAAAATTGGCTGAAAACAAGGGAAAGGAGAACCATAATGTGATGATGTTTAGCAACAAATAAAGGAAGCACCTGAGGAAATACCTAGGGTATATCATGAAGAAGAAGATTCTCAAGAATATGGCACCTATAGTAGTCTTAATGCCACTCTCTGTAACCATGAGACTAAGCATTCTATCATATATATGAAATAAGTCTCTAAATTGGATCAAGTGTTAATTAGATGGTTCAATCCAATATTCAAACCAAAGAAGTCATGTAGTAGATGGCCCAATCTACAAAGGATTCTGTGGAAAAGTTTACTTCTTCGACTAGAGATTCATTAGAAAAACTTAGTACTCAAATCTCTATGCTTGTGGTAGCATAAAGGCTGACAAAGAGAGTAGAGACAAACAAGCCTTTCAACCATCAAATAATAATTCTTAGTGAGGTATTATTGGAAAGAAGGTTATACTACATACCACTTATGATATTAGGAAGACTTCCTTTACGACGACTGATGAACCTATTCATCATCATCGACTAATTTAAAGAAATGGACTTCAAAGTTAGAGTCCTATTTTGACATTTTCCCCAGGTTAGATTACCAAAATATTCACTTTGCTAAACTTCACCTTGAGGAATTTTATCATATATGTTGGAGGGGAAATTCAAAGCTAAGGTGGATCAAGTATTTGTCTCTCCCATTGAGAAAGAAAACTTAGCTAGAAGATTGTATTAGTTGAACTAAAGAAGTCTATCAGTTAGAGAGTATACGAATTAGTTCTTGAATCTTACCATGTATGTAGAGAGTGTGAGCACTGATACAAAATTAAATAAGTACATTTATGGTCTGGAGCCTAATTTGTTAGTAGGTGATGTTATGGCTCAAAAACCTGCCACACTATTTCAAGCTATTGAGCTAGCAATAAGGTATGCTAGTAAGTATAGGAAGGATATTCCCATGCAAGTTTCTTTTGAACAGCAAAGAGTTGTTGGTAAACATGGAAATGTTGGTGGCAATTATGGAGGATCCAATACTTCATTTAATAGTCCCAAAGTTCCTACATATCCTACTTTCAATGCTTCAAGACAGCAAAGTGCTTCAAAGTCGACAATTAGCCATAAAGTTGAGCCGTAAGGTGATAATAGACCCTGAAATAATTCAGTAAACAAAGTTAATCTTATACCTATGTATCTTTTTAGAGGGAGCAAAGAGAAGGGCCTATATTTCAAATGTGGTGAAAAATATACATCTAAGTGCACTTATAAGAATGCCAAAGCGAAGAATTACAACATGATAGTACTTGAGGATGTGGATTATGAGGTCTATGAGGAACCAATTGTCAATGTACAAGTTGAATTTGAAGAGCATGATGAGGATCTTGATCCGGATTAGTGTTATGAGGTTGATAATGGATTTTCATTTGACATTGGTGGGTATGTTTTCTTTAATCCTAGTGGGATAGACTTACCTATTGTTGCCACTACCCTTATTCTATTTCCATGGATGCTTGGATTGGTTCAAAGAGCCCTACTACACTTTGTATGAAGGGTACCATTTACAAGAAGGATCTATTTATCCTGATAGATAGTGGTAGTACACATAGCTTTGTGGATACATTAGTTGTGGATAAGTTGCATAGTTTTTCCACTGATTTATAGCAAGCCATAAGAGTTTATGTAGCCAATGGTGAAGAGGAGACCTTAGGAAAGTTTGCTATGGATTTCTCGTAGTTGTACATGGAGTTTTCCCTTTATGGGTAGCCTATCCATCTATAGGGAATCCTTAGTAAATCTAGTTTTCAACTTATCACCATAAAGCAACTTAAGGAGTATAAGAAACGCTCTCAAATTTTCATTATACACCTAAATAAAGAGGTTGAGGATCATTCCAAGAATTTAGTTGAGCATCTAGCTTTAAAAGCTATATTTGAGGAGTACAAAGATTTATTTGAAGTACCTACTTCATTACCTCCCAAGGAAGTAGTGAAGTAGGGCCTTGATAGCTCTAGAATCAATCTTCTCTTCGTCTTGCCTTTGTTTTTGTTTTTGTAACATTTGGATTTGTTGTTGTTGAGTTTGCTGCAGTATGCCCACCAATTGTTGCAGAGTATCTCCTGAAGAATCCCCCATCTTGGAGTTCTCTTATATCGACCTTCACATTGGGTTCACCAATGTCGCAACGCATAGGGTTGAAGGTCACCACAGGGGTTTGGCAAGAGAAGAATGTACGGGGGTTCAAGAGCTTAGACTCCGGAGATGGTAGAGATAAGAGAAGGGTTAAAGGTTTCAAGCCAAGTTCTTGAAGATAAGACACAACAAAGTGAAGGTAGATTCAGGGAGAGGAGTAGATGGAAGAGAAGGGGTTTGAAGAAATTGAAGACGTAGAAGAATACTTCCAAAAAGAAATAGGAAATGAAGAAGAATACTAATAGCACCCATAAGCCAAGTAGTTTTTGGCAGGTATTTCTTATCCTAAAGGAAAATGGACAAATATTACCATGGTTTTCATTATTGACTTATCTACTACCAAAAATGGATGGAATAACATCTATGTAGTAGTGGATAGACTCACTAAGGCAACCTGTTTTATTTCTACCAAGATATTGTTTATTGCTTCACATGTGGCTAATTAGTTCATGAAGCATATCTTTAGATTACATGGATTACTGCAAGTTCATGAGTAACTTCTACAGGTGATATTAAGCTCTATGGGTACTAAATTGGCTCCTTTTATAGCCTATCATCCACATAGTGATGGCTAGATATAAAGGATTAATAAGTAGTTGGGGACTTACCTTTGTCATTTCTGTCATGATGTGCAACATACGTGGGATTCATGGTTGCATTTTGGTTGAGTTTGCTTATAATAACTCCACTCACATTAGTATTGGAGTTACACCCTTTGCAGCTATGTATGGTTATAAAGTGCCCTTATACACATTCATTTTTAGTGATAAGATTAGCTCTCATGGGAATGAAGAATTGGAAAGAATATAGACCCTTCTTCAATAGTGTAAGATGAATCTTAGAAAATCCCAAGATCAAATGAAGATGTATGTTGGTGGGAAGAGGTGACCTTTAGAGTTCCAAGAGGGAAAGTTAGTTTATTGAAAGTACCCAAGTTTCATTACTCAACCTTGAAGGATGGATCCAATAACAAACTTGCTCACATGTTTTATGGATCCCACAGGATCCTAAAGCACATTGGAGATTTGGCATATAGAATGTAACTACTATGTTCTACTAAGATTCATAATGTGTTTCATGTTAGCCAACTCAAACCCTTTTATGGTACTCAAGTGGAAATAGTTGACGAGCTATCTCCTATGGATGAAAAAGGTCTTATTTAGTATATCCCTGAGGAGATCATATGCAAGTGTGAGAAAAAGCTTCATTCTCATTCTATCACTGAGTATTTGATCAAGTGGAGAGGTTTTCCACTTGAGGAAGCTTCTTGGAGGCCAAATTCTATATTAGATGAGTTTTCTTACCTATGAGATACACTAGTGGTTGACATATAGTCAGTAGTGGAGCCATTTCTAGTGTAGACAATGTATAGATAGCGCTCTATTTTAGAATAGTTATTATTCTATCTAATTTTCAAAAATATACTGTCTACATAGGGTCAAAACTACATTTTGATTTGTGACATTTCATTTGGATACTTCTATTAGAAATTATGGAAGACTTTGTTTAGTAGGGCTTGTTTTAACAACAAGCTATCTATTCATTTCAAAGTTTGTTTCTTGAAGATACAAAGGCTCAAATTTCTTTTTGAAGACATCTGAATTATGTATGTCAAATCAGAGTAGTACCCTGTCTTATCCTTCTTTCTTCGCCATTGTAAGTTTGTTTTTGCGTGTAAAAACCTTTGGGAAGGGATAGATTGTAAGAAGCTGGGAAGACAAGTGTTTTAGTGAGAGATTATTAGTAATACCTTGTCACACTAATATATGTATAAAATGTATGAGATATATAATTTTTGACATCTTTGACAATAATACAATTCATGTCTCTCATCTCACCTTCTTGTTCATAGCTTTCATAGCTTCTCTCTCTTCTTTTCTATCTTTCTAGTCTTTCTATCTCCTTGTTACTTATTCTCTCTCCTCTCCTCTCTCTCTATTGCTCTCCTTTCTCTCACCTCTTAGCCCTCTCCTTGATAATTTTTATTGGTCAGTATACAAAATTATAAATAATCACTATACAAAGCATTCTTTTGTTTTGTTTTTAAGCTCATATTGATCTCAATTCTTTAACTTAAAATCTTTCAAAAAATTAAACAAGAAAGAAAATAGAGAGTATAGAGAAGAGAAAGAGAGAAAAGCATGCATGACATAATATTGGATATAATATTCTCTCATGCATGGATAAACATCTCCTTCATAAATATATTTATGAATTGTATAAAGCTTCTTTGCTAAAAAATAACAATGAAAAGCATCTCCTTTTTAGGCCTTTACTTTTCTTGCATGAACTCCATGCTTTTGTCTCAATATTTTTAAGTCTAGTTGAATACACATAAAGTAAGATTTACAAGATAATAATAATCAAGCCTTCTAGGGCTTACAAAAAATTATGTCTAAATAAGAAAATTGTGCATGTGTGCATTGCTCTAAGAGACACACAAAAATAAAATAATTCCATGTTATGAAGTGCTCAACCATAATTAATTCTTATGTATCAAAAAGCACTTCCATAAAATATTTATTCATCACATAACTTCATCCAATAATGTGCTCACCATAACACAAAGCACATTGGTATCCTTTCATCTATCTACCAAGCATAATGCAATGTATCAAAATGCATTTCCATAAAATATTTATTCCTCACATAACTTCGTCTGATAATCTCCTCACCATAACACAAAGCACATTGGTATCCTTTCATCTATCTACCAAGGATAATGCAACCATTATCATACATGCACTCTCATGTAACAAGTCATATTGTACGACAAATCAATAAAACTCACAATAAATATAATAAAAATCATCTTATTTTCATAGCAAGTTTCAATAAAATATTATAATTAACATAATTCTATACAAAAAGTATGATATTTTCAATAACTTTTCTAGTTTAGGTGAGTGCCATTAATAGAGTATTCTTAAAATTTTAATAATCTTGTCAAAATACAAAATAGCACAAACTAAGTAATTCTAATTTATAGATCTTAATTTGTGGGACAATCCACACCATTCAAAATAGGAGCTTTTGACTTTTGATTTGGCTTGAATTCAAAATTGTGTATAAGCTCAACATTCAAATATAGTGTGGATTAAATGCATATTGATTAATTGTCCAATATCATTTTATACATTGATGATGTAATTCGCACTATAGTTTCTTAACTTACATGGTGTCATGTATATAACTATTACTACAACATACAAATCTTTTACACACACACACACACACACACACACACACACACACACACACACACACACACACACACACACACACACACACACACACACACACACACACATGCACACATACTACATATACCCATATATACTATGAAGATGTTATGTTATTTTCATGTTTAAAATGTCAATTATGCCCAAAATAGATTCCATACATAAAATTTTAAATTGAACCATTGCTTTAAGCTTCCTCCTTAACGTTATTACATCTTTCCTATAACACGTTATTTAGGTAGGACCTTGTGATCACTTCACCTTATGCGGGTCTTGCCACAAATGGCTCACAACTAGACTTTGATCAAGTTTAATAAGCAAAGCTAGCCTCTTTTATAGAAAATATAAGGCTTAAACAAGGTGTTGCATATGACTCAATATACTTGCCATAAATGTAGATAGTATAGTAAGCATCTCTACAAAGACGAGGTCAACTTTACAAGAAAAATTTTAACCAATTTATAAGAGTTGGTGTTTTTTGCAAATTGACTACCTTGAGCATTACACTACCCATAACACTACTAGGTTCATCAGTAATATCTAATGCCTATAGATTCTCAGGGGGATCCAATGCTTATTCAATCATACTGGCTATTATACTAGGTGCTTTGTGTTGAATCATGTGTCCATAGAGCTTTCTTGAAGCTCAAAGTATGATGCATCACCACCTTATTCATTGCCTCCATGAGCTAGTTCTAGAAGCCTTCAATTTCTTTGAGGTCCCATAAAAGATGCTTGCTTGTCTTTTTAGTTCATTTGCAAATGGACACATTGGAGAGGTGCACCGAAATTCTATTCTATCCTTGGTAGGCAAATTGTTGGCTAGAATCCTCTAGAGAAAACAAATTAGTATTAGAGAGGGTGCAACTTGCAAGAACTGACTTTTAGTGTATTCTGTCTCATTGAAATTCCAAAAATTTGAAAAATCGTTAATGTTTTGGACATCTTAGTATAAAATTGGGCAACGTCATATGTTTTCCCCCCAAAACTAGTCTCATTTCAACCACTTTCTTTTTACCATCGGATGGTTTTTCTCTGGATAAATATTGATAGGTACTCTTTGAAACAAAGGTTCACTCTTTAAAGCGAAGAGAATTTGCTCCTCAACTTCTAAAAAGTCTAGCAACTGCCTTTCAATATTTTGGGCTAACCTAACTTTAATTCTGATGTGCCAGGTGGAGAGTCGAATAAAAGAAAGTCCAGAAAGTCCCCTTGGGCCTTGACTCTTATGGGCTAGGCTTACTTTAATTCCCTTATGCCACGTGGAGAGCCAAATAAAAGATTAAGATGATAATAAGCAATAAAAGACAGGGATCAAGATATATTCATTTGTGCCAGGTGGAGAGCCAAGTAAAAGATTAAGATGATAATAAGCCATAAAAGGGAGAGATTAAGATGAACATGTTACATGAGAGAGAGAGAGAGAGAGAGAGAGAGAGAGAGAGAGAGAGAGAGGAATCAAAGTCAGGTTTGGAGAGGTCCGATGCACTGAAGCGTTGGAAATAGGGAAGCCCACGTTGGTGTTTACAACCTGTTACCCCACACGGGCATAGTGTGCTCTTTCCCCCATAAAATCATCAAAAACTTGGCCCAAGTCTCGGCTCAAGTCTCGACTGCGATGATTAATCCGCCTTGGACGCAGGGAGAACGTGTGCCTAGACGTGACTGAGACAGCGGGTACATCGAACAATTCTTTACCTCTCTCTCTCTTTCTCTCACTCACGAGCGCTTGTATATGTGGCCCCCATCCTTGCTGCCTTTCCATCATCGGTGGTCACTCACTCTCTGGTTGTCTAACAGCGATGAGAGTAATGGGCATTCTATTTGCCTCCTCTGCACCATCAGTATTTGTTCCATTTCAAGTACCCTTTCCATGGTCCTCGGCATCCCAAAAGACTGTGCTAGAAGGAGGATACAAATCAGGGGTCATTGTTCCCGTGACATCAGATCGATAACGCATGAATGAAAGACCTGAAGATTGATGCATGAGCTTATATGAGAGAGAGAGAGAGAGAGAGAGAGAGAGACTTGATCAACAGTTTGGAGTTTCATGTGCTTGAGCCATGGCATTTGTGTCACTGTTTCTGTAATTTATAATAGTCACAAACGTCCCTTCATTGGGGGCTTCCATTGTGCATTCAGGAAATAGAAACAGAAACAAAGCTTTTATGTGAGAGAGAGAGAGAGAGAGAGAGAGAGAGAGAGAGAGAGAATGCAGGCAAAGCGTTGCAAGTCTTCCTCCTGGGACTATGTTCAGCATCAACGTTCCATGTGCCTGATCACAGGGTCTTTGGCATTCCTCTTCCTGTTCTCAGCCTTCTCAGTTCTCCGCTCAGATGAGGTTCTTTCAACCCTATGGATACAATTGGCAGTTCCAGTCGCATCAGTCTTCCGCGCACAGGCTCCATTCAGCTCTTATCAGAACAGCTACCAGCACAGAAGTATAATTGCAGGCAATGCTGATTCTCCTGTTCATGATGGTGATGATGATCCCACCTGTCTTAGTAGAACCCAACAGTACCTCTACCGAAACTCGACCAGAACAAAGCCTATTCCCACCCCCTTACTACAAGAGTGGGAACAGTATGCACAGCTTCACAAGTCTTGTTCTCGGCAGCACACAAATTGGACGTCTTCATTTAAGCGCAGAGCTCATGGCAATGGACCTTCCGATGCATGTAAGTACTTGATCTACATGGAAGGAAGAGAGGGCTTGGGCAATGGCATATTATCTCTCACATCTGCATTCACATATGCATTGGCAACAGGAAGGGTCTTAATGATTGACAGCAGGAAGAACGTAGCCAAGCTCTTGTGTGAACCATTTCCAGGATCCAGCTGGGTTCTGCCTGATGACTTTCCTTATGAGGAGCTAGAAGGAAGCCCTTCCTTGGGGCTCTTCATGCAGAACAAAGACAAGGATCAGGCCACTGCTGTGAGGTTGAATCTGCAACATACACTCAATGGACAAGATCAGCAAATCTTTTGTGAACAAGGGTACTCCTCATTGGCAAATGTAACATGGGTAGCTTGGCAAAGCAATCAGTACTTCTTCACCAATTTCATGTTGGTCCCCTCATTTTGGCAAAGGTTGGAGCCCATCTTCAGAGGGTATGTTGGCCATATCTTCACCTACATCAGCAGGCTTCTCCTTCTGCCAGCTAACGATACATGGGCCATCATACTGAGAGAATACTGGAGCTATCTCTCCTCTGCCAAATCGAAGCTTGGAGTGCAGGTGAGGCTCCATGGACACCCAAACCTTGCAGAATTCGATCCTGTGTCCCATGGAAGGATTATGGAATGTCTTGTGAGCAAGGGCCTGCTTCCCAGCATGGCATCACAGGACAACATTACTGAGCTGCAAAGTTTATATGGGAGGAAAATGCAAGCATCTGGGGGAGCAGCAACTGATCTGGTGGTTCTTGTGGCTTCATTGCAAGGCCAGTACGCAGAAATGATGAAGCAGCAGTTTGGGCTGATGCCAACCAAAGGTACAAAGATGGTGAGGGTACACTCTGTCTCTCAACAAGGTTTTGAGGACAAGGGATTCAATCAAGCACAGCTGGCATTTGTGGAGATGTGGCTGCTCAGCTACAGTGACAGCTTAGCTACAAGCCCCTTCTCTACATTTGGGTATGTGGCCCAGGGTTTGGGGGATTTGTATCCATACATCTTGGTGCTAGACATACCACCTGGAGGGCAAAAGGATGATAAGTATTGTTTGTTGGGTCAGTCTGTGGAGCCTTGCACTCATTATCCCCAAAGTCCTCCTGCAGGTTGCAGTGGCAGCAGCTTCCAGCTGATGACTGAGCAACACAAGCTTTGGATTCACACGCATTTCCGCTCCTGCCAAGACCATGAAAGTGGATGGCAGCTATTTGACCCACAACAACTGCATTCTCGCCCTCTTGCAGCAGCAGATGCAGCTGCTCCAGTTGACTTGGATTTCCTCCCATCATGATTGGACTTGTATACATGTAGCAAACCATACCATTGCATATGACAGGGATGAGTCAGGATCTGCATCTTCTCACCTTTAAAACAAGGATAGCATCCCCATTTTGTATTTATTATAAATATGGATATCTTTTTCTCTAGCAGCGAAGAACAGATTCTTGGCAGCCAAAAGAAAATTCTATCATATATTTTATACTAGTAGCCAAAAATGGATTCTCATGTGTGTCTTGACACTTTGACCCATTCTGGTGCAGCAGAATGTTGCATAGCTGCAACATGCATTTCTTTCCCAAAATGTGACAGATTGAGTGATCAACATTGAGATCACGCTTTGGACTCACTCCTGGTAGGCACCCTGCCTGCAAATCCATGTGCCCCATCCAGCATGCAGAAGTACATGAAAAACTTGTCTTTGTGATTAAAAGAAAAGCTCTTGACATTTTGCATTCAAAGTTTTATCTTTTACTGGTCCTGCCACAAAGGGAGCCAGAGACATCAGTATTAAAGAGAGATTATCTTAAACATGTACATGACTTGTCACATGTGTTCCTTCTGTTCATGTCACAAGTCTAGAAATGGTTCATAGTTGATGTATGGGCACCATCAGTGGCTAGCTTGAATGCACACAAGTACCATGTATCATTTGTTGATGAGTATTTACAGAAGACAGAAGTTTGGATTATGAGACATAAATCAAAAATGTTTGTGAACTCACGTCTGTACAAATGGAGGAGAATATCCACGCAATGAGTGTCACATGTGAATCATCTATGCTCATGCAGTGGAACAAGATGGTGTAGTGGAGCGCAAATCATAGCACAAGACTGCAAGAGCCGTGCTGAATGAGAAGCACAACCCTAAGCAATTGTTGTGTTGAGTTATTTATGTGTGCAGTATACATCATGAAAAGGACACCAGCTACAACTGCAGTTCATAACTAGACACTTAAGGTAGTTGGGTACGCAGTATGACACCTACAGTCTGTAACAGACACTCCAGGAGTTCTTGTGGGTGTCAAGTAATTGGTTTCATTTGCTATGTGCATATTCCTAATGAGAAGAGGAGGAATTCTATGTGTTTTAGTTTGGCATGCAACCGAGTCAAAACTATGGAAATGCCATAGGCCAATTATCAGAGTTACATGATGGTATAAGTCAAGCAAGGTTACCCATTGGTGAGGATATAATGAACTAGACAATGGAGAACAAGCTAGCAATAAGCCGCGTATTCCTACAAGTGAAGTAACAGTCGAAATAAACTAAATTTGGTGGACAACCGCACAGGCAAGTTAAGACAACCAGTTAAACGATGAAGGACATTGTAAAGGGTGCATGGTCTCATTAGTAACAAATCACAGTTGAATATTGGTAATACAGGCTCGTTATCAGCTCCCTGCAGTCCAAACTCTCATTATATGTGTTACTGCATAGAACTGCTAGCCCAAGTTATCCGATAGATAGACTTACGACAGCTTAAAAGGGCAGCTAACTATGCCATTGTGTCTGATGTTATGCAAATGTAAGGGCTACAAAGCGTAGATGTAGTTGTGATAGAACCATGACATTGGAACACAAGAAATGAACGAGGAAATAGATCCTTGAGGGAACTAGGAGACTTGGACATTGGTTGAGTTACCTTTAAAAGGCGAGAATGCCTCGATGTAGATGGGTTTAAAAACTAAAGTTCAACCACAAGTTTTAGATAAATTCCCACTATAATTCCTACGTTGTGAATTACAAAAATATCGCGAGCTTTTGCAAGGGAGAGACTCCATATACCTATACTAGGTGTGCTTAGGTGCAAGGGGCTACTGGCTGATGTGGGTTGGGTAGCCTCCGGGCCTATTTGGGGTGGTTAGCCTCCTACCCCCAATTAGACCTAACTAGATATGCAAGGCCTCCCAAGTAGAAGCTCATGATGGTGAATATTAAAGGGAAAAAAAAGGAAAATGAAACCTCCCTTTTTCCACATGGGATGTCAAAAACTTCTTGTGAACTCTGATGGATCAATTGGTAGGTACAATGCATGCCTAGTTGAAGGCTATGCACGATTGTGTGGGATTCACGATAGTGAGACTTTCAATCCAGGAGCTGAGACTGCTAACATATGAAGTATAAGAGACTTGCCAAGTGCAAGGACAATTAAAGATAGCCTTTAGGAGTCTAAAAACACTAGAATTAACCTCAATAGGAGCTACAAGAGGGGTGGAAGGAGAGATGAGGAAAGCACATGAGGCAAGAGAGGAGATCATGAAGAAGATGGCTTTGGTGTAGAATGGGAAACGAGAAACTTCTAAGTTTCTAGGAGTGCTATGATTGTGTGATGAAAGTTCTTTAAGCATAAATGCAAAAGGTGTCAAATTTTCCAGTGCAACTTTTGACACCTAAAGAACTAGAGGAGGATTGAACAAAAGCACTATGACATATCGATGAGAATGGCACAAGTCTAATAGTGTTATAGTGTTTGAGTTAAAAGTTTGCATATAATGAAGGTTCCTCTTGCCCTTACACACAATTCAATTTCTCATCAAGACATGGGCAAATATGGCAAAAAAATGCATTGAGTAGGAGGACATTGTCTTTCTCAATAAACCATGAAGCAATAGGCAACAATGGAAGGAAAAAGGAATAAGGCAACCGTTGAATCACAAATCTCCATGAATCATTGTTGAAGAGAGAAAGCCAATAGGGATCTTACTTTGCCTATCTCAAGGAAGAGAAGGTGGAGAAGAAGAGCCAAGGCTCCTCACACATGCTCTTTGAGAAAGGTAAGGTTTCTTTTCCCCATAAAATATCAAACATTGTTTCTCCTTTAGTATTTCTCTACCAAATAGTGTATCAAAAATGAATTTGGATGCTGCTCGAGGTGTAAGGGTTTAAAAAATTGCCTCATCTACCATCATGTCTTTAGCAACAATAAGCACAAATTTTAATGGGAGGTTTGATGCCCTACGCATTGAGATTTCATGCAACTTTAGATGCCTTTTTCAACACACAACAAAGGTACTTACATAGTAGTGCCCGTGTTTTGCATGGCATAGGTTCAATCAAGAAAGATCTCCCTCCAAACCCTCAAACCTCCTCATCATCTAGTGATACAAATGCCGAAACCTTACGTTTGCATAATCATTTGACATGGTTGGAGCAAAAGATAAAATGCATGTGTGATCATTGTTGAAGATGCATGCATTGAGCATGTTGAATCACAATGAATCATATCATGTATGAAAAATGGAATTCTAAAAAATCACCAATAATGACTTGCTTATATTGAAGGGTTAAATGATCTCCCACTTTAATTGAAGAGATATGTTGATAGTGACTTAGATATTCTCCTTGTTGAATGTAGAATGGCTGCACGCACCCATATATGCCACCATATGCAAGATACAAAGAGACAAAGTGCTGATGAGTGAAAATGGAGACATCACAATTAACAGAGATTGATGACTTTGAGGATGATAAGTGTTCACCCTTGCCTCATGAGATGGTAGAGGAGGATGAGAGATGGCATGAAGCATGATTATACATATGCTTTGGCACTAAATCCATTGTATGAAAGGTGCATGTACTCCATTTTGCACACATCATTTGAATTGCTAAACCTTAAAATAATTTATGGATGGAGCAATTCAAGTTTGAATAATGCACTACTAAAGTAAGTACTTTGCTTTGTGTATTTAGAAATAAATGATTTTTTAGGATAATGTGTGAACACTCATTTTTTAGAGAGTGGGTGTATATGTTTGTTCTCATGTGTAGGCTTTTGTCGAAGATTTTACCATCACACAACAAATTGCCAACCTCATGAGATCAAGCAAGGAGATACGTGGCTTCTCTTGGAGGTTTGGGGGCTACACTTGCATTCATGTGTGCATCAATGATGGCATTCTCTTTCATGATTTGAGCCACGATACTTGAGAGTATCCAATGTGTAGAGAGGTGAGGTATAGAATAGATATAAAATGTACAGACGTGCCAAAATTAGGGCAAAAAAGTTTCAAAATTGACACTTATAAGAAAATAATTAGGTTGCTAATTAGTTGAGGTTTCAAAAGAATGAAGCCTCTAAAAATAGCCATTCAAATGTGATTAATGAGAGAATATGTTATTCATTTAAGAGGTCACACATTAAATGACTAAGGATGTTAACTCATCTCAGGGGTCACTTTTCAACCATTATTCTTTCTTTTTGAATGGTTAAATATTCTACTATTACATTTTTCATCAAAATCACTCTTGTTTTTTCATCTACATTCATTTGAACCATCGTTTTCTCCTCTTCTCTTTGTTTCTTAGTTCTTCAAGCAAATTATACTCTATTGTAAATTTTCTCACCAAAATCGCATTTGGTTCTTACCACCAGTCTACATTGGTCTCCCTTCATCTCCTTTCACAAACTCTTGAGAAGGTGATCAACAATCAAAAGAGTCTTTGTACAGAGGACTAGCACCACTTACTTACTGACTTAGCTATAGAGATATGGGCCTCCATGGACTTGAAACGAGATCACCTCGTCAGTTTTCGGCAGACCCACTTAGGTTGGAACATCCAAACAGCATCTTCACTTCATCCCCCAAGTTATCCATCCGGTAAGATTTTGTTTCAACCAAATCTGAGCTTTTTCTTTAATCTCTTCAATTTGATTAATAAGAAAATGGTCAAAAGATACTCATGGTGTTGTTACAAATTGGTAGGGATAGATATACCAAGGATAAAACCTGAAGCTAATAGAATAGAAAGTGAAAAGATTCACTTTGATCTTGGCACTTGAAAATAGAACATCTTCATTGTATAATGTTATAATATCAATTTTTTAGCAAGTACTCATAGATAAGACAAGGGTAACATATTATAATTAGAAGAAAGAAAGTACTTTGATTTTTGGGAGACCAAAATATGATTTCAAACAATCTTGCTACTATTGGTAAATCTCCTCCTTTTTCTAATGTTAATTATTCAATTTTTAATCTATTAAAATATTAAAACATTAAACTAGCAATAGATAAAAGTATTAGTGATATTGTGCATCATATCCATTTTAGGACTAAGAGGATTTCATGGATGCAGGATACTTCGGAGAATGTGAAGGATATAACTCTTTACTTGATATTAGCTCTTGGGAGTCCTTTTCTTATCATATCCTCAACTGTGATTCTTAATAGCACTATTGGGTTTTAATATCCTCAACTGCGATTCTTAATAGCACTATCAGATTTCAATACCTAAATGGTGACTTGATATCATGGGATGATGCTACTCATGTTATCCTATCCTTAGCAATCTTTTAAGATCACTCCCCTTGATTTGTAAGAAGAAATAGAAAGGACTTGACTCTATTTTATCCTCTTAGAACTCTAATTCTAATGCAGACTAATTTTATGATTGAAAGCATCACTATACTATTGGTGTCTTATCCTTGTATATCTTTCTTCAAATGTAATATATCTCACATTTTTTAAAAATAATTCAATCAAAATAATTCTTATGATTATAGATTTTCTTTACTCTATAATATTCATGATCTTATTTATTTTTTAAAAATGGTTCAAAGAGTATTATATAATGTTATACAAAGTCCTCTAAAAAAATAATATAAAATTTTGACAAGTCAATGGAGTTAGATAAATAAATATAAACTTGTGATAAGTCAAATGAGTTAAATAGATAAGTCATTAGTAGTCAAATTCTTACAAAAAACCCATGATAATAGAAATAATCATTCAATATATCTTCAATATTTTTCTATATTTCAAAAAGATAGAATATATTCTTTAGTATAGATAAACTATATCCTACAACTCTTCAAAAAGATACTCTCTAAAATAAACATAATTTAGTGAACTAATAGAGTGATTAACAAAGAAATGGGAAAAAGAATATATTATCCCAAAAATATATAACTATTCAACACCTCTTATATATTTTTAAAGCTCCTTAAGAAGATAATATATATATAGTAAATATATGCTAATGCAATATGTATTCAAAAATATAGTCTCTTTTAAATCCAAATTATATAATGATAGGTAGAAAAAATAACAAAGGAAAGCCCAAAAAATTCAAAGTCTTATTATACTTAAGATAATTTTAAAAATAAAGTAAAAATATTTTCAATATTTTTCAGATTACTTGCTATTTTTAGAATATTTTAAGACTAAAAATAAGTTTTAAAATCATTAAAAATCATAAAAATAGGACTTACTTATACGATACGATTAACGGGATTGGTGGCAGCACCAACCCCCATAATCGCGCCATATGAGCAAGTTCTATCTTTTGTCAAGTTTTCTTTAACTGTATCTAAAATATTTGATTTTTAAAGGAATTTTTAATGCTTTAGGATAATGATCACAACTATGTGATAATGCTATAATCTTTTGTTTTAGTGAGGCCTTACATCTATAAATTTTTTTAAAAAAATCATAAATACCTTAGATTTATAATATTTCAAAAATTTTAAAGAAAAATTTGAGCTTATTTTGCTATTTTAAAACTATTTTAAGGCCATAAATAAGCTTGAAATACAATAAAAAAATCACAAAAATAGGGCATCACAAAATGGTGCAAATAAGGGGATTTGTACACACAAATAAATCACAAAAGTAGGGCATTATCCCTTATATACGTCGTTTTATGATACCTTATTTTTTGTGATTTATTTGTGATTTTTGGTCATTTTTCAAGCCAATTTTTTGTCTTAAAATAGTTTTAAAATAGCAAATGAGCTCAAAAGATTCTTTATAGATTTTAAATTTATTTCAAAGCCTAAGATATTTATGGAAATTTTTGAAAAATCATCCATCCTTTATTTACAGTGTTTTGTGATGCCCTATTTTTTGATTTATTTGTGATTTTTTGGTCATTCTAGGCTTATTTTTAGCATAAAAATAATTGTAAGATAGAAAATGAGATGCAAAAATTATTTAAAAATTTTATTTTTTTAAAGAAAAAATATTTATAGTTTTTTTTAAATTTTTTGATATGTGTAAAGTCTCACTAAAAATAAAGATCATAGCATTATCACATTATATTGTAAATTACGATGTAATAAAATAGTTTGGATGTATAAATCGAACACATTTGCATTTATAGAATCATATTGAAGTATATGAAGTTTTTTAAAAAAATATTTATTCAAAAGAATTGCTAATGAGCAAGACCAAATTTTGAATGGTTTATATTTCTAATTCAAAAAATACAGAGAAATAGAACCTATATGAAGCAAATAATATTTAAATATTTTTTCAATGGTATACATTATTAAGCTTGAATATATATCCAAAAGTTATATTTTCTTGTCAAAAAATTTTGTGTTTACACTATTTAACTCAATCTTATATCTTTCTTTTCTTTTGTTTTGTGAGTTAGGCATGCACAACTAGGTTTTGCATGGTGTCCACCATTAGGAGTCTTCTATGACAGATATCACCCTGTGTGGCCTCGCCAACTATCCCACTTGCATCATGATGTCCATTCCACTATACACTACAAGGATTTGAGCTGGTAGCGACGGCAATTAGCGACGGGTAGCGGCGTCGCTATTTGCATCGCTATTTGCTAGCGACGCAAATAGCGACGCTCCACAGGGAAAAAAGCGGGCCGAAACCGAGCGCGGCTTTATTTCGCGTTTTCACGTTTTGTGTTTTGAGAGCGAGAGCGAGGGAGAGAGCGACCGTCGTGAGAGAAGGAGAGGAAGAAGACTTGCCGCCATCGCCGCCGCTGCCGCTGCCGTTGTTCGCGAAGGAGAGGAGGAGCCTTCATCGCAAAGAGGAGCCGCCCCACACTCGCCATACCTCATCGGTGAGTCTCCCTCTCTCTTTCTTTTGCTTGTTTAAGGTTTAAATCACTTTCTCTTTTGCTTGTTTAGGAGAGGAAATGAGAGAGAAAGAGAGGGAGAGGGAGAGAGAGGGAGAGAAAGAGAATGAGAGGGAGAGGGAGAGGGAGAGGGAGTGGGAGAGGGAGAGGGAGAGGGAGAGGGAGGGAGAGTGCCATTACAAGGATTTGAGCTAGTAGCGACGGCGGGTAGCGGCCTCGCTATTTGCGTCGCTATTGGCGTCGCTATTGCGATGCAAATAGTGACGCAAATAGCGACCCTCCACAGGGAAAAAAGCGGGCCGAAACTGAGCGCGGTTTTATTTCGTGTTTGCACGTTTTATGTTTTGAGAGCGAGAGCGAGGGAGAGAGCGACCGTCGTGAGAGAAGGAGAGGAAGAAGACTTGCCGCCGCCGCCGCCGCCACCGCCGCCGTTGTTCGCGAAGGAGAGGAGGAGCCTTCATCGCAAAGAGGAGCCGCCCCACACTCGCCATATCTCATCGGTGAGTCTCCCTCTCTCTTTCTTTTGCTTATTTAAGGTTTAAATCACTTTCTCTTTTGCTTGTTTAGGAGAGTAAATGAGAGAGAAAGAGAGGGAGAGGGAGAGAGAGGGAGATAAAGAGAAAGAGAGGGAGAGGGAGAGGGAGAGGGAGGGAGAGTGCATTCTCTCTCTCCCTCTCCCTTTTGCTTGTTTAAGGTTTAAATCACTTTCTTTTTTGCTTGTTTAGAAGAGGAAATGTGAGAGAAAGAGAGGGAGAGGGAGATAAAGAGAAAGAGAGGGAGAGGGAGAGGGAGATAAAGAGAAAGAGAGGGAGAGGGAGAGGGAGGGAGAGTGCATTCTCTCTCTCCCTCTCCCTTTTGCTTGTTTAATGTTTAAATCACTTTATTTTTTGCTTGTTTAGGAGAGGAAATGAGAGAGAAAGAGAGAAAGAGAGAAAAAGAGGAAGAGAAAGAGAAAGAGAGGGAGAGGGAGAGGGAGGGGGAGGAAATGAGAGAGGGAGAGAAAGAGAAAGAGAAAGAGAGGGAGAGGGAGAGGGAGAGGGAGGGAGAGTACATTCTCTCTCACCCTCTCCCTTTTGCTTATTAAAGGTTTAAATCACTTTCTTTTTTGCTTGTTTAGGAGAGGAAATGAGAGAGAAGGAGAGAAAGAGAAGGAGAGAAAGAGAGGGAGAGGGAGAGGGAGAGAGAGAGAAAGAGAGGGAAAGGGAAAGGGAGAGGGAGAGGGAGAGGGAGGAAACGAGAGAGGGAGAGAAAGAGAAAGAGAGGGAGAGGGAGAGGGAGGGAGAGTGCATTCTCTCTCTCCCTCTCCCTTTTGCTTTTGGAGAGTGTTAAGATATATTGTGAGAGGGAGAGGAAATGCGAGAGAAAGAGAGGGAGAGGAAGGGAGAGGGAGAGAGAGGGAGAGAAAGAGAAAGATATCATATATTGGAACGATAGCATATCCATGATTATGGTAATGGTATCCACTTTGCTTTTTTTATGGGTACCATTACATCGACTCCTTAAGAGGGCTAAAAATTAGTCATACACTTTATAAAGTCTAATTAGGAGATTTAAAATGCACGATAATAGACTTATCGATAATGGTTTGCAATGTGCTTTGCCATAGGCCACGTACATTGGTGACTCTTTAAGATGGCTTAAAATTGGTCATATCCTTCATAATGTCCAAGTAGGGGATCTAATTGTGATATGCATAATTCATTGTTTTTGTATTAACTTTATAGGCATAACAAATTAGAAATCATGCCAACTAGTCAACGGAAGGACTAAAAGAAAATGATACCCTAGCTAATGGTCATTATGGTACTTCATCAAAATGAACCCAAAAGTATTGTTATAGAAGAAGAATCCCTTAAATTGAGCATAGTATATTTTCTCTCAGGTCTTATGACTATGAGTAGAATTGATTGAGACAAATTTTATTACTATAGTTGATAAATTTCATAGATGGCATTAATTTTAATACGCGATCCTAGGACAAAAAAACCACATTTCTAAGATGCTTTTTGTTGAGACTGATTTATTATTAGACTAAGAGATCCTCAATGATGCTCATAAATGGATTACTTATACTCAAAGACCTCTAGTGCAGTTGTATAAGTAATCCTAGTAGAGCCCCTCTAAGATAATCAAAGTACATAACCTAGAGACCGTAGCTAGGTATATAAGGTATAATGGTTGTACAAGAAGACACCTCAATAATTGACTTATCACCATTAAATCCCTAAGAAGAATCGTGTTCCATCCCCTTCAACTCTATATTCACCTCGTGAAGAACTTCATTAATCATAGCATCCTTGTCACCAATCTTTTTGTTGCAATGATGAAGTAACATATTCATCACTTTTCCTTTTACATCTAAGCCATTATCCAATCTTTTAGTCAAGTCCAAACATTTAGTTTTTGACTCATGAACCTTATGAACCAATGCTTTTTTTTAAAACAATAATGAATAATTATCTACCGGGACAAACAAATCCTTGAGCATGGTATAGGGCCGAGATATAACATCAATAAATCTCTCAACTACTATGTACAATGCAAGAGCTTATGGTCAACTTGCAACTTGACATACATCTCCATAAAGCTATCCATTTGAGTCTCGTTTGCTGTAATGTAGATAAGATAGAAAACGAAGAAGGTCTTATTGTTCAAGATCGCGAGGTGTATCTTAATCAACGTGTCCCATGTCCTTGCTCTCAATGCAAGTTGGCAATTAGACGAAAACGCCGATTGTCTATAGAACACGTACGACGATTTGGCGAGTTTCAATCTGAGATCATTGATCAGGCGATTGCGGATTTTCAGCAAAGGGTAATTCGAAATTAATATTAATCATGCATTGTACTCGCAAGCTAATTGAAAACCATACACAATAAGATTGGGTCTTGTTGGCAAATTTTCTATCCAGGGGGGTGATGTCTTGTCCCAAGGGGGAGTGCACCCTTTGCGGCCAATTAGAAGAGTTCGTGGACGTGCAAAGTATTATTACGGTGGATTACCGTAGCTTCTCCATGATACTATTCGATGTGCAGTGGTTCAAAGTGGTACTTGGAGGAGCTGGAGCAACACTTCGACGAGGTCCATCTGGATTTCTCGAAATAGATTCCGAAAAAAAATGGACCGATTTACACGACACCTTTGTGTTGTCGGCCCATTGTGAACATGTGCATAGAGTCATTTGCTTGCTAATTGTAATACGACATGGTTTATATCACAAAGGTTTGAACTCGCTTTGTACGTGTTTGTGAACAGGTAATCTTCTATCCAAACCCCCGACAACCTCGATGGTGGTATGTTATACCTTCAACTCCCCGAAGTGCAAGAGTATATGATCAAAGCGATGTTCCGAGCAGATGAAGATAATATGCAAATAGAGGGGTCGATATTACAAGGGGTGGAGGCCGCCGCAAGCTTGGAGCCCGCATCGGCTAACAATGATGGAAATACAGGAGTCCAAGAATTTTTTGAGAACGAGGCAGACTCCTTTTTTTGTGGTGACATGTCTATCGACCTTCCAGTGTATGCGGAGTTGTGTTAGGAGATTAACATGGGACCATAGGATACTTCATACTTGGAGCATCCACTTACTCAATTCGTTGTTTAGATCTCTTATAGAGGTACATAAGATATGCATTTTAAGAGGGATTTTTTAAAAATGATTTATATTACTGTGCTTTGTATAAATTAAATTGATTATTCTAACACCATTTTTTATCTGTGCAGGTGAAATTTTCAGAATGAGTCGAGGGATGAGCGATGAGGAGTTGCACGACATCTTCGCACGCATGTCTCCAGACCAGCTCGCGAGATTCACAGAGATGACTGACCAGGAGCTGTCTCGTTCTTCGACAGGGCGCTTTGCTACATCTGCTTCAGCGCGATCTGATGCTTCAGCTTCGAGCAGACGATCTCGACGCTCATGACTTGGGCCAGAGGAAGGGACTGCATCGGGATCAGGGGGATACTACTGTGGAGACACAGATGTGGTGTCTCCATCTCGTCATTCAGCTGGAGCTGCATCACCTCCAGGATTTGTCACACCTGTGGGGAGGTCTACTCCAGTTACTCCGACTTTTGCGCAGCCGTTAGCAGGTGGCACCCCTTTTGGTGCCACCCCTTTGGGTGCCACTCCGAGAGAGGTTACCCCCGTCGGTACACCGGATGTAGAGGGGTCTCCTGGATATACCCAGGAGCATGGACGGAGATGGGAGAGGACCCATCTTAGGCAGACTCCTATGGGTTATGGATATTTGGTTGATAGTAGGTCAGGAGACATCATCATGAATGATGAGGGGAGAAGGGTGATGGCTCGCATGAGAGAGTTGTGCCAACAAGTTTTTCGGTACAACGTCCTGGATCATTGGAAGAACATACCGGAGGGGAGCAAGGACTACATAGTAGCATCCTTGCACGAGGAGTTTCCGGTGCCAGCCGTAGTAGATAGATTCTCTACGGGCTGGATAATGGATTGCATGTGTGCATACATGTCACATAGACGATCCGACGCACGCAAGGCAATCAAGAGTGGGGCTGCAAAGCCCGAGTGGTTAGATGTAGATGACTGGCGCAGACTGAGGGAGGAGGCTACAGATTCGCCAAGACGTTGGAGTCAGCAGCACGAGGCGGCGAGGGCATTACTCGAGGCCGGAGTGGTCCATCATCTTGGGAGTGGCGGCCACAGGACATATTTGGAGGACTTTGTAAGTTTCTCTTTTGTTTTGCTTGTTTGTTTTTTTGAAATATTCTTTGTACTGACAATCATGTTTCTAATAGTTAGCATTTTGTTTTCTTTGCAGCACTCCATTACAAATCGCGATCCGCAAGGCCTTGAGACTCGATATCCAGAGAGGCACGGTCTCAATGCATTGATCCACCGATTGTATAGACGTGGCGGCCCTGTAAGTCACTCATCTTTCTTGTCCGTAGTTACCATGAGATATTTGAATGCATTATTGTATGGTGGATTGATGTGTTGTTTCTTTTTCTGCAGAATCCGTTCGATGCTCCTTTGCGCCGGGACGAGCTTTCGGGGGACGAGGATTTGTAGCTCGCCCTTGGATTCTTGGAGCTCACACACCTTTATTTTTTAGTCGCCTGATCTATGTAGACATTTTCTATGTATTAGTGATATCCTGTCATGATTGTACCAATCGCTTTTTATACGATCATGTATTTATTTCATGTATCAGTTTTATGATTTCAGTATACATTCTTTTTGTTTGCAAGCGCTTTGTATACAGTAGTGCAAAAACTATTCCGTCGTTATTTGCGTCGCAAATTTACTGCTCGCATCACTATATGCGTCGCAAAGTGGCAAAAATACAAACAACAAAATTTGCCCCCGTCGTCGCAAAAAGTGTCGTTATTGACGACGCCATAGAAACATCACTATTGGCGTCGCTATTGGTAGCGACGCCAATAGTGATGTTTCTATGGCGTCGTCAATAACGACACTTTTTGCGACGACGGGGGCAAATTTTGTTGTTTGTATTTTTGTTGCTTTAAACGTCGGTATAAGGTCTATGTCTTGTAGTGTGCATTCTCTCTCTCCCTCTCCCTTTTGCTTGTTTAAGGTTTAAATCACTTTCTTTTTGCTTGTTTAGGAGAGGAAATGAGAGAGAAAGAGAGAAAGAGAGGGAGAGGGAGAGAAAGAGAGGGAGAGGGAGAGGGAGAGGGAGAGGGAGAGGGAGGAAATGAGAGAGGGAGAGGGAGGGGGAGGAAATGAGAGAGGGAGAGAAAGAGAAAGAGAAAGAGAGGGAGAGCGAGGGAGAGTGCATTCTCTCTCTCCCTCTCCCTTTTGCTTGTTTAATGTTTAAATCACTTTCTTTTTTGCTTGTTTAGGAGAGGAAATGAGAGAGAAAGAGAGGGAGAGGGAGAGGGAGAGAGAGGGAGAGAAAGAGAAAGAGAAAGAGAAAGAGAAAGAGAGGGAGAGGGAGAGGGAGGAAATGAGAGAGGGAGAGAAAGAGAAAGAGAGGGAGAGGGAGAGGGAGGGAGAGTGCATTCTCTCTCTCCCTCTCCCTTTTGCTTTTGGAGAGTGTAAAGAAATATTGTGAGAGGGAGAGGAAATGCTAGTGAAAGAGAGGGAGAGGGAGAGAGAGGGAGAGAAAGAGAAAGATATCATATATTGGAACGATAGCATATCCATGATTATGGTAATGGTATCCACTTAGCTTTTTTTATGGGTACCATTACATCGACTCCTTAAGAGGGCTAAAAATTAGTCATACACTTTATAAAGTCTAATTAGGAGATTTAAGATGCACGATGTCGAAGGGTTTGTGAAAGCAATGTCGCAACCACAGAAGTCCTTGTTAAATTCCAGAATAGAAGATATCACTCGAGCGTCGTCATCTTTTGCCTATACACATTTGGTCAAAAGCAATTTTATCAATCATATCAGCTTGCCAGCAGAAATTCTGAAATCCTGAAGATGTGCTTCCAGCACTCTGTTTATCCACTTCAGTTTGCCACTTAAGCCATAGTGCAAGCAACTAAAGCAATTCAAGCTTCATCCTCTCAATAACACTTTTCGTTCAAAATCAGATATCTTTCCAAGAGTTAAATAAACCTCCTTCCACTGATGAATATTGTCAAGTGTTTTCTGAAGTTGATGCAAGCGATCAACCAAAGATGAAAGCTCTTGTGAGACTCTCTTTTCTGCATTAAAAATTCAGTTCCTTCCTCTTCTTTAACAACAGCAACATTCTGAATTTTTTATGGGAATACATTTTTGGACAATTCAGCAAAAATAGGAGCCATGAATTTACAAGGTCCACATCAACTTGCAGTAAAATCAACTACTACTGCTTTTCCATTTGTATAGGCTTCGAAAAGCTTATTATTCCAATCAGAACGACTCTTGACAACATAGACATTTCCATGAGGAGCCTTAGCAATTATTTATCCTTCGAATTGATGCAGAAGACGAAGACGAAGTCGGTCGGATAGAGCCAAAGGACCTCCAGTCAGGAACAGATCACAATTTGTTTCTTTGAGAATAAAAAAAAACTTCTAAGAGCTCTGTTCTTCAATTCGCTTCAAGTTTTGATCTCTGAAATTGTACTCAGAGCTTTAATCGATCTTTTACCCTCTTATATGATGCTTCATCCCTTTTCCGCCTCCTATCATCTTCCGTGACTTTATCTACTTCAGCTGCACTCAGTCTTCTTTCCAGCCATCTCTCCCCAAAGCACTCATTCAAGCAGCAGAGTACCTTCGAACTTGAAGTCCAAAACTATTCCTCCTCACAGTCACAGAACTCGCCCTGTAAATCCAGTCGATGACCTCTCCGTTATCCTATTCCTCCTAGTCGAACCGCAAAGTACCATCTTTCCTTCGCATATCAATCTTCAAATACTCTATTCCTTTACACATTGAATTCGGCACCCTTCTATAGCCACTTCACAAATTTCTGATTCCTGCGGAAAGTGTCTTTCTACTTGTCCCTGAAGTTCCGTGTCATGAATTGTCACAGTAACTTCAGTTTCGCTCGCTCTCTGTGGTACTGTTTCGATCATAGAGAAACCTTTCCCCTCCTTCTGCAGTATCGGAGCTCCATCAAAGCGATCATTCCTGATGCCCGATTGGCTTTGCATAAAGTGGCCTTTTTGCAAGATCAAAGACTGCTCCTCTCAGCTACTTCGTCGAATCCTCTTCTGTAGTCGATGCTTTGTCATTAAAGCCTCGTCCTTCACAGCTGATGCCGTCCTCGTAGATCCATTCATCTTGCATTTTTCCTCTTCCCTCCTTCTGATGATCAGCGAGCCAGTTCATTTTCCCAATTTCCTCCCTGATTTCCCATTTCTAGCGCAATACTCCCCTTCAGCACTCCGTCTGCGCTCAGAGCTTTCTCAAGCTTTTTCATCGTTTTCTTCCCTTCCACCGATTGCAGAGCACTCCCCTTCCTCTTATGGTAATGATGGACTGTTGGGTTGACTTCTTCTCGAGATGATGAAGATGATGATGCAAGACCGTCTCTGTCCTGCTGTTGATCCTTCTACAGCCACTTCTTCTTGTTCTTACGAAATTGATGATGCAAGAGTCTGTTCTTACGGAGATGAAGATGCAGGATCGATTTTGTCGTAGACCTGCCCTCCCATATCCTCTCTGTTTTCCAATCAGCCGCAGAGTACCGTTTTCTTCCACTGTTCAGAATGCCAGTTTCTCCCTCAAAACTGTTTTTCCTCCAATCCTCTCTCTCCCTTTTCCGTAGCTCCCTTCTCTTTTTCTGTCACATATGCCTCTTTTTTCCCTCCCTCTTTAGCTCTTTTAAAAATATCCCTCCTTTGCCCACGATAGCTCACATGACATTATTTTTGGTTCAAATTCAAATTATCTGTTCCAGAGCTTGCAGAAGTTTTAGCTTATACAAAAGCTCTTGACTACACTACATATATCCAACAATTGTAGTTTGAAAATCACCTATTCTTCACATTCAAGGATCAGCGTTAAACCACAACTCATCAGTTCATCACCTTCAATGGTCCGCAACTCATCTGTTCTTCAAATTCAATGATGAGCCTTGGCTTCTTTCTTCTCCTCCGAGGCGTGTATAGTCACATGTGCATGCACCTGTGTGTGCCCATGGATGCCGCAAACCCAGGATCCTACAGTCAATGGCTCCCCTCTGCTGAGTCTACGGGCAATAGTGCTGGTGGATTTTGGCAAGCAATAATTCCAGACCTTTTTGCAGCAACATGTATCAACATAGGCTGAAAGCATCTCATCATGTTCACCACTTTGCCTCTAACTCCTCCTCACTATACTCATACGCAGAAAATAAATGTAAACACAACAACTAAATATATACAAAGTATCAAATCACACACACAATTTTTGGGTGGTTTCCACACCTCGAATGCGCAGCAATACGACATCCACCCCCTCTAATCCTGCGCATCCTCCGGATGGGCCAACTACCCATGATCATTATCATCAAGATCCACAAACAAATCAATCTCTTCGTTATGCATTTCCGGTAGATCAACAAGATTTTCAGCCATATCATCTGTTTCTTCCATTGGAGTTTCTTGTCGTTGCTCTTCTCTTGAAAATTCTTCCAATGCATAATCCTCATCATCTCTTTTCTTGAAAATCTTGATTCTTTTTCCAGCAATAGGCACTCTAAGCACTGTCCCATCCAATTTAGTCAGCTCATATGTTGCATTATCAAAGACATGTCTGACTATATACGGCCCAAACCATCTTTTCACCTTCTTTCGAAGTGCAGTATGCTGATTTTCAAGGCTGCTATCAAAGACCAATACCCAATCTCCCTCTTCTATTGCTCTTGGCCGTAAGCGATGCCTACTCTCAAACCTGTCCTTATTCCTTAGTCTAGCAACCTTCAACCTGCCAATAGCTAGCTGAATATCCTCAGGTCTCCTCTCCAACTGTCGAATCCGAAGAGTTAAGAGCTCCTCTCTCGTCAAATCCTCCTGCCAAGGTAAAACTGACCAAGTCAAAGCACAAGTCTCAATCGGCATAACAGGTTTCTGACCATACATCAACTCTGCAGGCATATATCCTGTGGTAACACTATGAGTCGTACGATCAGCCCACAAAGCAAATGATAGAAGTCTCGGCCATTCTCCAATCCGTCCTCTGCATGCTTTGGCTAATGCTTTCACTATCGGCGGATGCCCTCTTTCACTCTTTCCGTTTCCCTCTGGATTGTATGCTGTGGTTAGAGCCAATTTGATTCCTAGCTGAGAGAAAAACTCCCTAGCTTCATCTGCATCCAATTCACCACGATCCGCAGTGATCTTACCCATACAACCATATCTGCAGAAAATTTCCTCCAATAAGAACTTACACACTGCACTAGTGGTCTTTGTTCTCAAAGATCTGCCCTCAACATGATTAGTAAGATCCTCTCTAGCCAAAACAATGTATCTCATCTGCCATAGACCCATAGGCATGGTAACCAAATCAACTACCCACTTATAATGAATGCATAGTGGATAGGTCGGATGAAGCTCATCTCGATGACGCACTACTGAATACATCTGGCAGTCTCTGCAAGTCTCAACAAAGTGAGAAACATCTCTGTACATGCATTTCCACCAATATTTCTCCTTGATTTTCTCATAAGTAGCCCATACTCCTCTATGACCAGCCCAAGGACTCTCATGAAACTCCCTCATCACCTGTAACTGTGTCTCTCTATCGCAGACAACCCGCAAAGGTAATCCGCCTCTTTTCTTCGGATGCTTCCAAAGAAATCCGTCCTTGAGAAAATAACCATAAGCTTTCCTTCTGATCTTCTTGAACTCTTCATCTGTCCATTCATCTCTTTTGCTTAGTGTACTAAGGTACCTGCCAATATGCAACCAATCTCCAACATAGAGTTCTTCTGTGAAAGCCACAATATCATAGACATGACAAACATGATCAACCATAGTGGCTGAAATTTCTGCATCATCCTCTTCTGCAAGTAGAGTCTCCTCATCATCATATCTGGCTCTAGATAACATATCTGCCACTGGATTATCCTTCCCTGCTATGTGTTTAAATTTCGGATTTAATGACTTGATGTATGCAATCCATCTCAACATGGCTATATCCGGAGTAGAGCAACTCGTGATCATACCAATCAATGGCAAGCAATCTGTCTCTACCACAACTGAAGCTCCAATAAAGTACTCCTTGTCACATTTGAGAGCCGTGACAATCCCCAATAACTCTCTCTTGATTTGCGGATATCTCCTCTGTCTCTCGTTTAGGACTTTCGCCCCAAACCGAATAGCATACCTATTTCCATCTGCATCATCTTGACCCATAGCCCAACCTATGCCAATTGGACTAGTGTCAACTGTCAATACAATAGGCCTATCACAATTATAATCCGCTTTCCTGAGAGTAGGAGCATTCTGCAATAACTTCTTCAATTTCCGCATGGCTTTAGTGTGATTCTCATCCCAATAGAATTTATGCCCCTTTCGAAGCAGCTGATACAAACAATCTGCAATGTGTGCAAAATGAGGTATCCAAATCATATAAAACACACAAGCACCAATGAATCTCCGTACCTCTGAAGTAGTAGAACAATACTCTGCAATCTTGCCTATAGCATTCACCTTATCAGGTGAGGGTTTCCTGCCATAATATCCACACATATGCCCAACAATGACAACCTCATTCACTCCAAAAATAGATTTTTGCCCTGAAAGTGTCAAGTTCACTTCTTCTAACCTGGCCAAAATCTTCTCACATGCTGAAATATGATCAGCCACAAAGTATCTGCATCCCTGCTCATTTAGGCTCTCATTCTTCTCTTCTTCTACACACCCTTTAATGGGCACATCATCCAAGAAAGGCATAGTAAGCTGAGGTATGTAATCACGAAGGACCTTATGCATGGCATTCATCATATGCGCAACAGAATTAGTGGCACCTTGAGGCAAGGTACACATCCTCACAAGCCCAATAGGAGTTCTCATGGTGGTTATGTCCCTGCTTTCCAAAGCCAGCTGAAACTGATCATAACCTGAATACAAATCACCCAAAGAATAGATGGCACGTCCAGCAAATGCCTCTGCAAACTCATCCACAACTGGACCTATACCAACATTCCTGATAGTAACTCTGTTCACTGGCTGCATGTCCTGAATAAATCGAAGAGTACCATTCTTCTTTGGAACTGTAAACCACCTGTTTGAGTATGGTGCAGATGAAGGCTCAAGGATTCCCATCCTGATTTTCTCATTCAATAAATCAATCAGCTTTGGCAAGTGTGCTTTAGGCACTGGAATAGGTCGGAGATTCCATGGGATATGAGGAATAGTAAAAATGACCATAGGAGCAACAATATCAGGATTCACACATCCAATCTCATGTGGCAAAAAAGCAAATCCCCTTCCATGACGCTCAAGCATCTCCTGAAAGCATTGCTTCTCCATGGGTAACAAGAAATCACCATTTCCAATTTTCAATTCAGCAAGTGTCTCTGCTGAAAACTTATGACCAATATGCTCCGGATTCCTCAAAATTTGCTGTTTAGCAGCCCTCTCTATTTGCTGATCACTGCCAGATGGAAGCGGTACAGCAACCGGCTTCACCTTCTTATCCACAGTTTTGTATTTCGTGTCAACCCTGGCTTCATTATGCTCTTCTGCATTACATAAGCCTTGCTGTAAATCAGCAATTCTGCACTCCAATGGCTGAATATTCTCAGCCCTCTGCTCTATGGACTGCATAGAAACAGCCCCAAACTCTGAATGCTGAAATATTTCAGCAGTAAACTCTGTTGGCTGAAAATTTTCAGCCCTCTGTCTCTCTGAAAGCTGATCATAACCAGCTGGAAACTCTGTTTGCTGAATTTCTTCAGCACTCAATACTCTTTGCTGAGTTTCCTCAGCCTCTGACTCAATTTGTGACACAAAATCTGCAATTTCATGAAACATGTCCAGGGACTGCACTAATACATTACCATGACAATTCAGCATATCAGTTTTCAGCATATCTCCCATCTCTGTCATAGTATCTGCACAAATCACACTGTCATACATACCATCTATGTGCTCATCATCCTCCAAAATTCCTGCATTTTTCAAATTTTTCTCCTTCTTGCATATATACTGCATGGCAGCTCTAGGCAACCTAGAAGTCTTCTGATAACTCATTGAATTGTTTGCTGAAATCCCAACATAACCGGAGGAGAAAACACTGCTGCTGCCAGGAGGCGAGAACTCCAATCTCCTCTCCTCTGTACCACTGTCGTCTCGCGAAACGGCGGTACCTAATGAAAACCCGAATCCCTCACAGTGGGCAAGGGTGCATCTCTGAGAGTATCCCTGTTTCTAACATGGTTCACACATACAGTCATAAACTGAACTGCTCTCATACCATCTTTACTGCGAATCCGTGCATAAGCAGATCCATCATCCATGACCTTTGTTTCCATGCGCATCTCTGTAATGAATGGCTGACCAAGAATTATGGGATAAGAGCATGAATCCTGCACAAAGAAATGAAAATCCTCCTTTACATCACCGATAGAAACCCTGACACTAGGACAGGCAGCATATAAATCACCTGCAGTGTTATTGGCGGCTCTCATACGCCACCCATGCTCTACATCCATAGGCCATCTGTTACTCTCATAAACTCCACGAACAATGAGATTAATCTCTGAACCATGATCAACCAATGCAACATAAGGCACCTGTTTCTCTCCAATCTTTACCATCGTCTCTGTAGTTGCCCTAGCCCAATGGCTCCGCGAAAAGTGACTACGCGGTATCAAAACAGGCTCATCAATTTCAGCATAATGCATAGGCTGAACCCTCTTCTCTACCTGCGGAAAAATAGAAGCATTATCAACCATAACCTCATCATCATCCTCATCCAACTCTCCAATCAAAACTCCCTGTGTATCAGTGGTAGCCAATGCATGTCTTTTCCTCTTCAGGACCTCCTGAAACTGATCCTGAAACTCTCTTTTTGAGATGCCCAAAATCTCAGAAATAGTGAAAGTCACCTCACTGCCAAGTATCTTATCATTAAAGATTTTCTTCATGTCTGTAGATGTCCCAATATCGGACATCAATCTGAATCCTGGCTGCTTTCTCTCTCTAGGCTCCTACCTCTTTTCTCTCTTTTGAGCATCCTCCATCTGTCGATCTGGCCCTGGTCTTGAAGACGGTCCTGCAGTAGGTGGAGTAACAAACTCACCCCCTCTAGTCTTCTTAGCTGCACTTGGATTTTCTTCATCCCTCTTACGCGTCTCCTCAACAAATACATCTGCACCATGAGATTTAGCCAAATAAGCATAAATAGAATACCTATCAACAGGCGAGTCCCAACCTGTCTCTGATCTGATGCTAGAGCCTGCACTAGTCAAAACAGTTTGCTGAATTTTCCCCTTGTTTGCAGTCTCCATAGCATAAGTCCATAGTGCGGACTGAGTCTCTGATCCCTTCTCAATCTGTACTCCATATGCAGAAGCATCACCTCTAGCTGTCACATAAGAAGTACGCGCAGCCATGTCCTCCACTAACTTCTTCATTCCACCTTTACCAAAGTTGGTAGCAAGTGGAGCTCCTGTCTCAGTCAACCAAATCTTATCATCTTGCCCCCAATATACCAAATTCTGCCTCCTTGCATCCTGGAAAGAGTCACAATCCCTGCAATGCTGATGCTCCGTACTATCACACCAAATACATCTCCGATCTCTCCTAGGTGCACTAGGAGCACTCCTAGGTGCAGTAGGAGCACTAGAAGAAGTAGTAGGCACAGTCGAAGCAAACTGCTCCTTCAACTTACCCACCAACTCCGCTTTGACTGACTCAAGTGTCAAATCTGTGATGCCTTTGATTATGTCATCAAGAGAGGTAGGCACCGATGGAGCGGATGGTTTTGGAGCAGAAGGTGTAGGCATCGGTCGTGGAACAGGAGGAATAGGTGGAGTAGAAACAGTAGGCACTGGCATAGGCCAAGAAACTGGCTGAGGAGGAGAAGAAATAACAGGGATAGAAGTAGGCATAGGAGCTGATGATGGTGTAGGTGTCATGGAACCATTCTGTAGGCGAGTCTTCCATATCCTCCTCTTGGTCAAAGTCGAGACTGCATCCTGAGCATCCTGCCAATTAGTTTTAAGACCCATAGGCTTCGTGCGATCTTCAAGAAGCTCACCCAATTCTTCTTGAAGAGCAGGATCTGCAGCTTGCAAGAAAAGCTCAACTTTTTCAACATCCAATGCTCTTTGTTCAATAGCATCAAGCTGACTATACCTCTCTTCGAATTCTCGAATCAACTCTGAAGCAGCAAGACCTTTGTTTGGCATGTAGACCCACTCTCGGAATGACCGCCGAGTAGCCATACCAAAGTCCTCAAGGAAGTATTCTTCTTTTAGAGCCTTCTTAAAATCTTGCCAATGTGTATTTTGAATAAAAAGATCAGTCACTTTTGTCCTCAAAGCAGGTGTGACAAGACGAAGGAAGTACTTACTCATAAGTCCAGCAGGAACTCCAAAAAACCCCATCTTGATCTCATATGTCTTCAAATATGCCGAAACATTACGCCCGTCAAATAGCTTCTTCTCACTCTCAACTGCTTCAATAGCCTTAGTCGCGCTGTTTGCATTCTCCTGCTCCGAATAGAGTTGCCTTTGCTGAGACAACTGCTGTTGATGTAATTGTTGTTGCTGCTGCATATACAATTGTGTTTGCTGATTTTGGAGCTGCATATACATAGACATATTCTGTAAAATCTGTTTTAGATCCTCCGTTGAAGTACTTGACGCAGCAGTCATTGATGGAGCTGAAGTAGAGGCAGCTGGAGTTGTAGAGGAAGCTGAAATAGAGGCTGAAGTATCTCCCATCCTGAAATTTCTGCGACGTTTTCACGTCGGGTTCACCAAAGATGTCGAAGGGTTTGTGAAAGCAATGTCGCAACCACAGAAGTCCTTGTTAAATTCCAGAATAGAAGATATCACTCGAGCGTCGTCATCTTTTGCCTATCCACATTTGGTCAAAAGCAATTTTATCAATCATATCAGCTTGCCAGCAGAAATTCTGAAATCCTGAAGATGTGCTTCCAGCACTCTGTTTATCCACTTCAGTTTGCCACTTAAGCCATAGTGCAAGCAACTAAAGCAATTCAAGCTTCATCCTCTCAATAACACTTTTCGTTCAAAATTAGATATCTTTCCAAGAGTTAAATAAACCTCCTTCCACTGATGAATATTGTCAAGTGTTTTCTGAAGTTGATGCAAGCGATCAACCAAAGATGAAAGCTCTTGTGAGACTCTCTTTTCTACATTAAAAATTTAGTTTCTTCCTCTTCTTTAACAACAGCAACATTCTGAATTTTTTATGGGAATACATTTTTGGACAATTCAGCAAAAATAGGAGCCATGAATTTACAAGGTCCACATCAACTTGCAGTAAAATCAACTACTACTGCTTTTCCATTTGTATAGGCTTCGAAAAGCTTATTATTCCAATCAGAACGACTCTTGACAACATAGACATTTCCATGAGGAGCCTTAGCAATTATTTATCCTTCGAATTGATGCAGAAGACGAAGACGAAGTCGGTCGGATAGAGCCAAAGGACCTCCAGTCAGGAACAGATCACAATTTGTTTCTTTGAGAATAAAAAAAAACTTCTAAGAGCTCTGTTCTTCAATTCGCTTCAAGTTTTGATCTCTGAAATTGTACTCAGAGCTTTAATCGATCTTTTACCCTCTTATATGATGCTTCATCCCTTTTCCGCCTCCTGTCATCTTCCGTGACTTTATCTACTTCAGCTGCACTCAGTCTTCTTTCCAGCCATCTCTCCCCAAAGCACTCATTCAAGCAGCAGAGTACCTTCGAACTTGAAGTCCAAAACTATTCCTCCTCACAGTCACAGAACTCGCCCTGTAAATCCAGTCGATGACCTCTCCGTTATCCTATTCCTCCTAGTCGAACCGCAAAGTACCATCTTTCCTTCGCATATCAATCTTCAAATACTCTATTCCTTTACACATTGAATTCGGCACCCTTCTATAGCCACTTCACAAATTTCTGATTCCTGCGGAAAGTGTCTTTCTACTTGTCCCTGAAGTTCCGTGTCATGAATTGTCACAGTAACTTCAGTTTCGCTCGCTCTCTGTGGTACTGTTTCGATCATAGAGAAACCTTTCCCCTCCTTCTGCAGTATCGGAGCTCCATCAAAGCGATCATTCCTGATGCCCGATTGGCTTTGCATAAAGTGGCCTTTTTGCAAGATCAAAGACTGCTCCTCTCAGCTACTTCGTCGAATCCTCTTCTGTAGTCGATGCTTTGTCATTAAAGCCTCGTCCTCCACAGCTGATGCCGTCCTCGTAGATCCATTCATCTTGCATTTTTCCTCTTCCCTCCTTCTGATGATCAGCGAGCCAGTTCATTTTCCCAATTTCCTCCCTGATTTCCCATTTCTAGTGCAATACTCCCCTTCAGCACTCCGTCTGCGCTCAGAGCTTTCTCAAGCTTTTTCATCGTTTTCTTCCCTTCCACCGATTGCAGAGCACTCCCCTTCCTCTTATGGTAATGATGGACTGTTGGGTTGACTTCTTCTCGAGATGATGCAGATGACGATGCAAGACCGTCTCTGTCCTGCTGTTGATCCTTCTACAGCCACTTCTTCTTGTTCTTACGAAATTGATGATGCAAGAGTCTGTTCTTACGGAGATGAAGATGCAGGATCGATTTTGTCGTAGACCTGCCCTCCCATATCCTCTCTGTTTTCCAATCAGCCGCAGAGTACCGTTTTCTTCCACTGTTCAGAATGCCAGTTTCTCCCTCAAAACTGTTTTTCCTCCAATCCTCTCTCTCCCTTTTCCGTAGCTCCCTTCTCTTTTTCTGTCACATACGCCTCTTTTTTCCCTCCCTCTTTAGCTCTTTTAAAAATATCCCTCCTTTGCCCACGATAGCTCACATGACATTATTTTTGGTTCAAATTCAAATTATCTGTTCCAGAGCTTGCAGAAGTTTTAGCTTATACAAAAGCTCTTGACTACACTACATATCTCCAACAATTGTAGTTTGAAAATCACCTATTCTTCACATTCAAGGATCAGCGTTAAACCACAACTCATCAGTTCATCACCTTCAATGGTCCGCAACTCATCTGTTCTTCAAATTCAATGATGAGCCTTGGCTTCTTTCTTCTCCTCCGAGGCGTGTATAGTCACATGTGCATGCACCTGTGTGTGCCCATGGATGCCGCAAACCCAGGATCCTACAGTCAATGGCTCCCCTCTGCTGAGTCTACGGGCAATAGTGCTAGTGGATTTTGGCAAGCAATAATTCCAGACCTTTTTGCAGCAACATGTATCAACATAGGCTGAAAGCATCTCATCATGTTCACCACTTTGCCTCTAACTCCTCCTCACTATACTCATGCGCAGAAAATAAATGTAAACACAACAACTAAATATATACAAAGTATCAAATCACACACACAATTTTTGGGTGGTTTCCACACCTCGAATGCGTAGCAATACGACAACGATAATAGACTTATTGATAATGGTATGCAATGTGCTTTGCCATGGGCCACGTACATTGGTGACTCTTTAAGATGGCTTAAAATTGGTCATGTCCTTTATAATGTCCAAGTAGGGGATCTAATTGTGATATGCATAATTCATTGTTTTTGTATTAACTTTATAGGCATAACAAATTAGAAATCATGTCAACTAGTCAACGGAAGGACTAAAAGAAAATGATACCCTAGCTAATGGTCATTACGGTACTTCATCAAAATGAACCCAAAAGTATTGTTATAGAAGAAGAATCTCTTAAATTGAGCATAGTATATTTTCTCTCAAGTCTTATGACTATGAGTAGAATTGATTGAGACAAATTTTATTACTATAGTTGATAAATTTCATAGATGGCATTAATTTTAATACGCGATCCTAGGACAAAAAAACCACATTTCTAAGATGCTTTTTGTTGAGACCGATTTATTATTAGACTAAGAGGTCCTCAATGATGCTCATAAATGGATTACTTATACTCAAAGCCCTCTAGTACAATTGTATAAGTAATCCTAGTAGAGGCCCTCTAAGATACTCAAAGTACATAACCTAGAGACCATAGCTAGGTATATAAGGTATAATGGTTGTACAAGAAGACACCTCAATAATTGACTTATCACCATTAAATCCCTAAGAAGAATCGTGTTCCATCCCCTTCAACTCTATATTCACCTCGTGAAGAACTTCATTAATCATAGCATCCTTGTCACCAATCTTTTTGTTGCAATGATGAAGTAACATATTCATCACTTTTTCTTTTAGCATCTAAGCCATTATCCAATCTTTTAGTCAAGTCTAAACATTTAGTCTTCGGCTCATGAACCTTATGAACCAATGCTTTTTTTTTCTTACAATAATGAATAATTATCTACCGAGACAAACAAATCCTTGAGCATGGTATATGGCCGAGATATAACATCAATAAATCTCTCAACTACTATGTACAATGCATTCTTTACATTAATCAGTAAAGCATTTCTTATATCTTGAAGTTTAGATTTCAACATGATGGATGCATCAATATCAACCTCAATGTTTTACAAAATTTGCTTCTCAAGCTCTTGTAGAGGCTAAAACCTCTCAAGCAAGAGCTTATGGTCAACTTGCAACGACATACATCTCCATAAAGCTATCCATTTGAGCCTCGTTTGCTGTAATGTAGATAAGATGAAAAACGAAGAAGGTCTTATTTTTCAAGATCGTGAGGCGTATCTTAATCAGCGTGTCCCATGTCCTTGCTCTCAATGCAAGTTGGCAATTAGACGAAAACGCCGATTGTCTATAGAACACGTACGACGATTTGGCGAGTTTCAATCTGAGATCATTGATCAGGCGATTGCGGATTTTCAGCAAACGGTAATTTGAAGTTAATATTAATCATGCATCGTACTCGCAAGCTAATTGAAAACCATACACAATAAGATTGGGTCTTGTTGGCAAATTTTCTATCCAGGGGGGTGATGTCTCGTCCCAAGGGGGAGTGCACCCTTTGCGACCAATTAGAAGAGTTCGTGGGTGTGAGATGGATGGAGTACAGGAGCCAATCCACCACTCGCAAGGCCAATCTATACCGTCAATGCCAGAGGAGACAAACAACCTTCCAGACCTACCTACAATCTTAGAGCCTGAGATGGAGGCAATGATCGATGCATTGATTCCCATGGATGTCGAGACATCTGATCAGCTTAGAGAGGAAGCATCCATACCATTATATGATGGGTGCCGAGTATCTCGGTTGAAGACATTGCTTGCACTCTTAAGTGTGCAAGCAAAATACGGGTGGAGCGATACGAGTGTAACCGAGTTATTCAGGTACCTTGCACATAGGCTTCATTGATTTTTTTTTTGACACTACTATTACAAACATTTGTGCTTTTTCAAGGTGTTTTATGATTTTTTTAAAGGTTACTGAAGTATCATATATTATCACTTGCAAATACCATGCCTGAGTCTCGTGATGATGTGCGACATGTTTTACGAAAGCTTGGCATGGATTACAATAGTATCCATGCATGTATCAATGATTGCATACTGTTTCGAGGAGCATTTGGTCTGCGCTCAACTTCTTATAGTGTGTGCCCTATAGTCCTTGTCAACTACAATATTCGTCCATGGCTTTCTATGAAGAAAGGACATCTCATCCTTAGCTTGCTCATTCTTGGCCACTACAAAGTCAAAAATATGGATGTGTATCTTCGTCCATTAGTCGATGACCTTAAGATTTTGTGGGAGGAGGGGCTCATTGTGCAAGATATGAGCAAGCGCGATGGTCGACGGTCCACCAATATTCGAGCCATTTTCATGTGGACCATGCATGACTTTCCAGGATTCGGAGAGTGCTCAAGTAAGTAGGCTTCCATTCTTGTTGGTAATATCTATCATAGCTCGTTCAAGTTTGTATTCACTGGATAGAGGTGTTGAGATAGGTCTGGTTACCTCAGGTTATCATGCATATCCATTGTGTGTGCCACAGTTAGACTCCCGAAGGTCACGAACCATGAAGAAGATAGTATATCAAGGAAACACTGCTTTCTTGTCAGAGAGTCATGAAATCAAGGAAGGTTTTCTTGGACGACCTCTAGTACATATGAATGCCCAAACCTGGTATGAGCTGAAAATGGTCCACACGGAGTCATATGCAAATGGAATGTGACGGTTCTCAATTTTCTACGAGTTGCCATATTGGATCCCATGCATATTTTCAAGAACGTGGGCAGCTTGCTATGGGACCACATCACAGGAAAGAGAGACACTTTAGGGGCACGAATGGATTTGAAGGAGGTAGGCAAGATGGAGGCACTTTGGCCGCAGTTGAGTGCTGATGATCGCTTGTAGCTACCTCGCGCTCCTTGGGTTTTGTCCACTAAAGAAGAGCGCATTATGAAGAAAGTAATAAAGTCTATCTACACTCTGACGAGTATGATGCGTTCTCTCAGGTTCGCATTTTCTAAAGATGACCAATTATCAGGGCTAAAATCCCACGATTGGCATAAGATATGTCAGGTTTGTACTACGAATGGATTGTAAGTGGCCTGTGTATTTTGCTATTTGGAGTGTAGTCGTTATTCATAATGATTCCTCGTTTGTGGGAGTTTGTACTATCGATCGCGATCACAGGATACCTTACTCTCTAGAAATACGCGGGGTGATTTACAGGTTTTTGACTTTAGTGCAATGGATCTCACAGAAGGAGATTAAGATGTCCTCTATTGAATCCGCAAGGCAGGGAGCAGTGGAGACGGTTTGTCTCTTTGAGAAATACCTGCCTACCAGCATGCTCACGATATAAATCCACCTTCTTGTGCATCTTGTAAATGAAGTGGAGATTGCTGGACCTGTCCATACGCGATGGATGTTCTTCTTGGAGTGCTTTATGAAAACCCAAAAGGCTTTATGCGACAATGAAGTCAGTCAGAAGGTAGCATGGCTGAAGGTTGGTTGGTCTCTGAGGCGCTAGTGCATATTTCACAATGGCTGAAGGTTGGTTGGTGTCTGAGTCACTGAAGGACGATGATAGACTGACCAAAGATGTGGTGGTTGAAAATGGGGTAGAAAAAAGAATGGATGCTGCAATGGAGGAGAAAGTGAATCGCTTTTGTATGTTGCACCATGCCTCTATAGAGACGTGGCTCGCTAGATACCAGCAAGCTAGGAAAGATCGAGAGGAAGCGCGATCTAAATTTCAATGTAGTATGCACCATCGACCGTTTCGATATCCCGAGGACATGGAGGAGATGCGACGGTTTATGTCAACATGATGGTTGCATGGTGCTTTGACCGCAGCGTCTTGCGAAGGGGCGGAGGTCTCAACTGAGGAGTGGAAATTCTCGAGGAGATGGAGTCCAAAGGTGATGCTGTGTTTAGGGTTTGTCGTATCTATATTTTATATGCGACAACTAATTGAGTGTTTCAATGTACAGTACAAAATATATAATGCGGCATGGTCATGCAGATAGCATTTTCGCATGGAGAGTATTGACAAAATACGCTCCATAACAAATTGTGGTATCATGGCAAGGTTCGAGCAAGAGAGCCGACGATGAGCAATGAATCCAAACACGGTTATAGATGAGATGGAGTATTTTGGAAACTTGCAAAGTAATGTCACGGTGGATTACCGTAGCTTCTTCATGATCCTATTCGATGTGCAGTTGTTCAAAGTGGTACTTGAAGGAGATGGAGCAACTTCAACGAGGTCCATCTGGATTTCTCGAAATAGATTCGAAAAAAATAGGACGGATTTGCGTGGCATGTTTGTGTTGTCGGCCCATTGTGAACAGGTGCATGAACTTATGTAAAATTGTATTACGACATGGTACATGTTACAATAGTTAAATCTCTCTTGTACATGATTATGAACATGTAATTTTCTATCCAAATACCTGATAACCTAGATGGTGGTATGTTATATCTTCAGCTCCCCGAAGTGCGAGAGTATATGACCAAAGCGATTTTTCGAGCATAGATGAGGACAATATGCAAATAGAGGGGTTGATATTGCAAGGGATGGAGGCCACCAAAAGCTTGGAGCATGTAGAGGAGCCATAATCGGGTAACAATGATGGAAATATAAGAGTCCAAGAATTCTTTGAGAATGAGGTGGAATCATCCTTTTGTAGTGACATGTCTATCGACCTTTCAGTGTATGCGGAGTTGTGTCAGGAGATTGACATGGGACCATAGGGTACTTCATACTTGGAGCATCCACCTACTCAATTCGTTAAACGAATCGCTTATAAGGGTACATAAGATATGCATTTTAAGTAAGATCATTTTTTTAAGATTTATATTACCATGCTTTGTATGATTTATATTGATTATGCTAATATCAATTTTTGTTTGTGCAAGTGACCTTTGTGGATATTTAGATCATCACGATGAGTCGAGGAATGAGCGACGAGGAGCTACATGAGATCTTCATGCATATGTCTCCAGATAAAATGGCAAGATTCAGAGATATGGCAGACCAGGAGCTGTCTCGGAGACCATCAAGATGTTCTATTAGATCTACTTCGGCGCACTCTGATGCTTCAGTTTCTAGCAGACGAGGTCGACACTCCAGACTTAGACTAGATGGAGGGAGTGGTTTAGGGGGATGCTGCAGAGATTTGGCTGCAGTGAGCCCGTGGTCGGCTCAGGATAGAGGTGCTACTCCTTGCTCTCGTGGCGGTT
Organism: Lygodium microphyllum; assembly: GCF_053477565.2. Taxonomy (NCBI): domain Eukaryota; kingdom Viridiplantae; phylum Streptophyta; class Polypodiopsida; order Schizaeales; family Lygodiaceae; genus Lygodium; species Lygodium microphyllum. The sequence continues at coordinate 69,837,496 of NC_141160.1, forward strand.
TGAGAGAGCGTGGCTCAGGTGGTTACTATGGAGGTATCGACGCAGTGTCTCCATCTCGTCGTTTTGCTGGAGTTGCGTCACCTCCGGGATTTGTCACACCTATGGAGACGTCTACTCCAGTCACTCCAGCTTTTGCTTAGTCGTCCATAGGTGGCATCCCTATGGGACTACTTCGAGAGATACTATCCCAGTAGATACACCAGATGTACAGGGGTCTCTTGGATGATATTCCCAGGAGCATGGTCGCAGGTGAGAGAGGACCCATCTTAGGCATATCCCAGAGGGGTATGCCTACCTTGTAGATAATAGGTTAGGAGCCATCATCATGAATGAAGAGGGGAGGAGGGTGATGGCTCGCATGAGAGAGTTGTGCCAACAAGTTTTTCGGCACAACGTCTTGGATCATTGAAAGAACATACCAGAGGGGGGCAAGGACTACATAGTAGCATCCTTGCATGAGGAGTTTCTGGTACCAGCTACAACAGATAGGTTTTCTACGGGTTGGATGATGGAGTGCATGCATGCATATATGTCACACAGATAATCGGACACACGCAAGGCTCTCAAGAGTGGGGCTTAAAATCCCGAGTGGCTAGACATGGACAACTAGCATTGACTCAGGGAGGAGGCTACAGATTCTCCAGGACGTTGGAGATAGTAGCATGAGGTGGCGAGGGCACGACTAGAGGCCGGAGTGGTCCATCATCTTGGGAGTGGTGGCCACAGGACATATCTGGAGGACTTTGTAAGTTTTTCTTTTGTTCTACTTGCTTATTTTTTTGCAATATCCTTTGTACTGACAATCGTGTTTCTAACAGTTGTATTTTGTTTTCTTTGCAACACTCCATTACAAACCGCGATCCCATCGGCCTTGAGACTCGATATGCAGAGAGACACGGTCTCACTGCATTGATTGACCGATTGTATGGACGAGGCGGCCCTATAAGTCACTCATCTTTCTTGTCTATAGTTACTAAGTTTAATTAAAATGCATTATTGTATGGTGGACTGATGTGCAGTTGTTTCTTTTTTTGCAGAGTCCGTTCGATGCTCCTTTGCGGCAGGACAAGGTTTCGAATGGCGAGGATCTATAGCTCACCCTTAGATCCCTGAAGCTCACATACTCTTCTGTGATCTATGTAGACATTTTCTATATAGTAGTAGTATCTTGCTATGATTGTATCGGTCACTTTCATTACGCGATCATGTATTTATTTCATGTATTAGTGTTATGATTTAAGTACACTTTGCCTTTATTTACATGAGCATTGTACATATTACTGAAACTATTTTGTATGGCCCAAATAAAGCACATAATGCTATATGTGGCAGGGCAGCTTTTTTTTTCTCTGTTACTATCACTATTAGCATCGTAAATTTACTGCACGCGTCACTAATAGCATCGCAAAATGCATTGCAAAATGTCGTTATCAGCATCGCTATTTACATCGGTATCACCATCGCAATGCTATTTGTGGCGACGCTGATATTAATGCAAATAGCGATGCTGATAATGACACTAATACCGACTATTCTATGCATCGCCAATAACAACGTTTTCTGCAATGACAGGGGCAAATTTCTTTACGAAAATTTTTGTCGCTTTTAACGTCGGTATAAGGCCTATATCTTGTAGTGTAACAGAATAGGGTCACTAGGACTACCCTCAAAAATAGCTCTTAGAGTATCTAATAATGTCTTTACAAGAGCCAAAAAACTGCTCAAACCTCCCCAGACACATCTAATCTAACCCTGGGACTTAATGCCTTGAATGCGGGTTTCCAACAAAAGAAAAATACCCCATATACATATACACATATAACATAAAAGGAAAGAACTCGTAATAGAAGGATATTACGTGGACTTGGCCACAAGAAGCTTCTACACAGTAAGCGGCTTCCTCCAGCAGCTCCATTGAATTTGTTTAGTGCAACACTAAAACAAAATCCATTAACCACACATGTACCAAATAAAAAAATGGCCATCTTGGCCTAATGAGATAAACCATTTCACTACAAAATAAACGGCCCTTTTGACAAATGAAATATAGCCATGAAGCACATTATTTAGCAACCTGCTAGTTGAAAGCAAACCCTTGGTCCCCACATAAACCTTACTAAAGCATAAAACTAGACCAAGGGGATGGCCATTTAGGCCCTACAATAAATACATCAAATTATTATCTAACTCCCATGTATAAATAGTAAGGGGTGTCCAATGAATATGCTACTGAACGATCTGATACGTCCATGATAGAATAGGAAGATTGTCAATTACTACCTAGCTCATAACCCATACTAACCATTGGCCGCCAAAAGGGGACATGCCAAGTAGTCCCCATAGTAGCCCTGGACTAACATCAAGAGGCAATTGTAAAAGCCCCTTAGAACCACAAGTAAGAAAGATATCTTCAACAAATGCATAATTAGACAGGGAGTCTACAAAGTGATTCCATTATCGAGGAATCAGCTGGCAAGTCGTTGCCTCAAAGATCTCAAGGATGTCCAAGGTTACATAATGATACATCCTTAGAATGGGATTCCTCACACTATAGGTTCCATTCAATTGGTTGATCACTAACTCCGAGTCACCTTTCACCACAGTAACTGGTAGATACCACTATGATTGGCTAGATTTAGCCCCATAAGCAAGACCTTGTATTCTGCCATGTTATTTGTAAAAGTAGCACTTAAATGAACACCCATTTTTTAAACCACTTGATGAAGTGGACCTTTTATAACAACTCCTACGCTCACATGCTTAGCAAGTCCTCGAGAAGCTCCATCAAAATATAATGTGTTAACCACGGCTTCATTGATACTACCTGCCATAATGACCAACCTAATCATACTTATGATAGTCAAAGTCTAATCGAGAGAGGGGGTGTAAGATATGTACAATCCCTCCTTCCTCACCCTATTGAACTCAATAGGGATGCTAGTAAGAACCCTATGACAATGATGGTAATAGACTTGAAAAAGAGTCATTTTTCCACTCACTAATGTGATGACCCTTACTCTACGAAATCACTTTGTATTGGTGGTAACGCTACTCTAAATACAGATACTCAAGATAAGGAATGACTTTTTTCATCGAATAGTCTTAATATTCTCTACAAGTTAAAGAACCTACAAAGGCACCAAGTTAAATTTTAGTCCCTATACATAATAGGACTTCACTTTATTGAAATTTACTTTAGTTTTAAACTCTATCCCTTGCAAACTTGCTAAAAGGATTGTAGAGAGATTCTTTCCTGTACGAACAATCATTCCATTTGGGTTTCAACTTGCCTAGGAGGAGCTCAGGATGGGCATCATAATATAGGACCAATTGACCTTAGAAAATCTATATTTCTTAGCCTAAAGGTTGTGAAGCATTTTCATCTACTTTTTTCCTACTTCTTGATATAATAAGGCTTGTAATCTAATCTCATCAAGGTATGCAAGGGAGATGAATCTTTCTTGCAATGCTTCCTCTTCACCCAAAGAATGGTTTAGAGTAGACCTTACTATAGGTAGCTCAATCTCAAAGGTAAAACACACTCTTTCTCATATACTAATTTAAAAGTGTATGGCCTCATATATCTCTTTTAAATGTCATATTATAAGCCCAAATAACCATATACAACTTCTTATCCCAATCATGCTTACCTTCTTAGATTGAGAGAAATACAAAATTTCTTGTAATGCTTGAAATATATATTTAGAATGATCAAATGTCTCTCATGGTGGCTACCCCCAGATCGTCAATAAAGACCTTCAACTCCTTTGGAAAAATATCACTGAAAGCTTTATCATCCCTACGTTGCCAAGACCTTGGTGCATTGCATAATCCAAAAGCCATAATGTGATACATAAAGATGCCAAATATAGTGATAAATGTCATTCTCAATTTATGTTCCTTTGCAATAGCCATTTGTTTATAATTAGCAATGTAGTCCATAAACAAATAGATATCCCTACCAACTAGAACTGATCTAGAATCTCATAAAAAAATGGTAGCGGATAGTAATATTTGATTGTCTATTTATTGAGATCCTTAAAATCTATGAAAAGATGGATTTGACTATTTTTCTTTTTCCTGATAACTAATGGCGAACACCACTCTGTGTGTTGTATAAGAAATATCAGGCCAAATTTACATAATTTTTTAAGCTCCTCATATAGTCTGTTCCTTAGCTCAAAAGGTATACGTATCAATTTTTGTCAAACATGATAGTTACCTTCTTTTAGGGGAATAGTATGCATAGCTAGACTAGGAGGAATACCCCTCAGCTCATCATAGCTCCATGCAAAAATATCATGAAATTCTTGGATCAAGGACGCGTAGTCCTTTCTCTCTACCAAATTGAGCATAGATCCTAATTTAATTAGTTGTGGCTCATTCAATCTATAGAGATCTAGCTCAATCAAATTTGCATCTTTGATTCTGTCTTTAGCTTCTATTGGCTCATTCCTTTAGTGTCACTTGGTAGACATATTTTGTAGTGGATCCCTCTCTTGATTCATCGCTTGACGAAGTCTCACTAGTAGAAGGGTCCTCTAATGCATCTAATTCTATCGAAGATAAGGATAATCTCTTCTTTGAGGAGATTCAAGATATGCATCCACTATTATGCGTCTGGCACCTTTATAAAAAAACCAAACGACCAACGAGTATATTAACTTGATAGTTGAATTGCAAGATCCATGGCCTTCCTAATTATACTTGATAGCTTGGCCACCTTGCAAATATAATACCTTAAAGTCAAAAATTCATTCCACATTAGAAACAATCATGTAGACTTTGGTAATGCAACATTTTGATTGCCTTAAGCTGCCATTAGCCATCTACAGAATTGTGGATGCATCCTTTTGGATTTCCAATCCAAGCCTTTCCATCAATTTTGAACTCATAATGTTGATAGAGGATCCTGTATCGACAATGGCATGGTGCACTAATATGTCATTAATATATATTTCCATCCTTGGGAAATGCTTTTTAGTATGTTCAAATCAATCGTCTCCCATTGGGCTATTCCCAAGGGTTTGACAATATACACAGTGTTGTGAAGGATCTTATTAAACTCCTACGCACTCCTAGAGATAACTTGATCACCTACAAGAGATTCACATTAGGCTCTATCTTGCAAAGAGAATTAACCAAGTCAAATTCATGATAATTAGCAATGGTTCTCTTCTTCCACCCACTAGACCATTCTTTCTCTTGGCCACATTGAACATGCTTAGGTGTTTCTTTCTTGGCTTTTACCTTCTTCTTTGGCAGCTCCTTATTAGAGTTATCTTTTCCATTAACAGCTTTTAGAGGACTAGCTTCCACATCAGGGTTAAGGACTTGCATTCCCTTATCATCTTGTTTAGGATTTGCCTCAACAGGTTTTTCATTATCCCTATCGCTTGCTTTAACCTTCTATCCTCTTGTAATGGCCGGTAAATTGGAAGCTCAGTGGTGTTGATATGCATAGCTTTGATAAGGCCAATACCACTACCATTAGGTAGATGTTCTACTATTGCTTTTGCTCTCTACAATATTTGCATTGGTCCCTCATCATGCTTAAGGTTACTCCCTTGTGCTACTCGATGATTAATCAGACTTGGTTGCTTACTCCCTTGTTGCTAAAGAGAGGTGATCTTACTCCAACAAGTACTAGCTAGATGACCGAACTTCCCACATACGTCACATTTGACATTAGGATAGTTTCTCGAAAAGTGCTGACCACCTCACCACTTATAACTAAATCTTGATGGACCACCCTCTTTTTAGAATGTCAACTTCCTATCAAGTTTTGCTGCTTCTTTAGGAAATTAACATCTATAGCTCTTTTTTTATACTATTCCATTATCATATTAGTATAATGCTTCATCGTGTCCTTAACTTCGCCAAGAAATTTGATGCACTAGACTTGTAGGCATGATCATCGACTCGACATTCATCTAGTGTAATCACCTAATTAGGAATCGGTCTCACTGATTAGTTGGCATGACATTAGAGTTTGTCATTTGGCTTCCATTATTTAGTGGAACCACTAGCCATTGGCACAACAATATTAGGAGGAGCTAGCAACATGGGAACATTTTTCATTATGATTCCTCTTCCATTATTCGAATTGGTCATAGGTGTACTAGTCGCACCTTCCTTCCATTGATCAATGACAAATTATTTCCAAGACCTAGACTCAAATTTAGGTTAACCCTAGATGTGTAGGCTGCTTGTAAGTGCAAATCTACCTCCTCTCCTTGTGTGATAGCAGTGTATATATCAGTAAGAGCAACACTACTCAACTGCACTTGGATATTGAAGTCGAATCCATGTAAAAAGTAATGCACTTGGGCATAGGTGGAATAGGAATAGAGGTTTGCAATTTGCAAAACACCTCTTTCAGTTTCTTGATGTATGCTCGAGCATTCTCATGGGGCTCTTGATGTATCATACTTAGAGTATGCATCCAATATTGACCACCTCTCTCAGGCGAAAACTCTCTTCAAAAGGCCATAAAGAATAAGTCAATCATGGTTATGGTCCCAGCTTTCAAGCCATGATACCACATTGCAACTCTTCCTTTCAAAGCCATGTTGAAAAACATCATGAGATGTTATTTATGATCTTGAATTTGGCAATTGAATATTAATTTCTAGAACTCATTGATGTGAAGCTACGCATCTTCCTCTTCTAATCCATTCAAAATGGGCAGAGGAAAACCTAGGCTGACTTATCGGGTAAGAGGCATGCTAGAGCTTCCCCCTTTCCCTAACATGATGGTTGGGATAATAGGGCTAACGAGAATATCTCCTAAGGATCTCTGCTTGTTGTCTAGCCCATTCTTCCCTTTCTTGATGTTGGATCTTGGCTTGATGGTGTTTATCTATTGCCCAGGAGGCATATTCCACGGTGGATTCTGTGAGGTTTTTCAGTGGATTCCGTAAAACTAGAGGCATATTCCACAGTGGATTCCATGAGGTTTTTCAGTGGATTCTATAAAACTATATGTATTTTCCGAGGCTCCTACACAAGGTGGATTCCTTGTGTGAGAAGTTGACGGGGAAACCTATCCTTTTTGGGCATCATGTTAATTTAATGTACACATGGGTGATTCCATAGTAGGGATTTCACAAAATACATATTTAAATTAATGGACGTTTATGAGTTTAGAGTGCACTCGTATTAAATTAAGGTTAGGTAAAAGTTCCAACCTATTTAATTATTTTGTAGCTGAAGATTACTATGTATTCACTTTTGTGGGTTTTATCTTATTATTTTCTAACAATTGTGAATGCTTCAGTTGATGTGTAGAGCAGGCATCGGTGGCATTGGGAAGCACCGGGTGATGGCATGTATTTAGATTACCTAGAAAAAATTATCATTTTTGATGGGCATGCACCTTATCATTAAAGGCATGGTACTAATATCTAATTAGGTACGCTTATTTATTAAAGGGGTTGACAAATATTTATTATTTTGTATGTGCATATGCTTGATTTAAATATTTCATTATTTGATATTGTATTTGGGTACAGCCTGACTTTTGGAATGCCCAAACGCTTTACTCTTTATTTGGGCAAAAGCAAACACAAAAGCCAAAAGCATGCTAATTGTAAATTGGGCTATTTTTTAGCTTGGAGATTAATAAATTTATAAATACATACCTTGTGAAGTATTCACACAAGGCATGGGGGAGATTGCACCCAATTTTTCTGTTTGTCTCATGTCATGCAAACCTTTCTTCTTGCTTTATGAGCTTTTGTAGAGTTTTTTGTTCTTGGGGACCTTCCGGAGCTCACTACATGTGCATACAATATCCGATTTGTGCACTAGTGGTATCAGAGCAAAGGTGAGATCAAGGGCTTCCAATTTCTTACCATCCCGCGCAAAGGGAAAGCTCTTAGAATGAACAAAATTTACAAAAATTCTCGCGATGAACAGTCAATACCAGTGTATTCCTGGTGGTGAGGAATCCCTCGCTGTGCTGTCAGATCACGAAGGACCACTTCCAAGCATTGCGGAGCACCACTTCCCAAGCTCCTTTGCAAGTCATTTATTCTCAGAGAAGCAGATAAGAAAGTTTTCATTAAGTTTGAGTTCAATAAGCTTAAAAAGCTTAAGCTCCTCTAATTTTAGCATCGATAGTGGAAGGATGTACTACATGGCATTGAATCTAACGACGACGCCCTCTTGTCTTGTGCGTTGCCAACGATTCATTAAGTTATTATTTCCTAACACTTAAAGCTACTAAGCTTTATTAAAGCTTAAAGATTTTACTCTTAAAACAAGCCTTTGTTCACGCCTGCAATTTGACAGAGTCAATTTCCAACAAGTAGATTGTCACACGCATACAATATAGAAGAAGTATTCGCTTGGAAGAAGACTGTCATCAATTGACGTACCCGCAAAAGAAGCAAGATTGAAAAAAAAAGCCTATTTACAATTAGCATGTTGGGGGTAAAGGCGCCTCCACCTAGCTGCCCGTGTATTACTACACTGACAGTCACCACCACTGCACACTGCAGGTGGCGGGCGCCCATCACCATCACTTTATTATTTATTCTTTTAGTGACAGTTTGAATAAAGGAAGGCCTGATCACACATTGTGACTGTTGGAGTTCCCATTTCTTGTCTCTCTCTCTTTCTTGCTCTTGCTCTCCCGCCATAGCTCTCGAGTGCAAGCTTCAATCCTTCTCTCCGTTCAACTGGTATTAGAGCACGGCTTTTGACTCTTGATCTTGGCTCATGGCATTCTCAGCTTCCCATTGACTCCCCACTCGCATTGGGTCTCCTTCCCGGCAGCCATAGCTCATTCTCTTGAGCTCCCGTCACTCCCTAGCTTCTCGAGCTTCTTCCCGGCCTATTGAGGCACCATCAGGGCATTGACATTGAGGTATTGCTTCATTATTTTAGAGATTTATCTCAATCCACAGGTCTAGGTAAACAGGGTTTTCACAGGTTGTGGGTAGCCATAGCTCACACCTCTTGGAGCTTCCTTCACCTGGATCTTGCTTCCAGCCTATCAAGGCTTGCTGAGGCTTGGTGTAGGCCTTCTTTGGCCCCCATTTTGCCCCCTTTGGGCCTCATTGTTGACACATGGGACAGTAGACCCCCCAGCCAGCTCATGTTTTTTTTGCGCCTGTTTCAAAATTTGGCCCACAAATCACTCTTTTTGTCATATCTCGAGCATTCGGAACCCAATTCAGGCAAGGTAAGAGTCTATGTTGGGGGTTTGGCATGCTCGGAATGCGATGGTGATGTTGGATTTGCCAAATTATGATGAAAAAATATTTTGCAATAGATTTTAGGTCTGAGACAGCATGTATTTATATGCCTATGGCTTATGTGATGCTTCTACTGATGTCTATTGATACAACCGGATCACTTGTGGATGTTATGCCTGTTATGTGAGACACATTTGGAGTTGATTTAACTCAGCCATTAACTATTTTGAACAATCCTAGATCTATCCAAACAGGGTAGCCACCTGTTACTTCAATTTTATGCTTACAGGTCTTGGCATTTGATGCCCGATTATACGCGGTTTGTGCCTATACATACGGGAATGTATACCTATGGTTTGCCTATGGATTTGAGCTTGGATTGAGCACTAATTTTCTTAGTTTACAGAGGTTATATGCTGCTAGAAACTTCAAGGCTGAAGCTATTTATGCTATAGTTGGGTTATGCTTATTGGTCACGGGGTGCTCCCAGCTACTCTGTATGATGTCATGATGTATTTGGACTATGCCACATATTTTGTTTATGCTCCAGAATGCTTTTGAGCTGAGATTAGAGCTCGATTTGGGTTTGACTATCACTTCTTTACAGCTGGCATTTCATCTATGACATGGTTTATGTCTAGGTTACCCAGTACGAGTTATGATGTCTTGGTGAATGCTTTATGCTTTGGCTGTGGATGGTAGTTGTTTGAGCTCGTCTCGACATTCATTTGAGTATTCCCTTGAGCAGTTGGACATTGACCTGGATTTTTCCGTTACGACTTGGATTTTTCCATTACGACCTTGGATGCTATTGAGACATTGTCTTGGTTACCTGTATTTGGTACTTTAACTTGGTTTGCTTGAGTTGTTGAGCTTGTTTATCCACCTTTTGAGCCAGTGGGACATCTTGTATGCTTGACTGAGGAGGTTTATGCTATTTGAGCATTTTGCAGATACTTGAGACTTTGGAATCTCTTACACTTACATGTTGCATGGTTCATGGACTGATATCTTGGAATTGATTTTGACCTGAGCTTGGGCTTTGCACTCTAGTGAGCATACACCTACTGGTGTCAGGTCTTGCTAGTGTTATGTATACTTTTCCCTACTGTCCAGGGGGTATGCCTACTCACTGAGGATGCTTTGGTGACATGTTTGGGTGTTTGCTCAGGGTCTTGATAACTGTTTGGTGTTGATTTATGCTCATTTATGGCTGGTCATATCTTGGCTGTCATTTATTGACTTTGTACAATGATTTGGTCAGCAATTCACTCTCATAGTATCGTGTTGCCATTTATTACAGCAAGCATATAACTCCAGACTGACATGGATTTTTCATACTGAGATATTCTGAAATGATGTACTTTCACTAGTACTTGGTGGGCAGTAGCTTTGGTTACACTTTTCTCGCTATATTCTCTCGATTTTGGTGATTTTTTGGTCATTTTCTACAGTAAACACTGTCAAGATTGTGGGAGAGAAGGAAGGAGTCTCACTTGTAGCTTTCTTACTTGCACAATGGGGGAATACACACAAGGGTGAAGGCTGAAAACAGTTTTCCTCTTCTTAGTTGTGTAAGCCAAAAGAACTCAAGTACAAAGAGATAGAAGAACCCTAAATATGGGTCTCAAACCAAACTCAACTAACTAAGGTGGCATACTAACTGAGCCACGAACTAGAGTAGATAAGGATAGCTGTCATCTAGCTATTATTCATGGGCGGTGTACCAACCGCATCTACAACTGACAAGTCGGTGACATAAATGCACAACGGTCACCCTGGCGTATCACGAGTGGAGCTCGATATCTCAACACTCCCCCTCGAGCTCAATCCCAATTCCTGCACACCAAGCAGGTCTCTGAACTTGCGCAGCTTCTCTGCGCCCAATGCCTTCGTGAATATGTCAGCTACCTGATCCTCTGTGCTGACATAAACTAGATCAATAAGACCTAGTAAAACCCTCTCCCGCACATAGTGATAATGCACCTCAATGTGCTTTGTTCTAGCATGATAGACTGGGTTATTTGCCAAGTGTATACTACTCATGTTGTCATAATAAATGACAACTGGCCCATCTGTAGACTGATGCATATCATAAAGTAGCTTATGCAACCAAGCTACCTCACATGCAGCCATTGCTGCACCCCTGTACTCAGCCTCTGTGCTCGACAAGGCAACTGTAGGCTGTTTCTTGCTGCTCCAAGTGACTGCAGCACTCCCAAAAGAGAACACATATCCACTGGTAGATCGTCTATCAGAAATGCTACCAGCCCAATCAGCATCAGTGTATCCATACAACTGTATCTGAACCCCAGTCTCATAAAATAGTCCATACTGCAATGTGGACTTCACATACCTGAGTATGCGTCTAGCCGCATCCAAATGCGATTTCCTTGGAGCCTGCATAAACTGACTTACCAATCCAACAGCATAGCTCAAATCTGGCCTGGTAATAGTCATATAAATCAAGCTTCCTACTATGCGTCTGTACATAGTAGGGTCTTCCAGAAGCTCACCTGCATCTGCGCTCAGCTTCACATTCTGCTCCAAAGGAGCTGAAATAGGCTTACAACCTGTCATCCCATATTTGGACAGCATGTCCAATCCATACTGCCTCTGCAAGAGCTGTATCCCACTTGGTGATCTAATCACCTCAATGCCCAAGAAATAACGCAGCTCTCCCAAATCCTTCATCTCAAACTTCTGCTTCAATAGCATTTTCACATGAAGGATATCTTCATCACTGTCACCTGTCATAATCAAATCATCAACATAAATGACAAGTAGCATAATACCTTTCTCTGTTTTTCTCACATAAAGTGAGAAATCTGCCTTGGAAATCTGAAAGCCAATAGTGACAAGATACTGTCCTATCTTGTCAGACCATGCTCTAGGTGCTTGCTTCAAGCCATACAAGGCTTTCTTCAACCTGCAAACAAACTGAGGATGAACATCATGCACATAACCTGGTGGCTGCTCCATATAGACCTCTTCTTGCAAATCACCATGCAAGAAGGCATTCTTTACATCCATCTGATGTAAAGACCATCCCTTTGATGCAGCCATAGCAATGACTGCTCTTACGGTTGCCATCCTTGCAACCGGACTGAATGTTTCTTCATAGTCAATGCCATATATTTGTGCATACCCCTTGACTACTAATCTTGCCTTGTATCTGTTCACAGAACCATCTGCATTGTGCTTCACCTTATAAACCCACTTACAGCCAATTGAATTCTTACCTTTAGGCAAAGGTACCAATTCCCATGTAGCATTTGCTTCCAAGGCATCCATTTCTTCATCCATGGCTTTCTCCCATTTTTCTTTTCCCATGGCTTCCTCAAAAGAAGTGGGTTTTGGTTCCTGTATCTTTTTAACCATATATGCATAGTGAATGGCTGTAAATCCATCATATTTCAGCCTATTCACAGGATACCTAACTCTGGTAGACCTGCGCAAAGTGGGTTCACTCCCAGGTGCTCTCAAAACATCCCTGGTCTTCCTTACTCCAGGTGTAACAATAGAAGGAATACCCAACTCATCATCAATGCTCTGTTCTGAGCCACTGGATTCACCATCCACATAAGAGTGACCTGCATTCACATCAAACATGGGCTGATCAACCTTCTCTTTTCCTTTTCGTGATACCTGCATACCACTATCTGCATTACTTTGAGAAGATTCTCCTGATCTCAATCTGCCTGTCCATGGCGAAGAATGTGAACCACTGGTAGAGGACGCTCCAGGTCCACTAATATTTTGTGACTGCTGTTGTGAATTCTGTGCAGCATTACCATTTTGTGCATCTACATCATCAATCACATTTACTGGTTTATACCAGCTACTCATCTCATCAAAAACAACATCTCTGCTCACTGTAAACTTACGAGTAGAAGGGTTATAGCATCTATACCCTTTTTGCTGCAGTGAGTAACCAATAAAGATGCACTTCTCAGCTTTTGGATCCAACTTGGATCTCAACTCATCTGGCACATGTACATAGGCAATGCAACCAAAAATTTTCAGATGAGAAATATCTGGTTTCCTACCAGTATACCTCTCCTCTGGAGTCATTACATGTATTGCTGCAGTGGGAGTCCTGTTCATTATGTAGACTGTTGTAGCAACTGCTTCAGCCCAATAAAAATCTGGCAGGTCTTTTTCATTGAGCATGGCACGAGACACCTCTCCAATATGTCTGTTTTTTCTTTCTGCAATTCCATTTTGCTGTGGGGTATGACTGCATGAATATTGCTGCTTTATGCCATGCTCCTGCAAGAACCTTGCAAACTCATTTGAGAGGTACTCTCCCCCTCCATCTGACCTTAGGCATTTTATTTGCAGACCTGTTTCTTTTTCAACCATAGCCTTAAGAGTTTTGAAATGCCCAAAAACTTCACTTTTCTTTTTCATAAAATACACCCAAACTTTTCTGCTATAGTCATCAATAAAAGTAACAAAATAATGACAGCCTCCTAGAGATGGAGCTTTAGTAGTCCACACATCAGAGTGGATCAATTCCAATGGCATCTTACTCTCTTGAACATGTCTAGGAAATGGTTTCCTTGCCTGTTTTCCAAACTGACAGGCTTCACATACCTTATGCATTTCTGCAACCTTGAATCTAGGCAATCCTGCAACAATATTTTGGGCCTGCATTGATTTAAGTCGTTGTACATTAACATGACCAATGCGTTTATGCCAGATATCAATATCTGCAACTACATCGGTCCCATGTGCAAACATTGCTGCACTCAATTCAGACATGTCTGCATCCAACGTAAACATTCTGCCCTTCTTCTTTCCTTTTGCTATCAAGCGACCTTTATTTTTCATATCCTCAACAAAGCATCCATGAGGATTAAATCTGACCTGCAAGCCCTGTTCAACCATTTGACCAACAGAAACCAGATTCTTGGTGATATTGGGGATATGAAATACATCATATAGGTATTTCTTTTTCCCATCCTGCATAGACAAAGGAATTTTTCCAATTTGCACAATCAGATGTGCAGTATCATCACCAGTCTCCACAAATCCTGGTTTTTCCATTTTCCTTGCATCCTCCATCCATTCTGCATGACCTGTCATGTGGTTTGATGCACCTGAGTCAACATACCACACATCGTTGCTTTCTTCTGCATTTGTCACAGAATTGTTCATGTGCTGCACCATAAACAAATGCTCATTTCTGTCATCACCCTGTCTACTAGAAGATGCATAATTTCCTTGTTGCAGTTTTCCATTCATGATGTCATTCTGCTTTTTATAGCGGTCTTTAGCCATATGACCCATTTTACCACAATAGTAGCATTCAACATTACTATTTGCATTTTAACCTCTTTGCATCCACCACGACCTCTTTGGCTCCCCCTGCCTCTAGAGTTACCACGTCCTCCTCCATAGGACTGGTTTTCTTGAGTTTGCTGCATATTCTGATTTCTACCACGGCCTCCAAATCGGCCTCCTCTACCTCTGCCTCTACCTCTTCCAGCATTTGAGTAGAAGACAGCTTCTTTTGAAGTTCCTCCTGAAGAAGATGCACCACCATTTCTCTGCTCCTCAGAAATTAGAAGAGCAATCAACTCCTCAAAATCAGGAAATCTTTCACGGACGGAAATGGATGTCCGAAACTGCGCATAATCCTTTCCTAGACCATTCAAGGTCACAGAAACTAAATCATCATCTTCCACTGGCGACCCAATGGAAGCAAGTGCATCTGCAATCTTCTTCACCTTCATGTGGTAGTCATTGATGCTCATACTTTCTCTTTGCACGTTATGCAACTCTTTCTTGAGCTGCATTTTCCTGGCTTGCGTATTTGTGCTATACATTTTTGACAGAGTATCCCATGCCTCCTTTGGCGTACTTGCATCCTGAATATGCACAATCATAGAGTCTGAAATACTGATAGACAGCCAGTACATAACTTTCCTGGCTCTCTCATGCCATGCTTTGAATGCCTGCATTTGCTGTTGATTGGGAACATCAGGAAGAATTGGTTCTTCTTCATTTCCTGCAACAAATTCCCAATATCCTTTTCCCATAAGGAAATTCGTCATTCTAAACTTCCATGCTTGGAAGTTGTTCTTGTCAAGCTTTTCAGTGACAATCTGTGAAAGAGAATCAGACGCCATTACAGAACACTGCAAAAAATTCTGTCACTGCAAAAAACACAGCTTCACCCTCACAAGGGCAAATCTGTAAAACTGGCGAAAGTGGTATTTGACCACACAGTCACTTCCTAGTGACGATTTTGCATCAACAGGCAACAGGGATGATTCTGTAACTCCCAATGTCTCTGCGCACAAGCATACGATGCAATTTCTACAGAAACTTTTCACCGACCTGTAGAACAGTGGCTGCACAGCATAAAACTGGGCCTTTTCCTGAGTGCGTGCAGAAAACTTCCACCTCCAAAACAGGCTCCGAAATGGCCTCAAATCAAAAAAACAAGGTCGCCAGGGGCTAAAGCCCTCTCCCGCAGCATATACTGCCCTCTTGCTTCACCGCGAAGGGCGTCTCAACCTGAGACAATGCACTCCTGCAATTTCCGGCTGTGCTACCTGCAGAGATCTGCTCCCAAAACAGAAAATGAAAGCAACACTGCTCCTCTTACCAGACCACCGCGAGCTTGGCTTGCTTTCTTGAGCTCCTTACCACGAACAAGGCTCTGATACCATGTCAAGATTGTGGGAGAGAAGGAAGGAGTCTCACTTGTAGCTTTCTTGCTTGCACAATGGGGGAATACACACAAGGGTGGAGACTGAAAACAGTTTTCCTCTTCTTAGTTGTGTAAGCCAAAAGAACTCAAGTACAAAGAGATAGAAGAACCCTAAATATGGGTCTCAAACCAAACTCAACTAACTAAGGTGGCATACTAACTGAGCCACGAACTAGAGTAGATAAGGATAGCTGTCATCTAGCTATTATTCATGGGCGGTGTACCAACCGCATCTACAACTGACAAGTCGGTGACATAAATGCACAACGGTCACCCTGGCGTATCACGAGTGGAGCTCGATATCTCAACAAACACCAAGCAGTTTTGAACTGTCTACAGTCTTCCTACATTATGGTGAGTTCATCCGTTGATCATGCTATTTTCAACATCACTAAGCTTGATGGTACAAAGTACTCTTATTAGAAGAGCCAGATTTGGCAGGTGTTGGTGCAGAAATTGCAGATCAAACCATTGAGGTTGAGCGGGCATCCACCTGCAACTATGCCAGATGAGGAATGGATTGAGCTTGATGAGTTATGCAAGTCCACTATTGTATTATCTCTCACAGAACAGGTTTATTACAATGTATTTGAGGAAGAACAGAGTGCATGGCAGTTGTGGGATAAAATCAAGAATTTCTATGACAAGAAAAGTCCAGTGAGTTAGATGTATTGGCTGAAGCAGCTTATGGATCTGCACATGAAGGAGAATGTGACTATGTTTGCTCACTTGAGCTAGTTCCATGCTATACTCAAGAACTTGACTTCACAAGATATCACTTTTGCAGAGGATGTCACTCCTCTTTTCTTGCTTGGTACCCTTAATGAGTCATGGGATGTATTCTGCACTGCATTATCTGCCTCTACTACTACCTTGAAATTATCTGACGTTGAGAGTGCTCTTTTGCAGGAAGAGGTTAATCGTAAGAATTTGGATGCCTCTTGTGTGTCGCATGCTATGACAGTTAGGGGCAGCAATAATGGGTATGGAAAGCATGGCACTGGCAGTGGCCGTGGACGCGATTCTTAGAAATCTTGGTCCAAGTCTCGTGGGAAGTCACGTAGCAAATCTTGTGGCAGGAATGCAGATGTTACTTGTCACCATTGTGGGAAAAAGGGCCATATTAGGCCACAATGCCATGAACTGTGCAATGAGAGGCGCAAACATAAGGGGAAAGACAAAGTGCAAGATAAGTCTTCTGATCGCAACATAGTGCCTGCAAAGTCCAGTGTTAAAATTGAAGAGATCAATGTTATGCAGCTTGAGGATGTTGATGATGATGATTATATCTTTGCAGCTTGTTCTACTGCTTCGCAGATGACAGAGATACACTCTATATATGCACAGTGTTGGCTCTTGGACTCAGGTGCGTCCTTTCATGTGACACCTTACTGAGAGTGGTTTTATTCATATCGTACTGTCTCGGGTTCTATGTGCTTGGGTGATGACAGCTCTCTTGATATTGTGGGCATTGGTGATGTTAGGCTGCAGTTTCCTTCTGGCAGTAGTTTTGTTATGCAGGATGTATGTCATGTACCTGCTTTGACATGCAGTCTCATGTCAGCTGGACAGCTTGATGACGCATGTTATCATGTATCTTTTGGAGACTCTGTATGGAAGATCACTCGTGGCAGACTTGTGATTGCGAGAGGTGCCACAGTTAGCAGCCTCTATCCCTTGATTGTATCCGATTCTTCCCTTGATCATGTTTTGTCTGTGGGTTCTATCCCACATGTATCTCTTTGGCATGCCCATTTGGGCCATATGTCTTTGAAGGGAATGAAAATTCTTTCTGGTTTGCAGTACTTACTGTCCATTGATTATGCATGTTTTGATTCATGTGAGCATTGTCTTTATGGCAGGCAAACTAGGTCTATGCACAAGAAGTCTGGTAGGCCACGCATGAGTGAGCCCTTGGCATTGGTACATTCGGATGTCTGTGGGCCCATGCCTTGTCAGTCTATGGGTGGTGCAAAGTATTTTGTTACGTTCATAGATGATTCTTCACAAAAAGTTTGGGCTTATCCCATTAAGCTGAAATCCGATGTCTTGGCTGTGTTTCAGAGATGGCTTGCATTAGTTGAGAACCAGTTTGGGTATAGGCTAAAATGTCTAAGAACAGATAATGGGGGTGAGTATGTCTCACGTGCTTTTGAGCAGTTATGTGATGAGAGGGGTATTAAGCGTCAGTTGACCGCCCCCTACACCCCCTCCCAGAATGGTTTGGCTGAGCGGATGAATAGAACCATCCAGGAGTGTGTACATAGTATGCTTAGCCATGCAGGCCTACCACAGAGCTTTTGGGTTGAGGTAGTTAGTACAGCTGTGCATGTCATAAATAGATCACCTTCTAGTGGTTTGGATTTCCAGGTTGCTGAGGAGGTATGGATTGGAAAACCTCCCTCTTATGCGCATCTCCATGTCTTTGGATGTGAGGCATTTTGCCATGTGCCCAGGGACAAGAGAAGTAAGTTGCATCCTAAGAGTGTCAAATGCATTTTCCTTGGTTATGGGTATGCAGGCAAGATGGGTTACTGTCTCTGGGATCCGCAGGCGCAGAAAGTCATCCGCAGTCATGATGTAGTCTTCCATGAAGACAAGATTCATCGATAGCCTGAGAGAGTTGTTGAGATCCGTAGGGTCATATTTCAGGAGGAGCCGAGAGCTCCCACACAGCCAGTTGGACAGCCTACAACTACAGCAATTGTTCATGGTCAGGGTGTTGGATAGGCAGTTGGGCAGGCAGCAGAGCCTGCTATGAGACAATCTACTAGAGACAGACGTCCACCTGATAGATTTCAGCCCTCAATGCATTATGTCTTGGTTACAGATACAGGAGAACCTTTCACTTACGATGAGGCTATGCGCAGGGGTGACAGTCACTCCTGGGAGAGGGCTATGCAGTCTGAGATAGACTCCTTGCATAAGAATGTCACTTGGGATCTGGTTTCTTTGCCTCTACGGGCAAGAAGGCTTTGCCATGCAAGTGGGTGTACAAGCTGAAAAGTACCCCTGGACACCCCAAGCCGGCATACAAGGCTAGACTAGTAGCAAAGGGTTTTAAGCAGGAGCATGGTGTGGACTTTGATAAGGTCTTTTCTCCTGTGGTTAAGATGACCAACCTGCACTTAGTCTTGGCTTTGGTTGCTCAACTTGACTTGGATTTATACGAGATGGATGTCAAGACGGCTTTCTTACATGGGGACTTGCATGATGAGATTTATATGGAGCAGCCTAAGGGCTTTGCAGAACCTGGCAGGGAGCACCTAGTGTGCAAATTGAAGAAAAGTCTTTATGGCTTGAAGCAGGCACCTAGGGAGTGATATCATAAGTTTGATGCCTTTATGCAATCACAGGGCTATAGCAAGAGTGCTATGGATCCGTGTCTTTACATGAAGAAAGCCCGTGATGGTTCTTTATTGATTTTGGTACTCTATGTGGATGATATGCTGATAGTAGGGAAAGCTCATGATGAGCTAGATGCTCTTAAAACTCAGCTCAAGAAGAGCTTTGAGATGAAAGATCTAAGACATGCCTCTCACATACTTGGTATGCACATTCGACGCGAAAGGCATTAGGGACTCCTCTACTTGTCACAGAGGGAGTACATTCATAAAGTCCTTGAGCGCTTCCGCATGCAGGACGTTAAGCCTATTGGCTGTCCATTGCCTTCTTATGTGAAGGTATCATAGGCTAATTGTCCGCAGACAGATGAGCAGAGGGCCGAGATGGCCAAGATTCCCTATGCATCCACAGTGGGCAGTCTTATGTTTGCTATGATAGCCAGTCGTCCAAATATTTCCTTTGCAGTTGGTGTTATGGCACGCTATATGGCTATACATGGCAAGAAGCATTGGGATGCTGTGAAGGGTATCATGAGGTACCTGAAGGGCACTACAGATCTGTGCCTATGCTATGGCAACTAGGATACAGGAGTTGTGGGGTACACTGACTTTGATTATGCAGGACATGAAGATAGTAGGAAATCCGATTCCGGCTATGTATTCACCTATGCTAGAGGTGCTGTTTCTTGGATGTCCAGGGTGCAGAAATGCACGGCCCTTTCTACTACAGAGGCTGAGTATGTTGCAGCCACTGAGGCTTGCAAGGAGGCCACTTGGATGGGTCATTTGGTTGCTGACCTTGGTATTGATGCTATCCCTACACTGCATTCGGATTCTATGAGTGCTATTCAGTTAGCCAAGAATTCGGTCTTCCATGCGAAGACGAAACACATTGAGGTGAGGTATCACTTCATATGTGGGGTCATTGAGGACAAGTCTATTGACCTTATCAAGATCTCAACTGACCAGAATCCTGCAGATCTGCTCACGAAAAGCCTCTCTACAGAGCGCTTTGCCTTCCTCAAGAGGTTGATGGGTGTGGGATGAGATGACGTCTTTCCTTATCCTGTTGTACATGTGTACAACAGGTGTTGTACTGTCTTTTTTTCTTTTCACTCCTCACTAGGGAAGATTTGCCTTTAAGTGGGAGGTTGCTGGGGGTAAAGGCGCCTCCGCCTAGCCGCCCGTGTATTACTACACTGACAGTCACCGCCACTGCACACTGCAAGTGGTGGGCGCCCATCACCATCACTTTATTCTTTATTCTTTTAGTGACAGTTTGAATCAAGGAAGGCCCGGTCACACATTGTGACTGTTGGAGTTCCCATTTCTTGTTTCTCTCTCTTTCTTGCTCTTACTCTCCCGCCATAGCTCTCAAGTGCAAGCTTCGATCCTTCTCTCCTTTCATAGCATGCTTTTGACTTTTGTGTTTGCTTTTGCCCAAATAAAGAGTAAAGCGTTTGGGCATCCCAAAAGTCGGCTGTGCCCAAGTATAATGTCAAATAATGAAATATTGAAACCAAGCACCTATGCACATACAAAATAATAAATATTTGTTAAGCGCTTTAATAAATAAGCGCGCTTAATTAAATATTAGTGCCATGCCTTTAATGATAAGACACATGCCCATAAAAAATGATAATTTCTTCTAGGTAATTTGAATACACACCATTTCCCGGTGCTTCCCAATGCCACCGCTATCTGATCTACACATCAATTGAAGCATTCACAATTGTTAGAAAATAATAAGATAAAACCCACAAAAGTGAATACCTAGCAGTCTTCAGTTACAAAATAATTAAATAGATTGAAACTTTGTCCTAACCTTAATTTAATACGAGTGCACTCTAAACTCATAAATGTCCATTAATTTAAATATGTGTTTTGTGGAATCACCCGCTATGGAATCACCCACGTGCACATTAAATCAACATGACACCCAAAAACGATAGGCATCCCCATCAACTTCTCACACAAGGAATCCACCTTGTGTACGAGCCCCAACAAATACATATAGTTTTATGGAATCCACCAAAAAACCTCACAGAATCCACCATGGAATATGACTCTAGTCTTACAAAATCTATCGAAAACCTCATGGAATCCACTATGGAATATGCCTCATGGCATCATTATTAGGAAATAACAAATCTATTTCAATGATTTTTGGCATACACTGAACAACTGATCCTTGTTAAACCAAGATTCAAAAATTGCCACTTATCAATAGCTCTCAAAAAATCGATCACCTAATCGGGACCAAAAATGGGTGTGATACTAGCTCTAAGGCTCTAGAGGGCTCCTATGCTCACCAAAGCACCCTCATGGCCTCACGGCCACCACGAGCATCTGGAGGCTATATACTAATCTAGCTAAATCATACATTTGTATCGATTTGCAGTCCAATGATTTTTCCCCTTCCCAACTTCAAAATAGAGGGAGTATACCACACATACATGTGGCTAATACCTCGTTGCATGCACATACAAAGCACCCTTGAGCCGATCATTGTGGCTCCTACAACTCTCCTACACCTCGCAAATTGGCCTCAGGATACACCGTCTCAAACATAAAACATAATCATAACATTGTCCACTCTTTTTCCAAGTTGCATATTCTAGGAGATATTTTGGTTTCCTTGCGTAATCAATTCCCAAATAAAATCCTACTATCCTATAGCCTCGAGATCTTTACACTCTTATCATTGGTTAATAGTTTTAGCAACCAATTGCTATGCATCCAAGAGACTTTATCTTTCTTGATACTATGTATAAGAATGTAAATGTAATGTGTAATGCCTTATAGTGCTCAAATAATTAACCACAAATTAGCCAATGTATCGTGTGAAAAATATTATTTCCATGTTTTTCTTCCTAATGAAGTGATATGTTGCTTAGAAACAACACTTGACTAATCTGTACTATTGTCCCTTTAAACTTAAAATAAAGCAAGGTCTACATATCATGATACGCATGAAAATCAAAATTTAATTGATGCTTAACTTTTCACAATCACTACCACCCGATCGTTGAGGTCTTGGAATCATACATCGATTTAAGAGGCTATTTCATGTCATTTTTTCATGTAGAAAATCGACAAACACACATTTTTACATAAAGATGGAGGTAGATTGAGGAAAATTCTCATGCTCTACCTTCACCATTCATCTACACACATATACCTAATTTATAGTAAATATTTACACATAAAAATTATTTTTTCATAAAAATCGATTTTTTCCTATTCTTTATAATTTATTTTAATATCATTTACTAGTTTTTTTGCTTTTCAGATTTATAAAGCTTATATGGATTACGATTCAACATTGTATTCAATATCACTCTAGAGGAATACCATTTAAATCATAAAAATTATCATTTTTCTATTAAATTTTGCATTACAAGTTTTACCGTTTTGATTTTCATTACGTGAATTACTAGAAATTGCTATTTATTCTATAATTTTAGATATATTCAAACACATTCAATCATTTTTAATCATTTTTTATAATAAGAATGAAAGATTGATCATAAAATTCAATAAAAGATCACTTACTCTATAATCTGCATACACATCCCATCGTATTTCAAAAACGAGAAGCTGTTGATGCTCTTTTACAATCCATGATGCCTCCTTTGCATTTCCTTATTTCATTCCTCTCATCTCGCTATCACAAAGGCATGCATACCCCCTCATCCTCTGAGCCCATATGAACATCGATTGAGGTGAGAGAGAAATAGGAGAGAGAAATACTGAAATCTAAAGTTTTCATACAATAACACCATATTAGAGAATTTGGGAATCTCCCAAGTCACACTTTTAAATAAGGGGTAAAGATTTGGCCATGTGGCTAAATCTTAACCCATGATTCAAAGTGGGATGACTTGGAAAGACAATCTATATAGTAAGTAGGATAGACTCCACTTTTAAGTAAATGAACAAAATTTTATCATGTGACAAAATACTAACTATATTGGGAATTCCCAAACTATATGAGAATTTTCGAATTCCCTAATATAGTGTTCAATGCATCAAATCTCTTACTGTTTCTTATGATATGGAGTGTGGAAAATTTGCATCTCAGCTCCCAGAAGGAGGAGATATAACTCTAAGAAGCACAAAATGGTAATTTTAAGGGAAAAAATGGGGCATTAAAAAAAAACTTCCCCCCCTCATTGTTTTTTTTGTGTTTAGCTTCTTTTAAGCTCGATTAACTTATAACTTGAAAAAAAAACAGGTTCACTTCTTTATGTTCACACTATCCCGCAAGTGGTTTCGGGCCAAACGGAGGGGTAAATGACCTCGGATTTGGAATTTGATTGGATAACAACTTTCTGGCATCGAAAACTATTACTTGTCCTCTATCACTTGCTTTCTAGCTTCCGAATAAGGTAGCTGCTTCATAACGTCAAACCTTGCAGCCATTAAATGGAGGGTCAAATAGAACGATGAAGGGGCACTTGTGTTGGATTCCCGGCATCAATTCACATATAAAAACTCTAGCTTCTTGATCCATGATTGACACATTTTTCAGCAAAAATGCCTCTTTTATGGAATTTGAGCCACTTTTGCATTTTATATTCGGCTCTAAAATTTAGCTCTCAGCCTATCATTGAAGATGCTAGGCACTTATCTGCCCATTGAATGGTTGTGAATGTTTCTCAAGATGCAAATAAAGAGGATTATCTTAGTATACCTCCAAAAGACAAGTATATTAGAGAAGAAATATATTCAACTATCAAATTTCTGTTATTGATCCACTTCTCTCTATGGATCCTTTTTCAAAGTCTAGTTCAAAAATTATGACTTTTTAAAAAAATTTATAGTGCCACACACACACATATCTTTTTTCTATATGTTGAAAGGTAAATCCCTTATACATAGTTACTTTTGGTGATTTTTTTCATATTTGTTGCTAACTAACATTTTCTTTACATGGGCCATTGGAGTCTAATCTACTTCAATAATGTTTCTCGAGAGGTCATCCTTATGAATTCTCTTTCAAGAATTCATGGCATGGAAGAAATGTACCATCAATAGTCTTTTCTTGTTTTCTAGATTTGTTGCAGGTAGTCTTTACTATTTCCTAAAAAAATTTCATGTAAGTATTGAAGATATTGCTAACTCTAAGAGACCTTTTAAGTTTCTCCTTTAAGAGGTCCCACTACAAAGTGATGTACATAGTTGTGGATGGAGAGTTATCTCAAATTTTTGCAGGACTATAGATTCAAAGTTGTTGAATATAGATGGGATGAATGTAAATATTTTATCTTTTGCTTTTAAGTTAAAATTCTATTGTGTTCTCAATTAAGTTGTTGTGCACTTTGTTTTAGTACAAAGATTACCCTAAGTCATACATGTTGTGGATAGGGAGAGGAATATTGAGATAATTTTGGATAGGGCAATTACACTGGTGAACCTTGACTCCCTTCTTCCTCCTACATCTTCCAAGGGCAAAGCCAAGAGATAGGTGAAATCCACAAGTAGTAAGGGCACTGCCAAGGCAACCACCAAAAATTCTTTTATTGCCTCTATAAAGAAAGATAAGCCATAGCCAACAAGTCAACCACCATAAAGTCTCATGTTGTCTCCACAAAGAAATATATATTGAAGCTTTGTCCTTTGACGTTTGATCCATCTCCTTTGAAACCTCAAGAGAAGAGGGTGCTTGTGAATTCAAATTCCTGTAGCAATTTAAAAAACAACCTATAATAAGGATCCTAGCATTATGAATGAAACCGTTGAAGATGAACCAGTGTTAAAGAAGAAGAAAAGTTCAAAAGAAGAAAAACAAAAGATTAGAAAGCTGGCTAGCCTTCTATTTAAACCACAACAAGCATATTCTTCTAGATATCCTTCTAGGTGTCATGGCCTTTTGAATATTTTTGACTATTCTAGGTCTAAAGCTATTTATCATTACTTTATCAAGAGTCTCCTAATTCAAGGATGCAAGGTTTGGCAATTGTACACCCTTAATATGTACATATACACATTCTCTTGACAAAACCACATATTGTACATACTGGGCAAAAATCTTACCTTTACTAAAAAACAACTGTAGTTTGATTAGTATAGACAATGTCTCCAAATTCTTCATGAGTTGTGTCATTAAGACTCTCTATGGGTTGCCATTTAGAACTTGTCAAGGATAGAAATATATCTAATACCAGTAATCCAATATTTACTTAGTGCTTTAACAAAAAAATATGTTCACATACAAGATTCAACTCAAAATTAAACTTACAAAGGCTTTGTTGAGGAAAATGTTCATTTAGAGGCAAATATATTTCCTTCGCCATGTAAACATGTTGCACCCTAGCAAACCACCCTTGAGCTGTGATTTTGAAACCAATGGTATGCCATTTCTAGTAGTACTTGATATCCTCTCATTTCGTTTTCTTCACCTTGTGAAAGCCCCTACAAGATGCCAACATGGTAACTCAATTGTTTATACTAAACATTTTGGGCTCCCATTTTCCATTTGCACTTCTATTAAAGACAGTGCAAGATTTTATAGAATGAGAAGGAAGCCTTGTGGAAGCCATGGAAAAAGGGGAGTGCAACCAATGTGCAAAGAAGGAAACTTAGAGAGAAAAGGTTGATGAACCCAAAATGAATGTCAATAAGGCTAATGAAAAGACACGTGCTACCAAGAAGAATATTAAAATGTATCTCAAAAGTTACAAAATCAATAGTATTAATTGCATCTCCATTTTATATAATCTTTTGTCAGACTTTATTAGCTTTGTGAGCTTTGGAACTATCAAAATATGTCAGATCTTAGATATTTTGGCCAAAAAAGGAGGGAAAATGCATGAATTGGTCTCTACTATCTCCAAAGCAAAGAGGAGACAACAATACCATATTTCTGCACACATGGCAAACTCCCATTGGCTGTTTCCTTAATCTAGTGATTAACAAAAGTGCCCTTTTGAGTTTTTTGGTCCTAATGACAAGGTTTTGCACCCTTTTCCTATCATTACTCGTGTATAGTGCATGTTCAAGTGTAAGTCTATTGCATAGTGTATGTCATGATATTCATCTCATCAATCAATTGATGGTAAGTGGAGAATTCCTGTTGACATGCTAGCATGCAAACATACAGAGGATGTATGGGTAATCTTCGAGGAAGAATCTAGAAACTTGAGGCTTGGGTTGGGAATGTATGGTGTAAGACCATTTGGTATTAAAAGCACATCTTACAATGTATGGTCGATAGTATTGGTGAATTATAATCTTCCATCCCCAATGGCAATAAGAAAAGGGCATGCCATGTCTCTACTAATTATAAGGAAGCATAAAGTCAAGAATATGGATGTATATCTAGAGCCCTTGATATAAGAGTTGGAGATACTTTGGAGAGGTATTGAGGTACCTGATGTATCTTAACCTTTTTCTATACAAAACTTTATATTAAGAGTCATCTTGATGTAGACCATGAAAAACTTCCCAAGATATGGTTAATATTCATTCATGAGAGTCCTAAATAAATTTCTATATGTGTATATCACTATGTTTTTTAGGACTTACATTTAATTTCTATGAGCATGTGATTTACATCTTTCTAACTCTAGCTACCATGCATGTCCCATTTGTTATCCATCATTGGTTTTTTCATGACCAGCTTCTCTAAAGAAGGTTATTTGTAATAATCACCATATATTTCTCCCTATTGGTGATCCCAAGTATGATGCACCTTTGAATGGGATCCCACCACAATCATTATTTGTTGAAGATTTGAAGGATGCTTGGAACTGCAAGGTGTGCCCATATGGGATGAGCTGGTAAGGGTTTAAACTTCTCTTTATAACCTTGAGATCTATGTAAGGCCTATTAGATATACATTGTGTAGTCACTTAAAGATCAACCCCCTTTAGATCCTATGCATATATTCAAGAATGTGGAGTCTAATATATGGAATAACTTGATTGAGAAGTGATATTTTGAGCATATAAGAGAGGATCTACGTGTATTGGAAGGAAAATGGGTGCTTGGCCATAAGAGGCAACGAATGGAAAGACCATTCTACTACTTGCTCCATGGATATTGTCAAAGGAGGAAAATATTATGCAACAAGCCAAGACAAAGTTTCATACACCCACAGGTTTCATGCGATGTTTGAAGGGGGCCTTCACAAGGACCAAAAGAAGAGTTGTGGAGCAATTATTTAGTTTGAAGTATGAAGATTAGCATAAGATGCTATAGGTAATGAAAGCTTGCAATCATGCACATATGTTAGAACTTTTGTTTCTTGTAGAAACATGATCACATGCATATGATGTTAGCAGTTTATACTTCCTACCACCATCTTGCATTGAACTTCAAAGAGTGTACAAGAGAATATATACAAGATGGGGGAGCTTGTGAGGTAAAACAACCATTAGGGGAGTTTTGAGGTCTCGAAAATACCCTGTAAGAGATCCTAGAAAGAGAAAAATTTAAGAAATAAAATCATTTTATAAAATTTTTAAAAGGTTTATATTTTGGTAAGTTAAAATATCAAAATTCGTTAATAAGTCATTGTCGTGATATTCTCGTGGTCACATCAAACCTAGAAATCTAGGTCGCCATAAAGTTGGCAAGGTTGTCATAATGAAGATCTTACCTCTCCTCATTAAAGTGAAAAGTAATATTCAATTTGAATTTTGGTGGATACTCGATTGCCTCCCTCCATCGTTTCTCTCTTCTTTTTTTCCCCTCCTTAGTAATCTCTTCTTTGTTTTCGTTCTTGCTTCTAATCATATCCTTAGCTATGGATCAATCACCCAATGATCTCTGTAACTCAGTTACGAATCAATCATCCAATGATCTCTGTAGCTCTCATAAAAGACCTCTATATCATCTTCATATTGAGTTGGATAGTGAGTATGAACCAATAAGAAAGAGAACAAAATCTATCACGGTTACAGAGTCTATGAAACATATACTGAGGTTTGAAAGAAAGAAGAATATTGATCTTTGGTTAGATGGAAAGCTATATCCCAAAGATCCTAGAAGAAATAGCACTCCTCCTTTCTATAATAGCTCATCATTAATGAGGTTTATTGGTGATGGCTACAATGGATTTTTAGGTTATACACTTAACCTAGTTGCAGAAAAGGATATCCTTGGACTAGAGAATCATCTTTTGATGAAACACAATATAGAGTTGTTGTAGAAGCTAGAGGATTGTCAACAAAAAATTCATTCATTGGAAAAGCGTATCAAAGCTTATCAACGAAAGCAAACTTTATTAGGCCTTTGAAATCGACAAAGAGCTCTTAAAAATATTGAGAATCTCAACCGAGGAGGAGGAGGCTGTGGTAAAAGAATCCAAGCAGCAATGTATATTTTTTTTCACTTGAAAAATCTTAAATATGGCTTTATTTAAATTACTTGTATTGATTTGTGATGTTAATTTTGCTTAGATCTCTTCTACAACCAAATGCAAGTGAAAGAGATTCTTTAAAAGCAGCTCAGTTTTATTATCATCATCTTCCTTCAGTAGTTTCAAAGGATATTTTGGAGAAGAAGAAATTTAAAAAGGCAAAGAAATAATGCTTGGAGTCATTTGTAAAGGATCATTCTTTGGATTCTGAGTTAGTACAGAAGACACTGGATAGTATTGGTATCAGTCGAGATGCTTATATGCAACTTTTCCAGCTTTTACAATCAAATATGAAGCAAGGACAGGTACACAATTGCATACTTCCGAAGCCATTTGTGGTTAGGACTATCAGACAGAGAGTTAATAACAAAGTGATGGGGATTCTAAGTGAGCCTTTTCATATCAAGGCTAGCTTCAAGGGCAAGAAAATGGAGGTTACATTCAATGAATTTAACAATATTTTCCTTGACTTTCCCACCCTACAATGCTTAATGATCAAATTTTATGACTTGTCAGTAGTAGAGGCACAGGGAGTGGCTAGATTTGTGATTAAACTTGATGAAAGTGAGATTCTGAATTGAAAAATTTGGAGAGAATCTCTATCACCTTGATGAATAGAGCACTTTCGTCAGGTCATTGCAATCACTCAACATCATTTAGTGTTCAATCTGAATATAACATCTGATGGCTAGGAGCATTTGAGGTAGATATTGAGAATTTTGATATATTATATTGGGTTTTTCATCAAACATTAATACCTAATGTTATTCAAAGGCAACAAGCAGGAGAAGGGCTATTTGTTGAAGGATTTGGGAACTACAGGATTGAGTGGCACATAGCTGGTGACCTAAAGACACTCAAATGTATGTATAATGTATCAAACGGAGCCAACTCGAGATCTCCTTGCTTATACTACATGTCACCAGCTGTAGAGTTAAACTCAAACAATTGGAATAGAGCTCCCTCTAGGCACAATAAGGATCCACAGTTTAAACCAGTCTTGGACATTCCTTTAGTGAATGCCCATATTTGTACACTTTATGCACTTTGCAGGATAATTGAAAAGCTTGTTTATCTCTATGTAGGATTTGCATGGAAGCTGAAGCCATTATCAACTAGAACAGATGCTATAACAAAGGTTGAAAAAGTTCTCTCTGCAATTGGTTTGCATGGTGGCAATGTTGTTATTAAACCAGATCTTCAGAAGTCTAAGGATGGTAATTGTGTCCCAAAAAAACCATCTATTGGTGGAGTGAAGGCTAGAAGGTTTCTAGACTTTCATGGGAGACTTGGCAAGATAAACTCGAGAAATGGTGGCTCAACTATTAAATTTAATCAGTGGAAATCCCTACATAATGCAGTTAAGGATCACACTGATAATGGACAAGCTCGGAATAGAAAAGCTAAAGCTTGGGAAACACTAGACAAAGTGTTTTTTTATTGTGATAAGACTAAATGGAATGATGATGATGTCAAAGACTTTAAAAACCAATTGAACCTTTTCAAAAAGGCGATGACAGAAGCTTGGGGTGATCAACACTTTACTCACTATATGGTAAGAAGTTTGTATATGTTTGTTTCTTCATTGTCGGACTCATATAATGTTTTTTAATAACTTTCTTTATTTGTTGACTATGCAGCATATTCTATACAACCATGCTCCATACTTTATTAAACAATATGGATCTCTATCTATTTGGTCAACCCAAGGTATGGAAAAATCACATTATCAAGCAAGAACAAAATATTTCAGGCACACAAGACATGGAGGTGGAAGACACAAAGCCAACAGTTTATTAGAGGTCTTTCAATGGTTCTATCGACAAATCTGGCATAAATTCAAGCTTAAAGATACAACCACATCAAGCAATACATCGTCTTTAGCAAGGACTATACAAATTGTTACCCAAAGAAAAAAAGATAGATATTTAAATTCTTGCGCAAAGCAAAGATTTACAGAATGGTTACAAAACAAACAAAGAGTTGGGAAAAGATGGGTTTCAAGAAACCCTTAATCTTTGGCATCTTCTCGTCTAATTATGTTGCAGAAGAGTCCTTAGTTCAAGGCACCTCGACAGGGCCTCCAGAGGAGTCCTTAGTTTCAGGCACCTCAACAGGGCCTTCAGAGGAGTCCTTGGTTTCAGGTAGCTCAACAGGGCCTCTAGAGGAATCTTTTGTTTCATCCCACTCAATAAGACCTTTGTATTTCAAAAACTCCCGTTTCTGATAGCCTGGAAGAAGCTTCAAATTCTTACTATCTCCTACATAAGAGAGCAAATAGGAGCCAAGAACTCCAAAATATCAAGCTCTAGATCCACTGTATCCAGGCATGAAGCCAAAAACTCTTATGGCTTCTTCCTTCTCCACTAAAATGATCTTGTCCAAACCTCAGCTTGAAAACTTGAGATCCAATTACCTTTGAGATAGCTCTCAAAGCCATCATTGGTAGACTTGGAGAGCTTGACAATCTACTATGATATATTACAATTGTTTGATTGTTTAAGTTTCCAAAATAATGGCCAAGGCTTTGATTTTTTCCAAGCTTCATTGGCCTAGAGCCCTTGGCCCTTCCAAGAAAGTTGTCCAGATCTTCAATCTCAATCTACACAACAAACCACAACAATATAAGATATAAGATATTTATCTATAATGCATAATAAAGTCTAACATAAACTCAATGGGTAACTTCGAATTATATTTCATAGCTTAGGGTGTTCGTCTTCTTCAAGAAGACTATCATCATAAAGATTTATTGAACTCTTGGGTTTCTCATCTGATGGAGACTTTAATCTCTCTTCATACCCTACATCATCAATGTGAAGTTTCTTCTGGACCTGCAAGAACTCTTCTTCTGTAGGTAGCCCCCCCTTTTCGTATTCTACGATCTGATTAATACATGTATGTAAAGCTATAGAGCTGTCTTGGAAATTCTCTCCCTCAACATCAAGACTTGCTAGTGGTTCTTGTTCATAACCTATAAAATTCATATCATTTTTGCCCCAACATGCAAGGATTGCTAAGCAATAATCTTCTCTAAGATAAAAAAGATGTTGAATATCATTTAGCAACACATATCTCTTCTTGTTGATAAGATAAGTGGGAAATGTTGGAACACATGTAAGAGGACCTTCTTCATCAACCTGTGCACTTGGCTCGATCTCCTTTTCTTCCACCATTGTGATATTGTCACTCTTGAACAAACCTACATCAAAACCTTGGACAAGTTGATTCTCAATATCTTCTTGGAACATCTCCTCCTTCTCTTCAACCTCCTTATCCATACTCGCAATATCCTCTAGCTTTCCCTGTTGGTCTATATCTGGAGAAGAATTTTCCATGTACTGAAGATACACAATAAATCCAATGTCCTTCTGGATTAGAAGGCATTGGTGTTGATGCCTGTGGAAAGGGCAACATGTTTCTCTCTTTCTGAATTCCTCATCAATGAGGTTGAATCTGCCTAGCAAAGTTGACCTGGATGTACTGGTGGCTCCCATGACATCATTATAATGAACAAATCCATTGACTTCTAAACCTTGCACATGTCTATCATAAAAATATATGTACTCCTTAAGTTTATCTTCAAGATCCTCCAATAACTCCTTCAAATCAAAAGAACATTGAAAATTTCCCTGATATAGCTAAACTTGGAAGAATTTCCAGTTGTGTGTAAGAAATCAAAGAGCCTATCATCAGAAGTCTCCACTAGCTCCTCCTCATCCATTCCTTCCAGAGATAGCTTTCTCTTTGTCATCTCGACCAACAAAAGATTTATCCGTGAAAACAAAGCAGAATGGCAACAATGTCCAATAAAATAAGATGGAACCATGGAAAGAGGCCCCAAATTTGCATTTTTCAAGACAAAAAATAAAAAAATGAGAATTTTTTTACTTGACCGGTGAAACGCGATAGTTAGCAAAATACCAGTAACCATAGACATTATTTCGTGTTTCACCGGTCAAAAGATGCAAAACAAGAAGAGAAACATGAACTATGAATTAATTCTATTAAAACACAGAAATTTATGATAAAACCCTTTTTGGAAGTGCTATGCTCCTTTTAAAAGATACAAGGCACATGACATCTATAATTTTTCAAGTGTTATTAAAAATTCTTTCTATATTAATCAAATTGATTTTGTTCAAATACTTGTAATAACAAAATTTTGTTACCTATCAGAAATTGTTGAACTGCTCTTCAAACAGGAAGGACCTTGAAGGGAAGTCAAAACAAAATTTCGGGAGAAAGGAAGACAATATCGGAGAGAATGGCTTCCAAAAGCTTTTATATTGATTGTCAAACGTGTGTTGATAGTTCCAACGAAAAAGTTTGCGTAATGATGGAAAAATAAACGCGACCACAAATTTGGATGAAATTTCCAATATTTTTGCACACACGAAATACCTCAAAATACGTGCGCCCGTGTCTCACTTAACACACTATCAAATTTCCTAGAAGACATGCGCACTTCCTTTTTTCGAGAATACGTTGCACGTGTTTTACTTAACACTTCACCAAGTAATGCATGTACCATCGAAATCCCCCAATAAAGGGAAGCAATGACCAAATTCGTTTCATATTTTTATGGTCATGGAGCACATTTTCGTGGTCATGCAGTAGGGTCTTTGAGCATATTTTCGTGGTCATGCTGTGGTTGTGAAGAACGTATTTGCGTGACCTATTGAGAAAATTGGTTCTAAACGGATTTTTCCCAGTAAAGCGCAAAAAAAGGTATGGTTTTCTGCATCCATCCTTCTCAATGCCCAAGCATCCATTCAATGCATTTTTTAATACTTTTCCTTAATTTCTTATATTATTATGAGCTTATGAGCACTATAAACGATTTTTTTCCATAGTGTGAGCGTTCCTTAATGTTGTGGAGATTTTAGGTAATGGTAATGTTGTGGAGATTTTAGGCAATCCTTCAAACTTTTTCCTTAATGTTGTGGATATTTTAGGTAATTTTAATAGCATTCCTTAGATCAACGTTTTTTTTTCTTTGTTTTGTTGATTCCTTTGCTATTTATGTGTTGTCCGGTGAAACGCAAAAACAACATGCTGCAAGGAGGCCTCTTGTCTGAAACTCGCATTTCATTGGACACACTGGACAAGAAGTCCAGTGAAACGCGAAAACAACATACTGCAAGGAGGCCTCTTGTCTGAAACTCGCATTTCACTGGACGCACTAGACACACTCAACAAGAAGTCCGATGAAACGCGAAAACAACATGCTGCAAGGAGGCCTCTTGTCTGAAACTTGCATTTCGCTGGACATACTGGACAAGAAGTAACATGTCTTTTTTTGGCAGATGGCTAGGACTAAAGCAACAGCAAGGAAGGAGAAGATTGATC
Organism: Lygodium microphyllum; assembly: GCF_053477565.2. Classification (NCBI taxonomy): domain Eukaryota; kingdom Viridiplantae; phylum Streptophyta; class Polypodiopsida; order Schizaeales; family Lygodiaceae; genus Lygodium; species Lygodium microphyllum. The sequence continues at coordinate 69,871,486 of NC_141160.1, forward strand.
CTAGGGGTTTAACATCAAAGATTCATCAATCTTCAAAGCCTCAGAAGCTCTCTAGAAAGTCAAAGCCAAAGAGAAAGTTTTCTCAAAATGTCAGGTGCCTAAGGGAGATTAGGAAGGCAATAAAGGCTCTTGACAATGCAATTCCAAAGTTGTCTTTTCAGAGGCTTGTCAGGGAGATTTGTGACAAATATAGTTTGGATAGTTTCAGATGGACAAGAACAACCCTTAATTGTATACAAGAAGCCACAGAGGATTTTTTAGTTGAGTTTTTTCAAGATGCCTATATTTGTGCTGCTTATGCTCATAGGCTCACACTCATGGACAAGGACATGGTAATTCTTAGGAGGCTAAGATATAGATTTTCAAAGGTCCTTGAGCCAATTCCCCTCACTGATGAGAAGACATTTAATATCCTTAATGTGCCCCCAGCTAGGAGAAAGAAAGATGATTCTGGTCCCAAGGTTGAGGATGTCACCCATGAGAGGGATACAAGGCAACATGAAAAAGAGGAGAAAGCTAAAGAGGAACATGCAGATAAATGGAGAGAGTATAGAAGGCAAAGGGCTGAAGAAAGGGAAGCAGAGCAACTAGAGTCATTTGAAAATGAGCTGTTGACCCTTCTTGAAGCAGCTAATCCAAAAGGATTCAGTGTGTTTTGTTTCTTACCTGGTGACTTAGGCAAAAGAACTGATATTATCTCCTTTGATGCTGCATGTGTTCAAATTCTTAAGGATAAAAGAAGAGAAATAAATGACAGTATTATTCTTGTTGGCCTAAGGTATATCCACCCATAATTACTTCTACTTTTTGATATTTTTTTAACAATAAGATTTTTCTTGTTTGTACTCACTATTTCTATGCCTTTTCTAGGTGTGTAATGCATGAGTTTCGTTTGGATATGCAACAAAAAATTGAGGTTCTTGATCCATCTATCTCATTCTTTATGAGGAACGAGTTTGATACAAGTTTTGTTGAGCAGTGGTTCAATCTGATTGACTTCGATACTTTGGAGCTCCTTATAATTCCATATAATGAAAAGTAAGTGATTCAATATTCTATTAGAGTTTTTGAGATTTTATCCTACTAATTTGTTGAGATATGATTGCTTTTAGCTCTCATTGAGCTTGATTGCAATAGACTGTGTGAATAAGCAATGCTTTTTAATCAACTCTATGAAAGGAAGCCATGGAAGTGCTAAATTGTAAGTTATATTATCCAAGGGCTCCTTGATATTTCAATTCTTTTTTTTTGTAAGTACTCTAAATTTCAATATATTTTATATATAGAGGTGCAAAAAGATTAATTGAAGAGCTAGAGAAAAGACCCCCTATGCCATCTGATTTGCTTGCAACAATGCAATATAGACAAGTTGCGGTAAGTTATTGATTAAAATAATTGAGACATAAGTTTATTCTATGAACTACCATCCATCCTCTTTATAGTTTTACTTTGTGTTGGTGGTTGCAGTGTCCTCATCAGGATGATAGCCATTCTTGTGGGGCTGGAGGGTGATTGCAAATGCTAGAAGAATGGTTAACTTTGTTTATCTTAATGATGATAAACATGTAAAGGTAATATGAAAGATGCTAAAATTTAAGATAGATATTAATTGCAAATAGTCCATTGATGATAAAAATATAGTCTATTATAAGAACAATAATGAACTAAAACTCTTTTTTCTATAAATGTGTGACAGTTTTCGAAGGATTGCTATGCATCTGAGCATGTTTGGTACGTCAGAGCAAAGCTCTTGAAGTATATAATTGTCAATTGTATACAACCAACAACAGAGATTGGTGGGGATTTGCACCATGAAGGAGATGTGGTGCCTATAACCACGGAAGGTGAAGCCACAACTTCAACACCTTTACCCACACCTTCTATACCCAAGAGATCAAAGAAAGGCAAAAGGACTCCTAGAAAGGATAGTTCTCCAAAAAAGAAATAGCTTTGCCATATCGCCTTGTAAGCCTTCATATATAGAAATTTGCCCTTCAGCCCTTGTATATCTCATAGAGATGGCAAATAGACATCTGCTACAAAATTTGTACATATATTTTATATTGATAGTAAAGATATATTTTCTTGAATGTCCTTGCAGTGTATATTATTTTCTCTCCTTTTCGATATCTGCAAAAAATAAATTACAAATGTTTGTTAGTTAGGAAGTGAGATCTTGATATACATCTAAGTAGATATAATATGATGTAAAAACTTACTCGTTTCTTGTCAAGTTGGAATACAAAGGAGCATGGTAGTTCAATGTCTTCATTTTGTAAATCCATCCTCACTTGATGTAGCGTACATGATTTTCTGATATTTAAGATTGCAATAATATCCTCGTTGAACCAAATATCAAGATCCACTATAGGATCTTTGCTGAAATCATTAAGATTTTGGTCTAAAGCAACTAGACTATTACCAACAAAATGCCATCGACTATAGTAAAAGCTCAGGATAAAATTTTGAGTAGCAATCATATATTTACAAGCTATAGAGTCTTAATCTATCTTACATATAATTTTTCCTTCTGTCCTTGTATCCCATCCTTCATCAACAAATTGTATGATATGATCATATGTTAGTCTCTTTACTGAAAGCATGGTTTTTGTTATTCTTATCTCCATATTAGAGAAGAAATCAATAAATATATTAATAGGCATAAACAAAGTAACTTTGCTTAGCCTACTTGACATATTAGATTTTAGTGCTTTCTGGATCTCAGAAAATATCTTACATCTATAGTCCTCACTAGTAGTTGGGCTTGGCAAAGGCCACTCAAAGCTTGAAAAATCTCGCAAAGGAAGGAGGTTTATTGATCCCCATTAGCAACACCACATAGGAATAACATAAGAATGGTCATAAAAGAATATTCCATTCTCTGCATGCTCTTTCTTCTTTCTGCCTCTATACATTTCTTCTCCAATTGAACCATGTATAACATCAATAACATCAATAATAGACTCCACTGGTTGCCATTCCTCAAGATTAGAGGGATAGACATCTACAAGACAAACAAATATTATAATGGAAAAACCTAAACCATGTTTAAGAAAGGAAAAAATTTAAGAATCAAATTCTTACAATTTGGTCTATGCATTGGAAGCTTTGAAGATCCAGGTTTCAAACACAGCTCTCTATGCATGAACACATGTTGCACTAGTACCTCTTTGATGCTATTCTTATTTGCTCCAAGCTTAAAATCTCGGATTCTGCCTTTTCAAGCAGAGATAAACGAGCTCTCATGTCTTTGCCTTTTTCCACGTTTTGCTTGTTGCATGGTGATCCAACTACCTTTGCTAATGATAGTAGGAATCCATCTTCCATCAGTTTGGAATGAGTTAAACACTGATATGGATGTGATTTGGGAGCTTGGACGCCTTGTTGAAGGTCGAATTTCTGTATCCATGGTAGAAGAGAGAGAGACATGCACAGAGAGAGAGAGAGAGACATGCATAGAGAGAGAGAGAGAGAGAGAGAGAGAGAGAGAGAGAGAGAGAGAGAGAGAGAGAGAGAGAGAGAGAGAGAGAGAGAGGACTAGGCTACCATAATGGAGGGAAAAACAATAGAGGAATAAAAGAAAGGAGAGAAAAAACTGAGCGCCATGCTTTTCACTAATTTGAATTTCAATTACATTAGTCATTATCATTAATCTAGAAACATCATTAAATAAAAGTAGCCGAGACTCTATGCCATTAATGCAAAAGATGTCATAATCACGAATATAAGAGACTAAAAATAGATAATAAAAATACAAATTTGTAATATTATTATATTTATATATTTTTATAAAATGATTTTTTATTTTTTTAAATAGAAGTTCCATTACGGAGGCTTTGCTCTTATTGGTCTAGAGCACTCTCTCTCCACATTCTAAAAGGCATTTTCGAGACCTCAAAACTCTCCTAATGTACATAATTAGTATAAAATTTTTATGCTTATAGAATGAGAACAATGTTTCACTTGCTTATGTGAATAAATTGTTGATGTGTCTCTCTTCATGGTACATTAGCTCAAAGGAACTTGATCCCACAACATTTTCAAATTCTCAAGTGATAGAGATTGATGTAGTGTGTTTAGCAAAGGAGAATTTTCCATGAACCATACTTTCAAGACAATTGCATCTCATAGTACATTAGGTGGATGAGATGGCTATATGTGGCACGATTCATGTTTGATGGATGTTATCTCTTGTAATGTGTCCACTTGTATCTTCAGGACACGTCCTAGCAGTCCATCTGAAAGGGTGTCTAGAAAGCTCCACCCGGCACTCCCATGGAATGTTACGGGGTTTGCGATCTAGGGCTTTCCGCATCTGCCACGTAGCGGAAGTATTCCGGCCGTTCTCACTTAGGATCGACCTAAATTAGGGTTTTTCTGATTGGTCATTTCCTAACGGCAACTAGCGTCAGACCCAAGTAAACTACTTTACGCAAAAATGCCAGGTCCGAAGCTGATTCATGCTACACTTGGTTCAAGGAGAATGGGAAACGAAAGGGATGCAAAGCTCAACCTCTCTGCCATAAGGCATAGTCCCATTCCGTTCCCCTAAAACAGTGTAAATCGGTTTCAAGTATAACTCTAGGTCAGCGTCTTGTTGTTCGTGTTCTTTGACGATCTTCCAGCTATCCATCGTGATTTGAGAAAAGTTCCCGGCCAACCGGGACCACCCATTCGTAGGACGGACCCATGGTCCATCCTCTGCACTTTCCTCGGGTTATTTTAGTTATTTAATTACCTAACACATTAGTTGAACATGTAACAACTAGCTTCTTTAATTAGCCCGTTAGGCACTGGTTCCTTCACGTAATCTTGTCACTTGACATAGAAAAACAATATCAGACAAGTTCCTTATTAACAAGTTATCATATTTATCTTTGAAATACAAAGAGTCCAGCCCGTAGGCTTATCCACAATCCGCCTGAAGGCTATCCAGCAATCCACAGGGATCACTAATCCAAGTTTCCGCCCGTAAACTAGTATGTAGGCCTCGAGATCCAATCTCGAGTCATGATAGCCTCTTGTGCATGGCTCGGAAGGCGAGGAATTTACAGCCAGAGCCCCCCTGGCACCCAAGCGTCCTCCTGCTCCAAGTAGCACTCAACGGAGAGACCTCTCGCGGCGGGTTCGGTCCACTTGCCCACGGCGCGGTTAACAACCCCCTTGGTTAGGGTCAAGTAGGTAGTCGGGGGTAACTGAAGCTGCCTCTCCCTTTAGGCCTTCAACTTGAAGTATAGATATTCATTTATCTTTTAACTCATTGATCAAATAAATCCAAACAGTGCTCTAAAATATGTAGCAAGCACAAACATTTCCATTGATCGTTTTTGTTGGCAAACTGCTAAGGAATGAATCCTTCCTTTCGAAACCAGCACTCAATCCGGGATGACTTGCAACTTGGCAAGATCCCCTATATCCTGGGTTAGGACGTACCCTCTTAACCCAACTTGGTCAAACCTTAAGTTCATTGGGTACTTCAGTTTATCGGCTGGTCTTTAGTTTCCAATCAATCTTCTTTACTTAAGAAAGACCACTAAATTAGGATGATTATTCATCCTCTTGCAAGATAACTTGCGTAAGGACATGCCAACTTCATTGCGAGAACTTGGCCATCCCCTTGTGATCCAATCACAAGATCAAATGACTCCACACTTGTTGCACAAGTGCTACATCGAGCTATGAGTCTATGGAGTCACGAAACAATCTGTTTCAGGTTACTAGGCTGACGTCGTTAGACCTAGGGTTTCCAAGTTTCATCTTGTAAGATTCTTAGGGACAAACCCTAGCTCACTTTATGATTACATTTCACTGTCCCTACATTCAGTGAATGTGGGCAAGTATTTAAGGTATAGGCATTCTTGGAATTTAACTCATTCCGAACGAGTACTCCGCAGCTTAGGTGTTTTAGTTTTATGCCAATTTGGTTAACTCTAGAAGATAATTTCGAGATTACTTCCACATGATTCATTGACTATACGTAAATTGATTTTTTCAACCCTAACTTATTGGTTTGAGGTCAGGCATAGGTTAGGTTAATTTCAACTAATCTTCCCTTTTCTTTGCAAACAAAATTTATGCTAAATAAGCAACATTTTTCTTGCTAATTTATGTAGTTGACAACGATAATTTCATAAAGTTTATGCATCGTAAGAGTCATTTCATGCTTTGCACTTTCCATGATGATTCATTGCGATATGGGTTAATAGTGCGAGATGCAGTTTATACTTCTAGGCTTAACCGAAGTATACTATTTTAATGGATAATAATCTAGTCTTATAATTCATTTCAATGCATAAGCTATTTGCTAGAATTGTGTTTATGCTTTCTTAATTTGCATGTTTCATTTAAAAGTATTGATGACTAAGTTCCTTCGTCGTGAACAACTAGGACGAAAATATATCCTATTTCTAACAATTAACCTTGTATGATTGAATTACAACAATATCAAATAAAAATTAAGAAGGGAAACCTGGGCTTGGGGTGAGATATCCACGTGGATGCCAGGAGACGACCCTCCCGCAGTTGCGCCTTGGACTTTCTTAGGAGGCATTTCCGCCGTGGAAGCAGCTTAACAACTTCTTTTTGATATTCCACCGTGGCTCTCTTTCGCAATAACTTGCACCGTCCATCGAAAGCAATTTTAGAAGGCTTCATCCTTGGAAGTAGGGATTTCGGAAGGGGGTGCTTCAAAATTTCTCACGACTAAGACCCATTGAAGCCATGGGGAAGGCTTAATGGCCTTTATAAACTCGCATGAATGGGGAATGGAAAGGTGTGAAAAAGAAACAAGGTGTGGGAGAGCTCCAAGGGAAAATAATAACCGTAAAGGTTATAAGTAAGGGTCTAAAGACCCTTAGGCAATTTTGAAGGAAAGGTTTTCAAGATGCCACGAGAAAGGGCCTAAGGGAAAGAAAAAAGGGGCTTACGAGTTTAAACAGGGGGGGTGAGTAGTTTTGAAGCCCAAGGAAAAGGGGCTTATACGGGGTTACAATCGGGGAGAAAAAGGGTTTTAAAGCCTAAGGGGAAGGCTTAGCGGATAAAACACGTGGGGGGGGGGGTGATAAGACTTTTAAAGCCTAAAGGCTTAAGGGATAAACACAGGGGTTCTTATACCCATGGAAAAGGGGGGTTTAGACACGGGGGGAGGGGGAGTTCCAACCATGGAAAGGGGGCTTAAGGGGGAAAGGGGGCTTAAGAGCCTTGGGGGGGGGGGGGGGGGGGGGGGATTTTTGTTATGGGGTAATTTCAGCGGCCATAGGAAGGGGGCTTTAAAAAGCCACCCTTGGAATCTTCCAAGGCTCTCACGACGGCCACGTTGGAGGGGGGGATTTTTGGAGCTGGTCGACGGCGGCAATGTCCAGGTGGCGGCCTCTTGGCAGCTTCTCGCCGTCACGCGTAGCACGGCTTGTGGCGGCCCTCCCTTCCTCCTTTCATACTCGATGGCAGCCGCCTTCACTCCCTCTCTCACAAATTAAATAGGGGGTCTTATTCCCTCCTTTCAGCAACACGATGGTGCTCCGCATCCTCCATTTTTTTCCCACGGCAGCAGCCCCCTCTGTTAAATAGGGGAGGGGAGGGGAGGGGAGGGGAATCCTCCCTCCCCTAGGTGTCGCACAGCATGGCATTGAGGCTAAGCAAGCTCCAGCGAGGAGCTTGCTAGCCCTTCTATATCCCTCTCCCGCCTCCAGCACTACCATCACCAACGGGAGAAGAAGGAAAAAAAAAGGAAAAAAATTTCCTATTAACCTTAATATGAATTTTCAGTATTTGATATATTACATCTCTTGAGCACTTTATGAAAACTTCAAAGGAGTTTGTGAGACAAAATGCAAGACATGAAGGTAGCATGGCACAATTCATGTTTGATGGATGTTCTCTCTTGAGCACTTTATGAAAACTTCAAAGGAGCTTGTGAGACAAAATGCAAGACATGAAGGTAGCATGGCTGAAGGTTGGTGTAGGAATCCCTTGTATACATCTCTGAATTTCTTGCCCAAGTGGATTCTTTATCCCCACAATTATGGAGCAATGAAGAAGACTCAAGGATGACATCCATTGTGCCTCAAGGAAGAGGATGTAGTAAGGTCTTGCATAAAGAGTTGCATTGAAAATTGAATATAGTTTATGTGCTCAATAGCAATGTGATGAGCCGATGTGGGTGGAAATGTATGAGGATGCAAAGGCAAAAAGAGGCAAGGAGAGGAGGATATTTTGCACATGCAATGGGTTTGTTGTACCATATCCTTTGGATTTAAAAGCATTTCCAAGGACTTAGATGGGGATTGCTTGCATGAAGAGACGGAGAAAGAAGAGAGAGATAATGGTGTAGTCACAACAACAACTAAGTGGAAGTATGCTAGAGGATGTTTACCAAAAGTAAGTATAATATTTATGTCAAAGATGTTGGCCAAAGTTAAGTATATGTAATGTCTCATTGTTTGGTAGCAATTACTAATCCAATAACATCATGATACTCATCTAATTTCTCACTCTTGTTTGATCAAATGCACAATATTCAATGCTATGTGGTGTGAAGGAAAGCATTTTTGGACTCAAAGGATTGATGATAAGTGACCTTTGAGAGAGTTGATGGGAATATGGATGATTGGTTTGGCATAATCCAAGATATTTGCAAGCTTGATTATTGAACATTCTTTGTATATGTTATGGATGTTTAGTGGTTTAAGGATATGGTTATAGGACCTAATGCAAAAATAAAGTGTCATAACACAGTTGCAAACCTTTTGGATAATATTGCACCTTAGGAGAAACATTTGAAATCTTTTTAAAAATTCCCTTAAACAAAAGCCAAAATCAACATAATTTTGAAGGTTTATACTTTTTTGGGTCACTTCTTTTTCAAAATAACATAGGAAACCTACAATTTTTGAGCACTCACAACTTTTGATGTTTAAAAAATAGGGAAAATCCAATAATCTTTCATGGTTTAGGTTCCAAGAGAGGTTACATATTTTTTCTTAGATGGAATCTTTTTTAACTTTAAAAGGATTCTGATTGAAGCTTATGAAGTCATGCATTTGAAATGGGAAATTCACACCGTAAGTTAGAATACATGACATGGATTAAAAGAACAAGGTCATATAATTACAAGAATTTGACCCTCATCAACCTACAAAAACTCTCAATTATAATGCCCTTTTTCAATATTGAACCATTTCAATTGCATTTAAGTCATTATTGATCCCATAATCAAAGAAAATGATAATACACCATTCTTGATGCTATCGAGATTGGCATCACTATGGTATTATGTTGTATGTTTCAAAGTTTCAATTTGAAGAATCCTTTTTCAATAAAATGTTGAAAGATAACATACTCATAAAATTGTTGTGCATACTATTTTTATTTTGGATAAGAGATTAGTTTATGTAGTAAGTCTAACTAAGAAAAGAAATATAAGCTTACGTATAGCTTATAAAATTGACACATTCAAGATTTAGATAATGGAGACGTTGAGGTGAAATTAAGATATCATACTATGGCCATCTTTGTTCATATTATGGACCATGGAAATGTGAGAAATAAAGGAAAAAGTCCAACCTAGCTAGTTGATAAAAGGTTTGCAAGGAAGATACACCAATCTATATAGTTTTAATAAGCCTTGTCTAGTTTATATTGCATTGTTTAATAGAAAATATAATTTAGCATCTTTCGAGTTATTTGTAATTATTTTGGCATAAGTTTATCAAAAGTAGATTGTTGCTGTAGAGGGAGCTCACGCTCAACCGCCAAGACCCATGGACCGCTTATTGCTTCAAGCGTTTCAAGCGAGCTCTAATGGCTATCTCTTACCTAGCCGATGCGCCGTCGATCCTACGAGTGTAGTGATCTTACCTTGATACTCCATCGAGTACACTCCTCTCTATTGCACACCAGTAGCTCCACGATTCTTGATGCTAGCTCAAGCATCCTCAAGCCTCCTCCATCTCCAAGCTCCATCCTCCATAGCCGCATGCGCGAGAAAAGAGAAGAGAAGAGGAGATAGTGAAAAGCTTCACCCTCTTGATCCCTCACTCCCACACATTCACTCCGTCACACTCTCACACTCCCTCTCTCAAGAGCACACACAAGCAAGAAGGAGAGAAGAAGAGAAGACGAAGAAGACTCCTTTTGCCACACACCAAAGAATGAGCTTCTCATTTACTTTTCAACTTTATATACAAAACCCTAAATCCCTTTTGGGCGGTCATCCCCTTTTCCCCTTTTTTACATGGCCGGCCATAGCCTAGGCCCATTTCTCATTTCCCACATTCTAATTTATCCTATTCCCAACTAATGCATACAATTTGCACAGGAACGAGCCTTGCACTCTTTTACAAGGATTCGGGAGCGCTTTCACATTTAATGGTGTGCCTTTTACTCTTTTGTTGTCTCGGGGCGACACTGAGACTTTCTGAGGGTCGTGCCCGAACATTTAAATTTTTCAGGGTCTAGTTATTGGTCAAGGCACCTTTTCCTTCTTTTATCCTGCGCCTTTTTTTGGTATTTACTTTTTTCCATTTTCCCGCTCCTCTGCTCCATTTTCCCGCTTCTCTGCATTGCGGTAAACACGGTAAACATAAAATGTAGAGGGAGCTCACGCTCAACCGCCAAGACCCACCAACCGCTTATTGCTTCAAATGTTTCAAGCGAGCTCTAATGGCTATCTCTCACCTAGTCGACGCGCTGTCGATCCTACGAGTGTAGTGAGCTTACCTTGATGCTCGATCGAGTACCCTCCTCTCTCTTGCACACCAGTAGCTTCATGATTCTTGATGCTAGCTCAAGCATCCTCAAGCCTCCTCCATCTCCAAGCTCCATCCTCCATAGCTGCATGCGCGAGAAAAGAGAAGAGAAGAGAAGAGAAAAAGAGAAGAGGAGATGGTGAAGAGCTTCACCCTCTTGATCCCTCACTCCCACACACTCACTCCCTCAAACTCTCACACTCCCTCTCTCAAGAGCACACACAAGCAAGAAGGAGAGAAGAAGAGAATAAGAAGAAGACTCCTTTTGCCACACACCAAAGAATGAGCTTCTCATTCACTTTTCAACTTTATATATAAAACCCTAAATCCCTTTTGGGCGGTCATCCCCTTTTCCCCTTTTTTACATGGCCGGTCGTAGCCTAGGCCCATTTCTCATTTCCCACCATTATAATTTATCCTATTCTCAACTAATGCATACAATTTTCACAGGAGCGAGCCTGGCACTCTTTTTACAAGGATTCGGGAGCGCTTTCACATTTAATGGTGCGCCTTTTACTCTTTTGCTGTCTCGGAGCGACACTGAGACTTTTTGAGGGTTGTGCCCGAACATTTAAAATTTTTAGGGTCTGTTTATCGATCAAGGCGCCTTTTCCTTCTTTTATCCTGTGCTTTTTTTTTTGTATTTACTTTTTTTCATTTTCCCACTCCTGTGCTCCATTTTCCCGCTCCTTTGTGCTACGGTAAACATGGTAAACATAAAATGTAGAGGGAACTCACGCTCAACCGCCAAGACCCACTGATCGCTTATTGCTTCAAGCGTTTCAAGTGAGCTCTAATGGCTCTCTCTCACCTAGCCGACGCACCGTCGATTCTACGAGTGTAGTGAGCTTACCTTGATGCTCGATTGAGTATCCTCCTCTCTCTTGCACACCAGTAGCTCCACGATTCTTGATGCTAGCTCAAGCATCCTCAAGCCTCCTCCATCTCCAAGCTCCATCCTCCATAGCCGCGCACGCGAGAAAAGAGAAGAGAAGAGAAGAGAAGAAGAGAAGAGGAGATGGTGAAGGGCTTCACCCTCTCGATCCCTCACTCCCACACACTCACTCCCTCACACTCTCACACTCCCTCTCTCAAGAGCACACACAAACAAGAAGGAGAGAAGAAGAGAAGAAGAAGAAGACTCCTTTTGCCACACACAAAAGAATGAGCTTCTCATTCACTTTTCAACTTTATATACAAAACCCTAAATCCCTTTTGGGCGGTCATCCCCTTTTTCCCTTTTTTACATGGCGGGCCGTAGCCTAGGCCCATTTCTCATTTCCCACCATTCTAATTTATCATATTCCCAACTAATGCGTACAATTTGCACAGGAGCGAGCCTGGCACTCTTTTACAAGGATTCAGGAGCGCTTTCACATTTAATGGTGCGCCTTTTACTCTTTTGCTGTCTCGGGGCGACACTGAGACTTTCTGAGGGTCGTGCCCGAACATTTAAATTTTTGAGGGTTTGGTTACCAGTCAAGGTGCCTTTTCCTTCTTTTATCCTGCGCCTTTTTCATTTTTTCCATTTTTTCGCTCTGCTCCATTTTTCCGCTCCTCTGCGCTGCGGTAAACACGGTAAATATAAAATGTAGAGGGAGCTCACGCTCAACTGCCAAGACCCACGGACCTCTTATTGCTTTAAGCGTTTCAAGCGAGCTCTAATGGCTATCTCTCACCTAGCCGACATGCCGTGGATCCTACGAGTGTAGTGAGCTTACCTTGATACTCGATCGAGTACCCTCCTCTCTCTTGCACACCGATAGCTCCACGATTCTTAATGCTTGTGGAATCAATAAGCGATCCATAGATCTTGAGACGTTAGGCATGCATCTTTGGAAGATGAGGTTCCAAGATCTATTGCTAAGTACTCCTGGTTGATTTGGTTCAGTCATGGTAGCCATCAGCAGGCAGATGGTTGGTGACATGAATCATGTTGGTCCGTCCAATCTAATGTAGAAAAGCTCCTAAAACAATAGCAATGGTGTCATGTCCGGCACATGGAAAAGTTTTGGTCATTAAAGGATCCCATGGGTAATCTCCTTCAGTTGAGTAGCCAGTTCTTGAACCACGAACATAACCTGCAAGAAAAGTTGTGCATTCCCTAAGGTGTGTGTCTGCCTCTCCGTATAATGCGTGGTGCCCGTGGTAGTGGAACTGGGAGATGGGTTTAACCTTGGGCAAGCCCTTGGTAATGTCCCCCACTTGAGGACCTCACTTGTGCCAAGGGAGGTGCGGTGCAAGTGGCTTAGGGTGACAGGTCTGGCGAGTGTTACCTCCCTAGGTATGTCCTTTTCCTTGATGTGCCCTAAGGGTGAAGTGGGGGAGAAAAAGGGGCTAGGGGGTTAGGAGCGGAGCCGGCCGACCGAAGCCACCGGGAATGCCTAACTTGAGAACCCCTAGGTGCAGTGATAGTGCTTATGTGGTGATTGAGTGCTTCTATAAGTGAGTGCTTGTGTTGTCATGCTTTCTGCTTTGCCTTTCTTTCTTAGCTTTTCTCTTTGTGTACGTTCTTTGCTTTTCTTTTCTTTTCTTTTCTTCTCTCTTTTTTTTTTGGTTGTTAATAAGGGAAGAAGTTACAGAGGAGGATATGGCTACTGTTTCTCACTCTGATCATGTTGGGAAGGAGGTCAGGGTTTGCGGGATCTATTAAGGAAGGGTCGGCTTTGTAGATACCTATATAGATCGAGGCGGGTTTGGAGTGTGGTGGTGGAGTGGAAGGGATGATTACAAGTCAAAAATCGACTGTCGCTCATATCCTCTAAAAGGGCTGGGATCGAAGAAGAGAGGGGGTAGTTGCGCTTTTGCAGAGTGGGATCTATCCTAAGGAGAATTCTAATTAGGCGAAGGTAATTACAATTGGTGATAAATGCTAGGTCAGGGCAAGAGGAGAATGTGTCTAGGAAGTATACAATGGCATTACATAGATCGCTAGGGGTGAAGATAAGAGCATCCTCGTAATTTGTACAATTAGGGTTGTAGATGATTGGGAAATCATACCTTCCATGGGCACTTGGGTCAAAATCGACTCCAATCCTCCGAGCATACGGCATGTGAGTGGGATCATTACACTCGGAGAGGAGTGCGTTGCAAAAGGTCATCCAAGTGTCCATATTCATCAAACATAGCCTTCTCCTCCATAGAGGCTGGCTTTCGAATCCTGGCATAGATCTTGGCAGTCTGAATATCTTATTTTGCCAGTATTTGCTGTCTATATTGCTCCATGCAGTCGGATGCTGCTCTCTTTCCAGCAACCACCTATCTCTTAGCCTTCCAGCGACACCTATGACTTCCTCCACCACTTTAATGGGTAAAACTCTTCTTAAGTTTGTGGGGAAGCTGAAAGCAAAGTCATAGGGTTGTCTATTCAGCTCCTGTTGCTCCCAGGCAGTGATGTCTGCTTGGAAGCGCACAGGGCGCTCTTCTAGGGTGGGCGGAATTGGCACTGCGTCCGCTATCATTGGCCGAGCCCTCTGTCTAGCCCTGACCTCTTCAATAAGCTTCCTCTGCCTTTCTTCTTGAGCGGCTACTCTATCTACGGATGGGTCAGTGGGCGGCTGGTCTTCTAGTGGTGGCAAAGGGGGTGGATGGACCAACTCCTCCTCTTGAGGCCCCATTTCGAAATTGAAGTCGGTCTCATCCCCCTCTTGCCGTTGCTTTTGCTGCACTGCCTTTGCTGTGAAGCCCAATGAGTCTATCTCCTGGGGAGATAGCCCTGCCTCTAGTAGTGAATTACATTGTTCTTCCAAGCTTGGGCTGGCTCTTGTCATTCGAGTTGGCAGCTGTAGTCCTGCTTTTAGTGCTCTGCATGCCATGCCTAGTTTCTTGCAGGCTGTTTCCGCAGTCTCATTGTCTTCTGGCACAGTTACGTCCAACAGTGTTTACCGCAACACAGAGGAGCGGGAAATGGAAAAAAAGGAAATAGCAAAAGGCGCAGGACAAAAAGAAGAAAAAGGCGCCTTAATTGGTAACCAGACCTTGGAAGAAATTAAAAGCACGGGCACGACCCTCAAGAAGTCTTAGAGTCGCCCACGGAGAGTAAAAGAGTAAAAAGCACACCATTAAGTGCAAAAACGCTCCCAAATCCTTGTAAGAGAGCGCCAGGCTCACTCTTGTTCAAATTGTATGCATTAATTGGGGGTAGGATAGAATAGAACGGTGGGAAATGAGAAATGGGCCTAGGCTAATGGCCGGCCATGTAAAAAAGGGGATGACCGCCCATGAAAAGTAGGGCATGTATATAAAGTTGAAAAGTGAATGAGAAGCTCATTCTTGTGTGTGGCCAAAGCTTCTTCTTCTTCTTCTCTTATTTCTTGCCTTCTTGCTTGTGCTTGAGAGAGGGATTGAGAGAGTGTGAGGGAGTGAGGGAGTGATTGTGTGAGAGTGAGGGATCTTGGGAAGAAGCTGTCCATCTCCTTTCTTCGTTTTCCCTCCTCTCTTCTCTTCTCTTGTCTCGCGCGTGGCTATGGAGGATGAAGCTCATGGGAGAGGGATTGAGGTTGCTTGAGCTTGCCTCAAGGATCGTGGAGCTACCGGTGTGCAAGAAAGAGGAGGGTACTCGATCAAGCATCAAGGTAAGTTCACTACACCCGTAAGGTAGGCATTGCGCGTCGACTATGTGAGAGGTAGCCATGGCCGCTCGGTTCGAAACACTTGAGCGATAAGTGGTCCATAGGTCTCGGGGTAGAGCTTGAAGCTCCCCTCCATTTTGGTTCCATTGTCGGGACTGACGGAATCAAGCCTTGAGCGCCGCCGCGCATCAAATCGAGCATAGAAGTAGGGTTTGCAGCTTGAACCGATGCTCGAGATAACTAGGAGATTTAGGAGGGTTTGATCCGTGAAACAAGTAAGTATTTTGGTTTTTTGGAAGCATTAGATTAGGACTACCATTCTGCATTTCTGTTTTGCATGTTGGCTGCACTAGATTAAGGTTAGATTAGGTTAAGAAAAGAGAAAACAGAGGTTTTGGCTGCTCTGGAAATAGGGAAACAGGGGACCAGATTCAAGTTTTTGGGTGAAACAGGGAAAGGGAACTGGCTGTAAGGTTTTGCAGTGCTAGGAAAGGACCTTAAGAGGCTGGGGAGGCCAAGACAAACCTCATTTCTTTGGTTAGCCTTGTGAGAGAGAGAGAGAGAGCTTCTAGTTGATAGGAAAAGGGGGCGCTACCACGATTCTGGGTGCCATCGATTCGTACTGCTCCAGGTGAGTCTGGTATTTTTTTTAATAGTGCTCTAATCAGATATGGGAAATATGTAGTGATTGTGTGCACTAGACATTAAGAGGGATCCAAACGCGTCGGAATTGCTCCCGTCGCCGACACAGTGGAACCAACTCGCAGTGGTCCGATTCCCAGAGTCCTGGGGTCAGACCATCCAATTCCCAGAATCGGATCGTCCGACTGAGGGAGTTGGACCAGCCCTATCTGATTCCCAGAATCGGACACCCCGATCGGACGCACCACGTGGCACTCGGACTATTCACTAGAGTCGGACCATTATAGTTGGGCCATCGTAGTCGGACTCGGACCAGCAGTCCATAATCGGATCACTTTGAAAATAGGACCACCCTCCTGGTCCGATTCCCAGAATCAGACCACCAGGGTCGGACGAGTCTCAGAATCGGACCAACCCCGTTCGACTACTAGAGTCGGACCAGACCTGTCCGACTGCAAGAATCGGACCGTCCGTCTCCTAGAGTCGGACCATCTCTGTCCGATTCCTAGAATCGGACCATCCTGCCACAAGGAAATGATAAGGATCTTTTGCTAGCCCTGCCACAAACCTGACCCCCAGGACGCAACCCTGAACACCCCAAGACCCAGTTCGACCATTAGAACCTTAGAGACCAATCGAACTTAGGGCAGAATAGAAGACACAGCACAGACCCGCAGAAAGACCGTAGAATAGCCGAGAACCGGGTTGAAAACTCAAATTAGGTTGGGAATGTGGGTGGAAACAAGGTGGAGTTTGCATTAAACGCTTTTTGCATCGGCACTTCACTCTTGTGCCCCACTAAGTCTGCACAGTAAGAAAAGAGAAAAGCCTGTTTTCGCACCAAGCACCACGAAAGCACTAAGCCCAACGCGTAAATAAGGATCACAGCTGCTTTCGAATAACAAGGAACACACCAGGATATCTAATAACATTAAGGAACCCACTAGTAGGAGAAGACCCCAAGACTTAGATAGGTGCCTGAGTGCCCTACTAGTAGTACCTGGAGAAGACACGAAGACAAGGGAAGCTACAAGGTAAAGGACTGCACGCTGCAGGAGCTGATTGGATTCATTGACAACCTCGTGGAGGTGGAAGCAGAAACAATGTCGAGATCAAGAGGCGAACAAGGGGAAGACCAATTAGACTTGGGAGAATTTCCAACCTTGATCCAGGAACTGGTCCACGACTACGACCTACTCACCAGGACCGTGATCCAAGGCAAACCTATAGAGGAAGTGGTAGCTAACCTAGAAGAAGAGAGAAGAGCTATCAAGAGAGCGTTGGAAGGCATAATTGCCTACAACTATGAGCAAAGGGCTAGAAGGTTGCAGCAAGACATAGATATGTACGAGGCTAGACGAGTACTAGACCTAGCTGGAGTGGCCAAATCCGGACCGAACGTAGAGAGGGAACGGGCAGCAAAGGCTGGCATGACATTGAGTGAACTGGTGGCAAAGCGACTCATGGACAATACGTCCGTGGAACAGAGCGCTACTGCCCTAGCCACCGCGCTACTATCAGGATTGGGGGTCACGCAAGGGGCTAAAGGGCAGGCTAGAATCCCCATACTAGCAAAACAACTAGCTTGATACGAACTAGCAGTGACCCGTACAGCTTCATGGAGCAGCTCGAGTAAGTATGTGAGGCAAACGGTCTTACTGACCCTGCGCAACGAGCTCAAGCCTTCGGCCTGTGCTTAGGCGATAAGGGGAGGACATGGTATTCTAGTCTGGATGACGCGGAACATACAAATTTTACTCGCCTTAAGGGCCTCTTCATCAAGAGGTTTTTGGAGGTGGGGTATTCAGATAACCTCATTGTTAGGTTGATGAATATCACTCAAAGGGAGAAAGAGGATGTTAGGGATTACATCACGCAGGTGCGCAGCCTCTACAAGAGAATCCCTGCCAATGAGCGACCTACCGAGAGGGCAGTGTCTACGGTGTTCATGAATGGGATTCGGAGCGAGGAGCTCTACAAGGCTTTGGCCAGTAACTCCACCTTGCAACGAGACATGCTAGCTCGAGTCTTCAAGGAGGCAATACGTGTAGATGATCAACTCAGGGAACGTAGCATGAGGACTGCCAACCGAGATAGTGCAAGCCAGAGGGACCCTGATAGATCAACCACTTTGGGGGAAAAAGCAACTGCTAGCGTGAAGGATAAGGGAAAGAGTGTAGACCACGACCAAGGGATGGCAGAGATGAGAATAGAGATTGCACAGTTGCAAGAGCTCATGAGGAAGCCTGTGAGATCACAGGTACAATGTGTATACTGCGGCGACAATCACCTCCCAGTTGAGTGCCAAGATCCTAGATCTCGGCCATGCTCAAATTTCCGTAGATTTGGGCATGATGCAGTGCATTGCAGAATGCCGAGGAGATTCCGATACACGCAGCAGCACAACCCTCCATACTTAGGTAATAGGCCACCTAATTTCTTTGGCAGGGGAGCCCAGTTAGCTCTTCCAATACCGACTGACTCGAGACCTGCTGTGTCTAGGCTGGAAATGAACCCAACCGGTATACCCAGGCCACCAGGGCCTTTTGTAACCCACCCATCTAGCGATGCTCCTGTTCACTTTGTGGAGGAGCCTAATGAGGAAGAAACATACGTCAACCCGTACATATCCTATGAAGAGGAGGGCAACCCAGTCCTGATGGACTATTGGCCAGTGCCGGTGATGACTTTAGGAAGAGGGAGAGGTAGAGGCTTTGGAGGGCCCAACCAGGATCCAGTCACATGCTAGACTTGCGGCCACCTATGGCACATTTCATCACGCTGCCTAGAACGAGAACAAGCTAACAAGGACAAAGCGGACCTCCGATGCACAGAGTGTGGTATCACACATCTATTTCCTGACTGTCCTAGGCGGAACCATCAACCAGCTCTGCCAACATGCCATCGGTGCCGTTGGGGCTCTTTGGAGTGGAAACGTTTGGTAGTGAGGATACGCCCATCCCACTACATGCAATGACGCAAGCTCAAACGAAACAAGCAGGCATCTCCTTGCTAGGGCCAAGTAACCTTGATGCAACCTCAATGGGGACGAAAAACCGGAGGAGACGGAAAAAGAGAACCGATGCAAAGATAACCCTTAAAACCGAGCCCAAGAATCATGAAGTTTGTTTCGTTTTCTAACATTAAGTGGCTATTTGCTAGTTACGGGAAAGAAGGTCACGAATGCAGAGGCAGAGACCTCGGCTCCTAAGACAGCTGAGCTAGGGAGTGCCAAGGTAGGGGAATATCCCCACCCCAAACGGCAACTCGAGGCTATAGCCAAGGTCAAGGAGTGGGTCGAGGACGCCCAAAAGCACCTCGAGGATGCTGAACCCATATTGGAAGATCCTATGGACGACTTCTCCAGTGTGAGCACACCAGTCTCACCCTCAAAACCACAGGCTGTGAGCATACCTGCACCACTGGGAGCGACTCAGCAGCAAGGCCGAGGGGAAACTTACCAGGGTAGGCAGAACGCATGGCCTAGAACTGCTAGCCTCAGAGGAAGACAAGAGTCCAGTAACCTCCTCACAACCTTGTTGTCCACTCCAGTAACTCTAAGCGTGGAAGATCTGCTTAGGCAAAATCATTCCTTGTGGTAGGATTAAAAGACTTGATCGAGGGACACACAAGACTTGCGGGTGCTGATCCGCAAGATCATGATGCAGTTACATGGATCCCAAGTCTAACTCTACACTCAAATCCTAAGTCTTTGCACATCAATGCTTTTTGGAAAGGCACTGAAATGCACGCAGTTTTGCTCGTCCTAGCCTTAGGAGACATGACGCGAAAAGGAATTGTAGACACAGGCGCCGGTGTTAGCGTGCTAAACCATGCAGTCTTAGAGGCATGGGGAAACCCTCCTATAGAGACTGTTAGGTTTAATGCCACGTTAGCAAATGGAATGAGCGTAAGACCATTTGGGGTCTTAAAGAATTGGCCAGTAAAGATTGCCGGTGTGCAATTTTCGGTAAACTTCATTGTCATGAAGGGAGTGGATTACGATATACTATTAGGCCGACCTTGGATGAGGAATGCACGTGTCATAGAGGACTGGGGCAATGGGTTGATTTTCCTAGGGAATAGAACTAGTGCAGTGAGGGTAGAGATGGACACTTGGAAGACGACACCTGTTGACCTAGCTGCCATCTCGGCTATGCTAAAAGGTGATACTCAAATGACCAAACCCTATGGATCGCTCGCTAAATATATTCCTTGCCCTGAGGATGAGAGGGATTAGATGCACGTTTTGGCAACCACTGACCTACCATTCTTGGATGAGGAAGAACCATATTGGCAGGCTGTTAAAGCCGCAACCATGCCAAAATTGAGAAGCCAGTTGTGCCACTTTGCATGATGGCAGGAAGCTCACTCAACCCAGGCAAACCAGCCTTGTCTCACATTCCTAACAACAAATTAGGGCTTCAGGAAATCGTAGAGTATCTGACCAATAAATTGGATGGCAATTTGGCTACTAACTTAAAACCTCTACGTGATCTTTTAGCTAAACCAGAATGGAAATGGACCAAGGTCCACGACCTAAATTTGTTATATAACCGGGCTTTAGTTACTGATGACAAGGAGATTGAAGAGGGAAGCTTAGGGGACGATGAGCAGTCAGAAGGACAGGACTCGGATGATGAGGAGTATGAGGACTGTCACTCTACGAGAGAAGAGAGTGAAGAAGAGATAGACACAATAGAGTACGACACGGAAGGAGAAGCGATAGAACAAATCAGGGTAGACTCGAGGCCTAGGAAAGAAGGGACTAGTCGGAACGAAAAAGGAGTCATGCGGATAGAGTGTGACAGGTCTTGGATAGAATGCATAGGAGTCGTGGATTACGAGCAAGCCAGAGTAGCACAACCATGGGTAATCCCAGTGCTCAAGACGGATGCACCTACGGAACTACGACCCCCTGGGGAAACACCTTCCTCAAGTGAGGAATGCGAGTTTAACTCAGAGTTGGAAGTCTGCACTGAGAGTGATCCCAAGATACCGCAACCCTCTAAGATCAAATGCACCAAGGGAGACTTGCCAGTCCACCTGAGGCACAGGAGGCTAAAAGAGGAGGCCAGAAAGCAAGCAAGGGACTCAGAAGCTGAAAGGCAGAAGAAACCGCAGGATCTACCCAAACGGTTTACAAAATTTAAAAAGGGTGACAGAGTGGTGATTCTGTTAGGTGCAAAAAGACAAGGTCAGACTAGTGAACCAATCGAGGGACCTGCCAAAGTCAAAGAGGTTAACTTGGCTGGGGAAGGTGAAAAGCCAAGACAGGTGTTCATTGCAGATGACTTGGCAGAGGATGAAGAGACCAAACTCGTTGCACTCCTGCAAGAGTACATTGACATATTTGCCTGGGGACGAACTTAAGAGAGTTGACCCTAGGGTTGTGACTCATAATATCCCAATGGTCCTAGATGCAGTGCCAATGAAACAATGACCTTACCCCATGAATCCCAAGCACGCCCATGTAGTAAAAGAGGAGATTGATAAACTCATGAGGGCAAGATTCATATATGAGATCGAGCACACGGACTGGGTATCACCTATCGTGATTGTCATGAAGAAAAATGGAAAAATCCGAGTGTGTGTGAACTACAAGAAAGTGAATGCCACTACGAAGAGGGATAACTATCCTTTACCTTACACCGAGCACATGCTTGAGAGGGTAGCAGGAAAAGAAGCCTACAGTTTTCTGGATGGTTTCTCAGGCTACAATCAAGTGCAAGTGCACCCCGACGACAGGCACAAGACTGCCTTTGCCACGGAATGGGGTGTATTCGCCTGCATTGTCATGCCTTTTGGGCTGATGAACGCACTTGCAACTTTTCAACGCCTAATGTGCACTATCTTTAAGGACATGCTTAGGCACGAACTAGAAGTGTTCGTAGACGACTTATGTTTACACTCTAGTTGGGCCGAACACTTGGAGAAATTGAGAGCTATCTTTGAAAGGTGTAGGTTGTACCACCTCTCATTGAACCCCTTAAAGTGCCACCTCTGGGTGAAACACGGATGCATCTTAGGGTACGTAGTGTCAAGGAACGGCATTGCTACTGACTTTTCCAAAGTCAGAGTCATTGTTGACTTACCGCCACCCGATAACTACAAGGGAGTTCAGTGCTTCTTAGGACACACTGGATATTATCGACACTTTGTACTAAATTACGCACTAATTGCTAGACCGTTGTACAAGCTATTGATAGTGTTCGAGTGGACGGAGGAATGCTAGCGCGCATATGAGGAGTTAAAAAAGGCTCTTACAACTGCACCAATCTTACGAGCCCCAGACTGGAACATAACATTTCATGTACACATAGACGCCTCTAAGTTCGCTGTTGGAGCCGTGCTATGCCAGCCTGGTGAACATAACCTGGATTACCTGGTGAGTTTTTCTAGCAGCAGCTCACGGAGACCGAGATGAACTATTCCACGACGGAAAGGGAGGGATTGGCCATGGTATTTGCGGTAAAGAAATTTAGGCATTACCTGTTGGCCACTCCCTTTGTCTTCTTTGTTGACCATCAAGCCTTGTTGTATCTTGTGAACAAGCCTTGCACTACGGGACGCATAGCTAGATGGTTACTCCTTCTACTAGAGTTTGACTTCTCTGTGGTTGTGCGCAAAGGAAAGCAGCATCACATGGCTTACCACATGTCCCGCATACCCACAGGAGAAGCCGCGGGACAAGGCATGCCTGACGATTTGCCGGATGCTCATCTCTTTAACCTATCTAGTGAGAGAGAATTATTTAAAGCTGATCTGATGCCATATTGGGCCGATGACATAGTGCAAGTGCTAGAAAATGGACTACCTGAGCGACCCATTGAGAAGGCCAGGCTGAAAAGACTTATCTTGAAAATTCAGCTATACCAACTGATATGGCCAACTCTACAGGTTGGGACAAGACGGTTTATTGCGCAAGTGCGTGTGTGAGCACGAGATGCACGATGCATTGAACGAAGCACATGGAGGAATCGCTAGAGGACACTTTAGCGGGGACATGACAGCCCGAAAGGTGCTACAATCCCAGCTATGGTGGCCCACCCTCTTCCACGATGCAGCTAAATTTGTGAAGCACTGCGATGAGTGCCAACGGACAAAAGTGCCTGTGAGGAAAGACAAGATAGAAGTTAACCCCTGTCATAGCCCGACAAGCCTTTGAAAAATGGGGCATCGATTTTATTGGACCGATCAGTCCTGCGGCACAATATTCCCAAGCTCGCTACATCATAGTGGCAACCGACTATCTAACAAAGTGGGCAGAGGCACGAGCCACGATGAAGAATGATGCTAGGACCACTGCAAAGTTCTTGTGGGAGCAGGTCATTTCACAGTTTGGTTGTCTAATCGAACTTGTAAGTGACCAAGGCACGCACTTCATTAATGAAGTGATTGCCCACCTGCTCTCTACCTTCCTAATAATGCATCAGAAGTCCTCTCCCTATTACCCTCAGGCTAGCGGCCAAGCCGAATCCACAAATAAAATCCTAATCAACGTGCTTACAAAGGCCGTGTCTACTTCAAGAAGCGATTGGGACAACAAGCTAATGGCGGCCTTGTGGGCCTATCGCACAGCTTATAAAACGGCGGTAGGACAGACGCCTTTTGGGCTAACGTACGGAACTGAAGCCATTTTTCCCTTAGAATTATTCGTCCCTAGCTTAAGACTAGCAGTCCAGGAGCATTGGGAGGGAAGAGAGGCTTGGACCAACCGCTTAGTGGAGTTAGAACGCCTAACGGAGATCCGACTCCTCGCCACTCACTCTCTGATTTGTGAGAAGGCTTGATGAAAGATGTGGTTTGACAAGCATGTCAAACAGCGAGACTTTGAACAAGGGGACCTTGTTCTACTATACTCTGTAAAAGGACATAAACAAAAGATGAAGTTTTGGGGGCTAGGGCCTTTCAGGGTACGCATGATTGGTAGGACAGGGAATGTTGAGTTGGAGACGCTTGAAGGCGAAGGAATAGGCTTTTTTAATGGCAGCCGCATGAAGAAGTACTATCCTCCTTCCCATCCATTACACGAGCCACCCATGCTAGAACCTCCAATGAACGTCTGCATGGCTACTATAACCGATCTTACAAATCTGGACGAAGAAGCAGTGGCACCGGCATACCTGCGAATCACAGTCACAGCAGGAGTGACGTATTCTTTCGATGCCTTGATTGATGAAGGTGCCAACTACAACATCCTGACACATGACCATTGGACACGCATTGGTCAACCAAAACTACAGCCCACTAATGCCGAACTCGCCCCGTTTGGGGGTACTGCTTCTTCACTCCTAGGCAAATGCAAGATAGTCATTTCCATCAAGTCTGAAAGTTTACTAGCTTTCTTCCATGTGTTGCTTGACACTACAGGAGCTGGTAATGTGTCACTATTGGGTCGCACTTTCAAGAAGCAAACAAACTGTAATGTGGATTACAACCTAAACCGCATTCATCTTGCTATCGGCAATGTGGGTATAGTGACGACTTTCAGCAAGGGCTGTCTTGATTCCTCCACCATTACGATGCCACCGGTAGAAACCCCTACAACCACGCTCCAAGCCGAGTCTAAACAGAAGAAAACTACGGCCTTGTGCCAAGCTCTCG
Organism: Lygodium microphyllum; assembly: GCF_053477565.2. Classification (NCBI taxonomy): domain Eukaryota; kingdom Viridiplantae; phylum Streptophyta; class Polypodiopsida; order Schizaeales; family Lygodiaceae; genus Lygodium; species Lygodium microphyllum. The sequence goes on from NC_141160.1 coordinate 69,896,051, forward strand.
ACCCTAGGGCCAAAGCCACCAAGAGTGCTCACAAGGCCAAGGAGTCCAAGTTGATATGGGTGCCAAAACGGCAGAAACCACATCCAGGTAAACCACCCAAGCGTGATCCTAAACGCCAAAATCATCAACCGTCATGGCCTAAGAGGCAGTCTAAACGATATCAACGTAGACACACAATCAAGCCGCATTGGATCCCCAAAGATCTTTTGCAAGCACAAGGATACTACGAGGGCAATCCCTGGATTTGGACGCCTAAAAACGGCAAGTTTAAAAGCTCAGCTACTATAAGCAATCTCACCCCAGCAAGGGAGGCTTGCACACATGGTGCCCAAGACATAGTCAGCAAACCATTGCCCGCTATGGCTAGTAAGCCCCAGCTCATCTATCGACCAAAATAAATGCCACAAGCCTTAGACCTACCTAAGTTGGAGAACTTAAACACCCCCATGATTTCCCACTATGAACCCAGCACGACTCCCATGCCCCCAGAGCTTTCTACAGCACCTCACAGTGCTTTGGAGTGCGCAGCCACACCTGAGACACCTATGACGGGGTTGCCACTATCCAGTCCATTTGCACCGTCACCACCAGTAGGTCTTAAACCTTCCTACATGGTACGACCTTTCCTTTCCTTGGCTAAAAACCTCGCCGCGACTTTGGGGATGACTTAATAACCTGCATCCAGATGTTAGACAAAACTTTCACTACTTTCGCTAGAAGTTATGAGAGGCTAGACCTAGGTCTTCTTGACAAAACACTTGCTTCGGATGTTCGTGCATTACCATGCACTTGGGAAGAATACGAACTTATGACCACTAAATTCCCCAAAATTGCTGCCGAACTGATAGCAAACGACGAAATCTCAAAGGAACTGCCCTCAGAAGACTCATCACTTCATATCGTAAGCCTCCTGGTTCTGTTCCTGAATATGAGTTGCAAGAGCTCACGTAGATGGCAAGCTCGCCTTCCACGTTCTTGCAGCAGTGGTTTACTCTAAGAATCCAATGGGAGACAAAAGGTTGCCGGATAATGACCAATGCTGAGCAATGCAGGGCCGTTAAAACTCTCGAATATGACCCTACTTATGTGGCACCTATATCGTTTAGGGTTTTGGCCATCGCCCGTAACCAGCATTTAGACGACCAGGTGCTCGCTCACCCCTACATTGACCAATTCCTCACCGAAGAGGAATTACATGTTGCCAGCCGCCTTAATACTGGAGATCTCTTCCACGATGTCTTGACCTACATTTCCCAAGTCTCCATCCAGCCATCTGCTCTTGATTGTCATGCCCAACTCGAATACAATCCAAGCTTCTATGATTGATTATCAGCCCGGTAAGTCAACCCACGCGAAACAGTGTTTGCCGCGTCCTTCCCGAGCTAATCCTAGGAAGGATTCCTTGAAAGATCCAAGACGGAGGGGGGAAGCAATGTGAGCAAGAGCAAAGCAAAATGAGAGTTATGCTATCTAGCTAGCAGAATGTTATGATTAATTAAGTTTCAATGGAAGAATACTGCAAGGGAAAACAATAGCAATTGTTGCTGTGGGCCGATCTCTAAAATTCAATATACCAATTTTGGACACATACATTTTTTCTCTCAAAACTGAGTTTTGATTAGAAATAAGTCGATTTTTAGGCATTAATGTTGGCAGGTGTGTTGACAGGTCACCACCATGGCAGGACAAGACAAAGGGGGCAAACTCCCATTTTCTGAAGAAGAGATGACCAAATTCGGCATCAGCGTCGAGACACGAGGATTAAGTCAATTCACCTTCAAGCACACACTAAGTCTGGATGAGGACATCATGGAGGAACCTGCGATCAAAGACTTAGTGGACAGATGCCACCTCCACAAGTATGTGGAAAAGGTGGGGTAGGCCGTGGATTACGGCATGTGTGTGGATTTCCTGAGGAACTTTGACAAGGGCAGGAACTGTGGCATTGTCACAGTAAGGACAGGGGAGCAAGAAAGAAGAATCGAAGTGCCCCTCAATGCAGCAATCGTAGAAAAGGCCTTGGGGCTTGTACCCAAGAAAGAGAGGTGGCCAAGACGGGATGTTTACGCCATGCTGGGGGTAAAGAAAGAAGAGGTGCACACCGTGGATGGAATCAGCTTGGCTGACATCCCGGACCCAGCAGTGAAATTGCAAGTGAAGATGATCCATACACTCTTCTCGGGCCAACGGTACAATGTATTGATGAACAGGATCGGGGTCCCACTGTTAGAAAGCATCGCAGCATGAGTCCATGAAGAGGTAGACTGGAATGGGTTCCTGTAGAAAACCATTCAAAGCTCAGCTGTCCTTCTCACTCCAGTGGAAGCACCAACAGTAGGAGAATCCCCTGCCTCAACCGCATGCTCCACAAGGAAGAAACCTGCCTCAAAGGCAGCTACAATCAGATACGGTGGTATTTTGACAGCCATCATAGATGAAGCAATAAAGAATGCTGGTGTCATGGAGGAGCAAGCTGCGCATCAAAGCCCACCGCATCAAAGCCAGCCTCACCACGAAGGAGGGGAATCAAGCGAAAGAATAATAAGTGACAAGGGAGAACAGGAGGTGCCACCTACACGAGCGAGCAAACCCGAAGAACAAAAGAAAAGTGATAGGAGACAGAAGGAAAGGAAAGAGAAATTAAGTAAAGAAGAATGAGCTGACATCAAGAGGGCTCAAAGAGAGTCTCGGAGGGCTGAGGAAGAGAGGAGGAGGAAAGAGGAGGAGGAGCTTGCAAGGATAAGAGAGGAATCGAAGAAGGTAGAAGAGGGCAGGAAAAGAAGGGCAGAAGAAGAAGCCGAAGAGCAGCGACTAAAGGAACTGGCCGAGTTGGCATAGGCTACACGAAGCTCCGTGGAAGAGACCCACGGGAGCGGAGAGTTCGAACCCATGAGCCCCCTCCATAAAGCCAAATCTAGTGCAAGTGTGGAAGCAGCTCCAGTGGTCGTAGGCAAGGGCAAGTCCCTACTACATCCACTTCCTCCCTCCTTCGTGCCGACAACGCGGCTGAAACCATGACTGCAACCACCACACAACCCACACCTCCCCTTGACACGGCACAACTCATGAACATGGTGCAAATGCTAGTGAGCAAAGTGGCCAAAATCGTGCCAGAAACCTGATTAAAAAGGCCCACTACTGTAGATGCAGAGTCACGGCAAGACCCTAAACGACAAAGACTGGAGGCATCGACCACCACATCCCATACTCCCATGCCTGCCGACACTAACTATGATGCATATGTGGCGAGCTACTGACACAACTGGATAAGGCGAAAGAAGAGAAGAAAGTGGCCTTACTGGAGCTAGAGAAAGAAAAAGAAATGTCAGCGGCCCTTAGGCTAGAAGTCTCAAGGCAGGGAGCCGACCGACGAAGAGAAATAAAGGCCCTGTAGGACCAACTAGCAGCAAAAACAAAGGAAGCCCAGGACAATGAAAGCCGCCTTAGACAAAGGCTGGAAGATGAGGAGCAGAACCTGGTGGCAGAACAAAGGAGTCTAAAGCTACTAGTGCAGCAATACAATGATCTACAACAAAGGGTCGCTCAGGTGGAAATGCTCAACCAGGAGGCTCAGGAAGGTGAAGCAAGTATACCACAAGAACATGCCACGGAGCCCCAGTCGTGGCAGGAGTTAGAAGAACAGAACATGTTAATAAGCGAAATTGAGTTACTGAAGAGTGAAGGGCCAGGAGTCTCAGCAGCTGAAGCAAAATGGCTACAAGATAAAGTGCAAAGATTACAAGATGTGCTGGAGACCTCCCAAGAAGATGTAGAGGCCCTCATGGCCATGGCTGAAATCCAAAGCCAAGAGCAGCTGGTGCAGGAAAAATCAGAAATACTGGCCGAGGTGCACCAAAGGCTCAGCATTGTCGATCAAGCCAAAGGGATTGCTGAAGAGCAGCTGGCTCAAAAGTTAAGAGAAAGAAACCAGTTATGGTTTTTAACAAATGAGCAGCAACAGGTAGTAACCACCCTGGCAAGCCAACTGGAGGAAGAAAGGAAAAGATTGGAGGAAAGAGCTATGGAATGGGAAAGGAACAATTTTGACAGGGTGAGGGACTTGACCGAACGCCTGGCGGTGGCAGAATGCGAAAGAATGCTTGTAGAAGCTAGGGTTGAGGCTGCAGAAATAACCACTAAAACACAGTGACAGGCCTTCCTCAACACGGTGCTCCACGTCACACAAGCTGAGGGCGATGATCCGGTGGAAAAGGTGAAAAGAAAGTTGGAGCTAACCACCCGACCTCTAAGATACGGTCTTCAAGAGCGGAAGCTTCCAATGAGTACAGGAATCACTAAAGAGAAACAATTCTACTACCTATGCTGTACGGGCCTTTCCACTGCTGAGCTCAAGGAGTTAGGCTTTCGGGAGCAGGAGCAGCCACCACCACCACCACCAGTCATCCCACCTGTGGTTGAGTGAAATGTCGAAGAGGGTCCGGATTTCGAGCAAAATGATGACGAAGAGCCACAAAGGATGCCAAGTTCGCCTCAACCTGATATCCCACAGGAAGAACCTGTAGATGCCCATCTACCTGAGCACATAGTTGCAGCAAGGAGAAGGAGACAAGAGTTAGCTGAGGAGGCCCAACGCTGAGCACGTACACTTCCACGACAACTCCCTGAGGAACCCATGCCACTGCGAAATGATACACATCCTGTAGACTGGCCCCAGGAGTTGGTCATCTGGCATCAGCGAGAGTTACATAAGAGGCTGTTTGAGCTTTCCTTTGCTTTCCCACACTCTTTGGACCGGGCCCTGCCTCTAGGAGTCGTAGCCAAGATCGAAGATTTGGCTAACGAACTTGCAAATAGGTGGATAGAAGAGAGGAGCATGATAATGACTAGGTGGCACCAAGAGCCACATGAATACTGGGAAGATAAGGTCAATCTGGTTCCCAAAACCGTCCAAGGCTACGAGGCACAGTCGAAATGGCGAAGGAGGATTTGGGACACCAATTTTGATGCGTGGACCACCTTTTGTAGTTCACTCCCCGAAGAGTGCAATGATCCTATCTACATGCCCTACCCCTGTAGGCATGGAGTGGACTATGATAGAGACTTACATGGGGATTATGACTTCCCGAAAATACATAATGTAAATACTAGGAGCCCTGAGGAGTGCTTAGTGTTTAGGGTAGAGGATATACTCCCCTCTATAAAGCGTTTTCTTGTAGAATTTTCTTCCTGCCCTAATCACGCATTTTTTACCACTTGTAATTACCTTCGACTTATCAAATTCCTGCTACTCCAGAAACCTACAGCAGAGGAAGCCCATCTCCCCCCACTCTTCTTTGATATTAACCTAGGAATAGATAGTAGAGCTATGACTAGGTTAATGATACGGGCTACTCTCCTCCCTTCCTTCTGCCTAGAGCTCTTAGAAAATATGAGTGACACCCGCTTTGCAAGGTGTAATCACCCTTTCTTGTCCACCACTCCCCTGAGAGCTATAGCCGATATTAAAGAATATTTACAAAGTCGCGCATTCTTATCACAATGCCTGCGATCGCCCCATGATTAATAGGTGTCATATACCTTGCCAAATGTACCCTCTCCCTCATTCTTATTCACAAAAAAAAAAATGGAGAGCAAAGCAAGAGCAAAAATAGCAAAGCTGAAAGGTGAATTTACTACTCAGCAAGTTGCCAAATAGGACACTTCACATGTGCTTGCAGTCTCCCTTCACTATTATTGTGCACCACACTCACTGCATCTAGGGTTCTCTCTAGCCCCTCCCCCACTTCACACTTAGGGCACATCAAGGGCAGGACTTTCAAACCTGTCACCCTAAGTTTTGCACCACACCTCCAACAACACACGAACTGGGTCCTCAAGAGTGGGACAGTACCAAGGGCTTGCCCAAGGTTAGACCGAGCTCCCAGTTCCACTGGCACGGGCACCATACACTACACAGTGCGACAGACACACCCCCTAGGAAGTGCACAACTTTTCTTGCAGGATATGTTCATGTTTACAGAACTGACTGCTTGGCTGAAGAAAATCATCCACTACATCCTCCAATGACAAGGAATTTTTCCATGAGTCGGACATGACTCCATTCCCACAACTTTGAAGCTTCACTGCGAAGGTCTAAAGGGCTCAACACACTTCATATTGCCCAACATCTGTCTACTGATGGCTGCCATGACTGAACCAAATCAAGCAGAAGGAAACCCCAGTGATGGATCTGCCATTGGCATAGATCTTGGAACCTCATCATCCAACGATCCTTGCCCAACGCCTCAAGATCTACGGATCACTTATTAATTCCACAAGCGTGAATACCTTCAACTCCAAACTGAAGACCTTTTACTCCAAGACAAGGATCTTCAACCACAGCCACGGATTTTCAAGGCAAACAGTGTTCGGGGGGTTTTTCCAAAATAAATCCCTCCAATACCATCCTCCTAAGGGATTGCTTATTGCTTCAAGCATTTCTGATATTCAAAGGACAACCGGCTACCTAAAGGAGCGCCACAACAGTGTGAAAGATGCCGAGTATCTTCATGGAGCCTAAAGCACGCCGGAATCTCTCCTGGTTATCGTCATCAAAGCCCATCACTTCTCATTCACAAGCATCAGTGTCATCTACCCACCAGTTCCACCTCGCGACAGCATCATCTATCCCAGTACCTCCCAGCACAGTGCCATGGGACTGGCACTTGGCTAGGAGGGGGGTAATGTTTACCGCAGCACAGAGGAGCAGGAAATGGAAAAAAAGAAATAGCAAAAGGCGTAGGACAAAAAGAAGAAAAAGGTGCCTTAACTGGTAACTAGACCCTGGAAGAAATTAAAAACACGGGCACGACCCTGAAGAAGTATTAGAGTCGCCCAAGGAGAGTAAAAGAGTAAAAAGCGCACCATTAAGTGCGAAAACGCTCCCAAATCCTTGCAAGAGAGCGCCAGGCTCACTCCTATGCAAATTGTATGCATTAATTGGGGGTAGGATAGAATAGAACGGTGGGAAATGAGAAATGGGCCTAGGCTAATGGCCGGCCATGTAAAAAAGGGGTTGACCGCCCATGAAAAGTAGGGCATGTATATAAAGTTGAAAAGTGAATGAGAAGCTCATTCTTGTGTGTGGCCAAAGCTTCTTCTTCTTCTTCTCTTGTTTCTTGCCTTCTTGCTTGTGCTTGAGAGAGGGATTGAGAGAGAGTGAGGGAGTGACTGTGTGAGAGTGAGGGATCTTCGGAAGAAGCTCTCCATCTCCTTTCTTCGTTTTCCCTCCTCTTTTCTCTTCTCTTGTCTCGCGCGTGGCTATGGAGGATGAAGCTCATGGGAGAGGGATTGAGGTTGCTCGAGCTTGCCTCAAGGATTGTGGAGCTACCGGTGTGCAAGAAAGAGGAGGGTACTCGATCAAGCATCAAGGTAAGTTCACTACACCTGTAAGGTAGGCATTGCGCATCGGCTATGTGAGAGGTAGCCATGGCCGCTCGGTTCGAAACACTTGAGCGATAAGTGGTCCGTAGGTCTCGGGGTAGAGCTTGAAGCTCCCCTCCAAGCAGGGTGGTCATGAAAGCACGTTGTTGAGCATTGAAGCTCATGAAGACAGCACTTGCCCTGGTTTCCACCATCATTTTATCTTTCTCTAGTTGTTCTAGGCATTGGGCCAGAGTCTTCACCGCCTTTCATTGTGAGCGGCCCACTCCTCGGCCCTCTTTCTCATATCCTTCAGACTCTCGCCTTGCCTTTGAGCCAGCACTGTCAGTCTCGCTGCTCTTGGTCTTGCATGTCCTTCTTCAGCTATACCTGTTTCTCTTGTTCCGTGCTCAACTCCTATTTTAACTTTTCTATCTCTTGCTCATACCTACGAGCTCTCTCTTCTCGTACCACTTCCAGGTCATTCACAGCCTTGTGGATCTTCTCCCCCTGGGCCTGCAGATCCTCGCAAAATCCTACAAGTTCATCATTTCGTTGTTTTAAAGATGCCATGACCTCGGCGTCTTCATTGGCCTTGGTCTCATACTCGGCTTCCGCATCCTCCTTTTCCTGGAGCTGCCCTTTCAGCTCATCTACTTCTCTTTGAGCTGCGGCTAGCTACCTCGTTGTTTCCAGCTGGAAGGAAACTCTAGCCTCTTTCTCAGCTTCCAGCTCAGCAGCCGCACTGTTGTCTTCTCTTCCTTTGCCTTTTCCAGCTGAGCTAGCAACTGCTTCACGTATTCATCATATTCTTGTGCTGGCATGCCTGTTGTGGGGACGCAGGTGGTGGAAGTTTCTGTTTTTTGTCTCTTTGGGTCCCTTTGCGACTCTGCATCAACAGCTATAGGCCTCTTGGTTCCGGGTGCAGAGGGCATGACCTCTCCTCTTCCTTGGCCCATCTGCTTGTCAACCAAAAACTCCACCCACTCCAAGACATTGCTGAGATTGACCTTGGGAGTGGAGCCTTGGGTGGTGGTGGTAGTGGGCGTTGTCGTGATGAGAGTGGCTGGTGTGGTAGGTACAAAGAGAGGGGGAATTGGCGCCATTGGTTCTTTGCCTTTTCCTTCTGCTGGAGGCACGGGTGTGATTTTCGGCACACTGGTACTGAAACCAGGTGCTTCTGTTCTGCGTGGGCTCTTTGTGCCCTCCTCATCTCTTTTGTGCTGCTCCTCAATGGAGCAACGGGTGGCCAGCGCTATTTCTTCCTCTTCCTTTCTTCTCAACTCCTCCTCAGTCTTCTTCCTCTCCTCCTCTGCCTTCTTTGATTCCATCTCGGCTAATCTTGCCTCCTCTTGCTCCTTTTTTCTCTCCTCCTCATCCCTGAGCAACTCCCTCCGAGCCCTCTCCAGATCTTCTTTTTCTTTTTTCTTGCGCTCTTCTTCCCTCTTTTCATGCAGGGCTTTCGTTCTTTGTTCTGTGTGCCTCTGTGGGCTGCCCCGGGACTCTTCCTCTTTGTCTTTGTCAGTCTCTATTTTATCTGAAGACCTGTGCTGTTCTTCTGTGTGAGGTGGGGATTGTGACGGTGACTCGTCACTTCCTTCTTCGTCTCCCTTCTTATCTTCTTCTTCCCGTCCTTGCCCTAGTGCTTCTCGGACTATGGCAGTAAGGATGCCTCCAAACCCTATGGTTGAGGCCTTGGAGGACGATGCCTTGTGTTTTGGTCTAGATGATGGGGATTCTCCTCTAGGGACTCTTCCTCCCATTGCTAGAGCCTTAGCTGAAGCCTCTATGGTTCTCCTCACAAACCCGTTCAGGTTTACCTCATCTAATGATTATGCCGCAATGCTCTCGAGCAGAGGCACCTTGATCTGGCTCATTATGGTGTTGTACCTCTGGCTCGAGAACAAAGTGTGCACCATTTTTGCTTGCAGCTAGGTTTCTGGGTTTGGGATGTCTGCCAAGCTAATCCCATCGTTGGTATGGACCTTCATCTTGTCCATTCCCAACATGGCATATATGTCCCTCTTCGTCTTTCTTTCCACTTTATTCGATAGCCCCAGTGCCCTCTCCACCAATTCCAGGGTCAGCTCAATCTGTACTTGCCGGTGGCTTCATTCTCGCGCATCGTGATGGTGCCTCTGTTTCTGTTAAAGGTGCGCAAGGGTGTAGTCCACCCTGTGGCCCATTGCTTCTAGGTATTTCTGCAAATGGCACTGGTCTATAATCTGGCGCACTGTCGGCTCTTCGATGGCCACATCTTCAAGGTTGAAGATGTGACAACTGCCTAAAGGCTCTAGTCTCCACCATGAGCCTGTACTTCGCTTGCTCCTCCTCCAAGAAGGGGAGCTTGCCAGCCTTGTCCTGGCTTGCCATGATAGATGCCTACGAGTTCAGCCATTTCCACTATAAGTGCTTTTTGACAAGTAACTTGCTAAAAGAAGAAAAGCGTAGCAGATTTTATTGATCTGAAATATTTTGAGTATAGCCTTAACTTTTCTTTTCAGACTTTTACCATTATATTTTACCATTGCATTTCAACTTTTATTGACATTTCATACTTGGTTCACTTTTTAAATTCCACCTTACCCCCTCCCCCTTTGGAACGAGAAGAATACGTCCCAGGATTGGAGGTTGAGAGGACAAGGGCATTCAGCATACAGAGCGTCGGTCTATTTGTGTAGGAGCCAAGCATAGAAGTTGAGGTTGTACTCTAGCTGAGCTTCACAGTCTAAATCGAATGGACGGATACCCACGCGTGTGATGTATGTCAGAACATCCGTTAAGAGATCGCTAGAATTGACACGACTAGCAATGTGGAGTTCTTTCTCTATTAGGAGGCAGTCAAGGTAGGGATGCCCCTTGATGTGCTCTTCCATGGGTCGGCCACGAAGAGTGGTTAATACTCGATATGAGGTTGGCGTGACGTAAGTGGGATCGGACTCTGTTGTTTTAATTGCATGGCATTGCTCAGCACTGGTCATTATGCGGCACCCCTCAACTTCCCATTGCAGCCTAAGAGTGTACCAATGCTTCAAAAACATGGATTCAGTATCAGTGAGCTTGGATAACTCTGTGATTTCGTGATCAGTGATAGTAGAAGTGGTTCGCTGATCGTAGAATGTGATGAGACATTGTTTAATGGCTTGCTCTTTGGAGATCTCACTGTTGAGCAACTCAGCAGCAGAGCGGGAAGCTTTTGCAAATGCGAATTCAAAGGTCGTTTAATGCATTCCACCACGTCATCTCCGGTGTCCTCAGCGAGGTCAGCGGCAAGCACTAAAAAGGACTTGCATTCATATGAGGGCGTAAGGCCGACGGGTGGTCGAGGTTTGCTAGAATTAGAGGCCTTGACAATATAGAGTTGCGGTTGGGAGTTTCCTTGAGCTCGCAGTTGGGCTGTTTGGAATATGGGTGGATTAGGATCAGCCACAACAGATGGACTGCTACATTTAGGTTTGCTTTGGGGAGTCGGATTGACTTGGTCGGATGATGCCTCCTATGACGGTGAGACTGTTGCTTGGGCCGATAGGCCTGTGCGACTCTCTTGGGCCGAAGCATAGATGAGTCGGATGGCTGGGGCTCTAGAGAGCATTGCGGCTCATGGTTTTGAGGTGTTATGGGACGTGGGCTGATCAAGCTTGAGGGTGGCATATGAATAGTGCCTCTGGTCATGGGGGCCTTAGGGATCCACAACCAGGTATTTCCCTCGTAGTAGCCTTACGCATGCAAGAGGGCTTTAGGGACCCATCTTTGCTTGATCACGCGGTGCTTCCTGTGATTGCGTCTTGGACTCCTAGGTTTATAGTTCTGGGTCTTATGAGGATAGGAGCGTCAACACCTAGGCGGTTGTTGCGACTGTTTAGGCACCCATTGAAAGCGAGACTATTAGGCCTTAGCTTTGGCTGTTGTGGGTTGCGGTTTATGGAAGTTGGGGAGTGGTGGCCCCGCACTACCCCCTCCTTAGTCTTGCCTACGGATGTTTCTATCGGTGGCTTTGCGGACGGTGATGGTGTCGCGTAGCCCTTGCTGAAAGCTGTGACTGCGCACATTGCCTATTGCTAGGTGGATGCGCTGCAACTCATAATCAACATTGAGTCTACTTTTTGAAGGTTCACCCCAGCAGTGACTCCGTGCCTGCATCTGTAGCACTTGGCAATACGTAAAAAAGCATTGGAACAGTCTCAGACTCAATAGAAATGACAACTCTGCACTTCCCGAGAAGTGCATATGAGTGGGCCCCATATGGGTTTAATTTGGCAGTTGTGGGTTGAAGTAGTGGTTTGCCAAGTTGGATCCAATGACTGTGGGTTAAGACATTGAAGTCTGCTCCCTCGTCGATCAAGGCGTTGAAAGTACATGTTTGTTTGGCAGTGACCATGATACAGAGGTAAGCACGTTCTACGGCTTCCTCATCCTCTTTATTGATTTTAGTGATTGTAGCTACTCGTACTTTGACCGGCAGTTCTAACAATGGTGGCTCATGCAAAGGATGCGTGGGAGAGTAGTACTTCTTGACACGACTGCCATTGAAGAAGCCTATTCCCTCATCGTCTAGTGTCTCAAGCTCGACATTGCCGGTTCGGCTGATTGTACGAACCTTGAAGGGTCCGAGACCTTTGAATTTCATTTTTTGCTTATGCCCCTTAACTGAGCAAAGGAGCACTAAGTCACCCTGTTCGAACTCGCACTGCTTGACATGCTTGTCAAACCAACTCTTGCGTCGGGCTTTCTCACAGATAAGTACGTGGGTGGCTAGAAGACGAGTCTCTGATAGGTGTTCAAGCTCAACCAAGCGTTGCGTCCATGACTCCTTCCCTTCCCATTATTGTTGAAGTGCTATTCTCAGGCTAGGAACGAAGAATTCTAATGGTAGAATTGCCTCAGTTCCATAGGTCAGCCTAAAGGGGGTTTGACCGACAGCCGTTTTATAAGCTGTGCTATAGGCCCACAAAGCTGCCATCAGCTTGTTGTCCCAGTCGCTGCGTGAGGCTGAGACTACTTTAGTCAGGACATTGACAAGAATATTATAGTTGATTCTGCCTGGCCATTCGCCTGAGAGTAGTATGGTGAGGATTTGCGATGGATAATGAGAAAGGTGGACAGGAGGTGCGCTATCACTTCATTGATGAAGTGCGTGCCTTGGTCACTGACCAGTTCTATGGGGCAACCGAATCACGAGATCACTTGCTCCCATAAGAACTTGGCAGTCGTCCTAGCATTGTTCTTGCCTCTACCCATTTTGTGAGGTAGTCCGTGGCCACAGTGATATATTTGGCTTGTAAATATTGTGCCGTAGTACTGATGGGTCCTATGAAGTCGATGCCCCATTTTTCGAATGGTTGTCGAGCAATAACTGGGGTCAACTCCATCTGATCCTTGCGAATCGGGACTTTTGTCCATTGGCACTCGTCACAATGCTTGACGAATCATGCTGCGTTGCGGAAAAGCGTGGGCCACCACAGTTGAGACTGTAGCACCTTTCGTGCTATCGTGTCCTCACTAGAGTGTCCTCCCGCAATGCCGCTATGTGCCTCTGAGAGCACATCATGCATCTTGTGCTCACATATGCATCGATGCAGCAATCCATCTTGCCCCAGCCTATAGAGTTGGCCTGCAATCAGCTGATAGGGCTGGATCTTAAGGATTAATCACCTAAGTCGGGCTTTTTCTATTGGTCGCTTAGGCAGTCCGTGCTCAAGCACTTGGACTATGTCATCCGCCCAATATGGCATTAGATCAGCCTTGAATAACTCTCTCTCGCTAGACAGGTTAAATAGATGGGCATCGGGTAATTCATCAATGATACCTTGTCCAGCGGCTTCTCTAGTGGGGATGCGTGACATGTGATCAGCCATGTAATGTTGTTTTCCCGTTCGTACTACCACAGAGAAATCAAACTCTAGAAGCAGAAGGAGCCATCGAGCTATGCGTCCTGTAGCGCAAGGTTTGTTTACGAGATAGAGCAAGGCTTGATGGTCCACGAAGAAGGTAAAGGGTATGGCCAAAAGATAATGCCGGAATTTCTTCACAGCGAACACCATGGCTAATCCCTCTCTTTCTATTGTCGATTAGTTCATTTCCGTCTCAGTGAGTTGTCTGCTAGCAAAGCTCACTGGATAATCTAAGTTGTGTTCGCCAGGTTGGCACAACACTGCCCCCACGGAAAACTTAGAAGCGTCGATGTGCACGTGGAAGGTAATGGTCCAATCTGGGGCTCGTAGAATTGGTGCTATTGTTAGAGCCTTTTTTAATTCTTCGTATGCTTGTTGGCATGCCTCGGTCCATTCGAAGACGAGGATCAGCAGCTTGTATAATGGTCTGGCGATCAACGCATAGTTCAGTACAAACCGCCGATAGTACCCCGTATGGCCTAAGAAGCATTGAACTCCCTTGTAGTTAAGTGGGGGTGGAAGGTCAACTGACCTTCGAGAAGTTAGTGGCAATGCCGTTCTTCGACACCACGTGCCCTAAGATGCATCCGTGCTTAACCCAAAACTGGCACTTTAAGGGGTTCAAGGAGAGACGATACAAGCAACACCACTCAAAGACTGCGCGGAGTTTGTCTAAGTGTTCGATCTAGGTCGAGTGGACACAGAGATCGTCAACAAAGACTTCTAACTCCTTGCGAAGCATGTCCTTAAAGATGGTGCACATGAGATGTTGGAAAGTGGCAAGGGCATTGGTCAACCCAAAGGGCATGACTATGTATGCGGACGCCCCACTCAGTGGCAAAGGCGGTCTTGTGCCTGTTCGAGGATGCACTTGCACTTGGTTGTACCCTGAGAAGCCGTCCAGAAAACTGTAGGATTCCTTGCCTACCACCCTCTCAAGCATGTGCTCGCTGTAAGGCAATGGATAGTTGTCCCTCTTCGTAGTAGCGTTCACCTTCTTGTAATTGATGCACACTCGGATTTTTCCATTCTTCTTCATCACAATGACTTTGGGCGATACCCAGTATGTGTGCTCAATTTTGTAAATGAATCCAGCTCTCATCAGCTTGTCAATTTCCTCTTTGACAGCATGAGCGTGTTTTGGATTCATAGGGTACGGTCGCTGCTTGACCGGCATTGTGTCTGGCATCATGGGTATGTTGTGAGTTACGACACTCAGATCTACCCCCTTAAGCTCCTCTAAGGACCAGGCAAACACGTCTATATACTCTCGCAAGAGAGCGACAAGACTCGTTTCTTCTTCATCAGTCAAGTCATCCTCAATGAATACTGGTTGGGGTGTTTCCCCTTCCTGGACTAATTCTACCTCCTTGACTTTGGCTGGTCCCTCGATTGGTTCGCTCATCTGCCCTTGACGTTTAGCACCTAACAGAACTACTACCCTATCCCCTTTTTTGAATTTTGTGAAGCGTTTAGGGAGGTCCTACGGCTTTTGCTGTTCTTCTATTCGTGTATTCCTAGGTTGCTTTGCCTTTTCCTGCCTTAACCGTCTGCGCCTCAGGTGGACGGGTAGGTCCCCCTTGGTACGTCTGGTCGTGGGCGGCCTAAGGATCTTTGGATCACTATCCGAACTAACTTCCGATTCAAAGTATATCCCATAAGACTTCTTGACCTGAGTGTTACCCTTGAGCATAGCAGAGATGGTGTCTAGGTCGACTCGTGAGGTCTTCCAAGTGTCCATCTCTATCCTTACAACATCCGTTCTATTGCCAAGGAAGATCAAGCCATTACCCCAATCTTCGATGACTCTAGCGTTGCGCATCCAGGGTCGGCCTAATAGGATATCGTAGTCCACTCCCTTCATGACTATAAAGTCAACAGAGAACTGGACACCTGCGATCTTCATTGGCCAATTCTTAAGTACCCCGAATGGCTTCTCTCATACCGTTTGCTAACGTGACATTAAACCTAGCAGTTTTGACAGGCGGGTTTCCCCAAGTCTGAAGCACTGCGTGGCTAAGCACACTAACCCCAGCTCCCGTGTCTATGATTCCCTTCTTGTTGTGTCACCTAAGGCTAAAACTGGCAACACCGCATGCATCTTGGAACCTTCCCAGAAGGCATTGACGTGCAAGGATTTAGGCATAGAGTATAGCGTAAAACTTGGTAATTGCGTTTCTGCATCATGGTCTTGAGGGTCTGTCGTGACCTGCTCTCGTGACCCTTCAACCCACTGCTTAATATCTCGCCATAGGGTAGGATGCTGCCTAAGCAGATCTCCTAGGCTAAGTGTTATAGGGGTAGTCACTAGCGTGGTCAGGAGATCATTGTGTGCTCGTCTCTCCCCTAACTTGGATTGTCCTGGCCAATGGTCGTTGACTGATCTGTGGCCCTGACATCCACGTCCTTGGTGCTCCTTGCTTGGTCCTACTCTGCGCTTTAATGGTTTGTTTGTCTATGTCTTGGTTCTCTCCTGCTGGTGGGTTCCTTGAGTGGTTTTATCTGAGTGAGTTCCTTGACTTATTGAATACAATCCTCAATTTATGATCACTCAGTGTGTGTTATTTCTCGTGCACTTGTAGTCAATCAGGCTTTCATCTTTCTTATGTGTACTTCAAGTGCAGAATTCAATGTGAGTGCGACAAATAATCTCTATGTGCCTTATGCCCTCTTGTCTCGTCTCGGGCCTAATAAGCTTCGTCGCTCAAGTCCTGGCCGTTCTAGCGGATTCTAGGGTCTGCGCTGCTTCTTGCTGTTCACTCGGGGGTCGATCATAGGTCCTATGATTGGATTTCCGTTCTCAACGCGTCAGGTCACTGGGAAGTGCTCCAGCACTGTCCCCCTGTCCCTTGGTCGTGACTCCTACTTCGGGAACTGCCTACAAGGCGTTCGCTATATTGTCCTGGAGCGGGTTGCGCTTCCAGTTGGTCGCGGGGGTCAATTTTTTATGTTTTTTTTTTCTGCCTAAGGGTGTGTCTGATTCTGAGAATTGGACGTCCGATTTACTAGTGGTCCAATTCTCAGAATCGGACCAGGTGGGTCCGATTTGAGCTGTCTGATTCTCAAAATCGGACAGGGATCAAGTGTTCGATTTTTGAAAATCGGACATGTGCTCCGATCGGACCAGGTGGGTGGTCCGATTACTGACGTGTCCTAATCCGTGGGTTGGATTCTAGGAATCAGACAGGGGTGGGTCCGATTGCCTCGATCGGACGAGGCGTCCGATCGGACAGGTGGTCCGATTTCCTATGGTCTGATTTTCAAAATCTGACGGGTTGGTCCGAGTGACTCGATTGGACTGGATGGTCCGATTGGACAGTTGTCCCGAGCGTTCGATTCTGAGAGTCGGACACTGGATCGGATGTCCGATTCCGCTGACCCGAACGCACTTTCGAGCATGAAATGGTCAAAAATCTTAAGGTATTGATTATTACAAGCTACAAGATTCAACAGGAATGATGCTGGAGTGATGGGGAAGAGATCTATATACTTGGGGATCGCCGATAGCAACGTAATTCCTCGCACTGATCGATCGAAATGAGTCACCCAAGTTCTCTCTCTCACTCTCTCTCAACTAGTTGCAAATGAGGATTTCCTTGCCCTCCAAGAACTTATACCCCTGCTGGACATTACTCGGATGTTACTGATCACTCTCCTTGCGATTCCTACACATTCAAATAACCATTTCCTCCATTTTCCACTTATTTTTCCTAATTTTCTCCCTATTTTACAGTAGCAAACCCTATGCCTCTCGGGTGCGATTTCCTAATGTTAGTCTACTCTAAACGCAACAAGAATCGAAAGCAAAAAACTGAAATAATTTCTCCATGTTTTCCAATCATCAAATACACAAAATGTCCCAAAATACTTACTTGTCTTTGAAGATCAAAAACACCCAACTTCCTACCTATCTCAAGCTCCGTTTCGGGGGTGAATCCCCTACTTCGATGCTTGATATGAGGCGCGCAAGTGCTCAAGCTTGAATCTGTTGGTCCCGGCAATGAGACCAAAATGTAGAGGGAGCTCATGCTCAACCGCCAAGACCCACGGACCGCCTATTGCTTCAAGCGTTTCAAGCGAGCTCTAATGGCTATCTCTCACCTAGCTGATGCGTCGTCGATCCTATGAGTGTAGTGAGCTTACCTTGATGCTCGATCGAGTACCCTCCTCTCTCTTGCACACCGGTAGCTCCACGATTCTTGATGCTAGCTCAAGCATCCTCAAGCCTCCTCCATCTCCAAGCTCCATCCTCCATAGCCACGCGCATGAGAAAAGAGAAGAGAAGAGAAGAGAAGAAGAGAAGAGGAGATGGTGAAGAGCTTCACCCTCTTGATCCCTCACTCCCACACACTCACTCCCTCACACTCTCACACTCCCTCTTTCAAGAGCACACACAAGCAAGAAGGAGAGAAGAAGAGAAGAAGAAGAAGACTCCTTTTTCCACACACCAAAGAATGAGCTTCTCATTCACTTTTCAACTTTATATGCAAAACCCTAAATCCCTTTTGGGCGGTCATCCCCTTTTCCCCTTTCTTACATGGCCGGCCGTAGCCTAGGCCCATTTCTCATTTCCCACCATTCTAATTTATCCTATTCCCAACTAATGCATACAATTTGCACAGGAACGAGCCTGGCACTCTTTTACAAGGATTCGAGAGCGCTTCCACATTTAATGGTGTGCCTTTTACTCTTTTGCTGTCTCGGGGCGACACTGAAGCTTTCTAAGGGTCGTGCCCGAACATTTAAATTTTTCAGGGTCTGGTTACTGGTCAATGCGCATTTTCCTTCTTTTATCCTGTGCCTTTTTTTGCTATTTCCTTTTTTCCATTTTCCTGCTCCTCTGCTCCATTTTCCCGCTCCTCTGCGCTGCGGTAAACACGATAAACAATTGCAACAATGTATGTGTCAGGACTCTATAGATGCTTGAATGTATCATTATCATAAGATCTCTTTTAAACATTTAAAAAATCCATTCAAATGGTATAGTTGGAAAATTAAAATAGAATCTATTCAAATGATATAAAATATACATAGAATAAATAATCTCAAGTGACATTGACAAGGAGCATAGCATGGTGTCACACTACTACCATGGATGTTGTGAGAGCATCAGATAAGACAATAGAATTAGTAGAGATTACAATTTGGATTTTGAAACAAAAACTAGAGTTCAATTTGATGCATAGTTTCACATTGAGAAGTCATGTTGGCACCTTTTACCCATCACCCTCCCAATGGATGCGCAATCACTTTTCACACACATCACATTTCACCCACAACTTCTTGTAGCAATGCCCCTCGTCAATTATAGCCTCTAATGTTGCATAATAATGAATGTGTTGAGCAATAACATCACCACCCATCTAGGTAATGTTCTGAGAGCATACACACAATCTCTCCTCATGACCATTACTACACCTTGTGGGTAGGCCTTTGGATATTTTTAATCCATGATTCCTTCTTGAACCTTATATATAACTAACAAGATGATGGATATCTCCTCATAGTCGAACCTCTCCACCTACTTCATCTCCTTCCCCATCATGCCCAGCTCCGCGGCACAATCGGTAATCTTTTGGAGCATTTTGCAAGTCATCCTCGCATATGCACCTACATTATTGAAACGGTCCGTTGTCTTTGTGAATTGGCTAGTAATGTACTACCTTCTCCTTGCCCTTGCAACTCTCCTTCCATTAACTATCAATCACTCTGAGTGCAAAGACATGGAGAGAGACATTGTTGTGTGTATCTTGAGTTGAAATTGTGTATATTTTTCACACAAATTTGATGTAATACATCAGATTTTTTTTTAAAAAGCAACAAATTTTTATGGTCAATTAAAATCATGTGTTGTTTTCTACAAATCCGATGCAGTGCATTGGATAGGGGTACATTTACATCCATGTTTAAAGTCCTTTGTATACTATATGAATAGTAAGGGTTTCTACGTATTTGAATTGAATAGTTTTGAGGTATTACTATATAACGTGCATTCAAATGATATTAATAAATACCATTTCTTTACATACTATAAGGCTTTAAAACGATCCCTTTTACTTTACTAAACTTACGGATTTGTTTCAAATTCAAATTTAAAAATCCATTTTGTCATGTAAATTTTACTAAATATAATATCATTTCTTTTGAACTCACATGGTATCCTACATGTTCTATAAGGTGGAATCCCCAGGCCTCTACTTTTCTCTCTTTTCCCTCTCTCTCATGCTCGCGTTGTTTTCCTACTTCTCTCTCTCTCTCTCTCTCTCATTTTTCTCTTTCTCTCAATGCCTTTATTTGCCTCTCCCCCCTCTCTCTCTCGTTTTCACTCTCCTCCCTCCTTTACCTTGCTCTTCGTTTCTATCTCCTCCCTCTCTCTTCCTTCCTTCTCTCTCCCCCTCTCTTTTTTTATTTCTCCTCTTTGACCCTCTTTCTCTCTCTTTCCCTTTCTTTGTTTTCTCTCTCATTCTTTCTCTCACTCACCCTCCTGTCTTCCTCCCTTCATCTCTCTCTTTCTCTCTTCCCCTCCCTCTTTGTTTCCCTTCTCCCCTTTCTCTCCCTATTTCTCTCTTCCTCTCCTTCTCTTCTTTTCCCTCTTTCCCTGCCTCCTCTCCCTCTCTCTCAATGCATATCTCCACAAACAAAAAAATTAAAGAAAATAAGAAAACACAAAAATAAAGCAAGATGAGGCAATATACCAACCTCAATGGCTTGAAGATTAAACCCTTTGCACCTCCCTTTCATGTCTTCCCTCCTTTCTTCTTTGCACCCTTCTCCTTTTTTTTTGTGTATGGCAGCATAGCAATGGCGATGATGGTGATGAGCTCTCCCTCTCTCTCTCCCCCACTTACTCTCTCTCTCCCTCTCAAAGCTTTGAGCTCTCTTGCTCTCTCTTTCATTCTCTTTCACAAATGATTTTGACAAATGCCTCCTCTAACCATTATAAGGGTTGATTCTTGTTTATTGTAGCCAAGTCTCTTCTTTGAATCTTTCTTCTTCTATGAATTGAAAATTTCCCTTATGGGAATGGAAGTGACAAAAGTGCTTATACTTTTTCTTCACAACCTGGAGAATGATTTGCGAGATCTCTTCCTCTTTGAAATTTTCACCTAATGCAATTAGTTTATCTTCAGTGTCTTTAATCTTCAACAAATAATTATGCATACTTTCTTTTGAGTTTTTGATATTTCATTCAGCTTAGACTTATATGCATTACTCTAATGGTACTCTTACTCTCCATCATCTTTGCTAAGATGTCCCATGCCACTTTTGCACTTGTTACATTTTAAATATAGTTGACTATGCTATCACTTATGTTGATGTTGATGAAGCTTTGAGCTTGGATTGCTCTTCTATTCCAATCATTTCTTTATCCACCTCTATGAGTTAGTCTTCCTTCTTCACCTGTAATAATCTTCCACATGTTTTCAATCATTAAATAGAGTTTGCATTTTGAACTTTCATGTATTGTACTTGTTTTTGTCCAGCTTGCTTGTATAATTGAGCAATGAGATGTCACTTGGAGCCATTTGTAGAAGACGAGGGATTTAACAAGAATGTATTTTGGGAAGGGATAGGGACGAAATTTGCCATAATAACCTCTAGCTAAGAGCTAGGAAGAATGCCTCTCGCCTCTTGTTGCTAATATTGAGTGAAACATAGAGAATGATGATCCTAAAAAGATAACCTGAGAAAACTAAGCTCTGATACCATGATAAACTCTTAGAATGACGTTCCTAACACTTCAACTCATGTAATTAAAAGTAAATGATAAGAAAATGACATGGATAGTTGATTGGAGTAGTGATTGAACACACTCAAAGAGATAATGTATTGATTGAATATAAGAAGTACAATGATAAGAAATATGAATCAGGTCTTCTCATGCTTCATTGTTCTCCGTCTCTCACATGTAGCCCCTCATACAATGCATTGAGACTAGCTCAATAGATATAGCAATGAATTTGGTTTAGATAGATTGCTATTCTACCTAAAAATTATAGATTAGTAATATATTGATTTAATCTTAGCTAGAGTAAGATCTTGATGATCCCAATGTTCACTACGTAGATCATTAGTAGGAAAAAACTTTATAGAAGACACGAGCACAATCCAATGGTTGGACTTTTCTAGAACGCCTCCAACTGGAGTTGCCAGTACAGGGGGACTTCTTTGAACAATTGAAAGATCCCGCACAGCAGGCCAGCACCTTGGACATGAACTTCTTTGCGCTGTGGATGGAGTTCAGCCTGCAGGAGGAAATAAGCTGCAAATTCTGGATTGTTGATCCCCTGTGGGTTGGCTTGGCATGCACTACATCTACAAAGTCGAGCTTGGCCAACTTTATGTCTCCGATTGATGAGCTATGTGACATTGTGTTTTTACCCCTGGTCATGAGCGGTCATTGGACATTGTTTGTGTGCTTCAACTGTTCGGGGCATGGGGTGACTAAGTTGCATCAGAAGCCGGGGCTGCTATTCTTGGATCCTATGAACAAGCCACCCACTCCATTGATGAGTGAGATGGCTAAGCTGGCCGTGGAGCAGATATGGGCTGCGGAGCGTCGCCATGAAACCATACTAAGCAACCCTCCTGTGCAGGCGGTGATATCGTGCCAACCGAACGCCGTTGATTGTGGGTATTATGTGATGCATTACATGCGCCTGCTAGTGGAGGCTTGCTTGCAGGGAGTGGTTATGGCATCTTTTGTGAGTATATTTAGTACATGCACTAACATGGATTGATTTAGGTTGGCTCAATCTAATCTGAATCCTTGTCTTCATGCAGCTGACAAAGCGATGGTTCGAGCACGATGATGTTGTGCAGATGAGGAGGACCTTGAGTCAATGGGTTTCTCGCGTGGCCGGCAGTGTCTGAGTGGGTGTTGATCTCCAGCCATAGTTTCATGGGATGTTTTTGAACTGTGGACCTGGGGATGGGTAGAATGCATTGTACACGTTAGGCCATTCTGGCGAGGCTCTTGTAAAGACTTCATATTTGCATCAACAACAGTTGACTGTGCATCTGCTTTCTCTTGAGGCGGATCAATTTTGGCTTTGTAAACTGTCAGCTTCCATTGACACGTTCATGTGGCTTGGAAACTGTTGACACTCATTAAGAAGATTACATATTTCTATTTGCAGCTTCGATGTCTGCCCTGAGTTAATTTTGCAATTCATGGTAAATTTTGACTACGCCATTTGGGGCTGTGACACGTCTATGTAAACGAGGGGTATTACGCAGTTTTTACTTTGGTTCCATTTCAACTTTAACTTTGGTTCCGTTTGTGTGGGCTTGGCAGTTTAACCTTTTTCCTATGATAACCATAAGTTTATCCTCAAGTCGAGAACACCAGTTGTCCAAAGTCTAACAGCCAGTTCCATTCTTAGCCACACCTCAACCTTAACATTGGCAGAGATGTAGAATATCATGCTCTAGGAGGACCTGCAGTGAGACCCACTACACCTATCAACACCATTTCAAAATAGACTACTATTGATTGCAAAAGTGGTCTCACTGAGAAAAAGGTGCTAGCATACGTATGTTAATAGGTTAAAACAACACGTTGTAAACATGATCCAATCTTTTAACTAAGAGTCTACCAAAATGGCAACAAGTATGAAACGTGTTTGGCAGATAGGAAATATACAACTGTTCAGGGCACCAAAATAGACATCATGCTTAATAAATGGATATCCTAGCTCTCGCATGGCCAGAGGCAAACCTTTCAGAAAAAGTTTTGTTTGTAAAATCATGATCTTCAATAACAGGAATCATCTCATGCCAAACAATTACTTTTGCAGGCAACTTTATGGTACTTAGGAATTGAAAGTTTAAAAGCCTATGCTGAGTAGATGTCTCATGAGTCGAGATTTAGCAAAATATTCAAGCACCTCAACCTACCTAATATTGCAAGCAGTACACACTTACATGGTGCACATTAAGGGTGTGTATGTATGCATGTAACATACATGTGTGGAGTGCACATGGTATACACATGTATGTCCCGCAATCAATTCAACAGCCTTTGACAGTGTCAATCAACAGAATCCTTGTCAAACAGGCTCACAGATTACCACAGGATCTTCCCAATTTGTTCCCTGCCTACAAAGAGACTATAAAGCTAATGGACACATCAGTTTTAATTAGGGGCAACCTAACACCACAAGGATATGGCAGGAAGGACATTGACAGAGTAGCAGCACCCATGATGCATAAAGTCTGGCATGCATCACTGAAACTGGAAGACAACAAACCGCCAAGCCAGTGTCTCTGTGAATTTATGGCTAGCTCAGAATTTAGTCTGAAATGGTACTTGTTTCTAGATCAACTACAGGTGTTATAGGCGATATCAAGCTGGAGCATCTAGATAGATGCTAGGAACAGTAGCTCAATTTTGGAAGCATAGGGACCATTTCCTATAGGTGTATCGTGTTTCAAACCTTACAATTTTTCTCATGTATGTAGTGTTTTGTCTTGCTTGCTATTTGTTTTGCCCCTACCCAACAAAATAGGGAAAGAGCAATAAGCACATATATATTAAACAAATGCACGCATGCTGACTTGTCTCAGAAAATCCACCAACACCAGTCCAAATTTGATGCAAGAATCTATAAAATCACTTGTAAGAATCAATTGCTCATATATATGCTGTCATTCGACATGTTCACAAAGACAGTCAAAGTTCAAATCACCTATAAGAACCAATTAGCCATATATAGATGTTGTCATTCCACATGCACACAAACAGTCAAAGTTCAAGCTTGAATCACATACATATTATATCCGAAATCCAAAGTTTATGGCTAACATGTCATGAAAAATAACTCCACTGTCAAACCAAAAATTTAGACTGAAATGTAAAATAGTAAAACTCTAGAATCCCAATAGACAATCATCTTGTGTTCTTGAATTCTGACATTGTGTTCTTAAAAGCATATTCTGACAGTCGGGAAAGAATTTCTGCCTTTAAGCTTTTCATTAAATGTAGAAACACTCCAGTGCATAGAGATTGACCCACAGAATATATTAAAAGATCAAAATAGACCCAAAGCCCTTCCTCAGCATCATGCTGACAAAATAGCAAGGCTTTGAAAAATTTGTGAGGGATGATACAACGCTATGCTGCATAGAGCTGTCAAGCAATCTGAATGCAGAAAAACAGGCTGCTGACTACACACACAGGAGCAGCCAGCTTTAAGAAGGGCAATCAGCACTTTTGAGATTTACAAAACCAAGGCAGCAGAAACAGAAGGAATCTTAAAAGTAATTTTGGAGTTATTGTATACCAAGTCCAGCAATATAATCATGGCAACCACCTCAGCATTGCCGAATGGTTTATCTCAGCTTCCACTAAAACCATGCATAGGAGTGGACTCGAAGGAGTCTTAAGGACCCTCCCAGAAGTTCATGAGGCAGTTGAGGTCCTTCAAATTGATCAAAATTGCTTACAATAAAATAGAGAGCTCTCTAAAGGTGCAGTACTCTTGAAGTTCAAAAACAGTCAACAAAAAATGACCTAACCATAAGCATAACACTCATACTTTGATAATATTAGGCTAAGATTAAATGGAGTTTCGAAAGGGGTAAACCACCAGGTTATATTAAGCAATCACCAAAGATGTGATAGATTGACATGCATTTGTGAATTCCAACATATTTGATGATCATGTGTACACTCTATTGTGTGTCAACCCACAAACTTCACCACTTGTCTCTAGCTTGGACTGCTAAACTTTTTTGCAGTACATGCACATATCCCAAAAGAACCTAATGTTTTAATCATAAAATATATTTTTACTCCTGTAGGCCTTGCCTAGGTCTGAAAAGGATGCATACAAATCCAAGAGAAGCCACAAACATAGCAGCGCCACTAAAAGCATCCACAAACAGCCTCTCTGCCCCATAAGCATTGAGAATATATAAGCTTCTGGCAAGAGTCCTAGTAAACACTATACCGCTATCATGCATAAGACATAGACCAAGCAACAGGTACCATCAAAAGTAACTTGGCATCCAACTTTGGCGATGCTAAACAGAAGCTAGATTTTTCTTTACCAGTGTGACATAAAGCACATGCAAATACATCACCAAAGACTGACACCTTTCCAATGCCTTTGACAACTGAGAGACATCATTGGCACATGTGACTGAACCCCCATTAGGTGTACATTTTAAGAATATAAATAGGACATACCATGATGTAATGTGCTTCACTGCTTAGAAGCAACACTATCAAAATACTTGGTAGACACGGTATCAGTGGTAGACATAACTAGTGGAAGTTATGGCTGTTTTTCTCCAGCCATACCATCTGGGACTGCATGCTAGAAATTCCTAGACAGCCCTTTATTTTGTACCAGTTTTGGTCCTGACCTGATTGCAGCCCCGCCCCAGCCACATGGGCTGAAAGTACATCTCATGGGCTCCGTAACGACACCTCAATTGTCCCATTCGGAGTTGCCCACACAAAGTTATGGCCGATTTCCTACAGCACACTCTTACAGTCCATGACTACATCCCTTGTTTTTGAGGACAAAAACTTTATGAGACGGGATGGTTTGTAATGAACGGGGATCATGGGAATATCTTGTTCAGTGGAGGACAAACCCCGCTACCTTGTTCAGTGGAGGACAAAGCTAAGGTTTGGACAAAGCTATCTTCTCTCTACCAGCTGAAGACCTTTGCCCACCGTATTACCACAGAAAAGAAGCTCTAAATGCTTCCCGTCGATGATTCTTCTTCTACGAAGGATCACATCAACAAGATGGAGGAGTTGCGGGATGCGCTTGCATCCCTTGGCAGGACGATATCATCCAAAGGTATGGTGATGATTCTCATTACTCATCTTCCATCTGATATCTTCTACACTAGCTTCTTGACCTCTAGATCCCATGGCAACCATTTTGTGGGAGGAGTTAATGTTAGTGTAACACCTCTTCTATGAGATAGGGCCATGAAAGTATTATCACCTATCCTCTGAAAGCATGAAAGTATTATCATCTGTAGTCCAAGATGTGAAACCATGATGCATTGTTTCCATAAAAAAGCGGACTATGCATACCAACATCACTAAGCATTGTGAGCGCAAATTAAAAACCACGCTTTCACTTGTTGGAATAGTAAAAAAGGAGCCAGCATTGTGGACTATGTAATGGGGTCGCTAGCTTTAATTCCAAAAATTAGGCGATTTGAGATATTTGCCAAGCCCATCAGCATAGCAGTTGACCATGCAATCCTGAAATTTACCCTGGCATGTGGTCGAATACAAGAAACATGCACACAAGCACACACATTTCCGCACTATGAGTTTCTAGAGCAAACTTCGCATATCCATGGTGATGCAGTACAAGATGGCTTAAGACAGCTAGACCAGCTTGAACCTCTTATGGATGTCACTAGATCTCTAGCAAAGGTGTTACATATAGCAGCTCACAGAGGCATTCCCGTTCAATCACTAAGCTCTACTATTAGGAATCAAGCTCACCGTCAGTGTGTCTTTATCTATGACCGACATCTATGACAGCTAGAGTGTGCAGTTGTCTACATGTGACTACATTAAATAAGTCGGGTTAGTAGTCAGTTAGTGACCTGACTAGAGTTAGTCTGTCTAGTCTACACTTACACTAGGTCACTTTATCTCTGTATTGTGTGTGTTTTTTCAGTAAGAGTGTGGAACATGAAGGAATGACTTTGAGAGCCTGAAGCATAGTGACAGGAAACGGCCGGAACGGCCCCCCGGCACGCGGAATCGCCGTCCCCGGCATGTATCCGGCGTGGACCGCGTTTCCAAAAAATGGAACGTTCCCTGTCCCGTTTCAGACAGGGAATGCAGCAGGGAGAGTCCTGTCCCGTTTCAGACAGGGAACGCAGCAGGGACGCTCCTTGCTGCGTTCCCTGTCTGAAACGGGACAGGGAACGCCACGTGGCAAAATGACCTGTGCCCAGTTTTCGCCCGCGCCCAGTTTCCTCCTGCGCCCTCTTCTATTGCGTCCCGCCTGCTCCCGCCTGCGTCCCGTCTGCTCCCACCTACGTCCCCCTGCTCCCGCATGGCCCATTTCTCCTGCTCCCGCCTCAGCCTGGCCCAATTCTCCTGCCCCTAGGCCCAGCCACCTTCTTCCTTCTCTTCCCTCTCTTCCTTCTTCTTCTTTCTCTTCTTTCTCCTCCCACCTCCAACCTCTTCCTTCTCTTCCTTCTTCTTCTTTCTCTTCTTATTCTTCCTTCTCTTCTTCCTTCTACCTTCTCTTCTTCCTTCTACCTTCTCTTCACTTCTCCCTTCTCTTCTTCCTTCTTCCATGAACCTTCTTCTTCTTCTCCCTTCTCTCCCTTTCCCTTCTCTCTCGACTCTTGAGTGAGTCTTGACTCTTGAGCCTTCTCCCTTCTCTCGAGCCTTCAATAATCAATTTTCAGCCTTCAATTTTTCCTTCTCTCGACTCTTGAACCTAAGGCCTTCAATTTTCAGCCTGAAATCATAAATGGCTTCATCTTCCCGCCCCGCTCGTCGGGTTGGTGGTCGAGGAGGAAGGTCTGATGATTGGTCATGGTGGGAAGAAGTAAATGCTGACCGCCCTTTGAGTGGTGGAGGATCTCGACCATGGACTTGCAAGCTTTGCCCATACAAGCGAACTAGTGGAGCAAACAAGGTAATCCATTGAGCTGAGCATTTGTATTTCAAATTTTTATTGATTTTAATTTTTCAAAGTTACTTAAATATTAGAATATGGACTACCAATTGCCACTTGTTCCATTTTAAATTTTAATATTTATGCATAATCAGGTCCGAGCTCATCTTCTACATGAGCCAAATTCAGAGGTGCAGTTTTGTCCAAATGTGACCTTGGAGAAGCAAAGGGAGCTTTGTGACCGTGTAGCAGGTCAACAAGCTTATCTTGCATCTAGACCACGACATGTTGCAGTTGACCCTGCAACTTTTGTGACACCATCCCCATCAGATGTATCTAGAGCAGGGTCAGTATCAGGAAGTGCTACCTCCACACCTACTACAGGCATTGCATCGGCCATGGCATCAACAACGCCACATGTTGCACGTAGACAAAGCACACTTGATGCTAGTTGGGATCCCAAGAAGAAGGAAGAGGTGGATACATCAGTGGCACGCTTTTTTTATCATGACCACATTCAATTTCGTGCAGCCAGGTCAGAGTATTTTAAATTGATGTGCAAGAAGATTGGTGAGTATGGCCCTTCGTATGTACCTCCATCATCAGAGACCTTACGCACCACTTTGCTCGACAAGGAAAAGCGCCTTGTTGAGCAAGCAGCAGTGACTAGAAAGAGCATGTGGGCTAAAAATGGAGTTTCCTTGATTGCTGATGGTTGGAGTGATACACGCAAGCGATCCATTCATGGTATGGTTGCTTATTCTCGTGGGGAAATGTATTTTATATCTTCACATGATGCATCGGGGACAGGAAAGTCAGCAGATGTACTGGCAGCAGAGTGGGTTACAGGTGTTGAGCTTATTGGCCCAGAGCATGTTGTGGGATTTGTTGCAGATGGAGAGCCTGCAAATAGGGCAGCAGGTGCTATTATTCAGGGATATTATCCACATATCACAGTTTCATATTGTATGGCTCATTGCTTGAACAACCTACTAAAGGATATTGGTAACCTGTCATGGATTGCACCTGTCATAGAGCAAGGAGCTCAAATGGTTAGCTTTGTTTTGAATCACCAATTTCTTCGCCATCACTTTTCTTTGCAGTCGAAGAAGACACTTTTAAAATACTCTGATACCAGATTTGCCTTTAACTTCTTGATGCTAGGCAGGTTAAGAGAATGCAGTGGTGCCTTGAGGCAGTTATTTCTTAGTGATGAGTTTACCTCATCAACATTGGCAGATACTCCTACAGGTATCTTATGCTTGGAGAAAGCAAATAACTCCACTTTTTGGGATGATGTAAAGCTGATAGATGCTATGGTATCACCCATTGTACATTTATTGAGGGTTATGGATGCTATGCAACCTTGCATTGGCAAGGTATATGAGGCTATGGACAGACTGAATGAAAAGTTGCAGGAGTTGGCACCAAATGATGAGGCATATGAGGAAATACACCACTTAGTTGTGACGAGGTGGAACTCCTATAGCTCACCCATGCATGCAGCTGCATTTGTTGTGGATCCTGAGTTCCAGGGCAAGGGTCAGGAGAATGACAGTGAGGTTATGGATGCATGGAGACTTATATTGTCTTGTCTAGTGCCTGATCATGGCACTAGACGAAAGATCAGAGATCAGCTTTCATGTTATAGGACCTTTCGGGGTTCTTTTGGTTGTGGGGATGCACAGGAGGATCGCTGTAAGATTGGGGCAGCTTTGTGGTGGGATGACTATGGTTCGGATGGTCCTGAGTTACAGCAACTAGCCATCCGTATTTTGAGTCAGTCAGTTAGGTCCTCTTGTTTGGAGCAATTGTGGAGTACCTACGCTCACATTGCTTCAAAGAAGAGGAACCGTCTTGGTGTGGAGAGGGCAAACGATCTAGTATTCGTTAGTGCTAATTTGAGGATGTTATGTAACAGTATGACAACAAAGCCTGATCCATTCACAGAGTGGGAGATGCAGCAAGAAGAGGAGACACATGCTGATGTTGAGGGAGATGCAGCAATTCATGGTACACATGATGATGAGGCTGGCACTTCAGGAGTGGCTAGAGCAGCCTCAGATCATGATCATGATCTTTGATTTAGCTTACTTATCACGAGTCTCATGATACATGACACATTTACATTATATATGATATTATGATCATTGATGACACTGTGACACTTGGGTTGTTGACAGTTGTGCCATGTCGATATTATATTTGTACTTGAGTCTTGCAGTCTTGCAGTTGCCCTTTGGGCTATTTTGGCATGCCGCATTTTGCTTTAGTCTAGAGATTAGACTTTATATTTGCAGTCTTTTTTGGGGCAATGAGCATGTTCTTTCAAAGATTAGACTTCAATTTCATATTTGTAATCTTTTAAGTTTTTTGGCAATGGTACCATAGGCATGTTCTTTTAGCTTAGACTTTTAAGTTTAGTTCATTGTTCATTGTTTTATCATTTATGATTTTTGGCATATGTATTATGGATTTTATTATTTATAATTGAATATCTTACCTCTTGAGCCTTGTAAGTTGCAATTCAATTTCTAATGAGTAGTTTTAAAATAATGCATGATATCTTAAAGTTAAAACTTAAAATGATTTGTCCTTGTGGATTATATACCTTGGTTTTAAGTTTTAACACTCCAGAGTCCACATGGATTATGAGTGAAATATTAATTTTTTTTCATGAATTTTGATTTTTTAAATGCCGTTCCCGTTCCCACGTCCCCGTTCCCTAGGTTTGGCGTTCCCGTCTCCGTCCCCGTTCCCATTCCCCGTTTCATGTTTCTATGGGTCGCATAGTGTTGCAAAAACGAGAGGGATTAAACATAGGTTGCATGAAGGAACGGGATTGCCATGTTCCAAAAGACGGACGGATTTGTTGGGTGCTGAATTGATGTGGTCGAAAGCGGGAATTTGGCCGATAACCACCAGCAAGCATGGCTTGAGGAGTAATGGGAGAGGTACTTGGGGCTATGATGTTTTTGCCCTTGTTTCGAATCTGATCTTCTTGTCTTATATTAGCCAGCAAGGTAGTTAGCTTCAGATTAGGTGTAGTAGAATGCTGAGAGACAAAAGATTGCCATGAATCAGGTAAAGCAGCAAGCAAAATGTTTACTTGGACCTCCTCAGGAAGGTGAAGTCCCGCAATGAGTAGATTGTCATTCGCAGCCTGCCAAGCTTCGAGAAATGCCTCAGCGGTAGGGTAGGACACCATCTGGATTTCATTTAGTTGTTTGTGAAGAAGAACACGGGAGACAACATTGGTTTGTTGGTACTGCGTCTTGAGAAGTGCCCACATTTCATAAGCAGTTTCCAGCGTTCGAACAAGTTGAAGTTGACGGTCACCAAGATGCATAATGATCTCCGTTCTGGCTTCCAGATCTTTCTTCTTCCATGCCGCTTTCTCTGCGTCAGTAGGAGGTTGGGCGCCGGCTGCACTAGGTTGCTTTGCAGGGTCAGGTTCTGAGCCATCAGTAACTCCCCAATTTCCAGCTTTCTCAAGGACCATCTTGATGCGAAGACTCCATGGAAGATAATTATTGCCTTGAAGCTTTTCGATTTGGTAGAATTTTGTGAGGGATGAGGAAGTTGATGCCGCAGCCATTGCTTCTTGATAGGTCTGGATCAAATCAAGAGGCTAAATCTGCAGCAAGAGGAAGCGAGAGGGCTACAGGATCACAGAATTAGTAATCGTCAGTTTTTGATACCATGTAGACGACTATTAAACAGACAATATATATTCAGAGTTATGAAGAGAGAACATATTCAGAATCTCATCAGAATTGTAGACGATGATGACAAGACAGGTTGCTCTGTGTAGACAAGTTTTCTGTGTATTTCATTAATCAGGTTCGTGGGTTATTTACAAGAAGCGTTTTTCCTTTTCAGTTAGGTTGTGACGCTTCAATATATACATTCGTAATTTTAAATAAAACTTAATAGATACTGAACCATAGGGAAATAGGCGAAGTATTTGTTTATCGCCAACAATATTCCTACTGAGACTCGAGCTGACCTCTCAGTAGGCTACCTACAGAAGTCAACCATTAGCTAGCTCGTGCAGGAGGGGCGATCAGTTAGTGTCTGCACGCCATCAGCTACTTGCAACAAGCCATTACAACATTAAATTAACACTAAATTCCCGCACGATGGCGCCGGCCAATGTCCACGAGCGGAGGAGGACTAATTATGTGTGGTTGATTAGAGTAGTAGCGGTTGATTAGAGTAGCTGGGGCCGTAGTGTTGCAGCAGGACGAGGGGGCGGCAATCTGCGCAGCCCAGGACCGGGCGGCCTTGTTCGCCTTCAAAGCGGCCGTGACTGGGGACCCGTGCAGCTACCTGGACACGTGGAAGGCGCAGGTGTCCAAGACCAGCTGTTGCTTCGGGTAGAGGGGCGTCACATGCGATGCCGCACAGGCCGCGTGACAGGGCTGGACCTCTCCGATGGGGGCCTGCGGCCTCGTGTCTATGGTAAGGGGGGGGTCTTTAAGGAGGGGAGAGTGGTGATCGACGGCCCCCTTTTTGCCCCCATCACATCCGATCATCTGGGCCGTCGATCACGTTGACTGCGAAATTCGATCGGATATTCGTCTTGTCGCCCAAGTGCCCGGCTCCGCGCGTGCCCTGCTCCGAATGTGCCCGGCTTTGGAAGTGCCCAACCCAAAATGTGCCCGGCTCCAAATGTGCCCAGCCCCGAGCGTGCCCGGCCTCGAAAGTGCCCGGATCCTAGGGTGCCTGGCCCCGGGCGTGCCCGGTCTCGGAAGTGCCCGGATCCTGGGGTGCCCGGCCTTGCTTTTTTATTTTTTAAAAAAAGGGAACAGAGTTTAAATTCGAATGAAAAAACCGGGCTTGTACCACCTTTGAAGCAACCCAGTACGCGCGCGATATGCATGGAGAATTCGTGCCAAGCTTGATCCAGCTGGATTCGTGCTTGATCTGCAGAGATGGAGAATGCAGTTAATTGAATTCGTACTTGATCCAGCTCGATGCACTGAATGAATGGATAAGGTATATTTGAAAGCTCGCACCACCTTCGAAGCACCCAATATGCATGGAGAATTCGTGCCTTGATCTGGATGCACTGAATGAATGGATAAGGTACATTTGAATGCTCGCACCACCTTCGAAGCACCCAACATGCATGGAGAATTCGTGCCTTGATCCGGATGCGCTGATGAATGAACAAGGTACATTTGAATGCCTGCACCACCTTCGAAGCACCCAATATGCGACATGCACGGAGAATTCATGCCTTGATCTGGATTCGTGTGTGATCTGGATGGAGAATGCAACTGAAATCGTGCTTGTTCTAGATGCACTGAAGGGATAAGGTACATTTGAATGCAAAATGCAACTGAATTCGTGCTTGATCTGGATGCACTGACTGGATAAGGTACTTTTGAATGTTTGCATGGCAATGGATTCATGCAACGGAATTCGTGCTTGATCTGGATGCACAGAATGGATAAGGTCTGATTGGCGATGCATAGAATCAAGCGTTCTGCAAAGAAGGCAACCCCCCTGCTAAGTAAACACATTGTAATCCTTGCAAATGGCAGGCTCCATGGCATATGCTTCTGGAGAGGATCAAATTCCAGCAGACATCATTGACAGCAGTGGAGAAGATTGTATGTCTTTAGATGTATACTCCTTAGATGCTGATTCTGTTTCTGTTTCTGAAAGCAGCGAGGAATCCAATGGAGGGAACAACTCCTTCACAAACAACCATGATGCTTCAAGTGATAACCGCAAATGGCCACACACAAATGTGCCTAAGGCGCAAGATTTCCTGTCATCCAAATATTTAGCCTTTACAAGGCCGCTGTATGAGACAATGACTCAGGATATTACTGGCACAAATCATGCAACCATTGAGAGCTTGAGGCATGCATGTCCGTACAAGAGCATTGATCATAGAAACATGAAACGGGGAACGGGAACGGGGAACGGGGACGGGGACGGGGACGGGGACGGGAACGCCAAACCTAGGGAAAGGGGACGTGGGAACGGGAACGGCATTTAAAAAATCAAAATTCATGAAGTAAGTAGGAACGGGAACGCCAAACCTAGAGAAGGAAGAGAAGAAAGAGAAAGAAGAGAAAGAAGAGAAAGAAGAAGAAGGAAGAGAAGGAAGAGGTTGGAGGTGGGAGGAGAAAGAAGAGAAAGAAAAAGAAGGAAGAGAGGGAAGAGAAGGAAGAGAAGAAAGAAGAAGAAGGAAGAGAATGAAGGTGGCTGGGGGCAGGATGCAAGTGGGAGCAGGATGCAGGCGGGAGCAGGACGCGACCGGGCGCAGGTAAGTTTTGCCACGTGGCGTTCCCTGTCCTGTTTCAGACGTTCCCTGTCTGAAACGGGACAGGGAACGTTCCATCATTTGGAAACGCGGTCCATGACGGATACATTCCGGGGACGGCGATTCCACGTGCCGGGGGGCCGTTCCGGCCGTTTCCTGTCACTATGATGCGATCTTCTCCTTCTAATAATAATGTCTCTGTCTGTAATTTCTGCCATCGCAGAGGCCATACTGAGCGACAATGTCGCACTAAAAGACATCAGCTTCGTAACACTCCGAGCCCTCGATTGAATGCAAACTTGGCCTATTCTGCTGATGAGGTGATTGATGATGTTGCTACCATGCACCTTTATGCTGCTATAGCCACTCCAACTTTTGGTACTGATGCTTGGTACCTTGACACTGGTGCCACACACCATATGACGGGCACCCAAGAATGGTTACATGACTATCACCCAACCTCATCTCTTGAGGTTCGTCTGGGTGATGATGCCTTATACCAAGCTGTTGGAAAAGGGTCTCTACATTTGCAGCTACCTACTGGTGCTACTATTGTGATTCCAAATGTGTATTATGTCCCCGGCTTAACAAAGCACCTTCTTTCAGTCAATGAGCTGACAAGCCATGGTACTTCGGTGGAGTTTCAACACAACTATTGTGCTATCAAGACCCCTTCTCCTTCTGGTGTTCCCACACACCTCATTTTCCCCAAGCAAGGTCGTCTCTATCCCCTAGGATTGGCAGTTATTAGCCCCAGCATGGAGCTTTACGCTGTTGCTAGCACTCAAGATGAGGACAACTTGCTATGGCACTATCGGTTGGGTCATCCTCATGTACAGGGAATGCGTACTCTACAAACACACCATATGGTGGAAGGTTTTAACCCCAAACTGAGCCGAGTTTCCTTATGTGAGGCATGTGTCTTTGGAAAGATGACCTGCACCAAATTTCCTAGATCCAAGAGCAAGACTAAAGGATCCTTGGAACTTGTTCATTCTGACCTCTGTGGTCCCATGCCCGCTACTTCACTTACCGGCTCCTCTTACCTTCTAACGTTTATTGATGATTGGTCCAAGTACACTATTTTGTACTTTCTAAAGAAAAAATCAGAAGTGCTTACCCATTTTAAGCACTACAAGACTTTTGCCGAGCGGGAACTGAATAAGACACTTCGAAGCATTCGCACCGACAACGCGGTGGCGAGTATATCTCGAATGAGTTCACAACTTATTGTAGTCAAGAGGGAATTTTCCACCAGTTTACCGTTCCCTATTCCCCACAACAAAATGGGGTCGCTGAGAGAAAGAATCGCACCTTGCTTAATGGGGTGCGCGCTATGCTTCAAACTGCGGGGCTTTCACAATCTTTTTGGGAAGAAGCTGCTGCCATAGCCTGCTATGTTCAAAACCGGCTTCCTACTCGCACTCTGCCAAATAAAACTCCCTATGAGCTATGGCATGGTGAGAAACCTGATCTTTCCAATCTTCGCATATTTGGCACACCTTGTTACACTCTAATTCCATCCGAGAAGCGTGACAAACTCTCCTCGCATGCTGAGCGGGGTATTCTAGTCAGGTATGGTGATCGTTTTGGTGTGAAGGGCTACCGCATCTATAACCCCACAGCTCGTACATTCTTCTTCAGTCGAGATCTTCTTTGTCAAGAGCATTTGCTGATTGTAACTCCTCCTGGCTATGAACATTTTCCTGGTACATCGACTACCACTTCTCCTCT
This sequence comes from Lygodium microphyllum, assembly GCF_053477565.2. Taxonomy (NCBI): domain Eukaryota; kingdom Viridiplantae; phylum Streptophyta; class Polypodiopsida; order Schizaeales; family Lygodiaceae; genus Lygodium; species Lygodium microphyllum. The sequence continues at coordinate 69,931,939 of NC_141160.1, forward strand.
TGCTGTTCCCAACCCATCTAATGATCGCGGCCCATCTTGGAGCTATGCTGAGGCATCCTCTACTATATCACCACCTATTCCTATAGTACCTGGTGCACCACCTCTGCCACCTGCTGCTCCTAGTGGTCCTGTCCTTGGCTCTCAGTCTGTTACACCTGCTCGCGCAGAAGTGATATCTCCTGTGCTACTGTCCCCAGCTGTTAGTCTTCGCTCAAATACTTCCTCACATTCAATACCTCGGAGACTTCATCATCAGGCTGCCATTTCACATCCTCCCTCTGAGATGGTGTTACCTACAACAATTACAAGAGTTCCTCATCATCGCTTTACACACCTAAATTATACATCTCCTGTATTCCAGCCCACAAATGCACCAAGCTCTTCTCGCGATCAGCCTCGTACTGACTCTAGCCATAGTGCGTCATCTTCTTCTCCCGAGTCTCCTCCTCTTAGGACTCGACGGATCCAAGCGATTATCGCTGACCTTAACATTGCTACAGCACAGCCATCAGGTAATCATTTAAATGATGGCACTATTAATGTAACTACTGCTCTTGGCTCTCCCGAGGCCCATCTTTGGCGTGCGGCAATGGAGGCTGAGATGGCCTCTCTCCGACATAACAACACTTGGGTATTGGTCCCACTCCCACACAATCGCAAACCCATTACCTGTAGGTGGCTTCTTCGACATAAATATCGTCCTGATGGCTCCATTGAGCGCTATAAAGCACGCCTTGTTGCTCGTGGTTTCTCTCAAGAACCTGGAGTGGACTACTTTGAGACCTTCTCTCCTACACTTCATGCCTTTCTAAATGGTGAGCTAGAAGAAGAAATCTATATGGCTCAACCTCCCTACTTTGTCCATCCGGACTATGCTCAGTATGTTTGCCTACTCCTTCACGCCTTGTATGGCCTAAAGCAATCTCCTCGCCAATGGAATGCTCGATTTCACTCCTTTATGCAGTCAATCCACTTTCGATGACTCCAAACTGATATTTCCGTTTATTTTCATCGAGCTGGTTCACACTTTGTCATCCTCGCTCTCTATGTCGATGACATCATCTTGCTGGCAACCTCTCTCCCCACTATGCACCAAATCAAAAGGGAACTCACTGCTACATTTCGCATGAGTGATGGGGGGGAACTTAGTTACATTTTAGGCATGCAGGTACTTAGGCATCGCCCAACACACACATTGCATATCACTCAAGCAAAATTCGCAGATGACATTATAAAGGAGTTCAACACTAATATGCAAAAGCAATGCTGGACACCACTACCACTCATAAGGCAAAAAACGCACAACTTACTCAATACAACTACAACATTATGGGTGCATGATCCTCTTTCCAGAGAATATAGAAGCATCCTTGGAAGTATTCGCTATCTAGTTACATGCACTCATCCTGATCTTGCATATGCATCTGGCATGCTTTCACGCTATATGCACTCTCCACGACATGAGCATCTCATGCTCACTGAACGTCTACTTCAATACGTAAACGCTACACGTGATTTTGGTATTACCTTTAGAAGAGATAATACACGAGATGGTATTCAAGTTACATGCTATACAGATGCTGACTGGGCAACAAATAGAAGATCAAGATAGTCAATTGGTGGGTTTGTGTTTCTTATATCGGGAGGCGCTATATCTTGGAAGAGCAAGCGCCAAGAAACAATTTCTCTATCAAGCACTGAATCTGAGTACAAGGCAGCTTCTGAAGCGACAAAAGAAGCATTATGGATCAAGAACTTCCTAACTGAACTTGGTTTTCTTGTGAATGCGCCAATCCTCCTATATTCAGATTCTATGTCGGCAATAGAATCATCTAGGAAGGCAAGACAATCTGATAAACTTAAGCATATTGACATTGCTAACCATTTTGTTAGAGAGCAGGTTGAAGCAAAAAATATTACACTAGTTTACAAGCCATCTAAGGAGAATGCTGCTGACATCTTCACCAAAAGTCTGAGTGCTCCGCAACACTTCAAATGTGCACAGACTTCAAGGATGGAGTTTCCAGAATAACAGCTGAGTATTTGTTCATGGGGGGTGTTGGCGATAAACAAATACTTAGCCTATTTCCCTATGGTTCAGTATCTATTAAGTTTTATTTAAAATTACGAATGTATATATTGAAGCGTCACAACCTAAGTGAAAAGGCAGAACGCTTCTTGTAAATAACCCACGAACCTGATTAATGAAATACACAGAAAACTTGTCTACACAGAGCAACCTCTCTTGTCATCATCGTCTACAATTCTGATGAGATTCTGAATATGTTCTCTCTTCATAACTCTGAATATATGTTGTTTGTTTAATAGTCGTCTACAAATATTGCTTGCCCAGCCCGACTGAGATACCTGGAAATGGAACTTGATACAAAAGATTGTAGATAAGATATGCGCCGGTTTGAGTTGATGGAGATGAGATGAGAAATCAGCTGGGCCCTTCCTGATGTCGGTGAGAGCTTTATTTATACATGCGTAGAGCTACCCGGCATCCAGGTTCGAGCAGGAGTCCAAGTGAATGCAAGACTCTCCCGTTCAACGTCGATGATTTATCCGCTTGTCTCCGCTTGCAAACGGCATGTCAAAAAGCGGCCAGCATGCGCTCGTTTCAGCACTGCTTAGATCCTCATCACTCTCACGATGACTCGTTCCCCGCCCATTAAAAACATGCCCGAGGCGTCGAAGCTCTGCTGGCCAGCTAGCACTCCAAGTCCAGAGTCCACCTATATGAGCAAAAGCTTCTAGAACGTATTGCATTGGGACTCGGCAGAGCTAATCCGTTCTCTTTCAGCGGAGCTTACCTGAAGACCTTAGAACGTGAAAACTTGAGGGATAAGAAAGGTTATAATGTTTTGAGAATAGATACATGTTAGAAGAGTAGGCCTTTCTGGCACCCTCATGTCCTACTACTATAAATCATCAATTGATCATGCCATCTAATGATGGCCTTGATGTCTTGGTTAGGCAACCAAGAGCAAAAGTTGTCCACACACAATCGTCCCCTCTCACATCTCAAAATTGCAAGCCCGGCATCCACCGATAGGGAGCTTATAGTGAGTGTTTGCCTAATGCAACTTGTACTTGCTTTCAGAGTGTCTCAAACCTTGGTTTTACCTTGCTTGTGTGCAGGCAAAGGATGTGAGCCTTTTAGGTTTCTTGTATGTCTGTCGTTGTGACACTAGATGTGGGAAGCATGTGATGGACACATTTTCAATCAATCGAAACTTGTCACATCTAAAGCATGCCCCTTATATGTGAATACCCTTCTCCACGGCACATTTTGACTTCGCTCTTCACCATCGATGTGCTTGTGCTTGTTGAAGGATGTTAAAATGTCAAATGAGTTAGAGTGTAACATATGTTGAAATTCTCCATGTTTTAGCAATGATCTCAAATGAAGGCTATAATCTGGAGTGAAGTACATAAAACTCGACCTAGCAAGCTAAAACTATTCAAATATGCAACAGTACAAAAGTGTAAACATGGGGACAAGAAGATTTTTCCATTGTTATAGGTTGAGTTTTGTTGTAGCCATGTGTGTCTAACCTCTCTCACGTTTAGATTCTTCAAGATATTTTCCATTTAGAGCAATTGTCATCAATATCGCTCCTTGGGAGTGGCATGTGGTTGTAGGAATATAGGGATTAGGTATAGTTTGGCAATTTCAAGTGTTTATTGTAGAAACTTATTCAATAACAAAAAATATTGTGATTCTCAACAATTACGAAGAACCAATAACTCTTCTCTATTCAAACCCCCTTCCCATGGAAAAATACTCCAAGTACTAATAGTCTCCTCAATAGGCATGATTGGCTATTGTCCATACATTAATTCAGCAGGCATATACCCTGTAACTACACTATGAGTGGTGTTATCAACCCATAAAGGAAAGGGTATATCCTGCCCTTGCATGACTTTGCTAATGCCTTAATGATAGGCTGATGATCTCTTTCACTTTTGCCCTTTTCTTCAGGATTGTAGGCTGAAGTTAAAGCCATCTTGATACCCAATGGTGAAAAGAAGTCACAAGCCCATCCACATCTGATTCTCCTCTATTTGCAACCACTTTACCAACACAACCATACTTGCAACCTGCTTGAGTAGTCTTTGTACTAAGAGCTCGACTGTCCACTTGATTTTTCAAGTCTTCTCATGCAAGCACAAGATATCTCATATTCCATAAACCTATAGGCATAGTAACCAAATCAACTACCCATTTGTAATGCATAGACAATGGATAAGTCAATTACAACCCATCCCTATGCTTTATCGTGGAATACATCCGATAGACACTACATGATTCCACATAATGCTCCACATCTTTATACATATTCTACCACCAATACCTCTCTTTGATCTTGGCAAATGTGCCCCAAACTCCCCTATGTCCAACCCATAAGCTTTCATGAAACTCCTGCATCACTTGTTATTGAGAAGCCCTATCTCCTAATACATGTACTAGAGCTTTTTTTTTTTTTTTACATGCTTCTATAAATATCCATGTTTCAAGAAAAACCCATAAGCTTTTCTTTTAATTCTTTTGAATTTAGCTTTCGACCACTCAACCTTCTTTGTCATGAGGCTAAGATATTGGCCTATTTTCAGCCAATCGTCCTCATACAACTCTTCCAAAAATTCTATTCTCAGTGAAGCATAACACTGATAATGCTTTCTCTCTATTGCCCATCTCTTCTCTATGGCTATAAGCTTTTTTCTTACTACTGAAATCCATGTTACAACAGTTGTACATGATGTATTTGCTATTATGATAGTTATACATGTATTAATGACATCTATACTTGTTGTTTTCATATCTGTACCTATAGTAACAAGAGTTGCATACTCATTCCCTATTGTCATAAAGTCATTTTCAGCACCTATCTCATCATCCTATTCATCTTGCATTAGCTCCTCTTCATCTTCAATCCTTGCTCATGAAAGGCTGAATATAAATCTCCCATAGAGTAAATTTCCTTGCTTGCAAATGCTTCTACAAATTCATCCATTATCGGGCCTAATCCAACATTCTTTATGGTGACCTTATTAACTGGTTGTAAATCCTATATAAATCTTAAAGAACTGCTCTTCTTTGGAATAGTAAACCACTGACTCGAATAGGGAGCTGAAGAGGGATCCAAAATCTACATCCTGATCTACTCATTCAAAAGCTCCTATACCTTAGGCAAATAAGCCCAAGGTACTGAAATAGGCTTGAAATTCCATGGCACATGAGGTACTATAAAGATCACCATAGGTGCAACTATGGTCAAGGGATCAACACATCCAATTTCATCTAGCTGAAACACAAAGGCTTTCCCATTCCTTGCCAACATCTGTAAGAAACAAGATCTTTCTACATGCAAATAAAAGCTTGTATCACCAATTTTAAACTTTTTTAAAGTTTTAGTTGTAAACTTATATCCTACTCCATGTGAATCCCGGTTGTTGAGACACTTTTTCAATCAACCCATCACTTTTAGGTAGTAAAGGCAAAGCCACATGCTTAACCTTCTTTGCAACTATTTTGTACTTTGTATCCACCCTTGCTTCATCCTTGTTTTGTAGCCCATATTGTAGCCCATAACATTCATGCTCAACAAACTCTTGAATGACTTGATACATCTCTAAAGTGTCAACATAAATAACCTCTTTTTCTACCCTATTTTCAATATTAATTGATGTAGAAATTTCAACCAATGTATCAATATCAACTAGCCATGAAAACGGCCTTGAAATACCTTCATTTGTAGCCATCAAACCATATGTCTTTAGCTCTTTTTCAGCCCATCCTACATATTTCTTTTCAACCCTGCACATGGCTAAAATATTCTTGAAACTGCCAAGACTACATGTTGTCCATTCTTGCAATCCAGACACAAATACAATTTCCCCCTTTCTTGGAAGCATAATTATCTTCCTAGAGGCACTGCCACAGCCTCGACTTACAACAATGTTGTATAAGAACCCTTAAACTCTCGTGCATTAGGTGGCATGGGATTATCTCGCAGCCTATCATGATTGCAGGGATGATTCACACAAACAATGAGAAATTGTACCGCCTTTGTATTGTCTTTACTCCGAACATGAGCATATGAAGAGGCATCATCCAAGGCTTTTGTTTCTAGCCTTGATTTTGAAATATAACACCATATTGGAAAATATGGGAATTTCCCATAAGTTTGGGACACGTGGTCAAATCTTTGGATTTGTCATAATTTTAACACTTAAACTCCAAATTGAGCGCTCTATAGCTCAATAGATTCCATTTTTCAAGTGCTTTCCAATTATAGGTCACACCATATGGTTTTGAGCAACTTATGGGCATGTTATCCAGGTGCCACCTTTTTAGTATTCAAAAAATGGGAATTGGGAGATTCCCAAACTCACTAATATTGTGTTATATAGGGTTGCTCCAAAATCATCAGATAACTACATGAATCATGCACAAAAAAATGATATTCATCCCTAATATCTCCAATAATCATTGGTACATTCAGACAAGCCACATAAAGATCCCCTAATGAATTGTTAACTACCTGCATGCGCCATCCCGAATCTACATTAATCGGTCAACCTCCATTCTCATAGAAGCTATGTGCCATAACATTGATTTCAGAACCATGATCCAAGAGAGCTATACAAGGCATCTCTCTTTCTTCCACTTTAACAATTGTCTCTATTGTAGCACGAGCCCAATGCGTTCGTGATAATGACTGCTTGGAATAAAATGAGCATCTTCTTCTTCATGTACTTGGTGATGGACATCCCCATTATACATAGCCTTCTCTCTATGCTTACTATTGCCCATAATACTAATTTTTGCCACAAGCTTGCTGTCTACACTCCCATTTAACCCATTTTCAACATCAACCTGCTCCAAATCAGCATTACATGCATCATCATATTCCCTTTGAAGATCGTCCAATGGCTTGGTAAATATATATACTACTTAGACTCTACCACTCCCATTGATAAACTCAAGTCCAATGACTTAGTAGATATATCTACTACTTGGTCTTCAATGTTCATATGAGTAAAGTCTATATTCCCACAATTAGGACCATTTTTAGCCTCCTAGAATGACATTTAACTACAATCTCTTTTAGATTCTCATGATACCTAGCCAATTGAGTATTTCTCATATTTCCAAATGAAGTATTACTAGCATGTCTGTCTAAAATTCCAAATAAGAAGTATATTTTTCAATCACATTACATCACATATAGCCAATGATGCTAGATAAAGCAACAAAGGGTTTCTTCTTATTGCTCCAACAAATAACACCACTACCAAGTTTGAATGCATAGACACACTAGGAGACTTCTTATGATAGGCACATCATTCCCAATTTAACCTTTGTAAAACCTCTTATCCCAATGCCTTTTACATACACATTAAAAAACTTCGTAGTAGATACTTGGTCTAGGGATTGTAAGTTTATTATGAGATTCACCATTTGATGATACATTGTAATATATGTATCATGGACGTAGCATCTACCATAAATTTCATATTCTAATCAGTTGGTACCTCCATGTGCTCACAATCTAGCATATCGACAACATAACCAAACCATGCCCAATTCAACATGTGCATAACTTGTTAACTTAATGTCTTGCTTACTCATAAAATAGTTTTTCGATATATCTCATAATCTTCAGGGTTGCATCCAAGTGATGCTTACTTAGCTTTTACATAAACATCAGTGATCAAATCAACTAAGTAGCTGACATTTGGTCTAGTGGTATAATGAGTTTAAGTTGACGGCCACCATCTAATCGTACATGGTAATGTGTCTTTCCCTCAATGCTTATAATAAATTTTAGATTTTGATCAAGGGGCACATGCATGGGCTACAATCTAATAGACCATACTCGGATAACATAACCAAACCATACTACCTTTGCATCAACTTGATGCCATCTAGTATTCCTTATATCTTTATTTATGTGTGTTGAGTAAAATCCAATATGGATGGAAATCCAATCAACCTCTCTTCTTGAAAGTTTTAATTAAAAACTTTTGTTATTTTTGGTGATCCATAAGGAACACTCTTTGGATAGGAATATATTCCAAGGGCCCATATATGGGAAAAGGCCAAGAAAGTGACAATGTCAATCAATCCAGGAATTGGAGGATGAATACTTTGAGAAAGCTAATGAGAAGTGTGTAAGGAGCCTGGGAAAGAAGAGAAAGATCATGAACAAGCCTAAACCATGAGAGAAAGACAACAAGGAAGAGGGGTGGAGATTATAATCTACAACCTCCATCTTGTGTCTATTGTAGTAGAAATTATTGACCAAGGAACTAGCTACCCAAGTTATCAAAGAAGATGAAATATAAAACAAGTTAAAAATTTTGGGAAAACCTACAGAATGCACAACCATCACCATTTCCCCCTCTACAAAGGCAAACTCTACAGAAAGCCTACACTATTTTTTATGCTAGTCTATGAGTTATGCAAGACTAAAAGTAGAATATTTACTTCAATTTGCAATATTTTATATCAATTCAAGAAGCGATGGATTTATTATTTTACAAGGACCATTTTTCAAACATTATGTGTACTTATCAAATGGGTTTCAAGATGCTAAATTCTATTCCATATATGCACAATGGGTTCAAACAAGGGTATGCCACTCACCCTCCTTTGCTTGCATGATGCAAACTATAGTGGCACTTAGATTCATGGATGGAACAGGTTCTCCTTATAAATGTATCAATATTTTGCTTATATTTATATACTGGTTCTTATATGCTGTAATTTGGCAACATCTAATATGACGAGGGCCAAATAGTGAGGGAGAGCATAGTTATTATGCAGGGCTCTTTAAGTTTATTACGATTATTGATAGTGGACATGGTGGGGTAGTCAGGAAGGGGAAATGCAATTGGAGATGGAGGGAGAGGTGAGTTGGGGAGGAAGGTGGAGAGAGATATGGATGGTTTTGGACAGTAATATGGTCATCAAGAAGATGTATGGGTGGGGGATTTCAATGGTATAGGAATGTAGGTGAGATGGGGTAAAACAACAACCCACATATACTTAGACACCACATGGTAAGGACATATTTAGGATATGAATTTTTTGTTTTCTATTAATAATAATAAGGGGTTTCTAGCATCATTTCCCCTTGGTGGTTGTGCATACCTCCACCTCCACCTCTGCCCCTTGATCCCTCTACATTTGTTATGTTTGACTCCACCTTGACATTTATCACATATACCTTCCATCACCATCACCATCTTCCTTTCAACTTCACATCAACCCTAACCATTTAGAGAGGATCCAATACAAGCAGGCTTTTACAAAATCCCTTTAGAAGCTAGATTCCATAGATATTTCACTAGTAGACCCCTATTATTGCTACTCTACTCAGGACTATCCCTCCGTTGCAAAAAGAATCTCACTATCCATAGATCCCTGTCAATGATGGTGACCCTCCTTGCATGCATTGCTACATAGACCGAGTCTCCGAACAAGTTAATGAGCAAGGCCTCAACAACTTCTTGTAGTTTAGGGAGGGCTTGGGCAGTCCACTGATGAAGTCGATCCACACTTGAACTATCGAGAAAGTGCCTCCTGTTGTTTCTAATTAGTATGTTCTACGTTGTCTCCCACACCACCTTTTGGAATATAGCCTTTAGTATCAAGAGGTGTGTGGTCTTCTGATGATGGCGGATCTCTCAGAGGGCCACTTTGCCTGCCTTCCATCGATGCTTGCGATGGTGACATGGTGGTAGTGGTGGTGAAGCAGGGCTAGGTTGCCTCTATGAGGGAGTTCTTGAGGAGAATCTCTAGGCTGCTTGCTTGGTATGTGCCATGTCTTCTAGGAGTAAGAACTTGAAACACAAAGCTCAAATGGGTAAAATGAGGCAAAATTTTCAACTTATAGCCAAACTTTTTAAAAAACCATAAACCTGAATTAATGTATCTAGATTGTAGAAAATTATAACGTGATCAAATTGACTTGAAATCTTACTTGTGAACTCTTCTAGGACACATCAACCACCCAAAAAAAAATAGCCCTATCAAAAGCCTCTAAGACACCTGGCCGAAGGCTTGCATGTAGGGCCCTGATGATGCCTGGCATATGTGTGAAGTTTCACCAGATTTTGATTTATAAAATTGATGATTGAAACTTTTTTGGAAAATGTATTAACTAGATTATACTTTACTGAGAAGACAACAAATTCACCGAGTATGCGTAATTGCATATTAAATGTATTCTTGATCAAACTAAGTGCGACATTGGAAACTTAAAAATTCACAAAATAAAAATCATGGGCAAAGTGAAATATCATATATCGGATATAGTATTGCCAAACCATAAAATACAGTAAATATATAATGCATCAGTCCAAGTATATCTATTCACCAATGTGTGCATGATTGGGCATTACATTTGTCCTCAATGAAACTACTTGCAAAATTAAAAATTAAAAAAATCATACAATGCAAATCATGGGCAAAATAGAGTATCAGGTATCGGATATAGCATTAGAAAACCATAAAATATACGAAAGATAGTACATTGCATCAAGTACAACTAGAACTAGGAAAAATTTAGCTCCATTTTGAAGGCCACTACTATTAAATACTTGAAGGTCTACTGGAAGGATAACTAGAAACTAAGCTCCATAAAATCTACAACCAGACGTGAGCTAAATATAGAATCAGACGTGATTAAATGTATCCTTGTTGTTGTGAATGCTATGAAAGAGAATCTACAACTAGACGTGATTAAATCTACAACCAGACATGATTAAACGCATCCTTGTTGTTGTGAATGCTATGAAAGAGAATCAAATATATGGGCTTAATAGTGATACATTGGGTATGAATGGCTAGAAGTTGATTATTACTCATGAGATCAATCAAGTAGCTTTCAGCAGAGCTACCTCTTGGAGAGCAAGCGAGGCTTGGCTTGACCATTCCCCACATTCCTTGTGTGGTTCCTTGAAAAGAACTTGTGGTGACGCCCTGATAGCAAATCTTGTAGTATTTCTTACGCCAACCTAGAGAATGGTGCCTTAGGAATAATTAAGTTGGCAATCTTTTGGAATTTCCTTATCTCATGTAGAGCAGTTGTACTTGGTCTCCATCTTCGCTTTTTGTGTGTTGAAGGATGTGTATTACCAATTGGAGCAATAGTGGGAGTTGGAGCAAATGGAGCACATGGACCACCATTTCTAGATAATGGTGGACCATTATTCTCGATAGATGGACCATTATTATTGACCACACTAGAGTCACCATTGTTGGCCATAATAGCGCCACCATTATTAGCTATAGTAGGGCCACCATCGTTGGCCACCACTAGGGGACCATTATCATTCACAGTATATTCACTGGATTCAGAAGAGTATTGATCTCTTACTCTTACATGTGTCTTCTTGATAGGAAGCTTGGAACGTGCCATGGTTGTGATGATGTAGGATAGAAAAGTGGAGAGTAGAGTGAAGAGCAGTGGAAAAAAATGAAAGGGGAGATTTAACTTAAATAGAAAACTCTTAAACTTACTATAGTATAAATAAAATTTCAAACTTACTATAATATAAATGAACTTCTTTGTGTGTGTGTCACTACAACAGAAACGAGGCATAGACGCGCAAAGTCGGGCGCGTCTATCACATCGTCTATAAGTGCCTGTAAACGTGCGTGTAAATAGACGCGAATTTTGCGTCTATATATCCGCGCAAATAGACGCTAATATAGATGCGCCAGCAGACGCACAATTATTTAACCACCTAAAATTAGCAATTCACATAATTAAAAAACCAAAGTTAATAATTATTTAACCACTTGAAATTGATTCTTGAGCATGCACATGTGCGCATGATAAAAACCATAGAATTAAGAATACATATTGAATCATTGAATTAAAAAAATAGAGTTAATAATTACTTTTTCATTGCTCTCTAATGAATGGCAGTTCCTCCAATTTACAACCCTGATATAAGTAATTAGCGGCAAGCGACATAAACCTTACAATTAGTAGCAAGCATTGCAATATGTATCTCGTAATTTCTCTACGTACTTGAAGATGATAAAAGATACTTCCTTGTTATTATGAAAAATTCAATTTAGCTTTAAATTTGACTATTGATTCTTGAGTACGCACGTGTGCGCATGATAAAAATCATAGAATTAGGAATACACATTGAATCAATAAGCAAATTATCTCATCGCTCTCTCTTTTTCTCTCTCCTCTCTCTCTCATTTCCTTTTCTCTCTCCTCTCCCTCTCATTCCTCTCCCTCCCTCTCTCTTTTTCTCTCTCCTCTCTCTCTCATTCCTCTCCCTCCCTTGCCCTCTCTCATTCCTTTTTCTCTCTCCTCTCTCTCTCATTTCTTTTTCTCTCTCCTCTCCCTCTCTCATTTCCTTTTCTCTCTCCTCTCCCTCTCATTCCTCTCCTTCCCTCTCTCTTTTTTTCTCTCTCCTCTCTCTCTCATTCCTCTCCCTTCCTTGCCCTCTCTCATTCCTTTTTCTCTCTCCTCTCTCTTATTTCTTTTTCTCTCTCCTCTCTCTTATTCATTTTTCTCTCTCCTCTCCCTCTCTCATTGGCATGGGAGGTTGGAATACACAAGGCTTACAATGCAAAGTCAGAACACTACAGGGTAGAGGAGTCTGTAAAAAGACAGCTATCAATCAGGTGACACTTTTTGGGTACTGGCATGGGCTAACAATATAAGCAACTTGGACCAAGACCATTTCACAAGTGAGCTATTGCCTTATTAATGTTAAGTATCACTTTATTGGCTCCTTTACCCTAAATATACTAAAGAAATCTGGACAACCGGACTGGCATTAGGTCCAAGGATAATTATTAAAATGCAGATCATTCATTAGTTTTGAAGCCACAATAAGGTCGCATCTAACGCTGCAGCATCAGCCTCAGATTTTTGCAAATCCTCACCCACCAGCAAATCAATAGTGGCTCCGCCCACATCAACCACAACAAACTTTTCTCCTTCTCTAATGGATAGGAATCTAGCATTTTGGAGACAATGCAAAGATGCAGCCTCTGGCTCCAGAACTACTCTTAATAGATGAGGGCTAGCATCCTCTGAGCATGTTCTGCTTGACTTTTCCTTGACCATACCAGCTTCCTAAGCACATTTCCTCATCTTTTTCTTGGCAGCTTCTGCCCATATTGCTGGTGCGGAAAGACACCATTAAATATCCTTCATCATCAATTGCCCACCATACCTGTCCCTCAGGTAATGCAAGATAAATTGTGATACTTTCTTGAGGTAGTCGACGATGAGAGACTCAATTGAAAGGCCTTGAGGAAGAGCTTTCGATTTGGATTGACCTTTGTAAGGAGCTTGTTCTGCTAGATATAACTTGAAACCACTCATGAAAGTACTTCCGCAAGGAAGCAATTGCGTGCATGCAACAATCGTCTTGATGGCAATCTGGTTTGTGTTTTGCACTAGGGCACAGAGGAGGCCTCATGCTGCAGGGGCCAATCGCGGTTGATGTCGTGCACAGATGTGGATGTCGTGCAGGGGCCATACCCTCTCTTGCTCTATTTGCCTATTATGTTTAACATCTTATCTCTTTTTCTCTCTCCTCTCATTCTCTCTTTTTTCTCTCTCCTCTTCCTCTCTCATTTCCTTTGGCTCTCTTCCTCTCCTTCTCTCATTTCTTCTCCCTCCCTCTCTCTCTCTCTCTCATTTCCCTATTATGTTTTCTTCTCTCCCCCTCTTCCTCTCTCATTCCGCGTCTATTTCCGCATCTATGTTCGCGTCTATGCTCGCGTCTACCTGAACAATAGACACGCATATACACGCAAAAATAGATGCACACGTCAAAATTCAAATCATACTTAAATCATTTCTTTTCAAACTACGCCTTTCCTTTCCTGTGTTTTTTGCAGTTCTGAAGCTTGAGTTTAGCCGACATGCAGTCTCTTCATGCCTCACCTCCTCATGACTCACCTCTTCTTTCATTTCAAATACACAAGAAGGGAAAAAGGAAAGCCAAGGAGAGGAAGAAAGAGAGAACAAGAGAGAGGAGAACAAGAAGAAGCAGCAAGCAAGCAAGCAAGCATCAAGGGAGGGTAACTTACCAGGGAGAGGAAGAAGGAGAAGGAAGAAGCGCCACCACCCGCCACACCAAACACCCAAGGTGAGTCTCTCTGTGTTTCTCTCTTCCTCTCTCTGCTCTGTCTGTGTATTTAGGATTTGTGATTCCATTATGTATTGCATTTTGTAAATCATCAATGGCGGTCGTCGGCGAAAAATGTTTCTCTGAGGGCGCGTCTTAGAGCGCGTGTGCTCTGTAGTGTACACACGATGATACACGCGCTGACGGCCCACAGAGACGCAAGTATAGACGCTGTATGTAATATGTTTTATCTACACATGGTAATATGATTTTTCTTGTGTAGATGTGGAATCCTGGATCCTCCAGCACCCCATTCAACAAGGAGCAATTCATGGGGGAGATGACCAATTATCTTGGTCGCCCTCCCATTGCAGATGAGGTTTTCAGTGTGATGTCAAGGACACCTATCACATCTTTGCCTACACAGGGATCAGCTGAGGTACATGGATCGGCCGAAGCACGTACATCTGTAGAAGCACATGTATCAAGTGAGGTAGAGGGTAGTGCACGTCGAGGAAGGAGGGAGAGTGGTGCGGGAGGACGAGGAGGTCGAGGGCTTTGTGGGGGTTGCCTAGGTGGTGGCTCTTGATCACCCTCACCGGAAAATGAGAGAGGTGAGCCTCCACAAATGTACTACTCTATCACTGATGTTGGTGGTATCTTGCATGACTTTGAGGGGAGGGAAGTGATAGCCTACTTGAGGAGTGTCGTGCATGCTACATACAAAGATTGCATGATTCCCTTCAAGCACCAAAAAAATGGTTTGTGGCAAGAGGTGCTGCGGGCAGTATATAAAAGGTACCCTAATCCCGAGAATTCACGATTCTCAGATGATTGGGGACGGTCAAAGGTGAGAGACGCGCTTCATAACAAGAGGTCTCACCTTATGACACGCGCCAAGGAGTCATTGCGCAGACAAGAGCAGGGGCGCAATAGATATGGCCAACCACCCAATTGCCATCGCAAGGAGTGGAAAGAGGCCAAGAAGAGAGCAGCGGAGAAAATGACAAGTCGCCAGTATGCAGAGGCGCGACGTATCCAGATGGCAACCATGGGATCATCCCATTATGGATCGGGTGGCAGGGAGTCATGGGAGGCTGAGTTTGTAAGTATTATTTGATTTTTTTTAAAAATTAAATTTTGTAATTTGTTTCACTTCATTATGTAGTGTGTTTTAATACGTTGTATGTTCAAATTGTTTTGTAGTATCATATCGTTGGTAGGATGCCTACTCCTAGAGAGGTAGGCTACCATCGAGGTCATAACCGGGCATCCACTTGGCAGCATTTCTATGAGGAGGGACTCATCACGGAGGAGCAATATAATCGCACCATGAGGATTCCACCACCAAAAGAGGTATGTTTTATTTTTTACATGAAAAGTATAGATAACTCTAATTTATTGTTTGTAATGGTATTTATATACCTAAATCCTTTGTGTAGGCGAACCCTGATGCAGTTGAGGATAGCGAAGGGGGGACTAGCAGTAGCGATGGCGGCAATGGCAGCGGCACAGGCAGCGGTGGTGGTAGCGATGATTATGCCTCTTCTGAGGAGATATAGAGGAGCCCCATGCATACATACCTCCCCTTGGCTTGTAATTTTCATTTTTGATATGTATTACTTTCAGCTAGTGCTTGCGACCATGACGTCACAAGCACTAGAACTCATAATGTAAAAACGTTTCATCTATATATATGAAATTTCGTGTGCTACATACATTGTTTTGTTTTCAGAATCCAATCTTCGAAATAATCTTTCTTTGTTTTCCCTAAGCATACAATTTGATGTTGATGGGGGGAAAAAAACCAGAGAGCATGGAAAAAAAAAGCCACATGCTCTCTGGTTTTTTTTTTCATACCTCTGTTTTGCGCATCTATCAGCGCATCTAAATTGCAGGATAAATGTGCGTCTATTCTCACCAAAAACTTTCAGAGTAAACACGGTTTTAGACGCGTAGATACACGCGTGTATAGACGCACAATATGAATATATCCACTTTTTTATAAATATGATTATATATTTACGTAGTGCGTTTATACGCGCGTCTATAGGCGCATCTAAGTGTGCATGTAACTCTGATCATAAGCGCGCTTTTAGACGCGATTTTGTAGACGTGGAAATAGACGCGTTAATAAACGCACCCGACATTTTTTTTCACAATTCAAATATAGAAGAAGAAGAAGGAGGAGGAGGAGAAGGAGAGAGAGAGAGAGAGAGAGAGAGAGAGAGAGAGAGAGAGAGAGAGAGAAAGAGAGAGAGAGAGAGAGAGCAAAGTATGCCATAGTTATTTCCTAGCTATAGAGAGACTTGTGTAGTACATTAACTATATGCTATTTCTTAGCTATAGGAGAGACAAAGAGAGAGCAACCACAATCTAGCATTGTTTTATGTTGGGGTTTAAGGCAAGGCATACGATCAAGAGCATGCAAGTTGCTACATACATACATACATAGACACCAAACCCACCCACACATATGTACACACACACACACACACACACACAGAGGTGTGCTATAGCTATTTCTTAGTTAAAGAGAGACTCATGTAGTGCATTGATTTTATGAATTTCTTAGCTCTAGAAAGAGAGAGAAGCCATAGCATAGCATTGTTTAATGGTGAGCTTAAGTTAAGGTGTATGATAGGAGCATTCAAGTTAGAGAGAGAGAGAGAGAGAGAGAGAGAGAGAGAGAGAGAGAGAGAGGTGCTAAATCTATTTCTTAGCTATAGAGAGACATATGCAACCTTGTTTTGCTAAAGACAATACATGAACAATGGTAGAATGTAGCATCAATATGGGCAATACTCATCTCCATCTCATATGTATCATATTTTAGTATTTTCAATGCTCCTCCAATCTAACCTATAGTAGCACAAACACTTTCTAATGCTATCTATGGCCTTGTGTCTTATGCCTAATAATGGTGCTTATGTTTTTTATTTTATATACATTTACTTGGACTCCTTTGTTCTTGTAGTTGGATTGCTTCTCAAAAGCAGAGATTTCAGTGACATGATTATGTACATGTGTTATCAATGTAATCATGTAGAGTAGCCAGGGTGATCCATATTGTTAATACTATTAATGAGATCATATCATTGAGGAATCTCACTAACATGACTATGTAAATGCTCTCAATATAGCGATCATAATGATATCGAGCATTAGAATTACTACTAAGGTCATATGATTCGGTTCTTTGGGAGAAGGGGTGGGGATATCAAATGACAATAGCCTTTTGTTGATGTTTGGCACCAATTGTTTGTCTTACCAATACCCTCAAGTGAAGATATGTGTTACCATTAGTTTTCATAAATTAATCTCCATTTGTGAAATGTGTAAACATTTGTTCTCTCCTTTGATTAGGTAAAAGATTTTCCTCTTTAACAAGAATAATGAAAAGCAAACTTACATCATTTTCTAAGTTCATGGATACAATGTTGAGGAGCAACTACAACAACATGACATGGGAGGAGAGCTTATATAGTTCAAGCCTCAACGATGAGGATATGGGTATGCTATTATGAATGCCCACAACTGGCCAATTATTTATCCGCTTCCGAGGCGTGTTGGCAAGAGAGATTCATGTGGGCCTTTATTGTCGAGCTGTAAAAGATAATGCAAGTTGCAACGGGAGCAAGGGAATGGTGAGTAATCATTAAGCGCTCGCTCGCTGGCTATTCAGGCGGACTAGACCGTATCATACGGTGATGAGAAGGCGACGATGGTGGCTGGCCGCGGGACAGGGAGGCAGCGGAGAGCCGCACAGGCCGGCGTTGGGCTGGTATGAAGAGGCGTCGAAGTTGGTGAAGGGCGCCTGCTGCGGGATCTCTCCCCACAGATGGTTGTAGGACACATTGAAGTTGAGGGGCCCTTGGAGCTGCATGAAGGTGGACGGGATGCTCCCGGTCAGCTGGTTGTGGTCCAGAGATATGAATCGCAGCGAGGTAAGGTTGCCCAGAGAAGCGGGAATGGCGCCGGAGAGCTGATTGTGGTCCAGGCCGAGACTTTCCAGGTAGGCGACGTGGCCGAGCTCCGGCGGGATAGGCCCCGAGAGCGCGTTATTGGAGAGGTCGATCAAGGGTGTGATGTCGTCGGAGACACCCGGGAGCGCGGAAAGGCGCGCGATCCACTGAGGAAAAGGGCCCGAGAGGCCGCAGCCGCTGAGGTGGCCGGCAACCCCATCGGGCCGAGCGCCGACCGCGTGTCCGGCCTGGCCACCCTGCCCTTTCTCGGCGAGCTCCACCTCAGCGGCTGCGGCCTCTCGGGCCCTTTTCCTCAGTGGATCGCGCGCCTCCCCGCACTCCCAGTCGCCTCTCTCGACGGCAACCCCATCGGGCCGAGCGCCGACCGCGTGTTCGGCCTGGCCACCCTGCCCTTTCTCGGCGAGCGACCCCCAGTCGCCTCTCTCGACGGCCGGCCGGTGATGAGGTCCTTGGGCAGACCGGTGATGAGGTTGTTGTCCAGGTACAGATCCAAAAGCCTGGTGAGATTGGCAGTGAAGGCGTCGGGCACCACGCCCGAGAGGCGGTTGTGGGAAAGGTAGGCGAAGTAGAGGCTGGAGAGCTGGCCGAACGAGGCAGGTATGGGGCCATCGACAGCGTTATCGATGATGTTGATGCGCTGCAGGTTGGCCATCTGGTCTATCGAGCGAGGCAGAGGGCCGGACAGCTTGTTACGGGAGACGCCAGCTCTTGCAAGGCCGCCAGTCGGCCGAATTACACAACAAACTCTAGACCACTTACTATATAGAAAGTTTACACTATAACTAGGAAGAATAGCAACCAAACTAGGAAGAATGTAGAATTTTCTAGTTATAACTAGATAATTTTGTCATCAAGAATCTCTTCTAACTAGTAAATCCCTTTTTCTAGATAGTATCTAGAAAGTTGAAGCCTTATCTAGTAACATTATCTAGTAAGTTATTGTATATCTAGTAACAATATCAACATAACTAGGAAATTTTTGTTTTCACTAGTCATAACTAGCAAGTACTATCATCTAACTAGGAAATTATGGATAGTCTTTCAAGTTAACGTAGACCTACGATTTTGCTAGGTAAAACTAGTAAATAAATATTAGTTTATTTGAAATTTACATTTGTATATTACTCACTTATGAGCTAAGCTTTCAATTCCACACTTATAGCTATACTCACTAGTTTGTGTAGCCTATGCTTAGTCTAGCCTATCCATAGCTTATATATAGCCTAGCTTATACATTAGGCATAGGATAAGCACATGCTAGGTTAGGCATTGGCTCGATAATATAAAGTAGGAACATTATATGCTATGCATAAGAATACAACTTATATCTGGTATTTTTTAGGCACAAGGTAACCATAGAATAGGATAGGGTTGTGTTAGGCGTTGGCTCCTAGCATATGCTTACCCTATGTCTAAACTCTTCCTAGAATATGCTTAGACTATGTATACACATAGGATTGGCTTAATATAGTATGCCTAGTATTTTCCTAACTTGCCATATGTGTACCCTATGCCTACCCCTTGTGTATTTATGTTAGACATATAACCTATGTCTAGCCACTCTATAGCCTCTATCAGTTTGTTTGTATGAGGAGCCTATGCATTTACCTTGCCTATATCACTAATCCAATCTAAACCTAAGCCTAAGCTTAAGCTCTACCTTACTACGAGCCTAGCCCTAACACTAAACTTTAATATAGTATAAGCCTAGTATATATTGAGTCTAATTCTAATTTAAGGTAAAGAATATAGAGAGTAAGATAGGCTTATATATCATGTGTTACTTCTATAAAAATAAGTTGTATTTAGTCATTTTGTGGATTCTCATTAATTTTGGCCTATTTTAGTACAATTCTAACTTTTTATGTGTGATGATGATCATATTGTGCTAAACAGACGATAGTAGGCAATTAATTTGTTTTACTTTTGGTGAGCAAATAACTAGACAAGTATAGAGATGTAATGATTGTAATATTGATCACTAGTGGAGTGCAATGTGAAATTATTACTATTATGGAGATTGTTATCACATAAAGCTATTTATATGCTTTAGCTATAAAGCGATTGTACTCATCTATTTAGAGTTCATGGTTGTCTCTATTTTCTTTTATGTTATTCATATTCATTAAATGTTTCATTAATTAATTGTAATTATACTATTAAAAATAAAATATTAGAGCTAAGTTGAGGCTTATGTTAGAACTAAGCATTTTGAGTGCGATTGAGTCTTCCTCATTTACACTGTTTGCTAGTTATAATATGCTTTTGTAATTAATTTGGCTCAATTTTCCATTGCAATCATCGCTCTGATACCATCGAGTTGATTCTTACACATGGTCTATGATCATAGCAGCAAAGTAATGGTTGAAGTATTGGTGTAGTGAACCACTAAAATATTACACCACATACTTCATAGATTATCTTAAGGGACTGAGAATTAGCAAGATTAGTTCAAGAAGTTGATCTCTCACTTGTGCACAAGTAACTACCTTATTGACGAGTGGAGTGTTGTTCCCATTGTATCGAGTAGCATTTTTCTCACTTGGCTATAGATTGAGGTATACATGGCATCTCCCCTATATCATAAGTACCTACATGAGTCTCATCTTGCAACATATCTACAAGCTATCAATATTGTATGGGTATATATTTGCATCAACCATGGCTATGCATGAGCATTCACCACATTGGTTAGTACCCTTGAACCACACTGTCTTTTCCCTCTTCATCATGCGGAGCACACATTGCCTTTTTCACCTAACCACTTAAGCACCTTAGTCCACTCAGCTACTATCTAGATAGGCCACATGATTGTTTAGCCACATTGGAGAACGCGATCACTTGAAGCACATCGTCCTAACTACTTGGAGCACTTTGGCCACATGTTTAATTAGGCAAAAATTCAAGCACACTCTTCCACGTGCACATACTCAATCACATAGTCACGTAGTTGCACAATCATGCAACACTTTATTTCAACTCACTTTACCATCTCCACTCTCTTACCCTTGATCACGAGGCACCCTCTGACCACATTGAGAACTTCATTTTTTTATGACAATAACCTCACTCAGCAATTTAGGCCACATTAGGCACTCATGAATCACTCTAGGTAGCATTAGCACATGATTATATAATACTTAGACACTATACCACCATCACACTCTACTACTTAGTGCTCATAGCATAGTGATGTGAATGGTTTTGGGAATGGGAATGGGAATGGGAATGGGGATGTGGACTAGAATTGCCCTCCTTTGTCACCATCAAAGAGGGCTCTTATAAGTGGATGGGACTGGGATGTGGGTTGGTTTGAGGATAAGCTAGGTCTAGGATGGCAAGCTAGAAAATGGCCATCCCATGTCATTATGGCTCATAGCATTTTACTAAAGAACACCTTATCCACTCGATTACTTAGACATATTGAAGCAGATGATTACCTTATGCACTTAGGTAATATATAAGGCCAAAATTGCACGATTCTTGGACAAGAGTGCAAATACTTTCACACATTGTAGATGCATTTGTACACGCACTTTCAAGTACCTTAGGATAAGAACTAGGGTACAAGGTCTTTGGGGAAATTTGTACATGTGTGAGAGTAAGATGCAATACATTAGTCCACATGTATATATCGTGTCTGGAGAAATTGAAGTGCAAGTCTGGACACACAAGTACATTTGTATAGAACATCTAGTATGCATTGTGTAGAACATACTTTTATTTTATTTGAATTCTTCTTCAAGCTTTTATGTGGTTCTTTGAATATGAATTAGCTCTCTTATAGATTAGGAACCCTTCACATGAGCAAATCTTATAGGAAAAAGGATAGCATGCAATAATAGATTTTAGTGGGGATTAGAAGAATAAGGGTATATAGCACATGAAAGACAGCGTGGCAGAAGAGGTTTTAGTAATGGCTAGTAGGGTTTTGCATGTTTTCTACCTAATTAGCTATGAAGCCAAAGAAGCTTTGTAAGACCTCCATTGAGGCAGCATGATGCATATAGATGTCATCAAGATAAGGTTTCTTAAAAAGGACATCTGTGTTGGTGTTGCCTAGCTCTATGTGTATTCAAAGTGTGTTGCACTCGCAAAAGGAAAAGAAGTGTTTGACAAGTTCCCAGTACCAAACAAAGTCTCTTGAAGTGCCTTGATCACTAGAGATAGGCAAAGCATGGACATGATGCCGAAGCTTTGAGATGTTTTGGCAACATCTCAAAGGTGAGTGTCTACAAATTTGGTCACCCATACTTGCATTATGAAAGCTTGTATCAAAGAAGGGAAAAAAGATACATACCAAGGTACACAAGCTGGGGCTTATTTAGTCACTTTTGGTTGCATCTTCAAGGCATGTGGATGCATAGAAGTGGCATAGAAGGGCTAAGAAATACACATGATATAGTAGTTGTGGCATTGTATTGGTAGATATGTGCGTTGAACTTAGCTTGCTTGCAAAAGCACAATAAGTGTTTATTAAGCTGCCAACTCGAAATTTAGTTAGCTTACTAACCAAGCCAATGAAAGCCAAAGTTGGAGACTTTGATCATATATTGCATGACTCTTTACATATTGGAGGGATTTTGGAGCGCTAAATATTGGAGGGATTTCGGAGCACTAATTAATGGTGCCAGGTTACCATCATCGATCTAGACAAGATGCTAACCTATCCTAAAATGCACCTTTACTAAACTGCAAGGATAGATGGAATTAATATGATGCTAACTTAAGGGATGTGCATATGCCTTTGTAGATCTTATGAGAACATGGATCTATTGTGCTACACCTAGTTCCTTAATAAGGGATAAAATGTCTCAATATGGGACTTTCATGTTCAATAGTGTTAGGATGATGTCCTAGGCTTCTTTACTTTCTAAAGGATAGAGATTATAGCTATAAAGTGCTCTTGGTGAGGGGTGTGTGTGTGTGTGTGCACTACTTACTTAGTGTAATCTATACCTAATTCATGTGTACTTAATACTTTTGGTGACCTAGCCTTTAATTGAAATGACACACAAGGTTTTTCCTTTTAATATGTTGTCACCACATATGTTTCCTACAATGAAAAAAACTTGATAAATCTCATGAGTATCTTCTATTTGCTACTTGAGAAAACATAGCATCTACTCAATGGTAGAAGTCA
The DNA here is from genome assembly GCF_053477565.2 of Lygodium microphyllum. Classification (NCBI taxonomy): domain Eukaryota; kingdom Viridiplantae; phylum Streptophyta; class Polypodiopsida; order Schizaeales; family Lygodiaceae; genus Lygodium; species Lygodium microphyllum. Next base: position 69,955,198 of record NC_141160.1, read on the forward strand.
AGGGTTGATAAAAAGGAACATTACATCTACTCAATGGTAGAAGGGAAGAAAAACTTTAGTCAAGGGTTGGTAGAAGGGAAATAACTCTACCTACCCCTTAATTCCCGCCAACGGATACTTCCCTCTCTTTCATATAGTCTCCATTCTTTCCTTCAACATCGTTTTATCCTTCTCCTTTTGTACTATTATATTCTTGCACACTCGTCGCCATATCAGTACTACCTGAGTGCCTAATCTGCAGCTACCTGTAAGCCAGAATCGAACGCCTTCTGCAACGCCTTCTTCTGCCTCAAATCGAACACCAGGCGCTTCGACGGCAGGACGTGAGCAACGGCAGGGCGCAGTACAAAGAGCTGGGATGTGCAGTGAGCGCCGTTGTTGCAGGGCGTTAATATGCGCGCGCTGCTATATTGCAGTACTGAGCTAGCTGGTTGCAGGCCGGCATTGTAATATACTGCGCGCGCTGCAGCTATATATGCGCCAGTGAGCTAGGGCGCGCTGTTGCAGGGCAAGCGGGACATCGGATCATCATATGTCCGCTGGCGCTCTTTGACTGCGTCCTGATCTGCATTTGCAAAGATGCAATCTCGATAATACTTTGTGCTTTTTGTCTGCACATCGGATCATCATATAACCTGTGCTGGAGAAGCAGTCTCGATCAGTTTCCTTTGATACACTAGTTGGCTGGTACTTTGCTGCACGAGGAGCTCCAATGTCGTCGCTCAGATCAACTGAACTAGTGCATTGCGCCAGATCTGCAGTGATCAGCGCTGACGTTGCAAGGCGTTGTGCGTGCGCTGCTATGCAGTGAGCTAGCTGTTGCAGGGCATTGTGCGCGCACTACTAATTAACGTGTACGGTGAGCTATTGCAATGCGCTGTGCACGCGCTGCTATACTGATCGAGCTGCTGTGATGGGCCCGTGCGCACGCTGCTGCGAAATGCTCATGTGCCCTGTGAGCTGTGCACTGCTGTGAGCTGCTCATGTGCCCTGTGAGCTGCATATTGTGCCCTGTGAGCTACTGTACTGCACTGTGAGCTACAGCTGGAAGCTAACATGGCCGCAGGGTTGAAGCGGGACATCGAGCTGTACTGAGGCGCTGTGGTCGTGAGCTGGACATCGAGCTGTATTGAGGCGCTGTGTTGGAGCAATTTACATCCAGCTTGGGCTTCACAACTTCTCTTGCAGTAGTTGGCCTTTATATAAGCAAAGGTACCAATCAAGTACAAGCCTTTACACTAGCTTTTGTATGATTTTGTAATTTCTCATTGGCTTTTACACTAGCTTTTGCAAAGCTTAGCTTTATTATAGTAAGCTAGAAAGTTGAAATTGTAGAAATAGTGAACTAAGATTCCAAGTATCACTTATTTTAGGAGATGTGGAACCATGCTTGAGAGAGGATAACTGTTGTGATGGGCTTTTTGGCCTTAGGGACACGATCTTCCTCTAGAAGTATGGTTGGTAGATCTCTCATTGGCTTTTGTCCAAGGTTCTACCAAGTTTGGTTTGTGATATGGCTCTCTTAGGAGAAAGAGGGGGAATCATGCATTATAGTTATTTTGTTTTGAGAGAGAAGTACATTAAGAAAATTGAAAAAATGTTACAAAATTGGCTTTTTATCATGAAGTCCAATTCCTTCATAATTAGACTCATTCTCACTTCAAGAAATGAAAACAATGTGCATAAGAAGCCTAGTCTCACATGACCTAAGAAGGTTTTTCTAGCTCATTTACTTTGTGTGCATAGCCATTCAAATCGCCATGTATGCCAAGTTAAGTGCCTTTTGGACTCTTACATTTCTACATTCAACTCATGTACATAGTAGGACACATCCATATTCATAATAGCACACTCTTACACCATGCATTGTCACCTAGGTGTGATCACTTGCTTGGGGATTTAGTCTAGTATTTTAATGACATACATCTCTACTAGGACCACCCTTTTAGCCTACAACCATGTTCCTTCTAAGATTCAAGAGTGTTCCACATGGGTGCTATGTGGGTTTGTAAATGTGGATTAGAGTGTTTTTTATGTGCTTCCCTACTAGTGCCTAAGTCGTTTTCTACTTCGCATATGAAACACCTTACAATACTGTTATTTACTGAAATATGCTTGCTCATTAGACATTATTGTGCTTGGGAAAGGATAACTGTTGTGATGGGTCTTTTTGGCCTTAGGGACACGATCTTCCTATCCAAGTAGGGTTTTTTAATATCCCCTTTGCTTGTTTGAGGAGATGTCTAACCATGCTTACAACCACCCTTTCAGCCTACAACCATGTTCCTTCTAAGATTCAAGAGTGTTCCACATGGGTGCTATGTGGGTTTGTAAATGTGGATTAGAGTGTTTTTTATGTGCTTCCCTACTAGTGCCTAAGTCGTTTTCTACTTCGCATATGAAACACCTTACAATACTTTTATTTACTGAAATATGCTTGTTCATTAGACATTCTTGTGCTTGGGAAAGGATAACTGTTGTGATGGGTCTTTTTGGCCCTAGGGACACGATCTTCCTATCCAAGTAGGGTTTTTTAATATCCCCTTTGCTTGTTTGAGGAGATGTCTAACCATGCTTACAACCACCCTTTCAGCCTACAACCATGTTCCTTCTAAGATTCAAGAGTGTTCCACATGGGTGCTGTGTGGGTTTGTAAATGTGGATTAGAGTAAGCTTGAAAACTAAAATTGTTAAGAGATTATATAAAGTTTTAATTGAATTGTATTCTTGTGGCACAGATGGCAAGTTCCTCAAGTGATATGAGAAGATGCTCATGCCTCTACAAGTGTTCAAAAACTAATCAAGGATGGCAGATGGTTAGTCGAAGTACTTTCTACCATCATAGCCGCCAAGATTTACTTGGTAATATGCATAGGAGAGTCGGTTTACAAAATCCAAACTTGACTATGGCCGAAGATGAGGAACAATTAACTGAAACTATAGATGGGCCCACAGAGAGGAGACAGGTTTGGTGCAATTGCATTTTATATTGTCATGGTGGAAGATATGTTGTTCCTTCTACCTTTGCTATTCATCAACAATTGAGGTTGAAATATCGAGACTTGGGACTCAAGATAGGATTAACGCCACAGAGCAATGATGATATAATAAGTGATGTTCATGATCATGGAGATCATGCATATAGTGACCCAGATCAACATTGTGAGGATAATGCTAACAATGTTGAGCACTTGGAAGAACATGATGAACATACCCATATACATGAAGACGTTGATCCAAGTAGTGCAAATGTGGATGGTACAGAGTCTTTACTTTGCATCCAGATACTTGAGAAAGTAATTGAGTTACAAGCTCTTTGGGATAAACATAGAGTATCTATTATAGCTCAAGATGAAATGCTTCAACTTTTGTTTGGTGATATGGGTGGCCAAAGAGTTGGAAAACGAGATAATGAGCCTTTGAAACCAAGCTTGAGTAAGCTCTTAGTTCAATTGCCTGAGACATGGGATGGGACCTTAGATGGAGTAAGGATTCCTGCATGTTGGGAGCAATTGATTACAATGTACAATGGACTTGGAATGATTCAATCTCAACGCTATAAGATTTGTGGAGGTACACGTGATAATCCTCATGAGATAGAGCTTTTTGAGCCTAGTAGAGAAGATCTATATGTGGGAAATGTTGAAAAGTGTTCTTGTCCAAGAAATAGAAGACAAAGCATCTTGAAACGTGATTGCTTAATTTGTTCTTCCAAGTGTCCAAGGTGTCAAAAGCTACGAAAGGATATGCTTTCATTTGACTATTTACCTATTAAGAATCAACTACAACTTTTAGTAAAAAGTAAAAGCTTTTGCCATGGATTTTTACAAATGTGGCGCCACAAAGAGAGATGGCTTGGACAAGCTGTTTCTATGCATCCAAACTCATCCTTTGAATTTTGGGATGGATCAAAATGTCGTGAGGTCCAAGATTTTTGGAATCCAAATGCAGAGTACGAGCTACCTATCATCTGCCAAAACTCAAGGTGTAATACTATGTTTTCCACCTTTCCAAGAAAATCAGAAACACTTCAGCATGGATGGAGCGAATCTACCAAGGAGTATATATTTATATGCAATAAGTGTCGTACTTTGAATAAACACCATCAACAATTATGCAAGGTACATATTTCACTAGTTATCTTTTCAAAATATGTATACCAAATCTAGTTGTGAACACATAGAATCATACTAGTTATTGCTCTATGTGTATTTGTACTAAATTAATTTTTTATGTAGGGAGAACCTCGAAACTTCTCTCTACTTCTACATTGGGATGGATTCCAAGCTTCTCGAACAACTCAAAAGGATTGTGGAGCAGTAGAAATTATGATTTTAAACGGTGGCAAAAGGTCTAGGGTTGGGATTCTTCCTGTATTATTTTTGCCACTAAGTAGCAAAAAGTTGATTCGCAATTCAAGCTTTGCATTCGGGATCCTTTTGAGACCATTAATAAAAGAGCTTGAGGAGTTATTCATTGAGGGAGTAAATGTTTTTTATAATTATCCAATTGAATGTATCTTTGATAATTCCGCTCAACAAACACAATTTTGCAAGATACATGCAATGTTAATGATGGTCACAGATGATCATCCAGCCCAATGCAAACTTGGAATGTTTAAAGATGGAGGACAATCCTTTTGTCGAAGGGATAAAGCTCAGGCTACCTTGGATAGTAATAACTCATCACTTCAAGGTCGCTATATTTATGATGGAAATAGATATCAAGCTCGGTATCCTCCAGAAAAACGTACCATAGAAGGAATGAAAGAAGCACTTTTACAATCCAAAAAAGCATTCACGCAGATTGAACGAGAATGTATACTCAAGGAAGCAGGATTATCTGGAGAGTCTATAATGTGGAGATTGCATGATCTATATGGTTTCAATTTATCATTGGATTTAGTCTATGATTCAATGCATATTTTTGCATTGAATGTATTCAAAAAATATATAAGTGCTCTTATGCAAGCTGCATCCAATGAGACAAAGAGAGAAATAGATGCTTGTGTTGAAAAAGTATTTTCCCTCGCTCCACAATCCATTCGAAATGGTCGTTGGCCATCCACTCCAAGCAAATACCATGATATTTTTAAGGCAGAGGAGAATCAAAAGTTCATCCAGTGGTGTTTACCGTATATTTTACTAAGAATTTCTGACTTACATAGAGAAATCTATGACTTGGGGATTCTTCTAGTAGATATATCCCATGGGTTTTATAATTACAGTCGCGACAAAGGCTGGTCAAAGGAAAGCATAGAAATGATGCGTTCCTTGCTTCTTTCATGGAGAGTAAGAAAGGAAGAGTCTATGGGGGAAAATTCTTCTCCTCTTGAGCATGTTGCAGGTATGAACCTTTATTAATTTAATATATCAATTTCTCATAGCCTCTAATAATGTAAACTAACATATTTTATTTACAGGGTTTGGAGAAATACTTGATGATGTTTACAGGCATGGAATGCATGATATCTATTGGTGTTATGAATTTGAACGTAAGGTACTAACATATGTTGGTATCAAGACCAATAAAAAAGACATGGAGATGTCGTACATTCATTATTATAGAAGAATACTATTTACAGAGTTTTTCTCAATATTACAGCAAGACAAGGATAGCCTTTTGCCACATGAGAGGACATTAAAAAGTGTTCATATGTGTTTATCAGTTCCTTCTTTTTTTGAGATAAGAAGTCGTGACGGCACATCATGCCATGCAACACATGAACAAGGAATCTTGGAGGTTTCGTCAGTCAAGAGGGCGAAGGAGCTATGGAGGGAGCTTGAAATAATAAATCAAGATATTGCATGTTGGAGAATGATAAAACAAAAAGGTATAGCGATACGACAAAAGAGAGGAATAATTAGACCACTTATTCAGGAGGAACAAAAGTATGTGGAGCACTATTGGTCTCTTGAAGAGAATTCTCTACAATCCCAACATGTGACAATGTATAAAAAGTTATTGTTCAATGGGGATGTTTATAAGCTTGGGGATGATGTAGTAGTTAAAGTTGATGAGCCTAACACTACTGTTGAAAGCATGGGTCATTGGAAGGCTCGTATTACATCATTTTTTTCAGTTCAATGGAATAGTGAGATCATGCTTTTCTTTGGGGCAGAGTATTATAAACAATGTATCATAATAAAGAGTGCTTACTTATCGAACCAACTACAGGAATGAGTCTGTTACAGAGAGAACGTCTTCCATTTGACTGGGATTGTGTAAGGCCTGTAAGCTCATTATTGCACAAGTGTATGCTTCTCCCTTTCACTAATAAGCTTATTGCTTATGAAATAAAAGATCTCTCACCCAGGACAAGACTGCTTCAAGTAGGTGAAGTTGGATGTATTCCTCCTTGGCTAGAGAAGAATGATATTGTGTTGGCATAACAAAATGGTAAATATTAGTTTTAGAGATATATGAAACTTGGATTGATCTAATAAAATAAATGTTATAAAAAATACTTACATTTATAAGCATGTATATAGTCTATATAGACATGTCTTTTTTGCATAAATTTAGGATATCCATGACACTGGAAAATCACATAATTCTCCAGAGGGTAATATTGCTCTCCTCCTTTTCCTTATCAACCATCCATGTATTATTGTGATACAACAATTCCAGTCCCTCGTGCAGTTATCCTCTATAGAAACTTTCCATAAGTTATTTTGATTGTGATCTTTCTCCAACCATGCTAATTTGCATTCTTTTTTTTCTCTATCCACTTCACGTATCACTGCATGTTTGGTTAAATTGTTATTCATATCCATAGATTACTATCTTAAATATTATGTTTATTTGACTTGTATGTTTTTTTTTCAGGTTATATTTTACGATGGCGTCTAATGAAGTCATGGCTGTAGATACACCAACATATGAGCAGATATTTTTGCCTCCACCATCAAACAATCGCAATCTTAATAAGAAATATGGAAGAAAATATCTCATAGCATATTGTCGTAGTACACAAAACCAAATTTATTGTGCAAATCAAGCTACTGTAAGATGTTGGGTGAAATATGTGGAAGAAAAGTATAAAGATCTGCGACATAAGCTTGACTTGCAACAAGAGATAAAAGATTACATTGAGTCTAAACATCATGAGATTAAGCCACTTGAGTTTCCAGGGGCAACTTATATTTGGAGAAAAGAAGACATCTACCTATATTTCCTTCGAAATATGCAAACAAATAGAAAATTCAAGAAAAAAAAGATGAGACACTTATCAGAGAGCTCCTCTATGGTACACTCTTTTACATGTATTAGAACTTACTTTACTTTTTATGCTCCTTACAATTCAATGTCTTTTACAGAAATCAACTACTTCTATAGTTGGAGAGGATACTATAGGTGATCAAGAAGTTCAACAGGTTTATTTCAAAAAAATTATTTTTATTTTAGAGTGATGTTTTTTTAAATTATGATTTGGTTTACATAAATGTACTGACATAAATTGCACTTTTTTGTTATATAAAAAAAAAACATTGCAGCAATCCCAAGCTTTTAACAATGAAGAAAATGAGGGTTTGGATCGTAATGCATGTGGCACAATAGAGGTTTGTCAATAAAACTATGATATGCACCTCATTGATCATTACTTTTTGGAATATTTATGTTTTTTATTTGAATACTGAGTTTTCTTTCAAACAAGATGGAGATAGAGGATGTTTATCGTCCAGAACTACCTTCACATACACAAGATGATTCAAATCACACAAAAAATGACGAGAATTTTGATACGGTGAGCATGATATTTATAATTATTTTTTATAAAAAAATTGGATAATTTTACTAACATGTTTCATTTTCTTTTAAGGATGACATGCTCAAGAATTATAAATCATTTACCGACCTTCTTGTACATGCTACACAGGTTAGTTATTTTTAATGCTTTGTAAAAATTAAATATTAATATATATCATATTATAATTTAATAATATTATTTTTAAAAAAATTATAGATTGAGTAGAACACTATGTTGGCAAATAATGTTATAGTTCTAAATCGAAAAAGCAAGCGAATCCCAAAGGTACTAAGATATTTCTCTTTCTTTTTATCTCTATAGTTTGGATTAAAAGTTATCTTTACTTAATCAATTTATTTTTATCTTATAGTGGAGTGAAAAGATGAAAGATAACATGAAAGAAATGAAGAAAAAAGCTTCAAGGGATATAGAGAATCATAATAAATCCAAGGTATTTTGAGTGTATCTTAAGATAAATATGGATGTCTTTATTTTGGTAATTTAACCCTTTTATGATGCTTAATAGGGGATTGAAAACTCCAATGTGCGGCTAGCTAGGGGCCATGCTAAGACACTTGATAAATCCCAATCCTCTCAGGTTATATGTGTTGTGTTTATTTAGTATACGTGTGTATTGCTAAATATGTAAATATAAATTATTTTTACTAAAATGATTTTTTTGGAATTGCAGAGTATGTTGAGTGAGGTGGATGAAGAAACGATCTTGTTAAAATACTTGGATATTGCTACGGTGAATGAGCTATATACATCATTAAAATCCACTTTTAACATCATTAAGAGAGATCCCACTTTCACTACAAATCGTACAGAGCATAATGTGGATGCCATGAGAAAGGCTATAGTACAGTGGTTGGTGGTTCAAAAACGAGTTATAATCAAAGATACAGTCATTGGAAGTTTAAGCCTAGATGATGTTAATGTAGTAGAATAGGGACAATTTGGATTTCACATTATAGTATGCCACTTTTGTATTGTGGACATTGGCAAAAAATCTATTATTCACTTTTACTTTATTAAAATCACTTTTTAAATAAAGTATTCTTCTATTATTATTTATATCAAACATATAAAAATGTCATTCTATGAGATTTTGTTATATCATTATATGCCTCCTATATGCTAAGTTGTATGATAAAGTTACTACATAGATGTTATATGTTATAATTTCTTATATGGTAACTTTTTCGATGAAGTTACTATATAGATTATTTCTATTTATGAAGTTACTATATAGATTATTTCTATATAGTAAATTAACTAGAAAAATCTTTCTATATTGGAAACTATCTTTCTAGATTGGCAATCTAGTAAAGTTTGATTTTTCCTATATTAGACTCTTTCTAGTTATGTGGAAATCTAACTAGCAAATTCTCTTTTTTTTCCTATATAGTAAGTGGTTTAGAGTTTCTTGTGCGAAGGACTCCGGGATGGAGCCGTGGAAGCTGTTCCGGCCCAGGCTCAGGGTCTGGAGCGCGGACAAGGAGCCCAGTGAAGGGGAGAGGGTGCCCCGCAGGCCCCCATCGGAGAGGTCCAACCCTGTCACGCGGCCTGTGGCGGCGTCGCACGTGACGCCCCTCCACCCGGAGCAGCAGTTGGCCTTGGACGCCTGCGCCTTCCACGTGTCCAGGTAGCCGGACGGGTCCCCAGTCACGGCCGCCTTGAAAGCGAGCAAGGCCGCGCGGTCCTGGGCTGCGCAGATCGCCGTCCCTCTCGGCCTGTTGCAACACTACGGCGCCAGCCCAGTACAGAAACACCACTACTCTAATCAACCGCACATGATTAGTCCTCCTGCGCTCGTGGACATCGGCCGGCGCCATCGCGCGGAAATTTAGTGTTAATTTAACGTCGTAATGGCGTGCAGACACTAACTGATCGCCCTCCTGCACGAGCTAGCTAATGGTTGATTTCTGTAGGTAGCCTGCTGAGAGGTCAGCTCGAGTCTCAGTAGGAATATTGCTTGCCCAGCCCTACTGAGATACCTGAAAATGTAACTTGATTATACAAAAGATTGTAGATAAGATATGCGCCCGTTGCCATTCCTGATGTCGATGAGAGCTTTATTTATACATGCGTAGAGCTACCCGGCATCCAGGTTCGAGCAGGAGTCCAAGTGAATGCAAGACTCTCCCGTTCAACGTCGATGATTTATCCGCTTGTCACCGCTTGCAAACGGCAAGCCAAAAAGCGGCCAGCAGGCGCTCCTTTCAGCACTACTTAGATCCTCATCGTTCCCCGCTCATTAAAAACATGCCCGAGGCGTCGAAGCTCTGCCGGCCAGCTAGTACTCCAGAGTCCAGAGTCCACCTATCTGAGCAAAAGCTTCTAGAACGTAATGCATTGGGACTCGGGAAGGCCAATCCGTTCTCTTTCAGCAGAGCTTACGCGAAGAGCCCTAGAGTCTACAAAGAGGACCTTAGAACGTGAAAACTTGAGGGATAAGAAAGGTTCTAATGTTTTGAGAATAGAGACATGTTAGAAGAGTAGGCCTTTCTCGCACCGTCACATCCTACTACTATACATCCTCAATTGATCATGCCATCTAATGATGGCCTTGATGTTTTGGTTAGGCAACCAAGAGTAAAAGTTGTCCACACGCAATCGTCCCCTCTCACAACTCAAAGTTGCGAGCCCGGCATCCATCAATAGGGAGCTTATATTGAGTGTTTGCCTAATGCAACTTGTACTTGCTTTCACAAGGTCATATACCTTGGTTTTACCTTGCTTGTGTGCAAGCAAAGGATGTGAGCCTTTTAGGTTTCTTGTATGTCTGTTATTATGACGCTAGATGTGGGAAGCATGTGATGGACACATTTTCAATCAAGCGAAACTTGTCACATCCAAAGCATGCCCCTTATATGCGAATACCCTTCTCCATAGCACATTTTGACTTGGCTCTTGACCGCCGATGTGCTTGTGCTTGTTGAAGGGTGTTAAAATGTCAGATGAGTTTAGAGTGTAACATATATTGAAATTCTCCACGTTTTAGCAATGATCTCAAATGAAGGCTAGAATTTGGAGTGAAGTCCATAAAACTCGACCTACAATCTCGATTCTCACTTTTTTTTGCCTTCAAGTGTTAATTTTGATAGAAATTTATTCAAGGTACATATACTTGTGTCCAAGCTTCAAAAAGAAGTGCCCTATATTTTGACGCAGCTTTAGACCACTTAGCCTTCTTTGTTGTGAGGCTAAGATATTGTCCTATTTTCAGCCAATCATCCTCATACAACTCTTCCAAAAATTATATTCTCACTAAAACATAACACTGATGATACTTTCTCTCTGTTGTCCATCTCTTCTCCATGGCTGTAAGCTCTTTTCTTACTGCTGAAATCCCTATAACAATAGTTGTATATGCTGTATTTATTGTTATGACAGTTGTACCTGTATTAATGGCATATGTACTTGTTGTTTTCATATCTATATCTATAGTAACAACAGCTGTATACTCATTCCTCGTTGTCATAAAGTGGTTTTAAGCACCTATCTCATCGTCCTCTTCATCTTGCATTAGCTCCTCTTCATTTTCAATCCTTACTCATGAAAGCATATCAACCATGGGGTTTTCTCTACCTACAATATGCTGAAAATCAGGGTTAAGTGACTTTATATATGCAATCCACCATAACATGGCAATATCAAGAGTTGAGCAATTTACTATCATGCCTAGTAGATGTAGACAATTAGTCTCTACCACTACAAGAGCTCCCATAAAATACACCCTATCACACTTAAGGATTGTCACTACATCCCAAAGCTCTCTTTTCACTTGAGAATGTCACCATTGCCGTTCATTGAGGACCTTTGCTCCAAATCAAATGGCATATCTATTCCCATTAGCATCATCCTGACCCACTACCCAACCAATGCTAATTGGGCTTGTATCCACGATGAGAATAATAGGCTACCCATTCTCATAAATTGCTCTCTTTAGTGTTGGGGCTAAAATTAGTAAGCTCTTTACCTTCTGAACTGCCTTCGTATGTTGTTTACCCCACCAAAACTTTTTCCCTTTTCTCAAGAGCTGATATAAACTTTCAGTCACATGAGAAAAATGTGGAATGCATATAAAGTAAAAGACACATGTACCCAAAAATCTTCTTACCTTGCATGCATTTGAACATGTCTCTCACATCCTGCTTATGGCATCAATCTTTACTAGGGTGAGGGATTTCTTCCATATGGTCTACACATGTGCCCAACAACTAATACTTCCTCCACTCCAAAAATCGACTTTTCTCTTGACAGAGTCAAATGCGCTTCTTTAAGACGGCTCAAAATCCTGTCACAATCAATAATATGATCAGCCACAAACCTTCTATATCCTTGCTCATTCAGATCTTCATTCTTCTCATGGATATCACACCCTTTTATCAACACATCATCAAGAAAGAGTAAGGTAAACTGAGGGATATACTCCCTCAAAACTTTACGCATAGCATTCATCATATGCACCACTGATATCCTAGCTTTATAATGCAAGCTGCAACTAATCATATCCTAAATATAAATCTCCCATTGAGTAAATTTCCTTGCTTGCAAATGCTTCTGCAAATTCATCCACTATCATTCCTGATCCAACATTCCTTATGGTGACCTTATTAACTAGTTGTAAATCCTATATAAACCTCAAAGAACCATTCTTCTTTGGAATAGTAAACCACCAATTTGAATATGGAGCTGAAGAGGGCTCCAAAATCTACATCCTGATCTTCTCATTCAAAAGCTCCAGCAGCTTAGGCAAATATACCCGAGGTACTGAAATAGGCTTTAAATTCCATGGCACATGAGGTACTGTAAAGATCACCATAGGTGCAATGGGGGGTCAACACATCAAATTTCATCTGGCTAAAATACAAAGGCTTTCCCATGCCTTGCCAACATCTGTAAGAAACAAGCTCTTTCTGCATGGAAAAGAAAGCTTGTATCACCCATTTTCAGATTTTGTAAAGTTTTAGCTGTAAATTTATGTCCTATCCATGTGAATCCTGCAAATTAGGCTGTTGAGACACTTTTTCAGTCAACCCATCACTTTCATGTGGTAAAGGCAAAGCCACATGCTTAACCTTCTTTGCAACTATTTTGTACTTTGTATCCAGCCTTGCTTCATCCCTGTTTTGCAACCCATAACATTCATGCTCAACAAACTCTTGAATTACTTCATATGTCTCTAAAGTGTCAACATAAATAACCTCTTTTTCTACCCTATTTTCAACATTAATTACTATAGAAATTTTAGCCACTGTATCAACATCAACCAGTTGTGAAAACAACCTTGAAATACCTTCATTTGCAACCATTAAACCATATGTCTTCGGCTCTTTTTCAGCCCATTCTATATATTTCTTTTCAGTCTTGCATATGGTTGAAATATTCTTAAAACTGCCAAGACTACATGTTGTCCATTCCTGCAATCCAAACACAAATACAATTTCCCCCTTTCGTGGAGACATAATTATCTTCCTAGAGGCACTGCCATAGATTCCACTTACAACAGTGTTGTTTAAAAACCCTTAAACTCTCGTGCATTAGGTGGCATGGGATTATCCCACAACCTATCCCGATTGCATGGATGATTCACATAAACAGTGAGAATTTGTATCGCCTTTGTATTTTCTTTACTCCGAACCCGAGCATATGAAGAGCCATCATCCAAGGCTTTTGTTTCCAGCCTTGATTTTGAAATATAGGGTTGTCCCAAAATCACTGGATAACTACATGAATCATACACAAAAAAATGATATTCATCCCTAACATCTCCAATAGTCACGGGTACATTCAAACAAGTCGCATAAAGATCCCCTGATGAATTGTTTATCTCCTGCATGTGCCATCCTAGATCTACATCAATCGACCAACCTCCATTCTCATACAAGCTATATGTCATAACATTGATTTCGGAACCATGATCCAGGAGAGCTATGCAAGGCGTCTCTCTTTCTCCCACTTTAACAATTTTCTCTATTGCAGCACGAGCCCAATGTTGAACAATGCACGAGGGAGACGAGGAACGGAGGAAGAGAGAGGAGAAGAGAGACACGAGACACCGGAAGTGGAATCCCAAAAGTGCATCAAGTGAGCACACATAGTTGGAATATATAGAGGGGACCAGGGATGCTATATATAGACAAACTATATATAGCTAATACCCCCGCTCAAATAAAGGTCCCTAACTATGGATGAAAAAACCCTTGGGGGCTCAAGGGAAAAACCCATAGCTCTATATAGCCCTACTGTTATATTAATATTGAAAAGTTATTATTACAAAGTTGAAAGGAGCTAAATCACTCGTGAATATACAAGTGCCTATTTGTAGGCATCGAAGGAGCTACGTCACTCCTGAACTACTATAGATAAATGAAGGAGCTACATCAATCTTGAATTACAATAGATGAAGGAATTGAAGGAGATAAAGGGCCATGAAATTGCTTTATCTTGAGTGTGGATATAATCGGCTATGTAGCATAATCTGTGATGTCAAAAACTTAATAGAAAATGTTATATCAACATTAGAACACAATCACAATGTCATAAATCAACTCAGCAGCTAGAATATACGATAAAAATTTCATCAGCTCATCAGCTAGAATATACGAAATAGCAGCTGGCATACCACCAGCAAATGGAAAGAAGAATGGACGAGATGAGCATTATCAAGACAAAAACACTAGCTATCTCAGCTCCTTAACTAGAATAGATAAAATATCAAGTAGAATAAACATAAGCTTGAATAGACGAATCAGCTGAAAATAGACAAACAACAGCTGGAAACAATGAAACATCAGCAAGAAAGAACAAAACACAACTGGGAACAACGAAACATCAGGCTGGAATAGATTAACAACAGCTGGAAACAATGAAACATCAACTGGAATAGACGAACATACTGGAAACAACGAAACATCAGCTCGTATATCATAAGCTAGAATATACAAACATTAGAATAGAAAATGAAAAGAATGAAGCATTAGCTGGAACAACTCAAGAGCTAGAATAAAGAAGAATAAAGAACGAAACATGGTTTGGAACAACTCAACAACCAACTACAATAAAGAACGAAACATCAGCTGGAACAACTCAACAGTTGGAATAATAAGGAACGAAACATTAGCTGGAACAACTCAACAGTTGGAATAATAAGGAATGAAACATCAGCTGGAACAACTCAACAGCTAGAATAATAAAGAAACATTAGCTGGAACATTTCAACAGTTGGAATAAGAATGAAATGAAATATCATCCCATCAACTCGAAACATTTCTTATAAACAAAGCGTGGAATAATTTCAACGCATTAGCTGTAATATAGATGAAATGATATGAAACGTAGCATGAAGAGCCAAAAATCAGCTGGAAGAAAGAAACATTTAGAATAATCAAATGATGAACAAAATACCGACAATCATCAGCTGGAATATAACGAGATGAATATTACGATCCTTAAAATATCATCAGTGCATCAACTATAAGCTGGAATAACAAAAATGTCATATCATTAGCTGGAATATCAAGAGCTCATCAGCTGCAACATCAACCAAAGATCATCAGTTGGAAACATAATATTAAGACAAAACATTTGCTAGAAAACAGATCATCAACTAGAATATCATTAGCCCATTAGCTGAAACATAAAATAAGACAAAACATGAACAAAATATGATCAGTTGGAATATAAATGAATGAAATATCAAAATGAAACATATGTTGGAACATCATCAACTAGAATAATATATCAATATGAAACAATTGTTGGAGCATCATTATCGAGAATATAAACTAAACAAATTATAATATCATCAATGAAATATGTAACAAATAAAATATCAAGACGAAAAGGTTAGCTAGATCATTATTGTTAGCTATATATAGTCTTAGTCTATCTATATATAGCGCCCGTCTATATATATAGATGGGCGTTATATATAGATAGACTATATATAGCTAACAATTATTTCCTTAGTTGAAATAAATGAAATATTAATATGATAAAATAAGCTTACTAGGACAAAATAGGCTTACTAGAATATCCTAAAAGAGTTAAATGAACTCATTAGCTATAGTACGAAGACATCAACTAGAAAATCATCAGCTGGAAATACTGGAACTATCAACTTGAAATATCAAACCATGAGGTAAAGAAAAACATCATATTAAAAATATAGAAATGATAGAAAATTAATGATAGGCTTGCCTTACAAGACGAAATAATGATGATAAAATTACTACCTTACCTTGCAAGATGAAATTATAGAAACAATAATATATGGAGACAAACAATGAGACAAGGTTATATATCCACATAGAGACAAGAATATATCAAGACAAACAATGAGAAGTTCAAAAATTTGTGAAACATAGATATATGTTTGATCAAAACTTGCACAAAATTTCATAATCATAGCTAAGGCAAACTGTCGTGCAGATTTACAAATTTCAAACACCAAATCTTATCAAGAAAGCATAATATCCAAAATTGTGAATACAAAATCATAAACCATTACCACATACATATTCAAGAACCACATATTTAAACGGACAAGACTTTCTAAAGCTTTGAAGCTTTGATAAACACAAGTCGAGAGTTAAAGCATCCACAAAATGCAATTCTTCTACGATCATGATAAGACTCAAAATAATAATAGATTGTAGCCTTTTGAAAATCCAATTTTAATAAAGCTTTTTGTTGAAAATTGTCATGATAGTCACACAATCAGCGCTACTTGGGGCAACCAACGTAAAGTATGTCATGATACAAAGTATTTCAAGGACAAAAGAAAGGAAAACTAATCCAATGTTTTTCGTGACGACCTTTGCTATTAAAACAAAGGGGTGCTATTTCAGTCGCGTGAAGACAAGCGTAAAGCATACCCGCAGGGGGTGATTTAGGGGAGGGGGAGAAATAGGGGAATCTCGAAGAGGAACAAAGAGAGAGGAATCCCTTCGACAGAAGGAGCAACAGCAGGGGAAACAATAGAGAAAACAGGAGAGCAGAAAACGAAGAAAAGAAAGAGGGAGAGAGAGAAGAGAGAAAGGGGAGAGGACGGCTTGTGTGTCGACTCTCGAGTCCTCTTTTCTTTCTCTCTCTCTCTGTATGGGGCGCTCTCTCTCTCTCTCTCTCGGTTGTTTGTCTGCTATGGAAACCCTTCTCTCTCTCTCTCTCTCTCTCTCTCTCTCGGTCGTTTGTTTGCTATGGAAACCCTTTCCTTCGTTTTTGAGGCCCTTTCTCTCTCCTTCCTCTCTCTCTACAGGGGATGTGATGTACGCGTTTGACTATAGAGAGAGGGAAGGACCGACCTCTCTCTCTTTGTGTTTCCGTGTCAGCTAGGCTATGGCATTTTGGCTATGGCGCTTCTGCGCCTTTTTTGCGCTGATGCCTCTCACGTCTGATGAGATGATGATGAGCGGTAGGATGAGGGGGAGGTGGCAAAACCAAATTCGTGGCACACACAGATGTTCACTCAACCATATAGCCTCTTAGGCTGTTGCATGTACATCCTCCTGCCCCCACTGTTAGGTGTTTTGTGCGATCCCTGATGACCCCCCATCAGATTGCCCTGCCATGTGCAATCAGACGAGCGATTCCACTTTCTAGTCTAACAAACAAACATGCCCTGTAGACCAAGTTGTCGATTGTGCAATCAGACGAACGAAGCTTCTTTACCTTGTGATAAAGAGGACGCAGACTGGTGAGTTTGGAGGAGAGTCCGGCAATAATCGTTGCTCTCCATCTTTGTGTAATTGTGAAACCTCGCTCTGATACCATGTTGAACAATGCACGAGGGAGACGAGGAACGGAGGAAGAGAGAGGAGAAGAGAGACACGAGACACCGGAAGTGGAACCCCAAAAGTGCATCAAGTGAGCACACATAGTTGGAATATATAGAGGGGACCAGGGATGCTATATATAGACAAACTATATATAGCTAATACCCAATGTGTTTGTGAATAATGACTGCTTGGAATAAAATGAGTATCTTCTTCTTCATGCACTTGTTGATGGACATCCCCATTATACATAGCCTTCTCTCTATGCTTGATGTTGCCCATAAGACTAATTTTAGCCACAAGCTTGCTATCTACACTCCCATTTAATCCATTTTCAACATCAACCTACTTCAAATCAACATTACATGCATCGTCATATTGCCTCTGAAGATGTTTCTCTATATCTTTGTCAACGTGCATCAATGCTTACAAAAATTCACCATCAAACTATCTTTTTCTTTCAGCATATCAATGATTGGATCATGAAATTCACGCTTCACGATTCCAAGAACTTCGCCAAGTGTGAATTCCACTCTATTGCCAAGTATGCGATTTTCCAAGACATTTTTAAGGTTTGTGGCAGTCTCAAGATCCGATAATTGTAACCTGTAACCGGGCTGCTTACCCCTTTTCTTTCCTTCTTATTTCTTCTCTTGAGATGCATCCTCCATAACATGCTCAGGTATGGCTTTTTCAACCTCTTTCTACTGCTCCATTTTACTTCGTGTTATGCATTTAGATGGGCCTAAAGAGGAAGGACCAGCTATGTCCTTGTCTCTTCTTCTCTTTTCTTCCACAAGAGCTTCTTGATTATGAACCTTGGCCAAATAAGTATAGGCTGAAAATAAATCCACTGGTACACTCCCTCGGGGACGTTACTATATTTATATCCTCTACATCACATGCATTCAAGGTCTATTTATAAATATTCTTATCTGTGATTTTTTTAAAATAAAATAGAACCCTTTTTTATTCAATATGTAAATAGCCCCTTTACAAGGCAGCCTTCTATATGTAAAAAATGTATAAAAATGGTATTTTAAAAATACCTTATTTTGAGCCCACATAATACACACATATATTCATGAGTAACTTACCCAAGTGTAGTCCATCGTGTTTTCCCTCGTATACTCTGACTTGCATCAGCCAATTTAAACTTTGTTGTTTTGGCTTTTTCCATGCAATCTAATGCCTGCATCCAAATGTGAGATTTTGCTTTAGCCATGCTCCTTCATGAGCTTCTTCGGTCCTTTCAATTGTCAACCCATATGTGGCTGCATCTATGGCAACAAATGTTGTCGCTGCCATCTCTTAAACTTCTTCTGCATGCCACCATTTTCAAAAATTGCCTTTATTGGAAGACCAATTTCTATTGCATGTATTTTGCTATCTTTCCAAAAGACTAACCTTTTCGCTTCCGCTTCATGATAGGCTATACAGTCTCACTTTTCATGCTGAAAATTGTCACACCAAATGCATCTCCTTTTGTATCCTTCTTTGTATGGTCTTTGGGCTATTGCTCGACCCTTCTCTTCTATCTTAACATCCAAATTTTTTACTTTTGCATAGATTTCTTTCAAATTTAGCCTCAATCAAGCATGCCTTTGATTAATTCATCCACAACATTATCTTTAAAAGCTAGAGCAACAGGTATAGATGGTTGTTCTACCAAAGCCACAGGTGCCTTGGCTGCAATTTCAGCCCCTTCTGAGCATTGGTAGGTATGGTGCATGTAATCCATCTCAATTTCATCCACTCTATATTTACCAACATATGCACTGCCTCAGTTACATTAGCCCAATTTGATTTCAGCCCCTGTTTCAAAAGAGGCAGCTTCTAAACGATCAATCAGCTTCTCCTGCAAGACAGGATCTATGGCCTTCAAAAACAAATCAGTTTTCTGACTCTCCAATGATTGTTACTCATCGCCATCCAACTGCACATACCGACTTTCAAATTCACAAAGCAAAGCTATAGCAGTCAACCCTTTATTGGGCTTTTCAATCCAATCTATAAAGGTCTTTATAGTTACCAATCCTACATCTTCCAAGAAAAACTCTTCTCTCAAAGTTTTCTTAAAAGATGCCCAGTCAACATCTCTTCTATGTAACTCATCAATCCGATCATTCAATGTATGTATGACTAAATGAGAGAAATACCGACTCCATGCATACTGCGGTACCCCATGAAACAACATATTTTCTTCATAGAATAGGATGAAGGAGGCTGAAATATTTTGACCCTTAAACTACTTCAATTCATGTCCCACTGCCTCCAATGCATTCACAGCTAAGTAATCAATTCTTTCTGCTTCTTACCGAGTTTGCATATGTTGTTGTAACAACAACTGATGCTTTTGTCGTTGCTACAACAAAGCAATCATATGTTGTAAAGCATCACCACCACTTGAACCTTAGAATCCCCCATATTTACACACCTATTGTCTTTCGACTTTCACGTCGAGTTCACCATTGTTGCAGAGCATTTGGGGTCGAGTCTACCACGAGGGTAAGAGACAGTACTAGGGTGAACGGAGATTCAAGGAGAGCAATTGATGAAAGAGAATGGGTTCAAAGAAATAGAAGATGTAGAAGAATACTCATAGAGGTGAAGCCTATCAGTTTATTGATGCATCCTGAGAAGATAAATCCCTTGTAGACCAAAAACGTACATCAAATAGTAGCTTCTTCTCTGTCGCTAAGATCGCCAATCTGATGCTTCCCTTGGCTTTGAAAGGGGGGTAAATTACCATGACACCTAGTCAAAATTCTCCCAGATCACTCCTTCTCCCAGTTTGGAGTGCTGGTTGCTACCTATAAACTGCGATCGCACGTGGCACGATTTTGCCAATCCTTCTTTTTGCATAAAATCCCCAAAAAATGGCTAAAATCCACTTGCTTTTTTTTACATGACATCCTATTCTAGAAGTTTCCTATAGCTTTTGGATATTTACAAGAAATAATCTCCCAAATATCAAAAATAGGCTAAACTTGTCCAAAAATTTGGTATTTTTGAATGATCCACACTATGGACACTGACACTAATGAATAATATGGCATTGACTCTCTAAATCAATAAGAAAGCCGAATGATGATGCACTCTAGAGTTTTTCGCACTGTGTCCGCGTAATGGCACGACACTGGAAGTACTAAGAAATTTATACAAGCAATAAATAGCATTTTATTAGCTAAGATAAACATGAAGAAAATTGGCAACTCAAAGTTTTCTAACATTGTGGGAATACTAGATGGCATCAGGTTGGTGCAAAGGTAGTATGGTTTGGTTATGTTATCTGAGTATGGTCTATTAGATTGTAGCCCATGCATGTGCCCCCTGAACAAAATCTAAAATTTATGATAGACATTGAGGGAAAGACACATCACCATGTACCATTAGATGGTGGCCGTCAACTTAAACTCATTATACCACTAGACCAATTTTCAGCTACTTAGTTGATTTGATCACTGATGTTTATGTAAAAGCTAAGTAAACATCACTCGGATGCAACCCTGAAGATTGTGAGATATATCAAAAAACTATTTCATGAGTAAGCAAGACATTAAGCTAACAAGTTATGCACATGTTGAATTGGGCATGGTTTGGTTATGTTGTCGGTATGCTAGATTGTGAGCACATGGAGGTACGAGTTGATTAGAATATGAAATTTATAGTAGATGCTACGTCCATGATACATATATTACAATGTATCATCAAATGGTGAAACTCATAATAAACTTACAATCCCTAGACCAAGTATCTACTATGCAATTTTTTAATGTGTATGTAAAAGGCATTGGGATAAGAGGTTTTACAAAGGTTGAATTGGGAATTATGTGCCAATTATAAGAAGTATCCTAGTGTATCTATGCATTCTAACTTGGTAGTGATGTTATTTGTTGGAGCAATAAGAAGAAACCCTTTGTTGCTCTATCTAGCATCATTGGCTATATGTGATGTAATGTGATTGAAAAATCTATTTCTTATTTGGAATTTTAGATGGGCATGCTAGTAAGACTTCATTTGGCCATATGAGAAATACTAAATTGGCTAGTGTACCATGAGAACCTAAAAGAGATTGTAGTTAAATGTCATTCTAGGAGGCCAAAAATGGTCCTACTTGTGGGAAGATAGACTTGACTCATATGAACATTGAAGACCAAGTAGTAGAGATATTTACTAAGTCATTGGACTTGAGTTTATCAATGGGAGTGGTAGAGTCTAAGTAGTATATATATTTACCAATCCATTGGACTTGAGTTTATCAACAGGAGTCATAGAGTTTAAGTTTATCAATGACACATCAATTTGATTTGATGAACATGTTACTAATCTCCACTTGACTATAAGTTAGTGGCTTGATTGTCTATTTAATTTGTATCTTATATCTTTACTTATGTGTGTTGAGTAAAATCCAATATGGATGGAAATCCAATCAACCTCCTTGAAAGTTTAAAGTAAACACTTTTGTTATTTTTGGTGATCCATAAGGAACACTCTTCAAATAGGAATATATTCCAAAGGCCCATACATGGGAAAAGGCCAAGCGAGTGACAATGTCAATCAATCCATGAATTTGAGGATGAATACTTTGAGGAAGCTAATGAGAAGTGTGTAAGGAGCATGGGAAAGAAGAGAAAGATCATAAACAAGCCTAAACCATGAGAGAAAGGCAACAAGGAAGAGGGATGGAGATTATAATCTACAACCTCCATCCTGTGTCTATTGTCGTAGAAATTATTGACCAAGAAACTAGCTACCCAAGTTATCAAAGAAGATGAAAGATAAAACAAGTTAAAGATTTTGGGAAAACCTACAGAATGCACAACCATCACCATTTCCTCCTCTACAAAGACAAACTCCATAGAAAGCCTGCACTATTTTTTGCATTAGTCTATGAGTTATGCAAGATTAAAAGTAGAAAACTTACTTCAATTTGCAATATTTTATGTCAATTCAAGAAGTGATGGATTTATGATTTTATAGGGACCATTTTTCAAACATTATGTGTACTTATCAAATGGGTTTCAAGATGCTAAATTCTATTCCATATATGCACAGTGGCTTCGAACAAGGGTATGCCACTCACCCTCCTTTGCTTGCATGATGCAAACTATAGTGGCACTGAGATTCATGGATAGAATAGGTTCTCCTTATAAATTTATTAATATTTTTCTTATATTTATATACCCAATCTTATATGCTGTAATTTGGCAACATCTAATATGATGAGGGCCAAATAGTGAGGGAGAGCATAGTTATTACGTAGGACCTTTTAAGTTTGTTATGATTATTGATAGTGGACATGGTGGGGTAGCTAGGAAGTGGAAATGCAATTGGAGATGGAGGGAGAGGTGAGTTGGGGAGGAAGGTGGAGAGAGATATGGATGGTTTTGGACATCAATATGGACATCAAGAATATGGACGGGTTGGGGATTTCAATGGTATAGGGAAATGTAGGTGAGATGGGGTAAAACAACAACCCACATATACTTAGACACCACATGGTAGGGACATCTTTAGGGTATGAATTTTTTGTTTTCTATTAATAACAATAAGGGGTTTCTAGTGGTTGTGCATACTAGCCCCTCTATCTCCACCTCCACCCCTTGATCCCTTTACCTTTGTTATGTTTGACTCCACCTTGACATTTATCACATATACCTTCCATCACCATCACCATCTTCCTTTCAAATTCACATCAACCCTCTTGAATCTTGAACCCTTTAACCCATCGATTCACCACCTCTAGGGAGCTTGCATCTCCATAATTCTTCATTCGTCCTACACCTTCACCTTATTTTCAACCTCCTCTATAGCCATGGTTTCAACATCCCTTGAGCTTCAAATCCCAAGCCACATGCCATCCTTATTTTCACCACATGCCCTCTATCTCCACACACCTCTAAAACCCCCATCCATCAATATTTATGATCACCTTTATGTCATAAACCATCCATGGTTATCTCCACCCTCCTCTCCAACTCACCTCGACCTCCATTGGCAATTAAATTTTCAACTTCATCACTTCTCCATTTTAGCATTTCTAGTATCAATGATTCTATTAGACTTAAATAGCCCTAGATAACTATTCTCACTCTCACTATTTGACCCTCATTATATAATGTGTTACCAATTTACAAGGATATGTAAAATCGAGGATGCAAATATCAGGACAAACTTGATACATTTGTAAGAAAAACAGATCCCATCCATGGAACTAACAGCTACTATAGCTTGCACCATGTAAGCAAAAGAGGGAAAGTGGCATGTCCTTATTTGTGATGGAAATCACTTTGCATTTATGTAAAAGAAATTGACATGTTGAAGCCCATTTATTGATAAGTACTACATACTATTTGAAACATGGTTCCTATAAAGGCATAAAATCCATTGCTTCTCAACTTTCCATAAAATTTGAAATTTGAAGCAAATATGGTTCTTTTGGTCTTGCATAACCTCAGAGACTACCATAAAAAATGGTGGATGCTTTATGTAGAGTTTGTCTTTGTAGAGGAGGAAATGGTGATGTTTTGCATATTCTTTAGGTTTTCCAACATTTTTTATATTTCTTTAGCTTTCATATTGTTTGATAGCTTGGATAGTGAGTTCCTTGGTAACATTAGGAGAAATATGGGCTCTCTTTTGTGCCCCTAGAGGAGTGAATTTTTAAAAAAAAGGTCTAACCAATGAGAGATCTAGGATTCCAAATTCATGGAAGATGAATATTTTAGCCATATCTTGGCCAAATCTTCCCTCAACAATAAAATAAGGGAAAATGTGGAAAATACAAGGCTGTAACTTCCTAAAAGTTTGTGATTCGAATTCTCATTTTCTCATTTTTTTAATATTTGACTTTTCATATCTCCCATTTTTAGTTTCCCCCTCTTTCTTATGCAAAACTCAAATTTATCATTTTTATTTCTCCGCTTCTTCTTTCTTGATGAAAGTTTACAACCTCATTATTGCTTGCCATATCTGTAACCCTATGAAATTTCATTGCCTCTACACAAACACGGAGTGAGTTTCACATGTTTTATGATAGTAGAGCTTATTCTACAAAAGCCTTGAGATTTTCTTAACAAAAATTTACAGGTATATTGTTTTCTTCCATGGATGTTCTATGGTAAAGTTTTATCTTGTTTGGAAAAAAATTGTGTAAGTTATGTACACACTTTGACATGAACTTTCTTTTGTTTTGGTACTCTAGGAGTTTCTCATAGTCAAGAACAATGATCTTTTAAATACTCAACTTTTTCTTCAATATCTTTGGGTTTCTCTGTAATAAGCAAAGTTACAGGTATGATGTCTTGTTTTTTTTGTTGCTCCATAGTCAAATTTCATCTCGTTTTGGACAAAATCTATGCAAGTTATATACATACTAAGCTTTCCTTTGTTTTGGTACTCCAAGAATCTTCCACACTGAAGAATAATGATTTTCTAAAAACTCAACTTCTTCAACATCTTTGGGCCTCTCTACAAAGAGAGCCACATGTATATTGTAATTTTTTATGTTGCTCCATGGTTAAATTTCAACTCATTTGGACAAATCTTATCTAAGTTATATACATGCTTCGACTTGAGATTTATTTTGTTTTGTACTCCAGGAATCTCATAGTGAAAGAACAATGATCTTGTAATAACTCAACTTATTGTTCAACATACCTGGGCTTCTTTGTGAAAAGAGTTATAGGTGATATGTTCTTTTTTAAAAACTGCTCCATGGTTAAATTTCATTGCATTTGGAGAAAACATTTGCAAATTATGGCATATTCTGAGTTAAACTATTTTTTGCTATTGTATCCTAGGCCTCCATCTTAGTGAGATATATCTATTGTCCAGAAATTGACAACCTTAGGATTGAGGGCTACAAAGTTTCTTTGGCACGTTGCTCTCTATAGTGATTAAATGTAAAATTTCATTTCAGATGTAAGTATTTTTTATAAATTATTGTTGTATTTAGAAGTCCACAATTAAAATGCTATGAATAAGAAAAGATTTTGTTAGTTTTTTATCTCGTGGATAATTTTATTTAGATTATAAGACCATGAAATAGTATGAGATAGCATCAGTACTACACTCATAGCATTGCATAATATTAGAATTGTATATATGAAATGACAAAGGGATGCTTGTGCATGAAAATATTATTATACTAATGATTCTATATATGGACAAATTCACTTACATGTAATAATAAAAGTACATAAAAACTTGCTGATAGGTAACTTTTGTATTTGGTTAATATAGATGTCTTCACAAAACATTAGTAGCATACTCGCAATGGAGGTCTTCAACAGGAAAGATAATAGCAGTAATTGGATTTGTGATAAATACTATAAGCTGGATTGGATTTTGATGCATCCAAGTACTCGAGCAAGTTTTAAGGTCAAGCATAAGGATATTACAAACCCCAGAAAACATTGGAAATGTAGAATTTCAGAGTTCAAAAAAGCATTTAATGGGACAAGCACCATAACAAAATTGTTGATCCAACATGTTTATATGCATAAACAAATCAGTGTGCAGGATGAGAACTACATTGCAAAATATAAACAAAACAATAAGTTTCTAGATTTTTTCATTGTTTATTCTTTTTCATCAGAGTTTTTTTTTACCATCTTTGCCAAATCATCATGCATTTAAAGAGAGAGAAGCTAATGGAAGGATTGCATGTACTCTAGTTTAATGGAGACAACCATACATGTTTCTCATGTTACTTTGGGAAGCAACAAAGAAAAAGGTTCAATAATAGATGTATAGATCGAAGCAAAGACTTGAAATCATCCATATGAACATATGGGGGTGAGCTCAATCAATATCTTTAGGAGGATGTAAGTATTTTATTAGTTTTATTGATGATTTGTCAAAAGGAAGGTATGGATCTATCCCATCAAGCAAAAATCAGAAGCATTTTCTAAGTTTCAAGGGTTCAAAGTAATGGCAGAGAAGGAATAGAGAAGGAATGTAATGCATATATCAAGGTTCTAAGATTAGATGGAGGGGGGAGTTCATCTCAAATGAATACGAAGAGTTTTGTTAAGAAAATGGCATAAGAAGGCAATACACTTGTAGGGATACCCATTAGCAAAATGGGGTTGCAAAGAGGAAGAATAGAGTTATTGTTGAGTAATGCTTATCTTCCAAAGGGTTATTGGGCCGAAGCTATGAATAGTTAGCTATATCTCATAAATAGGAGCCCCATAGAAGCACTTACCAATCTCACTCTAGAAGAAGTATATATAGATAGAAGGCTGATCAATGTATCTCATCTTAGAGTATTTGTTTGTATTGCATATATGCATATTGATGATGAATTGAGAAGAAAATGTGATCCTAAGTCTCAAAGATGCATTTCTATTGGTTATTCTGTTCAATCCAAATGCTAAGAATTGTATTATTTTGATTATAAGAAGTTTTTTTTCTCAAGAGATGTTGCTTTTGATGAAGATGACAAATGGTATTCAGCCTAAAAAACTTCATATCATAAAGATGAGTTATATGGCAGCCATATTTCAAAAAATAGAGCCTCCACTTTAGCTCATACTAAGGCTAATGTGTTTTCAAAAGAATCAAATGACCTAGCTGAAAATTCAACAAAGCTAGCTCTTAGAAGGTCTTACGTGAGTTATTCATCCTTAGAGAAACTTACCTACAATACCAATCTTGCTACTACACATGTAGCATTCATGTCAAAGGTATCTTCAATCATTGAACCTCTGTCTGCAATGAAGCATGCATAAAGGAATAATGGAATTTAGTCATGGATGAAGAGTACAAATATCTTATGGAAAACAACACGTGGGAACTTGCTAACCTACCAGAGGGCAAGAAGGCCATTGGATGTAAGTGGATGAGCAAAGTCAAGTTGACTTTTGATGGCACAATCAATAGATACAAAGCCACATTATGTGCTCAAATAGTTTCTCAAATATATGGAGAGGATTATGATGAAACATTTTTTAAATGGAGACTTTCAAGAAGAATTTTGCATGCAGCAACCATTAGGATATGTAGATGTCAACCATCCATACATGGTATGCAAACTAAGGAAGTCTCTATATGGGCTAGAGCAAACCCCTAGATCTTAGTACACCAAGGTCAACTCTTTCTTGAAATGTCATGGATTTTGGAATAGAAATGCCAATCCTAATCTTTGCATAAAGAAGAAAGGTATGGATAGCACATTGATCATTCTCTATGTTGATGATGTCATACTCTCTAGTAGTACTCTTGCAAGAATGGATGTTATCAAACATCAGTTGGCTTGGAGGGCAGATCTGCAATAATCCAACCATTGGATTGAGTTGGTGTCTTCTTAAAGTTGTTATCCTACTCATGATCTACATCTTGACCATTGGGATCATCAAGATCTTACTCTAGCTAATACTGAATCAATTTTACTAATCTACAATTTGTAGGCAAATGCTAGATTCACTACTATATATGTTGAGCTAGTCTCAACGCATTATATGAGGGACTGTATGTGAGAGATAGAGAGTGATGAAATATGAGAAAACTTGATTCATATTACTTATCATTGTACTTGCCATATTCAATAAATACATTCTCTCTTTAAGTGTGTTCAATCACCTACTATCACTAAATTATTTGCTTTCGTTAATGTCTACTTGATTGTGAGTTCATTTCAATCAATTGTCTGTATCATTTGCTTGTCATCTACTTTGAATTGCATGAGTTGAAGTGTTGGGCACCTCATTCTTCAAGTTTTATCAAATGGAGGTGTAGTCATGAAGGGAAAATGCAATTGGAGATTAAGGGAGAGGTGTGCTCGAGAGGAAGCTATAAAAGAGGCCTACTCCAACTAAATTTAATATAACAGACTATTCCTAGAAAGAAAAAAATTGAAAAGGAAATATTGAAGCATGGCCATGCCATGGAAAAACACTTGATCCATTAATCCACAACACAATGAAGCCATGGTTGCTACAAAGTATAAGAGAAGTAACTAATTCTAATGCTAATATGAGTACTTGATGTTTGATTGGTGGCAAAAAGATGTGAACATGGTACATTCTCAACCTTTTATACTCTTCACAAACCTACAAGCTGCCATGTTTAAAAATTCAGTATTTTTCATGCAAAGGCCAAGGGTAAGAGTCAATATATGAGGATGGAATCCAAGTAGACCCCTCTATATGAAAACCTCACCATTTAATGAGATAGTCTAGCACTGATCAATTCCTCAAAACCTTTTCTCTCTTTTGAATGACCTTCTCAAGTCCATATACAATGAGACTACCTTCATCCATAGGAGGCAACTCTTCTAATACTTGAATGGCTAGATCCACATGCTTCTTACATTGAGAATGTGTCTGAATTAAAATGACCAACCAAATCAAACAAAAATCCATCAAAATAAGAATCATTATGTTATAAGTATACCTTAAAAGCATGTAACTCACCACCTCTTGAATCAAAAGGAAACATATCAAAAGCATTATGATATGCTTCATGAGTGTCTTCCATATTTGCATGCATATCCTTAGAACTTGGGGTGGTCAATATTTGATGTAGATTAACTTCATTATACTAATCCATAATGATCATATTGACCTTTACAGTCTTGGCCTTCCACTTGTCCTTATGGCCGAGTCTCTCTTTTTCACCATACTTAAAACATAATGCTTTAGAGCGCATCTCTTCAAGAGCTTCATTTGAAAGATACTTGCTTTGAGTAGTTTGTGAAGAATTTTCACTCCATCAATAGGCCTTTTACTGTCATACTTTCCTTGAGAATTATGCTTGAAAATGGTGTCTTTTTTTGACATGTGAATAATAGGATAAGTTGGAATCTCACTAGACAAAGAACCCCATGTTTTAGGCTAGAAACTCTTGCATTTCTAACTATACCTCTGTAGATATTGAATTGCAGCATGAAGTGATGTGGGCTACATGGCTCCAACATTTGATTTGAGGGTGGAGTTAAGTCCAAAAATGTATTTATTGAGTTTAGATCCATCAAAATGCCATCCACATAAATAGACAACAGTGAGAAATTGGTTAAAATAATCCCAAACTGATTGGCTATGTTGTTGAAGAGGATACTAACACTGTTTCAATTTCTCTTTTTCCAAGGGTAAAATAAGGACCTCAACCATTACTTTCTTCAAAGCTTTCAATGTCAATTAAACTTGCCCAATCTTTACCATATATCTCCACAATATATGTATATATCCTTTCAAGTGAAGGGTTGTATAGCAAACTTTTTCCTTCTCCACACATGGATACAAAGTGAAATACATCTCAATTTATCAAAGCATTCATATGATTTAGTTGGTGATGGATTATCACCCTTAAAATTAGGGATGTTGATATCTTATTTATATTATTTATCATAATGATATTGTTGGTGCCAATCTATGACTGGTTATGCATTACTATGCATCCCCATAGATGATGGTGGTCTATGCACATCAGTACTCCAAGATCCCTGTGCAATAGATGGCTCCCCAAAAGTAATTAGGTGGTATTGGTGGCTGTCCAAAGTGGTTATGGGGGTTTTCTTGTACTTGAGGAAGGCCATAGGAGTTCTTATTGACATGAGGCTATTGCAGTCCCCATAAGAATTATGGCCTCCATTTGCATGTTTGTTCCTAAAAGAATGTTGATTTCCAAAAGAAATGTGAGCTCCAATAGAATGACCATGTCAAAATCTTTTCTCCTCAAATCCCTCTTCATGAACAATTTGTAAAAGGGGTCACATCCATGATAGTCTTCTTCTTGCCTTGGAATCATGTATATTCCTTCAAATTGATCATGTGCCTTAGAGTTGAATGGTCCTTTTTGCTTATACTTAGATTCAAAATGTATATTTTAATGCTAAGAGTATGTTTTTTAGGTGTTAAAGCCTTCCCCCATAGGTACTATAGACCATTAAAGGTTAATTCTAGGCTACATGGGGGTATACAAAGGTGAAAACGAGACTAAAATACGGTTCTAGAATGTTTTGGACGGACAAGGAAATTTGGTTCCAAAATATGTGAATGTGATTCTAACATAAAATAGAGATTGGATATGGATAGAGGATATCATTATGGATATTTGAAGCCAAAAATCTCTTTGTTCGGACATTAGAATCAAAAGATATTAACAAATTAATGATTGTAGGTCTTTAAAGAAGCATAGTTCACTATGGCCAAAAATAATAAGAAAGATCCAATATTGGATACAATTCAAGAAGAGTTGAGGGCATACCATAATGATTGTGATACCACTCAAGAGGCTATGAATGAAGATCTTGGAGAAGGGGAGACGAGTGCGACAAATGGTCATAAGACACATGAAGCTAATCATGTGAAGAGATCAATGCCACTCATGCATCTCTCAATTCTAACAACTATCAACACTTGTCTAACAACATTAAGGGCATGAAGGATGGTATTTTGTATTTAACCATGAGTCTAGATACCAAATTTGACAACATTATTCCTCTACTTGGAAGAAAGATGATTCCTACAGCATCAACCCCTAATGCGCAAGGTTCTCCTATCCATGAAAATCCCCTGAATCTTGGGACTACCAACCAACAAAAGGGTGTGAATTTGAAGTTGGGGAGCCTTCAAAAGAAAAGGAATATAATCTACCTTTTGAATTTAAGTATAAGAAAAAGGGGCCATTCTAGTCTAAGGCACATGATTAGTTTGAAGGAATACATGTGAATCCCAAGCAAGAAGATGACTATGATGGATGTGACAGTTTTTATGAATTGTTCGTGAATAGAAATTTGAGAAGAAAAGATTTTCACATGGTCATTCTACTGGGGCTTAATATTCTTTTGGGCAGCAACATTGTTTTAAGAACAAACATGCAAATGGAGGTAGTAATTCTTATGGACTCCAGCAACGGCATGTCAATAAGAACTCCTATGGCCTTCCTCAAGTACAAGGAAACCCTCATAGCCACTTTGGACATCCACCAATACCCCCTAATTACTTTTGGGAAGCCATCTATTGCACATGGATCTTGGATTAATTATGTGCATAGACCACCATCTATGGGGATGCACAATAATGCATAACCAATATCCATTGACATCAACATCATTATGATAAAGAATATAAAGAAAAGATCAACATCCCTAATGTTAAGGGTGATAATCTAGCACAAACTGAATATAGGAATGGTTTGATAAATTGGAGATGTATTTCACACTTTGTATCCATGTGTGGAGGAGGAAAAAGTTTGCTATACAACCCTTCACTTGAAAGGATAAACACATACATTGTGGAGATATATGGCAAAGATTGGGCAAGTTTTCTTGACATCAAAAGCTTTGAAGAAAGTAATGGTTGAGGTGCTTATTTTACCCTTGCAAAAAGAGAATTTGAAACAACACTAGTATTCTCTTCAACAACATAGCCAATCAGTTTGGGATTATTTTAACCAATTTCTCAACTTGTCTATTTATGTGGATGGCATTTTGGATGGAGCTAAACTCAATAAATACATTTATCAGTTCATGCTACAATTCAATATCTAGAGAGGTATAGTTAGAAATGCAAGAGTTTCTGGCCTAAAACATGGGGTTCTTTGTTTAGTGAGATTCCAACTTATCCTACTATTCATGTGTCAAAAAAAGACACCGATTTCAGGCATAATTCTCAAGGAAAGCATGACAATAAAAGGCCTATTGATTGTGTACAAATTCTTCACAAACTACTCAAAGAAAGTATCTTTCAAATGAAGCTTTTCAAGAGATGTGCTCTAAAGGATTATGTTTTAAGTATGGTGAAAAAATGGATAGTTGACCATAAGGACAAGTGCAAGGCCAAGACTACAAGGGTAAATATTATGATCAGTATGGATTACTATAATGAAGGTAATCTACATCAAATAATGGCCACTCCAAGTTCTAAGGATATGCATGCAAATATGGAAGACACACATGAAGAATATCATAATGTTTTTGACATGTTTCCTTTTGATTTGAGAGGTGGTGAATCATGTGCTTTTAAGGGATACTTATAACATAATGATTCTTATTTTGATGGATTTTTGTTTGAATTGGTTGGTCATTTTAATTCAAACACATTCTCAACAACTTAAGAAGCATGTGGGTCTAGCCATTCAAGTCTTGGAAGAATTGCCTCCTATGGATGAAGATAGTCTCATTGTACATGAACTTGAGAAGGTCATTTGCAAGAGAGAAAAGGCTTTCAGGAATTGATCAGTGCTAGACTATCTCATTAGTTGATGAGGTTTGGAGGTAGAGTTGAGTTGGAGAGGAGGGTGGAGATAGGAATGGATGGTTTGGGACATAAGCATGTATATCATGAAGATAGATGGATGGGTGTTCTACATGTGTGTGGAGATAAAGGGCATGTAGTGAAAACAATGAATGGGCTGTGATTTTGGATTTGAAGCCTAAGGGATGATGGAACCATGGTTATATAGGAGGTCAAAACTAAGGTGAATGTGGAAGGGCCATAGAGGTGGTGAATCAATGGTTAAAAGGGTTCAAGGTTCAAGAGGATTGATGTAAAGTTGGTGAAAGGAAGGTGGTGATGGTGATGGAAGGTAGATGTGATAAATTTCAATGTGGAGTTAGACATAACAAAGGTAAAAGGATCAAGGGGTGGAGGTGGAGATAGAGGGGCTAGTATGCCCAACCACCAGGGGGAATCATGCTACAAACACCTTATTGTTGACAAAAACAAAGAATTCATATCCTAAATATGTGCCTACCATGTGGAAGCTAAGTATATGTGGGTTGCCATTTTACCCCATCTCACCTCCATCTCCTCATACTCTAAAACCCTCCCACCCATCTATATTTTTTTATGTCCATCTTTATGTCTAAAACCACCCACATCTATCCATGCCTTCGTCTCCAACTCCCTCCATCTCCAATTGCATTTTTCCTTCATGACTACCCCTCCATCTGATAGAACTCGAATAATGAGGTGGCCAACACTTCAACTCATCTAATTCAAAGTAGATGATAAGAAAATGACATAGATAGTTGATTGTAATGAACTCACAATCAAGTAGATAGCAACAAAAGCAAATAATTTAGTGACTATAGGTGATTGAACACACTTAAAGAGAGAAAGCATTTATTGAATATGAGAAGTACAATGACAAGTAATATGAATCAACTCTACTCATATTTCATCACTCTCTATCTCTCACATATAGTCCCTCATACAATGCATTGAGAGGACTAGCTCCAACATATATAGTAGTGAATCTAGCATTTGCCTGAAAATTGCAAATTAGTAAAATTGATTCAGTCTTAGCTAGAGTAAGATCTCGACAATCCAAATGGTCAAGATGCATATCATGAGTAGGATAACAACTTTGAGAAGACACCAAATCAATCCAATTGTTGGATCTTTCCAGATCTTCCCTCGAAGTTAGGTATGTATTATAGTCCCTAAAGTACAAGGAAAGTAGGTAACTAAGATTAGACTGCCTACAATTCATCAACATAGAATAGGAATCTTCTTAATGCTAGTTGTGAATGTATGGAGAGTAATGTTAAGAAAATTGTCTTTTTACATCAGCAAAAGTTATTAGTTGAATCTAAAGTTATTGGCGTTAGAAGTTTGCACTATTCTTGGAAGCTCAATAGTTGAGAAAAAAAATAAGGGCTAAAAATATTCTAAATAATGAAGAACAGGACTTGAAAGATTCCCAAATTCACTAAAATTGTATTTGTGGCAACGTAATGAATCGAATCAATCTCTTGATTTAAGACTTTCTGAGTGAAATGGTAATGTATCTCAATATGTTTAGTCATGGCATGCAAGATAGGATTATTAGCAAGGTAGATACTCGAGAGATTAGCATAAAAGACTTTACTTAGTGTTTTAACTAGTGTACCAATATTTGCAAGCATTCTTCTCAACCATACAATCTCACAAGTGACATTAGCTACTCCTTTGTATTCCACTTCAATAGATGGCGATGCAATTGTGGATGCTTCTTACTAGAAAAAATTATTATGCCGCTTCTTAATGAACAGGAATATCCTAAAGTATACCTTCTATCCTCAATATTCCCATCCCAATTAGCATTTGTGTATCCAAATAACTATAAGCTTGAAGTAGACTCATAAAGTAACCTAGAGTCTGAAGTACCTTAGACATATCTAAGAATATGCTTGGCTCTAATGTAGTGACTTTGCTGGGACTCATGGATAAACTAACTGACAACACTTACAAAAAAGCAAGATTAGGCCTTGTTATAGTTAGATAGATTAGGAAACCAACCAATTGCATATATAGATTTTCAATAGCAAGTTTGGATCCATCATCTTTCACAATTTTGAGATTGACTTCCATTGTAGTAGAAATTAGTTTATAGGACTGTATATTAAATATCTTTAAGATATCATTGGCATACTTATACTGACAAAAAAACATTTGATTTGCATCTCTTAGGACTTCAAGCCCAAGAAAGTGTTTTGACTCACCAAGACCTTTCATATCATACTCCATTTCCAATTGATGTTTGATAGCATCCATTCTTGCAAGCGTACTACAAGTGAGTATGACATCATCAACATAGAGAATGATCAATGTGGTATCCATACCTTTCTTCTTTATGCAAAGATTAGGACTACTATTTCTATTCCAAAATCCACGAGATTGCAAGAAAGAGTTGATCTTGGTGTACCAAGATCTAGGGGTTTGCTTCAGCTCATATAGGGACTTCCTTAGTTTGCAAACCATGTATGGATAGTTGATATCTACATATCCTGATGGTTCTTGCATGTAAACTTCTTCTTGTAAGTCTCCATTTTAAAAATGTTTCATCATAATCTTCTCCATACATTTGAGAGAATATTTTAGCACATAATTTGGTTTTGTATTATTGATTGTGCCATCAGAATCATTCAATTTGACTTTGTTCATCCACTTACATCCAATGGCCTTCTTACCCTCTGTTAGGTCGGCAAGTTCCCATGTCTTGTTGTCCATAAGAGCTTTGTACTCTTCATCCATGGCTGAATTCCATTCTTTCTTTATGCATGCTTCATTACATGACTAAGGTTGACCTTCTAAGAGCTAGCTTTGTGGAATTTTCAGCTAGATCCTTTGGTTCTTGTTTTGAAAACACATTGTCCTTAGCTTAAGTAGAGGCTCCATTTTTTGAAATATGGCTGCCACATAGCTCATCTATATGTTATGAAGTTTTTCAGGCTGAGTACCACTTGTCATCTTCATCAAAAGCAACATATCTTGAGATAAAAACCTTCTTAGAATGAAAACCATACAATTCTTACCCTTTTGATTGAATAGAATAACCAATAAAAATGCATCTTTCAGACTTAGAATCAAGTTTTCTTCTTAATTCATCATCAATATGCATATATGCAATACAATCAAATACTCTAAGTTGAGATACGTTGGCCTTTCTATGTATATATGCCTCTTCTGGAATGAGATTGGTAAGTGCTTCTAGAGACTCCTATTTATGAGATATAGCTAAGTATTCATAGCTTCGGCCCAATAAACATTTGGAAGATTAGCATTGCTCAACAATAACTCTATTCTTCCTCTATGCAACTTTTGCTAAGGGATATTCCTACAAGTGTATTTCCTTCTTATGCCATTTTTCCAACAAAATTCTTTGCACTCATTTGAGATGAACTCCCCCCTCCATCTAATCTTATAACCTTGATATATGCATTATATTCCTTCTCTACCATTGCTTTGAACTCTTGAAACTTAGAAAATGCTTTTAGTTTTTGCTTGATGGGATAGATCCATACCTTCCTTTTGAGAAGTCATTAATAAAATTAATTAAATACTTACATCCTCCTAAAGATATTGTTTGAGCTTTCCCCCATATGTTCTTATGGATGATTTCAAGTATTTGCTTTGATCTATAGGTACTATTCTTGAACTTTATTCTTTTTTGCTTCCCAAAGTAACATAAGAAACATGTATGGTTGTCTCCATTGTTGCTATATGAGTCGCTATTAGCATCATATAGAGATGCAAATAGCAACGCATATAGCAACGCCGGTTTGAGAAAAAAGTTTTGAAAACCCGAGCATGAAATTTTTCGAGAAAACATTTATGAGAAAGAATGAAAGAGAGAGCGAGAGAGCTTAAATCTTTGAGAGGGAGAGGGAGAGAGAGAGAAGGGGAGCTCGTCACCACCGCCACTATACACAAATAAGAAAGAGAAGTGTGCAAGGGAGAAGGGAGGAAAGGTGCAAAGAGAAGGTACAAAGGGTTCATCTTCATGTCTTTGAGGTAAGTACATTTTCTCTTCTTTGCTTTATTTTTGTGTTCTCTTCTTTTCTTTTTTTATTTTTCTTTGCAAAGAGATGCATGGAAAGAGAGGGAGCGAGGGAGGGAGGGAGAAGAAGGAAGGGAGAGAAAGAGAGAAAGAGGGAGAGAAAGGGGAGAAAAGAAACAAAGAGAAAGAGGAAGAAATGAGAGATGAAGGGAGAGAGAGAGAGAGAGAGAGAGAGAGAGAGAGAGAGAGAGAGAGAGAGAGAGGGGGAGAAACAAAGAGAGGAAACAAAGAAAGGAAAATAGAAAGAAAAAGAGAGGGGGAGAGAAATGGAGAGAGGGAGAGGGAAGGAAGAGAGGAGGAGAGGTAGAAAAGAAGAGTGAGGTAAAAAGAGGAAGGAGAGTGAAAAGAAG
The DNA here is from genome assembly GCF_053477565.2 of Lygodium microphyllum. Classification (NCBI taxonomy): domain Eukaryota; kingdom Viridiplantae; phylum Streptophyta; class Polypodiopsida; order Schizaeales; family Lygodiaceae; genus Lygodium; species Lygodium microphyllum. The sequence goes on from NC_141160.1 coordinate 69,992,358, forward strand.
AGAGATAGAGAGAAAAAAATAGAGAGCGAGAGAGAGGGAGAGAGAAATAGGAAAGCAATGAGAGAATGAGAGAGAAGGTTAAGAAAGAAAAGTAAAGGGAGAGGGGGGAGAGAGAGATGAAGAGAGGTAGGGTGACATTTCTTTCAATATCTTTATTTTTTAAGATTTTTATTTTCTATCTTTGATTGTCTATGCAATGAGATGCATTGATTGAGTGTGGGGAGGGAAGGAGTGAGAAATAGAGAGAAGAAGGGAGGGGAAGGAAGAGAGTCTTGTGGAGAAATAAAAAAGGGGAGAGAGAGGGGCTTCATAAACAAGTGTCGAAACCCGAGCATTGCATTTTATAAGTTTGTAAACAACCGAGAGAAAGAGAGAGAGAGAGAGAGAGAGAGAGAGAGAGAGAGAGAGAGAGAGAGAGAGAGAGGCCCCCACCACCACCGCCATCCACGAAGAAGCAAGGAAGTTGGCAAAGGAGAAGAAAAAGGAGGGAAGTACGAAGGGATTCTTCTTCAAGATTTGAGGTAAGTACATTATCTCTTCTCTCTCTATTTTTCTATTTTCTTTACTTCTCTCTTTCTTTTTGTTGATGAAGAGATGTATAGAGAGAAGAAGTGAGAGAGATCAACGCAAGGGAGATTGAGAGAGAGAAAGAGAGAGGCCGCTGCCACCACCAATCCACCACAAAAAGAGAGGGGACAACTGCAAAGAAGAAGGAGGGAACCCATGAAGGAGAAGAAGAAGAAGGAGGAGGAGGAGAGAAATGTGAAAGGATTCTTCTTCAAGCTTTGAGGTAAGTGCATTCTCTCTTCTCTCTTTGTTTTCTCTTTTCTTTACTTATCTCTTTCTTTTTGTTGATGAATAGATGTATAGAGAGAAGAAGGGAGAGAGATCAATGCAAGGGGGAGATATATATATATATATATATATATATATATATATATATATATATATTGCCGCTACCACTGCCATTGCCACCGCATCCACTAAAAGAGAAGGGTCAATCACAAAGGAGAAGGATGGAACCCATGAAGGAGAAGAAGAAGAAGGAGAGAAGCCCGAAAGGATTCTTCTTCAAGCTTTGAGGTAAGTGTATTCTCTCTTCTCTCTTTTGTTGAGAAACATGGATCTTGAACACAATTTAGCTATGGAGGCTTGAACTCATAAGCAAGAGACATAAAGACTCATAACTAGAAATAGACTTTCATTCAAGTAAATTAGGTTCCAATATAGATTAGCTTAGACTCATAAACACAATCTTGAGTGGAAAGGAACATAGACTCTAAGTACAAAGTACAATAGCATTACATAAAAAGTGAAGCAAGTACATATCTTTATAGCTTTCCAGCTTCTCCACTCTCCTCATTGTGCTTATGGGATACAAGTCTCCTCATCATGCAACATACGTCATTTGACCTATTTTCCAAAACCCCCCCCCTCAAATGATGAATTCCCACACTTGCTGGCTTCTGCCCCCCCACATGATAACATTCCTCGAGAGACTAGCTCATGGGCAGCCTAGTTAAGTCAAGTCAAGTCAATCTCCTCCCCTTACTGATTTGGAGTGTTGTGGACTAAACTAGAACTCAGATCAGAGTGGCAGCAACTTGCATTAGTTGGAGGAAGTGAGAGACTAAAGTGTAAGATAAGCTTGAACTACATAAGCTATGGATGCCTTGTATTAGGATTTCTATACCTGACTGTTTTTTTGTCTATAGCAGCACATACACACAATCAATTGACAAAAGATTTGATGGAGAGAAGGCTCATGTACTAGATTTTAAAAGCCCTAAGGTAGCAGGACTGATTTTGATGAGATCTATGTTGACGACCCATACGACCATGACAAGCGTAACTTGAGACATTAAGGTACAATTTCCTCAATGCCGACCATCAAAGTGACCAATGCTAGGGATTTTTATGACAAGAGGCTATGCCCTAAGGTCCTTGAGATATGCCCAGAAGAGACCCTAAAGAGATTATGCTTATCCAGTATTCAAAGGCAGAATATAAGGGTGCAGCCTTAGCGGCATGCGAAGTAGTTTGGCTTGTGAAACTGCTACATGATTTAGGTATTCAGTGGGATAGCAAAGTCACATTGCATTGTGACAACTCAGTAATGTGATGCTGGCTAGCAACCCCGTCTATCATGTTAGATCCAAACACATAGAGATTCATTACCATTTCATTAGGGAAATGGTACTTGCAGGATAGATTGATCTACTTCATGTGAAGACAGAAGACGTGATAGCAGATATCTTTACCAAATCACTTGGTAAAAATAAATCCGTTCATTTTAGGGAGCTACTTGGATTACAGCAACTAGTTTGAGCTCAAGAAATGGAGTTTGAGAAGGGGGAGGATGAGCTCGATTCTTTTGATATTGAAACACCTCCATCCATTGATATTGAGGGTGAGGCCAAGAAAGAAGAGATAGAAAATGACTTATACAAGAATATTTAGTGCATGTAGCTAGAAGAGTGGCAGGGCTACATGCCCTGCCACTTTTTTTTTCCCTATGTAATTGTCGCTATTTGCGTCGAAAATTTACTTTGCAAGCATCACTATTAACGTCTCTATTTCCGTCGCTATTATGCATCTCTATTTCTGTCGCTATTAGCGTCACTATTTATGTCACTAATAGCAACGAATTCATCGCGTCGCTAATAGCGATGATGGGCGTAATTTTTTCCATGAATAATTCCGTCACTTTAAACATCGCTATTGGGTTTATATGTTGTAGTGACTTCTCTCTCTTCAAATGCATGATGCTTTTGTTATTCATGTATCCCAATCTTCTATGCCATAATGTCATTGAGGTAGAGGGATTATTGCTAGAATAGTTTACTTGATGAGGTTTAAATATATTCATTTTGAATGGTCTTCGAATCTTCTCTCCTTGTGCAACTACTTTGCCAAATCATCCATTTGGATTGAATCTAACTTCATATCCTTGATTAAAAAATCAGACCAACTAAAAGTAAATTCTTAGTAATGCTAGAAACTAAAAGAACATTAGACAATTCTTTTACCTTGCCCAATGATATTTGGATAAGATAGTGCCTTCTCCTTCAATAATATGATGTGCATGATCTACTGTGTTGACAGTTTGTGTGGTACTAAGGGGCTAAACTAAATTGAATGATTTAGAGTAATGAATTATGTGATTCTATGCTCTATAATCCACGTATCATTTATCTTGAAGTTAGGGATTTAAGTAGCTCATATAGATAGATATAAAAAAATTGCTCACCACCATTTTGGACTAATCTGAAGTTAATACCATGTAGTTGGTATTTGAAGCTCCATTGGCTAGTCCATTTTGAAATAGGGGTCTTCTTTGTTGATTAACCATCTTCTATATCTACAATCCCTTTCCCAATGGCCTTCATACCCACAATAGTTGTATTGACCTTCTCTTCTTAGAGCGAGTATCGTCTTCACCTTGCTTGCATATAGTAGCCTCTTCCTCTTTGACAATGTAGTTGGTAGTTGCAGTGTGTTGATTTATTGTATATTCTTCTTGATTCTAAATTGTTGATTGTTGAAGTGACTTCCTCTTCCTCATTACAAGATACAGACCACACATCGGCATTAAAGCGACACAAATATTCATAAAAGAAATTTCCCCTATCATCGCTAAAAGCATAGGTATATACATCTCTACAGATCTATCACTATTAATGTCGCTATCTACATTGCTATTAGCATTGCAATAGCAACGCTTTTCAATGCATATATCGACGTAGATAGTGACATGTGCAGTAAATTAGTAACACTAATAGCGATAATTACAGAGAAACAAAATTAGGTGGTAACACGTCACCTTTTAGTGTCATGTGTTGAATACCATAGAGCAATTACATATTGAATACACAATCGTCATCAAGATAAGTGCATCATTAGATGCTAGAAAAAAGGGGTCTTGATTCAATATTCAAATTAGAACAAGACTGATTATGAGAACTCATAAGACTGCATGGAACGATAGAGAGGAGAGTCCAAATCAAATATGAAAATGTATCTATAAATATCACAAAATGTGAGTCCATACAAAGGATGAGAAATATATATAAGGAATGCTACATCGAAAGAGTTTGAAAGGATTATAAGGCCAAGAAAGGAAAGGATGTGTGCTCCACGAATCCAAGTGACTGCTCTAACTCCTCATTATTCGAGAGCTCATCCCAACACAATGGAGCATTGAGTGGACTCTGCAATATAAACAACCAGAGATTAATCCACAATACATAATGTATCACAAAAAAACTAATGACTGAAAATAAGAAAGAGGCTTGACTTACTAGGTCGCCACATGCATACAATCTGTTGATGAGTAACTGAGACCATATCTCTCTATATATTGAGTCTCCAAACCCGTAGGATTGCGATTTGTGATGGCGTGGTGTAAAGAAAGCAAAGTAGCATTGTTAGAAATAAGGTTATTAATACAAGTGATGTTCCAAACAAGAAAGTAAGAAGAACCAAAAGAAAACTTACAAAATCCTCCAAATAAGTTCTATGATCACCATTCCCCAAAGATGATGCACAACCCCTACCTTCAATCGTGCCCTCGTTGCCTTCTGCTATTGCTTATTGCCATCGTCCCCTGGAGAGTCTGTGGCATCTTCCCTATGTCTCTACCAATCTTGTGCATCCAATCACTCGAGCTTTGGGATGACACTCTTGATATGTGACATGTATGCATGCATATAATCCATTATGCATCCTATGGAAAACCACTCTGTCATCATAGATACCAAGAATTTCTCATACAAGGACACTACCACATAGTGCTTACCCCCCTCTAGTATATTCTTCCAATGGTCTAAAATGTTGTGTCGCAATATTTGTTGGCACAACTCTCTCATGCGAGGCATCACCCTCCTCCCCTCATCATTCATGATCACAGCACATGTTTTCTCATCCGTGAGCTATCTATACCCTGTTAGGGTATGTCTAAGGTGCACCCTCTCCCACCTATGACCACACTCCTAGGCATAACCAGGAGACTCCTATCCATCTGGCATACCTATGGGGTGGGTATCTCTAGAATTATCACCCGTAGGGGTACCACCTACTGCAGATGGCTGAGCGAAACCTAAAGTCACAAGAGTAGATGTCCCTACATATGTGATAAACTCTCAAGGTGATAAGTATCCATTAGACCAACAAGACATGGACACTGTATTGGTGCCTCCACAACACCCATATGAGCCACCCTCTCTAGAACCCATATGAGAGTGAGGAGTAGCCACCGGCCGTAAGGTCACAGCACTTACATCTCTATCGCACCTCCTAGAACCACTCCCTCCTCTGATTGAGGAGGCATTCCTACGCCTCCCTCCGGGGCTAGTCTAAAGTATTGAATCTGCCTACTAGAGATCAAAGCATCAGAGCATACTGAGGTAGACCACACAGAATGGCTAGACAATGACTCAGATAACTCCTAAGGTCTACCATATCTCTAAAGCAGACCATCTGATTCGGAGACATACACATAGTCAAAAAATAATGCTAGAGTAATCAATATAAGGATTTAGGTAAAGCACAACAACATAACTCTACAAAAAGGGATGTTAATTAAAATTCATATAGTAAAGTATCCTTAAAATAAAATTATCAATGAATTGAGCAAGCGGATGCAAATACGACCGGGCCTACAGCTCCATGTCAAGCTCTTAACATAGCTCAATGTACACTGGAAGAGGAGTTCACTTCATTCTCAAAAAGTTCTTGGCCGCTTGTCTCCATCTATATTATCCATGCATTCAACCCCTCTACCTATATACTTTCCTCGTCTCCTAGGAACATTGCTTGCAGCATACACTTGTACACTCTAAGGTATTGATGACACAATATACCACCATTGAGGTTGTCAGGGATTTGGACAGAAGATTACATGTTCAATATTACATATAAGTGTATCACAAAGAGTGAATCAACATTTGTGACTATTTCGTATAGTGAAAAAATTAACAAAAAATGTCATGCATCTATTCACAATGACTCGGAAATACAAACATTCCGCATAGATTGTTTCATCTTTTCTCAGAATCTACATCCACAAATCCAGATGGACCTCACCAAATAGTTGCCCCATGTCCTTTCAATACCACTTTAAACCATTATACATCGAATATGACCATGGAGAAGCTACGGTAATCCACTGAGGTAATACTTTGTAAATTTCCAAAATACTCCATCTCATCTGCTACAGTATTTGGATTGATGGTCCATCATCAGCTCTCTTGCTCGAAGTTTGCCATAAGACCACAATCCATTATGAAGCACATTTTATCGATACACTCAATTTGAAAATGTTACTGTGTGACCATGTGATGCTATAGATTTTGAACTATACATGGAACTGGCTAGGTTAGTTGTTGCATATAAAATCTAGATACAACAACAAAGAAAGCATGCGATCACCTTCGAACTACATCCCCTCAAGAATTCCCACTCCTCCCTAGAGACCTCTACCCCTTCGCATGAAGCTATGATCAAAGCTTCATGCAACCACCTCGTAGACATAAACCACGACATCTTCTCCATGCCCTCGAATATCAAACCAGTCGATGACATGTACTGTGAAAAATTCTAATCTCATTCCCACCTATTCTCTTCTAGCTTGCTCGTATCTACTGAGGCACTTCTCCATGGATGCATGATGCATCATACAAAAACGATTCACTTTCTCCTCCATGGCACCATCCATCCTCTTTCCTATCCCATTTTCAACCACCATATCTCTTGTCAATCTATCATCATCCTTTAGCATCCATAGCATAATGTTTTCTTAATCCACGGTCGATAGTAGCCACTCCAAATTATGCACTAATGCCTCCAAGACTAGCCAATATTTAGCCATGTTGCCTTCTGGACAAGCTCGTTGTTGCACAAAGCCCTTTAGGGTTTTCATGAAGAGATCCAAGAAGAACATCCATTGGGTATGACGGATCCCACAATCTCTACTTTATCCACAAGATGTACTAGGAAGTGAGTTTATATCATGAGCATGCTCATAGATAGGTTCTTCTCAAAGAGATAGACGGTCTCCACTGCTCCTTGCCTTGCAGATTCAATAGAGAATGTCTTGATCTCCTTCTAAAATATACATTGTAGTAAATTCGACAACTTATAAATCCTCAAACATATTGTTGGAGTGAAACACTCCACAATCACGATTGGTAGTGTGAACTACTAGAAATTCAAAGCATCACAAATAGTGAATCAACACAAAATAGTGAAATACTAATTATATGCTATCAAGGCTGAGAGAAACCTGGCATATCTTGTGCCAATAATGAGATTTTAGTCTAGTTGGTGAACTTTAGAAAAAGTAAACCTAAGGGAATACATCATACATGTCGTGGTGCAGATATACCTAATAATTTACTTCACTATATGCTCTTCTTTAATGGATAGGTCCCAAGGAGCATGAGGTAGTTGCAAGCAACCATCAGAGTTTGCAAAGCACCTCCATCTTGCCTACTTCCTTCAAATCCTTTCGTGCCCCTACAATGTCTCTAAGCTGCCCATATTCTTGAAAATGTGCATGTGATCGAACAAATTGTTGATCTGTAAGTGGATCTAATATGGCAACTCATAGAAATTTAAGAAACGTCGCATTTTTCTTGGATGTGACTCCTCATGGGACTATTTTCAACTCGTACCAACTTTAGACATTTATTCGGGCTAGAGATCGTCCAAGAAAACCTTCACTTTCTCTTCCTTCCTCCATCTCTCTATTTCTCTCTTCCTCTTCCTCTCTCTATTTTTCATGGAGCTCCCTCTCTCTCCCTTCCTTCTCTTTCTTCCTTTCTCTCTCCCTTACTTTCCCTGTCTTTCTCTCTTTGTTTCTCTCTCCCTTATTGTTTCTCTCCCTCACCCTCCCTCCATCTCTCTACTTTTTTCTCCCTCTCTCTCTCCCCTTCTCTTTGTTTCTCTCTCCCCCACTCTCTCATTGTTTCTCTCCCTCCCTCCCTCCATCTCTCTATTTCTCTCTTTCCATCCCTCTCTCTCTTTTTTTCTCCATCTTTCTATTTTTTATAAAGTCCCCCTCTCTCCCCCTTTTTATTTCTCTCCTTCTTTCTCTATTCTTGCCCTTCCCTTTTTCTGTCTATTTATCTCTCTCATTCCCTCCCTCCCTAACTTAACATATCTCTCTGCAAACAAAAGTACAGAGAGAAAATAAGAAACATAAAAAATAAAGAAATGTCTCCCTCCCTCTTTTTATCTCTCTCTCCCTCCTCTCCCTCTACTCTCAAGGATTCCACCTATAAGAAATCGTCTATATAACGTGCGTTCAAATGATATTACTAAATACCCTTTCTTCACATACTATAAGGCTTTAAAATGATCCCTTTTATTTTACTAAACTTATAGATTTGTTTCAAATTCAAATTTAAAAATACATTTTTTAAATATAATCATGTAAATTTTACTAAATATAATATCATTTCTTTTGAACTCACATGGTATCCTACATGTTCTATAAGGTGGACTCCCCAGGCCTCTACTTTTCTCTCTTTCCCTCTCTCTCATGCTCTCATTGTTTTCCTCTCTCTCTCTCTCTCTCTCTCTCTCTCTCTCATTTTTCTCTTTCTTTCAATGTCTTTATCTCTCTCTCTCTCTCTCTCTCTCTCTCACATACACGACACTTATCACACTCACAGCACCGTATTTTCAGTTTCCAGTTTTTAGATTTTCATTCAGCACTTTTATTTTGGATAGCTGGACCTCATCAGTTGTATCACAGTTTGTCTCATAGGCCAGTTTTGGTCTTTAGAAGACGTTAATATAACTTTCTTTCTTTTCTTTCTTTCTCTCTCTCGTTTTCACTATCCTCCCTCTCTTTACCTCGCTCTTCATTTCTTTCTCCTCCCTCTCTCTTCCTTCCTTCTCTCTCCCCCTCTCTATTTTTATTTCTCCTCCTTGACCCTCTTTCTCTCTCTTTCCCTTTCTTTATTTCCTCTCTTTTTGTTTCTCTCTCCTCCCTCTCTCCCTCATTCTTTCTCTCACTCACCCTCATGTCTTCCTCCCTTCATCTCTCTCTTTCTCTCTGCCCCTCCCTCTTTGTTTCCCCTCTCCCCTTTCTCTCCCTATTTCACTCTTCCTCTCCTACTCTTATTTTCCCTCTTTCCCTCCCTCCTTCTCTCCCTCTCTCTCAGTGCATATCTCTACAAACAAAACAAAGAAAGAAAATAAGAAAACACAAAAATAAAGCAAGAAGAGGCAATATACCAACCTCAAAGGCTCGAAGATTAAACCCTTTGCACCTCCCTTTCATGGCTTCCCTCCTTTCTCCTTTGCACACTTCTCCTTCTTTTTTGCATATGATAGTAGCGGTGGCGACGATGGTGATGAGCTCCCCCTCTCTCTCTCCCTCTCAAAGCTTTGAGCTCTCTTGCTCTCTCTTTCATTCTCTTTCACAAATGATTTCGACAAATGCCTCCTCTAACCATTGAAAGGGTTGATTCTTTCTTATTATAGCCAAGTCTCTTCTTTGAATCTTTCTTCTTCTATGAATGGAAATTTTCCCTTATAGGAATGGAAGTGAAAAAAGTGCTTATACTTTTTCTTCACAACCTGGAGAATGATTTGCGAGATCTCTTCCTCTTTGACATTGTCACCTAATGCAATTTTTTTATCTTCAATGTCTTTAATCTTCAACAAATAATTATGCATACTTTCATGTGAGTTTTTGATATTTCATTCAGCTTATACTTATATGCATTACTCTAATGGTACTCTTACTCTCCATCATCTTTGTTAAGATGTCCCATGCCACTTTTGCACTTGTTACATTCTAAAAGTTGACTATGCTATCACTTATGTTGATGTTGATGAAGCTTTGAACTTGGATTGCTCTTCTATTCCAATCATTTCTTTATCCACCTCTATGAGCTAGTCTTCCTTCTTTACCTGTAATAATCTTCCACATGTTTTCAATCATTAAATAGAGTTTGCATTTTGAACTTCCATGTATTGTACTTGTTTTTGTCCAGCTTGCTTGTATAATTGAGCAAGGAGATGTCACTTGGAGCCATTTGTAGAAGATGATGGATTTGACAAGAACGTATTTTGGGAAGGGATAGGGATGAAATTTGCTATAATAACCTCTAGCTAAGAGCTAGGAAGAATGCCTCTAGCCTCTTGTTGCTAATATTGAGTGAAACACATAGAGTGATGATCCTAAAAAGATAACCTGAGAAAACTAAGCTCTGATACCATGATAAAACTCTCAGAATGAGGTTCCCAACACTTCAACTCATGTAATTAAAAGTAAATGATAAGCAAATGACATAGATAGTTGATTGGAGTAGTGATAGAACACACTCAAAGAGATAATGTATTGATTGGATATAAGAAGTACAATGATAAGAAATATGAATCAGGTCTTGTCACACTTCATCATTCTCCGTCTCTCACATATAGCCCCTCATACAATGCATTGAGACTAGCTCAATAGATATAGCAATGAATCTGGTTTAGATAGATTGCTATTCTACCTAAAAATTATAGATTAGTAATATACTGATTTAATCTTAGCTAGAGTAAGATCTTGATGATCCCAATGTTCACTACGTAGATCATGAGTAGGAAAAAACTATATAGAAGACACGAGCACAATCCAATGGTTGGACTTTTCTAGATTTTCCCTCGAAGTTAGGTATGTCATGTAGTCTGTGAAGTATAAGGAAAGTAGGCAGTTGAGATTGGAGTGCCTATAATTTAGCATAGAATAAGAATATTCTTACTCCCAATGGAAAGAGTATAGAAAGTGATCTTAATAACATTTTCTATTTTTACGTCCACAAAAATTATTGGTTGGATTTGAAGTTCTTAGCTCTGGAAGTCTCCACTACTCTAGGAAGCTCATTAGTTGAGAAAAAAATAAGGGTTGAAAAGTTGGGGTACTTTTGACTAATCATATATACATGTAAAGTAGGATATCTACATTGCAATATCTTTATTGAGATGCCTACTATCATGTCTTTATTATCTCATGTCACTTACACTTTCATTTAAAGCCACTATATACCAGTTAATAGTCTCCTATATGCAAGTTAATAGTGCTAGTTGATAATGTTGTTTATAGTAACCTATATGCTAATAAACATTGTATACTTATGAGCAAGTAACATGTATGATTATAAGCATTGTATGCTTATAAGAAATTGTATGCTAGTTAGCATAGTTTTCTATATGCTAACTTGTATCCTAATTAGTAGCTATATGCTAATTAATATGCATGTTGATTAGCATCTGTCTAACTACTTCTAAGTCGCTTTCTATATGCTAATTAACAACTATTTGTGTGCTAATTAGCATCTAAATTTTACCAACCCTACCATGTCCACTATCAATGATGATTGTAATAGACTTAAAGAGTTCTATATAATAACTATGCTCTTTCTCAATATTTGCCCCCTCATCATATCATATGTTTCCAATTTATGACATATAAGATTGGGTATACAAATATAAGTAAAATCTTGAAATATTTATAAGGAGAATCTATTCCATCCATGAATAAAAGTGCCACTATAAATTGCATCATGCAAGAAAAAGGAGGGTGAGTAGCATACCCTTATTTGTCATGGAACCAACTCTCCATATATACAACAAAATTCAACATATTGAAATCCATTTTATAAGTACTACATTATGTTTCAAAAATGATCCCTATGAAATCATAAAATCTATTGCTTCTCTATTTGCCATAAAACGTTGCAAGTTGAAGTAAATATTGTGCTTTTAGTTGTTGAGATGGCAAGCTCAACAAGTGCAAACATTGATGATGGACCACATAGCTAGATGGATCTGGACATCTACACATAGTACATTGATGGTCATCATGATCCTCACATGTCCATTGACTTATCATTTATTATATATAGTTTGTTGCACCTACCTACAATTGGCATAGGTATATTGTTTGTCGATTAGTATAGTCAATTATGTTCTATTTGACTTCGTAGGCCACTTTTCTTTATGTTGTATCTTATCTATAATTTTTGTACATTGTATTATCTATGAGAGAAGAAGAAGACGGCCAGACTTGAGCTATGTTGTTGGCCTTGTTAGTTAGTTTATGAACATGCGTAGCAAGCCTCGCTTGGATGCAATTATTGAGGTATGTGAAGTCCACTTTGCATTATGAACATTTTCATGAGGCAAGTAAGGATATATAGGTATTTGGATATAAAAATATGGATTAGGTTGGTAGCATGTCTAGGAGAAGATCTACTAGTGGATTCATGTTTTCCTCCCTTGGTAGTGCAACAGTTACATGGAGCAGCAAGAAAAAACAACCTATAGTTACTTTATTGAGTGGTGCAAAGACTAAGTAGAGAGGTATTGCTATGGCAGCATGTGAGGTGCTATGGCTACAAAAATTATTTTGTGATTTGGATGTGCAAGGGGATGGTCTAGTTGTCATTCACTATAACAACATGAGCAGCATCCAATTAGCTAGGAATCCAATGTTCCATGCTAGGACAAAACACATTGAGGTGCATTACCACTTTGTAAGAGAGAAGGTACTTGAAATAGAGATTGACTTGGTATATCTCAACACACAAGATCAGATAGTTGTCATTTTTACAAACGAATTGGGTGCAAAGAAGCATCAACATTTACAAAGCTGACTTGCAGTTGTAGAGATACAGTTGAGCTTTAGGGGGAGTGTTGAGATGGCAAGTTAAACATGCGCAGGCATTGATGACGGACCACCTTGCTAGATGGGTCCACATGTCTACACTTAGCACTTTGATGGTCATTATGATCCTCATATGGCCACTGACTTATCACTGATTATATTTAGTTTGTTGCACTATCTACAACTAGTATAATTATAGTATCAGTAGATTAGTATAATTAGTTATGCACAAAAAAACCAACAAGAAAATTTTTTGGCCTCCATCTCTCTTCTTGTGTTCTTGAGTGAGATTCCTCTTGTGTGTATGGTGTGTGTTTGTGGTGCAGCAGCTCAATCAACTCCCCCACGACATGATTCTTGACATTAGCTTGCATAACTCAGAGACTAGCATAAAAAATAGTGCATGCTTTTAGTGGAGTTTCTCTTTGTAGAGGATGAAATGGTGATCATTGTGTATTCCTTAGGTTTTCACATATTATTTAACTTGTTTGATCTTTTGTTTCCATTGATAACTTGGGTAGCTAGTTCCTTGGTCAATAAGTACTACCATAATAGACACAAGGTGGAGCTTGTGGAGTACAATCTTCACCCCTCTTCCTTGTCATCTTTCTCTCATTATTTAGGCTTGTTCATGAGCTTTCTCTCCTATCCGAGGGCTTCTTCTACACTTCTCATTAGCCAAACATTAGCTCCCTCAAATTATTCATCCTCCAATTCTATTTCAATCCTCAGGTTGATTGACATTGTCACTTGCTTGGCCAATTCTCCACATATTTCCCTTTGGAGTATATTCGTATCCAAAGAGTCTTCCTTATGCATCATGAAAAATAACAAGAATGTTTCCTCAAAAAATTTTAGAAGAGAGATTGATTGGCTTTCCATCCATCTTGCACTGTACTCGTCGACACACATAGATAAAGATATAAGATACAAATCAAATAGATAATTACCCCACTAATTCATAATCAAGTGGAGATTAGTAACATATTCATCAAACTAAGTTAATGTGTCATTGATCAACTTAAACTCTATTATTCCCATTGATAAACTTAAGTCCAATGGCTTAGTAAAGATATGTACTTCTTGGTCTTCAATGTTCGTATGAGTCAAGTCTATCTTCCCAAGTAGGACCATTTTTGGCCTCCTAGAAAGACATTTAACTAGAATGTCTTTTAGGTTCTCGTGATACACTAGCCAATTTATTGTTGCTCATATTGCCACAATGAAGTCTTACTAGCATGCCCATCTAAAATGCCAAATAAGAAGTAGATTTTTCAACCACCTTACATCACATATAGCCAATGATGCTAGATAAAGCAACAAAGGGTGCAAAATGAGGTTGCATATGTCTCTCTATAGCTAGGAAATAGATTTAGCACCTCTCTCTCTCTCTCTCTCTCTCTCTCTCTCTCTCTCTCTCTCTCTCTCTCTCTCTCTCTCTCTCTCTCGGAATTTAGGGAAAAAATATTTGACATCGAAGGCGGCAGCTGCAGCTAGGACGATTTTAAGCACCAAGTCAAAGACGGCTTTTAAAAGGCGCCTGAGCGACACTTGTGGATTTTTGATAATTTTTTCAACTATCGTGCGGGATGCTTGGAGCTGCCAGTCAGTGCGGGAGGCCGAGACGAACGCGCAGGATTTTTCAGAGGTCGAATCGGAGCCCGAACGCGGAAGAGGCAAAAAATTAGCCAATTTTGAAAAGGTGGACATTGAGAGATTAAAGGGGGGTGCCCTTTGGAAACCCCCCCCCCCCCTTTTTTCTTTTCATGGTGTGGATATGGCGACGCCTGTTGACAGCGCGTGCAAAAATCCGGCCCCCCCCCCCACAAATCGATTTTGGGGCTGCAAGTACCCCATGGATCAGACAATACCCGGCAACTTCTCCTTCTTCCCTGATCCTATCTCCGGTCTTCGTGCGAGATATGGCTGGCTGAATGAAGAGATCATAATCTAGTCTTTCTCTCTCCTCCCTCTCTCTCCTCTCTATGGGTTGTTCATGCGCACTATCTTGAAGGAGGTATTGGAAAGGAGATTGAAGAAAACGGTGATGGAGATGCTGAAGATTGATATGCAGCATTGGATTGAGAGCAATGGAGGCTTCATCCGCCGGTCATGCAGTCATTTAATGCGTGTCGGGTTTCGTAAAAATACAGTATGACCATTTTTATGAAGAAAATTAAGGGGTTTTGGTATTTTATGATGGTAATGATGTTCTTATTGGATGAAAATTTATTTGAGTGCTGGTTGCATCATGATTAATTACTGTTTATTAGAAAATTTTGATTTTTCAATTACATGCGCTATTTAATTCCCGTAAAATCCAAAATGCGGTTTTTAAGCGGTAAAATTGTAGTTTTGTTGTTTCGAGTGGGTGAAATGTGTTCCTATAGGGGAGAAATGGAAGATAAATAGAATATTAGTATGCTAAAGTGATTGGAACAAGAAAAATCAGTAAATAGTATATTTTATTGTCAAATAAATCAAGAAAATGGGAAAAATAAGGGAAAAATAGAAATACGCTTCACAAAAATAAGAAAAAATATAATGATTATTTGTGGATATATGGTAGTGGCAAAGCATGAGGTTTAACGTAGGGGGTGAGGTGTTTGAATGGTGCGATTTGCGTGCTGATTATTGTTGATTTTTTGATGCACATCATGACAGAGGTTGTTGTATTTTAATTAAGAGGATAATAGCACGAGTGTTGTCTCGGTGCTATTCTTACATCGCCACAACGAGTTGGTGAATGAGCATTGGAAAGCCTGGTTGTGCACAACACGTTTCTTATCAGAAAACTATATTTGAGAACTTTAGGATCATCCACTCTTGCATGTGCATGTCAACCATGGTATCAGAATACAAAGGACTGGTTGCATAGCACCTGTTTTCGATGACGATGACCCACGCTTAAGTGTGGAAAGGCAACCTAAGTCGTAGGATAGACATTCGATTCTTGGGGGATTATTTGGTAAGGACACATGGTATCTCCTGGAATACTTTCAAAATGAAAGAGTGGAGTTTGTTCGTATGTTCTATATGTTGAGTGGTGCATCAACAAGGGGCCAATCTCTGCGACGTAGGAGAGCTGCAGTGGGGCAGCGGTGATTCCACCGAGAGGTTGCCTCCCATGTATGTGATTATCATGGCATTTATTGCCAGTGTGTATGGGTTCTCCCTCTGTGGAGTTTATAGAAAGGGAAACGTTGGACTACAAAACTATAAACGCATAGATTAGGCTCTAAGACAGTTCGTCCTTTAGTCGCAGATAGATGCTCCTGGCCCGCAAGGCCGTGATGGTGTGTTTATCTATTATGAGCATGAGGTCCGGCTAGTGCCATAGCCAGTGCCATCCCATTTGAGGTCCCATCAGTGGTGCATCTGCCGGGAGCTGCCAACAAGTGGTGGTTCTCGAATCTAGGGTTTTTAGGGACCAAAAAAGTTGGTTTATGTCCTCTGACAAGGACCGTCAAGCCAAAATACAAAAAGCAGAATGTGTTGAGAGGGCTAGACGGCGGTTGGAGATTGTAAGACGCTATTCTCCTCAAAGGAGCAGCCCGATACGCATAACAGGCAGTGGTCTTAGTAACCCAACTGCTGCACATAGTCCTTTAGGTGCATGAGGAAGCGCAAGTTCTTCTTCTCTTCCACCAAGTCAACCCACTTCAAGTGGGGGTGTGATCCCATCAGTCCAAACTCCTATTATCAATCCGATTGTCGTCATGGCACAACCCATTGCAATTCCTGCAAGGATGCCGAATCTGCTAGCTTTAGGAGAACCTATGCCCATTTTTAATGGGTTAGCCGAAAGAAGATGCGGAGTTTCATATTTGTGAATTCCAAATATTAATGTTTAATTACCGCATCCAAGATGAGGGACATCTTATGATGTTCTTTAACATGACATTAAAAGGAAGGGCTGCAGTATGGTATCATAGCATAGAGACTGGAACCATCACTATAATCAACCAATTTTATGCAGCTTTCTGAGGAGAATAGGCCCCTAAAAGAGGTGGCAAATACTGGTTGCGTGTTTTGAATGTAACACGCCAAGACCCCCATGAGAATGTGAAAGCCTATGCCAAGAAGCTTAAGGAAGTATTTCGTAAGTTACAACTTACATTCCCATTCCGCCAGTTGCCCAATTGCAATACTTCTTGCATGGATTGGATTTCAATATTCAGGTACAATTGAGCAGTGTGGCTTTGGCTAATATAGACACCGCCATCACACGGGCAAGAGGAGTAGAGTCACGATTACAAATGGCCTACTCCTCTCGAATAAATCTTAATGCGGGTCTAGTACATGGAGGCAATTTACCATTGATAAATGGAAGTCAAGGGATGCCTATGAGTAACCCTAATGGGAGAGGAAGCATGGTTCAAAATGTACCTTTGCTGCCAGCTCCTCCTAGTGTGACTCTGCCTATGGCTAGTCAGTTGGCTCCACCAAATGTTGGAGGCCAAGCGTTGAACCCTAATGTTGTTCCTGTGAGTCAATAACCAATGCCCAATCAAATTGTTAGGCCAATGGAACGACAGATAGATGATCAAGGCTATGAGTCGAGTGCCTCTAATGTCCTTAGCGAAGTTAAGGATATGATGAAGCACTACATCGACATGATTTCTGAACAATATCGGCAAATAGCTGTTGATGTCAATTTCCTGAAGAAGCAGCAGAATCTGATAGGGAGTCAACGTCCTGAAGAGGGTGGTCCCTCAAGATTCAGCTGTAAGTGGTGTGGGAGACAACATTTCCCTAAAAACTGTCCAAATGTTAAGTGTAATATTTGTGGGAAGTTGGGCCACTTAGCTGCTACCTGTTGGAGTAAGATTAGTTCCCTCCAACAAGGGGGTAAACAGCTACCTGGGAGAGTTTCAAGAAGAAGTTCATGCAGAATTTCCTTCCTCCACAATTCCATGAAAAAGGCATAAAGCAATGGGACCTTCTTCAGCAAAGAGATCGTGAGCCTATTTCTCAGTACACCGAATGATTTTGGAATTCCTTACTCCAACTACGCATGCTTGAAGACGTACATGAAGCAACTCACAAGCGCAAGTATATGTCTGGATTACTTGGGCATTACTACGCTGAAGTCAATATGTTCAAGCTTGCAACTCTTGAAGATGCAATTTCTTTAGCTCATGACACTGAAGACAAGCTTCGAGGAAGAGACAAGCGTCCACAACAATTTCAAGAAAATGGTAACTATGGTTCTAAGCAATTCAATTCAAATTTTAGAAGATTCAATCAAAGTTAATTTCCTTCATCATCTTTCCGTAAGTCTTGGACAAAACCACCTGCTTTGCCATCAAATACCAATCAAAACCCTAAGCCATCTTCACAGCCAAATCTTAATATTCCTAGACTTCCTGCCATTGCAAACAATGTATCTAAAGCCAAACCTATAGTGTGTTAGAAATGCCATCAACCTAGATATCTAGCAGCCAATTGCCAATCGAAGAAGCCACCTGTCCATATCAACTATCTTGGAGCAATGGAAGATGAAGAACATGAAGAAATGCCTGACTTTACGGAAGATGAGGACGACATTACTACTCCTTCGGATACTTTACCAGGTATGCCAACTCCACATTCTTTGTTGACAATGAAATGTTTAGTGCATGGAAAAGAAAAGATTATTTTGTATGATGATGGTAGTATACATGATTTTATTTCTGCAAAGTTAGTGAAAGAATTGAAATTACAAACTGTTCCTATGCATTATCGCATTAAAGCAGCATTCTTAGGCACAAGGTATAATGGAACACAAGAGGTGCATGATTTAGAAATTCAAATTGGTGAATACACTGAAAGAAGGAATTTTCTAGTTGTACCATTACAGTCCAGTGATATTATCCTAGGTATGCCTTGGCGTCATCAGCATAATCCTGACATAGATTATTCCACGCATTCAATTAAAATTCATTTTCAGGGAAAACACATTACATTGTATGGTATGCACGCATCTAATGCTTTCCCACTGCTTACTCATACTCAAGCTAAACGTCCATTACGCAAAAGTAGTAAATCTTATCTAATTTGGGTGAATGAACTTCAAGCTAAAGCAAAACCTATGCACCCTAGGCATAAAGAATTCCTTTCACAATTTAAAGATTGTTTTGCTGAAGATCTACCACGTGGACTACCTCCTTCACGTCCTAAAGACCACAAAATAGATTTAATTCTTGGTACACAACCACATTGTAAAGCACCATATAGGCATAACCAGATAGAGCAGAAAGAAATTCAAAATCAAGTTGAGGAATTATTAACTAGAGGATTAATTAGACCTAGTAGTTCTCCATTTGGCGCACTTGTTTTGTTGATAAAGAAGAAGAATAATACTTATCGTATGTGCATTGATTATCGTGCCCTAAATAAGATTACTGTAAAGAATAGATATCCAATTCCTAGGGTAGATGATCTTATGGATAAACTACAAGGTTCTGCCATATTTAGTAAAATATATCTTAAATCTGGTTATCATCAGGTGAGATTAGATAAATCTGACATATTTAAGACTGCATTTAGAACACAATTTGATCATTATGAATTTCTAGTGATGCCTTTTGGATTGACTAACGCACCTGCTACATTTAGTAGAATGATGAACCGCATATTTTTGAAATATCAGCATTGTGTTATAGTATTCTTTGATGATATCTTGGTGTTCAGTAAAAATGAGAAAGAGCATTATGAACATCTGTCTTTGGTTTTCAAGTTGTTGAAAGATAATCAATTGTATGCTAATCCAGAAAAGAGTGAGTTCTTTCAAACAGAAATTGAATATTTAGGTCATATTGTATCATCAGAAGGTATTAAGGTTGACCCTAAGAAGATAGAAGCAATATTGAACTGGCCTATACCCAAAAATGTACATGAGTTATGTTCTTTTCTAGGTCTTGCTAGTTTTTACAAGAAATTTGTATAAATTTTTTCGTTACTTGCTTTACCTTTGACTAAACTTTTAAAGAAAGGTATTGCTTATCATTGGTCTGATAATCAACAGAAATCTTTTGATTTATTGAAACATGCATTGACCCTGCTCCTGCATTTTAATAGATCATTCTTTTTAGTAGTTACTGATGCTAGCGGATCTGGAATAGGAGCCATACTTATGCAAGATAACCATCCCATAGCCTATTCTAGTTGTAAACTGAAACCATCCAAACTTAAATATTCCACATATGATAAAGAATTGTTAGCTGTTGTACAAGCTTGAAGACAATGGAAACATTACTTAATGGGTTCTGAGTTTATGATTAAGACTGACCAACAAAGTATTAGACATCTACTTAGTCAACCTCAAATATCTGACCGACATATCAAATGGGCAGCTTTTATTCAGAATTTTCATCCTCTTATTCAATATCAACCAGGTAAAGAAAATGTAGTAGCTGATGCATTAAGTAGAAGACCCACCAATCATAATATCTCTGTTATATCATTTGATTCTCTAACTCCTATGAAATATACTTATCATCAGGACATTACTTTTCATGTTGATTGGAATAAATTAGTTGGAAATAACTGGATTCCTATTGATTCACTGTCTTATAATAATGGATTCATGTTTTATGAAAAGACATTATGTGTTACAGTACCATTTAGATCTTTTGTTTTGAATGAGATTCATTGTCCTCCATGTCAAGGTCATAGAGGTATCATATCTACTTTACGTACATTGACTGAAGATTTTTATTGGCCACATATGGATACTGATGTATCTAACTTTGTTTCTGAATGTTTGGTTTGTCAAAGAGTTAAGAGACATCACGGTAAACAGTATGGTTTACTTATGCCTTTATCTATTCCATCAAGACAATGGGAACAGATTTCTATGGATTTTATTACTGGTTTACCTAATACTAAAGCTAACCATGATATGATTTGGACTATTGTAGACAGGTTTAGTAAACAAGCATATTTCATCCCATGCAAGAAAACTTTAATAGCATCTCAGGCAGCACAATTGTTTTTGAAAATTGTTTTCACTAATCATGGATTACCAAAAGTTATTATTTCTGACCGTGATTCTAGATTTTGTAATAATTTTTGGATTACTTTGTTTGCTAACCTAGGA
This sequence comes from Lygodium microphyllum, assembly GCF_053477565.2. Lineage (NCBI taxonomy): Eukaryota > Viridiplantae > Streptophyta > Polypodiopsida > Schizaeales > Lygodiaceae > Lygodium > Lygodium microphyllum. Next base: position 70,013,105 of record NC_141160.1, read on the forward strand.
ACAAAGATTGATTTCTCATCTGCATTTCGTCCTGAAACTAATGGACAAACAGAAGCCACTAACAGTACTATTTTAGATCTTTTATGTGCTTACACTATTTCTAAACCACAGACATGGGACACACATTTACATTTACTACAGTTTGCATATAACAATACACCACACACAACCACAAAGAAAGCACCATTTGAAGTGATTTATGGTTATAGATTGTCTACACCTGTTGCATCTTTATCCAATAGAATTTAGAGTGCTGATAATATTGCTAACATGCACACTACTATTTTTGATGAGGTTAAAGACATGATTGCCAAAGCCCAGCAATCATATACAAAACAAGCCAATAAGAAAAGACAGGCCATGAATTTCAAACTTGATGACTATGTTTGGTTGAGAATAGAAAAACGTAGATTACAAAGTGTAGATAAACACCCAGTTGTGAAATTAGCACCTAGATTCTATGGACCATTTAAGAACATTCACAAAATCAATGACAATGCATTCAACTTAGAACTACCACCTCACTGGAAAATTCACAACACTTTTCATATTAGTTTATTATGACCCTTTAGAGGCCAATTACCTGTACACCCTGTTTATGAAAACCCACCTTTGCTAGATGAAGAGACTGAAATACTTGAACCTGAAGCTATCATAGATACTAACTTTATGACCACTAGAACTGGCTGTAGATATTCTAGATATTTGGTCAAGTTTAAAAACCATCCTGTTGAAGAAGGCCCAATGGATGCACGCTAGAGACTTAAATGCTTTCCCCACTCTGTTAGCTCCACATTGAGCTAATAGCAATTGAGGACAATTGCTATCCCACCCTGGGGGTATAATGCCAGGAGGCATATTTCACGATGGATTCCGTGAGGTTTTACGGTGGATTCCGTAAACTTTGTTGATCGGGGCTCATACACAAAGTGGATTCTTTGTGCGAGAAGTTGATGGGGATGCCTATCCTTTTCGGGCGTTTCATTAATTTAGTGTGTACTTGGGTGATTCCATAGCGGGTGATTCTGCAAAATACATATTAAATTAATAAACGTTTATGAGTTTAGAGTGCGCACTCGTGATAAATTAAGGTTAGGATTGATTTCTAACCAGTTGATTTATTTATGTAGCTGAAGACTGCTAGGTATTCACTTTTGTCAGTTTAATAGTATTATTTTACTAACGATTGTGAATGCTTCAGTTGATGTGTAGAGATAGCAGCAGTGGCAGAGGAAAGCATTGGAGGATAGCGTGTATTCGAGTTATCACTTATATTTTGATGGGCGCATACCTTAGGCATGGCGCCTATATTTTGTCATGCCTATTTATTAAGGCGTTGGATATTTATTTATTATTTTGTATGCGCATGGACGCACGATTATGATATTTGTATTTGGACATTGTATTGGGTATGCCTGACTCTTTGGGCGCCCGTCCATTAGCTTTATTTCTATTTTGTGCTAAAGCAAACTCAAAAGCCAAAAGCATGCTATTTTGTAATTTTGGCTATTATTTGAGCTTGAAGATGATTAATACATAAAATACATGCTTTGTGGAGTGCTCACACAAGGCATGGGGGAGATTGCACCCAATTGGTCTCTTATTCATGTCATGCATGCTTTCTACCTTGAGTTTTGTGCAAAAAGTAGAGTTCTTTTGTTCTTGGGGACCTTCCGATGCTCACTACGCGAGCATATAGCATCCGATCTGTGCACCACCTAATAAAAAAGGGAGTATTGTAGTAGTAATCTGAGATCCCCGATGTAGAGTCACGATGAAGCTAGCTGCTTATCTTGGGGTAGGATTCACTAACAACATGGCGGAGTATAAAGCCTTGATTATGGGACTGTATATTGCCAAGCAAGGGGGTATTCGATGGTTATTAGTAAAAGGGGATTCCCAGTTGATCTTGAATCAGCTAGATGGGACATACACAGTGCGGAATCCCATCCTTTGTATGTATCATCGAACTGCCATGACCCTACTTGAGGAGTTTGAGAGAGTGTCTCTTCAGCTGATTCCACGTTACTAGAATCAGTTTGCAGATTCACTGGCAAATCTTGCTTATGAAGAAGACCTTTTCTTCAACTGTGGTCCTAGTTTGGATATTGCTATCAATAATGAGACAGGACCCGGTCGCTTGTGGGGAATGTTATCAGAGTATGCAATATATGAAAGGCGATGGTTGATATGGGTGATGCAAAGAGTAGTCGAGACCCATCTACCGTTGTTATCCTAGACCCATAGGCTGATTAGACAACATGTTATGTATACGCCTCTTGCTATATATGCAAGAGGGATGGGTCATAATCTTATGCATTTAGCTTAGGGCTGCAAGCCCTATTTTTCTTCCTTGGAAAGGAGCATATTATTGTATATCCGTACTATTTCGGGGAGGGATGTGTAGGTGCTATTCTGTTTGATCTTGTTAAGCCAAGAGGGCCAGTTTTGCGCGATTTTAAATGTTTTATTTCATTAGGCCAAGAGGGCCGATCAGTTTTTGTAGTAAAATGTTTTATTTCATTAGGCCAAGAGGGCCGATCAGTTTTGGTAGTGAAATGTTTTATTTCATTAGGCCAAGAGGGCCGATCAGTTTTTGTAGTAAAATGTTTTATTTCATTAGGCCAAGAGGGCCAGTTTTGCGAGGTTTTAAATGCTTTATTTCATTAGGCCAAGAGGGCCAGTCGTCTGTTTAGTACGGGTGCGATTAATGGTTTCTTGTTTTAGTCCTGTGCTAGACAGAGGTCCAAAGAAGAGCATGGACGATGCCTTTGTCGTGTGGAAGCTTCTCGTGGCCCTATCCAGGTGATATCTCTCCTTTACGAGTAACGTGTTTGTATGCTATATGTGTTTGTGTACTTGTAGGGGATTTTTCTTTTCTGTCTGAGGGAGGGCTGAGTAGTCGTTGCCTCCTGTAAAGACATTGCCAAGCATCAAGAGACCTGTTTTAGAAGGCAATTCTAGTGACCCTGTTCTGCTAGCCTGCTAGGCAGCCGTTCTAGGAGTTCTTGCTTAGTTGTGAGGCAGTTAGAGAACCTTGCCGAAGGAAAAATGATGATGATACAGAGGAAAAAAAAACCCTGAATATCTCAAAGAGAATAAATGTATACAAAGGTGTGTAAAAAGGGGTTCTAACCCCTTGAAAAATAGAAAAGAAAAGAAAGGAAAAATAGAATAAATGTATACAAAGGTTATAAGTAGTTGATCATCGCCTTGCGAAGGCCTGGTAGGTTCCTAGGGACGAGCCAAACCCGGGGCCGATGCCTTGTCTTTCTAGGGGTGGTGTCTCGCTGGAAAAGAAAAAAGTAAGGAAGGTTGGAGCGAAAATAAAAGTGAGCGTCAGAAAAGGATTAAGTATTGCCTCGCGAGGGCTTGGTAGGTTCTTGGGTACCGAGACAGGACCCGAGGCCGATGCCCTGTTCTCCTTGGGTCGTTACGCTCAGCTCCCTCCTTTTTACACGCCCGAGTATGGAAACATAAAAACCTAAAAGAAGAAATGTGCTAAAAGAAAATACTTCTTGACCAGGCTATAGGACTCCTCACCTAGTAGGAGCTTTTGGGGTGTGTTGTCCTTAGTTAGGTAGGTAGTTCAGACCACCATTTAGGGCGACTTCTTTGATAGTTCTTTTTACTCTGGCCATGTTGGAGTAGTCGGTTAGTAACTAGCTTGGGACCTTCGATCAGATTATGCTAGGCTTACTCCTTGTGGATTTCATCCCTTGGTTTTGTCTGGGGGTAGGGTGAGCATTGTGCTGTGTTTTAGTGTGTATCTATTTTGTATCAGCTTGATGCTTCCTTTGGTTTTTTTGTGCAGATCTGTTGTGGGATTCGACGGGCTGAGTCGCCCTATCCCATGGTCGCCAATGAGAGCGGAGTTTTGAGCCCAGGATGTGCCTAAAATTTGCCAAAAAATTCGGAATCTAGGGGGAAAATATTCCACATCGAAGGCGGCGGCTGCAGCTAGGATGATTTTAAGCACCAAGTGAAAGATGGCTTTTAAAAGGCGCCCGAGCGACACTTGTGGATTTTTAATAATTTTTTTGACTGTCGTGCGGGATTCCGGGAGCTGCCAGTCAGTGCGGGAGGTCGAGATGGATGCGCAGGATTTTTCAGAGGTCGAATCGGAGCCCAGACACGGAAGAGGCCAAAAATTGGCCAAATTTGAAAAGGTGCACATTGAGAGATTAAAGGGGGGTGCCCTTTGGGACCTTAATCTCCCCTCCCTTATTTTTCTCATGGCGTGGCAGCAGCATGTTCACGACAGAAATGGCGCCAAAAAAATCGCCCTCCCCCCCCCCCATAAATCATGAATGGAGCATACAAGCAACCTATCTAACAGACAATGCCCGGCAAATTCTCCTTCTTCCCTGATCATATCACTGGTCTTCGCGCGAGATATGGCTGGCTGAATGAAGACATCAGAATCTAGTCTTTCTCTCTCCTCCTTCTCTCTCCTCTCTATGGGATGTTCATGTGCACTATCTTGAAGGAGGTATCGGGAAGGAGATTGAAGCAAATGGTGATGGAGATTGATGGATGTTGAAGATTGATTTGTAGCATTGGATTGAGAGCAATGGAGGCTCCATCCACTGGTCACGCAGTCATTTAATGCATCTTGAGTTTCGTAAGAACACGGCATGACCATTTTTATGAAGAAAATGAAGGGTTTTTTGTATTTTATGATGGTAATGATGTTCTTATTGGATGAAAATTTGTTTGACTGTTGGTTGCATCATGATTAATTGCTGTTTATCAGAAAATTTTGATTAATTATTTAATTCCCGTAAAACCCGAAATGCGATTATTAAGTGGTAAAATGGTAGTTTTATCATTTCGAGTGGGTGAAATGTGTTCCTATGGGGGAAAAATGGAAGATAAATTGAATGTTAGTATGTAAAGTGATTGGAACAAGAAAAATCAGAAAATAGCATATTTTATTGCCAAATAAATCAAGAAAATGAAAAAAATAAGGAAAAAATAGAAATACGCTTCACAAAAATAAGGAAAAATATAATGATTGTTTGTGGATGTATGGTAGTGGCAAAGCATAAGGTTTAGCCTCGGTTTTCCCTATCTCTTTGTCAAAGTTTGTGATTTACCGCTTTTCATACATCAAAACATGACAAAATGAACCTCTACACCTATGCAACGAAAGCAATACCTAAACGTAGGGGGTGAGGTGTTTGAATGGTGTGATTTGCGTGCTAATTATTGCTGATTTTTTTATGCACATCATGACATAGAGGTTGTTATATTTTAATTAAGAGGATAGTAGCACGAGTGTTGTCTCGGTGCTATCCTTACATCGTCGCAATGAGTTGGTGAATGAGCATTGGAAAGCCTGGTTGTACACAACACATTTCTGATTGCAAAACTATGTTTGAGCACTTTAGGATCATCCATTCTTGCATTGCATGTCAACCATGGTATCAGAATACAAAGGACTGGATGCATAGCACCTGTTTTCGATGACGATGACCCACGCTTGAGTGTGGAAAGGCAACTTAAGCTGTAGGATAGACGTTCGGTTCTTGGGGGATTATTTGGTAAGGACACATGGTATCTCCTGGAATACTTTCAAAATGAAAGAGTGGGGTTTGTTTGTTTGTTCTATATGTTGAGCAGCGCACCAAGGGGCCAATCCCTGCGATGTAGGAGAGCTGCAGTGGGGCCGCGGTGATTCCACTGAGAGGTTGCCTCCCATGTATGTGATTATCGTGGCATTTATTGCCAGTGTATATGGGTTCTCCCTCTATGGAGTTTATAGAAAGGGAAACGTTGGACTACAAAACTATAAACGCATAGATTAGGCTCTAAGACCGTTCGTCCTTTAGCAGCAGATAGACGCTCCTGGCCCGCGAGGCCGTGAGGGTGTGTTTGTCTGTTATGAGCATGAGGTCAGACTAGTGCCATAGCCAGTGCCGACCCATTTGAGGTCCCATCACTCTCACTCTCTCTCTCTCTCTCTCTCTCTCTCTTTCTCTCTCTCTCTCTCTCTCTCTCTCTCTCTCTCTCTCCTAACTTGAATGCCCCTATCATACACCTTAACTTAAGCTCACCATTAAACAATGCTATGCTATGGCTTCTCTCTCTTTCTACAGCTAAGAAATTCATACAATTTATGCACTGCATGAGTCTCTCTTTCACTAAGAAATAGCTATACCACACCTCTGTGTGTGTGTGTGTGTGTGCATGCGTGCGTGCGTGCGTGCGTGTGTCGTGTAGCAACTTGCATGCTCTTGATTGCCTTGCCTTAAACCCCAACATAAAACAACGCTAGATTGTGGTTGCTCTCTCTTTGTCTCTCCTATAGCTAAGAAATAGCATATAGTTAATGTACTACACAAGTCTCTCTATAGCTAGGAAATAACTATAGCATACTTCTCTCTCTCTCTCTCTCTCTCTCTCTCTCTCTCTCTCTCTCAACTGTTGAAAGACTATCCTGCGGGTGCGCTGAGGGATTAAGAACTATGAAGAAATGGCACCGACGAAATGCCTGTGATTGATGAAATGGTGCTGACGCTACTTGTGACAAAGTACTGTCATGCCTAGTAATCTGTGGACATTGATGTAGTTGTGACTAGTTTAAGCCCTATTTATGGATGCTGAAACAATCGTTCTCCCTCTCTCCCCCTCTCTCTCTCTCCCAGTAATCTGTGGATGCATCCCCGCAGTCTTCTTTGCAGCTTTTCTTTCTCAAACCAACCCCCCCGTGAGCTTCACATTTCTGTCATGCTACAAAATTGCTGATCTGGCAGTCATACATCTGGGGCTTTCTCGGTTGACATTACAGTTTCCCTGAGTCATTGATCGCAATAGTGCCGCTCACGTAGACATGTTGACTCAAGAACACATGCATTTTCTACCTCTGCTAGGAAATTCAAGCTATGGTGTGGATTAAATTCGGAGAACAGATTGCATTCTCGAATCTAGATCCAGATGCTTATTTTAGGTGTACACAGACTACACCATCCCTAACAGGCAGTCTAAGGAGCAGATCTCTGCAGATTCATCTGTTGTTCTTAGTCTAATAAACTCACCTCAAGTGGGAGAGGATTGCAGAGCTAATGAAAGATTTTATCAAATCAGACATGCGCACTAGGTGTGTTTGCATGAAGCTTTTTTTAGAGCTGAGAGGGACACTAGGCGTGTTTGTGTCTTTTAGATACATAGCTTATTATCTGTTTTTTCCATCCTTACAATTGTCCTCCATCATAATAGCAAAGACAAAGGTGCAGGGTGCGGCCACCATTTCAATAGCGCATTGTCTGAAAGCAGTAAAGAAGCTGAGAACCAGGGAACATGACTACGGTTGGACATACTAATGAGCGCCTTTCTCGGAATGGACGATTTGTCACACATACAAAGCCAACTCCACAACCACAGGTTCACCTCTCTCTACTGGCATGTTGGAGTAGCCATGTGTTGGAGAAATCTCACGAGATGGGATATGGAATTTTTTGGCAACACTTCAAGCATCAATCAATGCACAAAATCAATAAATCACATGCTTGGCTCTCAAGTGTCAAGCGTTGGAAAGCAAGAATACACAATTGGAATAGACTGTAGAGGAACAGGCCAAGAGAATCACAAACTTGGAAACGAGTATAGCGACACGCACATGCATGGAAACACCAAAAACATGGGCAGGAGTAGTAGCACATACTCCCCCAAATGGAGATATGCTTGTACTTCATGCAGAGGGTGGTGATACAATGGTAGATGATGTGGATGCATGTGAACATAAAGAAAGAGAAAAGTGGGCCCAGCCATTGTATGCACTCTATTGGATGCACGTAAGAGAACTATACTTTTAGACAATAGTCGACTATACCTGAAGGGAATAGATTTTTATGCAAATGAGGATCACACCTCCATGCAACAGGAGGAACATCGGAAGCAATACAATAAGACAAAGAAATCTAGTGATAACACTTCAAAAGATGCATAGGGATGCACGACCCATGGGAGCTGCACGCTTGTGAAGGTGTTCTTTTGGAATTGCAGAGGGTTTCCATGGCATAAAGGTGAAAGCATTAATGCTATGGTTGATGATGCTAACATTGTGTTCCTCGTCGAGACATGGGAGCGAGAGACATGTAGAATTCCGAATATCCCACAGTACATAATTCATAGCGCATATCAGCCACATGTAGGAAAAAGAGGGCAAGGAGGAGTTGCATGCATATACAAATGTCATATGGAAGGAATGATTGATGTATGTAAAGTATATATAGATTATGCTCAAGAACACTACATCGATGTACATTGTGGGATGTTACATTCCACATAAGGAGTCCTGCTTCTATGCACGACATGAAATGGATTCCCAAGAACCTTTTGAAGATTTGAGTATGGATACATGCACATGTGGCTGAGAATTGGTCAATACCTCAGTACATTAACAAAGAGAGATAATGGTCATATGAGGAGTTTAAGAAAATCAAGAGGAAAGCATATGGGTTTTTCTTAAAAGATGGATATTTATGGAAACATGCTAAAAAGAAATAGAGTATGCCATTGCTTGTTTTGGGTGACAAAGCTTCACAAGTAAAAGTAATGCAAGAATTTCATAAAATCTTGTGGGCTGGTCATAGAGGTGTTTGGGGTACTTTTACAAGCATCAAAGAAAGATATTGGTGGCAGGGTATGTATAAGGATGTTGCTCACTTTGTGGAAACATGTACGACATATCAAATGTATTCATCTGTGAGACATCGGGATGGATTGCAACCCACATATCCATTGTCTCTTCATTTTAAGTGGGTGGTGGATTTGGTCACAATGCCTACAGGTTTTTGGCAAATGAGGTATCTTGTGCTTGCCCGTGAAGACTTGACTAATCAAGTGGAACGGAAAGCTTTACGTACTAAGACAACAAATGATGTGTGTACTTTTCTCTTAGAAGATATCTTTTGTCGGTATGGCTATATGGGAAAATTTACAACAAATAGGGTAAGTTAGATGCAGATGAAGCTCATGATTTCTTTGCACAGTTGGGGATAAAGCTTGCTTTAACTTCAGCCTATAACCCTGAAGGAAATGGAAAAAGTGAAAGAGTTCATCCACCTATTGTGAAGGCATTGGCAAAAGCATGTGGAGAGAATGTAAAAGAGTGGCCACAATTGCTCCCTTATGCTTTGTGGGCCGACAGAATAACTCATAGTGTTGTTACAGGATATATGCCTGCAGAATTGATGTATGGTCAAAAACCTATCATGCTAATAGAAGAGATGGCAATCACATAGAGTGTGTTACCTTGGGAGGAGGAGTTGAATCGAGAGGAGTTGTTGGCCTTATGCATTAGACACTTGGAAAGAAAGTCAGAAGACATAGAGACAACAATTGCAAAGTTAAGGGCAGCAAGGATACAAAACAAGAAATGGTTTGACAAAAGACATAGACTGAGACCAAGAACCATACAAGATGGGGATTGGGTATTGGTTTATGATAGCAATTTAGACAATCAGCACAATGTTATGCGTAAAGTTTCCAAAAGATGGTTTGGACCCTATGTGGTAAGACAGGTGTTTGATAATGCTACTTATGCATTAAATGAGCTAGATGGGACAGCCATCAAACTTCCGGTAGCAAGGAAAAGAATCAAATTATTCAAAAGGCGGGAATCTACTGCCTATGAGTTACCAGAATTGGAAGAAAATAGTGGTCATGATACAGGGGCTAGCCAGGAAGATATGGAAGATGAAGAAGCAAAGGATATGGTTACAGAGGATGAGGAGGACTCAGAATCTGGTGACAACTAGGATTTTGGCACATACCAGAGGATATGCAGGTGCAGAGGGGGTGGATGTCATCATGTTATGAGGACACAGTGTAAAGAAGTATGGAATGCATCATCATCCGACTTCTTTATTGATCTAGAGAGTCAATGTGATCTGAGCCATTAGTATTAGTGTGACTTGCATGGATTATCTGAAAATACTAGATTTTTGAATCATTTTAGCCTATTTTTTATATTATTTATTGTAAAAATTTGAAAAAGTTAGAAAAAACTTCTAGATTAGGATGGCATGCAAAAAGCTAGTTGCTTTTTCAGCCAATTATGGGATTTTCACAAGAGGGACAGATTAACGAAATCGCGCGCATCGCGATCGCTGTAAACAGGCTGAAAACTACAGATTGAACAGAAAGAAGAAGAAGGAGTGATCTAGGAGATCTGTGATCAGGTGTCCTGGAATTTTACCCCCCTTTTGGATCCAATGGACCCATCATATTTGGGTTTCGAGCAGCAGAGAAGGAGCTGTAATTTTGATGCACATTTTGTTCTATGAAGAGGCTCCAGGAGATGTAATGCCTGAAGATCGCTTCTGAGTAGTGCGAAGATTCTAGATTCTTTCAATACATATTGATTCAATTCATTGTGCTTTGTCTTTGTAGTGTTTACCACTTGTGTATTCTCTATCTTCTCTTCCATCTCCCATCTCTACTTCCTTCTTGGAGGGGAGCTTCAAGCTCTATCCCAAGACCTACGGACCACTTATTGCTCAAGTGTTTTGAACCGAGCGGCCATGGCTACCTCTCACATAGCCGACGTGCAATGCCTACCTTACAGGTGTAGTGAGCTTACCTTGATGCTCGATCGAGTACCCTCCTCTTTCTTGCACACCGGTAGCTCCACGATCCTTGAGGCAAGCTCAAGCAACCTCAATCCCTCTCCCATGAGCTTCATCCTCCATAGCTACGTGCTAGACAAGAGAAGAGAAGAGAGGAGGAGAAGATGAAGAGAGAAGATGGAGAGCTTCTTCTCCAAGATCCCTCACTCTCACACAATCACTCCCTCACACTCTCTCAATCCCTCTCTCAAGCACAAGCAAGAAGGCAAGAAACAAGAGAAGAAGAAGAAGAAGCTTTGGCCACACACAAGAATGAGCTTCCTATTCACTTTCAACTTTATATACATGCTCTATTTTTCATGGGTGGTCATCCCCCTTTTTTACATGGCCGGCCATTAGCCTAGGCCCATTTCCTCATTTCCCACCATTCTAATCTATCCTATCCCCAACTAATGCATACAATTTGCACAGGAGTGAGCCTAGCGCTCTTTTACAAGGATTTGGAAGTGTTTTCGCACTTAATGGTGTGGTCTTTATTCTTTTACTCTCCTTGGTGGGCGACTCCAAGACTTCTTGGGGATCATGCCCGTGTATTTAATTTTTTCCCGGGTCTAGTTACCAGTTAAGGCGCCTTTTCCTTTTTTTCTCTTTTTTCATTTCCCGCTCCTCTGTGCTCCGGTAAACATTACCCCCCTCCTAGCCAAGTGCCAGTCCCATGGCACTGTGGTGGAAGTAGTGGGATAGATGATGCTATTGCTAGGTGGAACTAGTGGGTAGATGACACTGATACTTGTGAATGAGAGGTGATGGAGTTTGATGACGATGACCAGGAGAGATTCCAGTGTGCTTTGGGCTTCATGAAGATACTCGGCATCCTTCACACTGTTATGGTGCCCTTTATGTAGCCGGTCGTCTTTTGAGTATCCGAAACACTTGAAGCAATAGCAAGCCCTTAGGAGGATAGTATTGGAGGGATTTATTCTGGAGAAACCCCCCGAACGCTGTTTGCCTTGAAAAGCCGTGGCCTTGGCTGAAAATCCTTATCTTTGAGTAGAGGGTCTTCAGTTTTGAGTTGAAGGTCTTCAGGCTTGTGGAATCAATAAGCGATCCGTAGATCTTGAGGCGTTGGGCATGGATCATTGGGCAATGAGGTTCCAAGACCTATGCCAATGGCAGATCCATCACTGGGCTTTCCTTCTGCTTGATTTGGTTTAGTCATGGCAGCCATCAATAGGCGGATGATTGGCAACATGAAATCTGTTGAGCCATTTAAACCTTCACAGCAAAGCTCCTGAAGTTGCAGTAATGGGGTCATGTCCGACTCATGGAAAAATTCCTTGTCATTGGAGGATGTAGTAGATGATCTCCTTCAACCAAGCAGCCAGTTCTTGAAACACGAACATAACCTGCAAGAAAAGTGGTGCACTTCCTAGGGGGTGTGTCTGTCTCACTGTGTAGTGTATGGTGCCCGTGCCAATGGAACTGGGAGATGGGTCTAACCTTGGGCAAGCCCTTGGTAATGTCCCACACTTGAGGACCCAGTTCGTGCAGCGTTGGAGGTGCGGTGCAAAACTTAGGGTGACAGGTCTAAAAGTCCTGCCCTTGAGGTGCCCTAAGTGTGAAGTGGGTAAGGGGCTAGAGAGGACTCTAGATGCAGTGAGTGTGGTGCACAATAATAGTGGAGGAAGACTGCAAGCACATGTTTTTTTTTTTTTGAGAATGGGAGAGAGTACATTGGGCAAGGTATGTGGCACCTATTTAGTCACGGGGCGATCGCAAGCATTGTGATAAAAATGTGCGACTTTGTAGGTATTCTTTAATACCGGCTTTAGCTCTCAGAGGAGTGGTGGACAAGAAGGGGTGATTACACCTTGCAAAGCGGGTGTCATTCATATTTTCTAAGAGCTCTAGGCAGAAGGCAGGGAGGAGAGTAGCCCGCATCATCAACCTAGTCATGGCTCTACTATCTATTCCTAAGTTAATATCAAAAAAGAGTGGGGGGAGATGGGCTTCCTCTGCTGCAGGTTTCTGGAGTAGTAGGAATTTGATAAGTCGGAGGTAATTACAAGTGGTCAAGAATGCTGGATCGGGGCAGGAAGAGAAGTCTACAAGAAAACGATTTATGGAGGGAAGTATATCTTCTACCCTAAATACTAAGCACTCCTCAGGGCTTCTAGCATTTACATTATAGATTCTCGGGAAGTCATAATCCCCATGTAAATCTCTATCGTAGTCCACTCCATGCCTACGGGGGTAGAGCATGTAGATGGGATCGTTACGCTCTTCGGGGAGTGAACTACAAAATGCGGTCCAGGCATCAAAATTGGTGTCCCAAATCCTCCTTCGCCATTTCGGCTGTGCCTCATAGCCTTGGACAGATTTGGGAATCAGATTGACCTTGTCTTCCCAGTACTCTTTGGGCTCTTGTCTCCACCTAATCATTATCATGCTTCTTTCTTCCATCCATCTGTTTGCAAGTTCATTAGCTAGATCTTTAATCTTGGCTATGACTCCTAGAGGCAGGGCCCGGTCCAGAGAGAGTGGAAAAGCAAATGAAAGCTCGAATGGCCTCTTATGTAGCTCTCGCTGGCGCCAAATGACCAACTCCTAGGGCCAGTCTACAGGATGTGTATCATTCCTCAGTGGCATGGGCTCCTCAGGGAGTTATCGTGGAAGTGTGCATGCTCGGCGTTGGGCCTCCTCAGCTAACTCTTGTCTCCTTCTCCTTGTTGCAACTATGTGTTCAGGTAGATCGGCATCTGCAGGTTCCTCCTGTGGGATCTCGGGTTGAAGCGGACTCGGCATCCTTTGTGGCTCTTCGTCATCATCTTGCTCGAAATCCGGACCCTCTTCGACATTTCGCTCAAGCACAGGAGGAATGACTGGTGGTGGTGGCGGTGGCTGCTCCTGCTCCTGAAAACCTAACTCCTTGAGCTCATCAGCAATGGAAAGGCCCATACAGCGCAGGTAGTAGAATTGTTGCTCTTTAGTTATTCCTGTACTTGTTGGAAGCTCCCGCTCTTGAAGACCGTATCTTAGAGCCCGGGTTGTTAGCTCCAACTTTCTTTTTACCTTTTCCACTGTATCATCGCCCTCAGCTTGCGTCACGTGGAGCACCGTGTTGAGGAAGGCCTGTCGTCGCTGGGTCTTAGTGGTTATTTCTGCAGCCTCAACCCTAGCTTCGGCAAAGCATTCTTTTGCATTCTGCCACCGCCAGGCATTCGGTTAAGTCCCTTACCCTGTCAAATTTTTTCCTTTCCCACTCCATGGCTCTCTCCTCCATCCTTTTCCTTTGTTCCTCCAGCTAGCTCGCCAGGGTGGTTACTACCTGTTGCTTCTCATTTGATAAAAACCATAACTGGTTTCTTTCTCTTAATTTTTGAGCTAGCTGTTCTTCAGCAATCCCTCTTCCTTGATCGACAATGCTGAGCCTGTGGTGTGCCTCGGCCAGGATTTCTGATTTTTCCTGCACCAACTACTCTTGTCTTTGGATTTTAGCGAGGAATAGCCTTTTTTGGTTGAAGGTCATGGCCATGAGGGCTTCTATGTCTTCCTGGAAGGTCTCCAGCACATCTTGCAATCTTTGCACTTCATCCTGTAGCTGTTTTGCTTCAGCTCTGCTAAGACTCTTGGCCCTTCATTCTTTAGGAATTCGATTTCCCTTATTAACCTGTTCTGTTCTTCTAGCTCCTGCCACGACTGGGGCTTCGTGGCATGTTCTTGTGAAACAGTGGCTTCGCCTTCCTGAACCCCCTAGTAGAGCATTTCCACTTGGGCGACCCTTTGCTGTAGATCACTGTATTGCTACATCAGTAGCTTTAGGTTCCTTTGTTCTGCCACCAGGCTCTGCTCCTCGTCCTCTAGCCTTTGTCTAAGGCAGCTTTCATTGTTTTGGGCTTCCTTCGTTTTTTCTGCTAGCTGGTCTTGCAGGGCCTTTATTTCTCTCCGTCTATCGGCTTCCTGCCATGAGACCTCTAGCCTGAGGGCCGCTGACGTCTCCTTTTCTTTCTCTAGTTCCAGCAGGGCCACCTTCTTCTCTTCTTTTGCCTTGTCCATTTGTGTCAGTAACTCGGCCACATATGCGTCATAGTCAGTGTCGACAAGCATGGGAGTATTGGGCGTGGTGGTCGATGCCTCCAGCCTTTGTCGTTTAGGGTCTTGCCGTGACTCTACATCTGCAGCGGTGGGCCTTTTCAATCTAGTTTCAGGCACGATTTCGGCCACCTTGCTCACTAGCATCTGCACCATGGTCATGAGCTGTGCCATGTCTAGGGGAAGCGTGGGTTGTGCAGTGGTTGTGATCGTAGTTTCAGTCGTTGTCGGTACAAAGGAGGGAGGAAGTGGATGTAGGAGGGACTTCTCCTTGCCTACGACCACTGGAGCTGCTTCCACACTTGCACTGGCTTCGACTTTATGGCTAGGGCTTATGGGTTCGAGTTCTCCGCCCCCATGGGTCTCTTCCACTGATCTTCGTGTAGCTTCCGCCAGTTCGGCCAGTTCATTTAGTCGCTGCTCTTCGGCTTCTTCTCCCGCCCTTCTTTTCCTGTCCTCTTCTGCCTTCTTCGACTCCTCTCTTATCCTTGCAAGCTCCTCCTCCTCTTTCCTCCTCCTTTCTTCCTCAGCCCTTCGAGACTCTCTTTGAGCCCTTTTGATGTCAACCCGTTCTTCCCTACTTAATTTCTCTTTCTTCTCCTTCTGTCTCCTATCCCTTTTGCTTTGTTCTTCGGGTTTGCTCGCTCGTGGAGGCGGCACCTCCTGCTCTCCCTTGTCACTTATTGTTCTTTCGCTTGATTCCCCTCCTTCGTGATGAGGTGGGCTTTGATGCGTGGCTTCCTCATCCATGACGCCCTCATCCTTTATTGCTTCGTCTATGATGGCTGTCAGTATACCCCTGTATCTGATCGTAGCTGCCTTTGACGTAGGTTTCTTCCTAGTGGAGCGCGCGGTTGAGGCAGGGGATTCTCCTCCTGCTGGTGCTTCCGCCGGAGTGAGGAGGGCAGCTGAACTTTGAATGGTTTTCTGTACGAATCCATTCCAGTCTATCTCTTCAGGGACTCCTGCTGCTATGCTTTCCAACAGTGGAACCCCGATCCTGTTCATCAATGCATTGTACCGTTGGCCTGAGAAGAGGGTATGGATCATCTTCACTTGTAATTTCACTGCTGGGTCCGGGATGTCAGCCAAGCTGATTCCATCCACGGTGTGCACTGCTTCTTTCTTTACCCCCAGCATGGTGTAAACATCTCCTCTCGGCCGTCTCTCTTTCTTGGGCACAAGCCCCAGGGCCTTTTCTATGATTGTTGCATTGAGGGGCACTTCGATTCTTCTTTCCTGATCCCCTGTCCTTACTGTGACAGTGCCACAGTTCCTGCTCTTGTCGAAGTTCCTCAAGAAATCCACACACATGCTGTAATCCACAGCCTGCCCCACCTTTTCCACGTACTTGTGGAGGTGACATCTGTCCACCAAGTCTTTGATCGCGGGTTCCTCCAAGATGGCCTCGTCCAGATTTAGTGTGTGCTTGAAAGTGAACTGACTGAATCCTCGCGTCTCGATGCTGATGCCGAATTTGGTCATCTCTTCTTCAGAGAATGGGAGTTTGCCCCCTTTGTCTTGTCCTACCATGGTTGTGACTTGTCAATACACCATGCCAACATTAATGCCTAAAATCGGCTTATTTCTAATCAAAAATCAGTTTGAGAGAAAAATATATGTGCCCAAAATGGGTACACTTGCTTAGAGGCTTGACCATTGCTACTGTTTTACTTTGCAGTATTCTTCCATAGAAACTTACTTAATTATAACAATCTGGTAGCTAGATAGCATAACTTTTCATTTTTGCTCTGCTCTTGCTCACATTGCTCTCCCCTCTGTCAGGGATCTTTTAAGGAATCCTTCCTAGGATTAGCACAGAAAGGACGAGGTAAGCGTTGTTTCGTGTGGGTTGACTTACCTAGCCAATAGCCAATCATAGAAGCTTGGATTGTATTCGAGTTGGGCATGACAATCAAGAGTAGATGGTTGGATGGAGACTTGGGAAATGTAGGTCAAAACGTCGTGGAAGAGATCTCCAGTATTGAGGCGACTGGCAACATGTTTTAACTGCCCTGCGTTGCTCAACATTGGTTTCGTCTAATATTCGATAGTTTTAACTGCCCTGCGTTGCTCAGCATTGGTCATTATATGACAACCTTTTTTCTCCCATTGGATCCTTAGCGTAAACCACTGCTGCTGCAAGAATGTGGAAGGTGAGCTTGCCATCTGCGTGAGCTCGTGCAACTCCTGTTCAGGAGCAGAACGAGGAGGCTTATGATACGAAGTGATAAGTCTTCTGAGGGTAGCTTGATCCTTCGAGATTTCGTCGTTTGCTATCAGTTCGGCAGTAATTTTGGGGACTTTAGTGGTCATAAGTTCGTATTCTTCCCAAGTGCATGGTAATGCACGAACATCCGAAGCAAGCATTTCGTCAAGAAGGCCTAGGTCTAGCCTCTCGTAGCTTCTAGCAAATGTAGTGAAAGTTTCATCTAATATTTTAATGCAAGTTATTAAGTCATCCCCAGAAGTTGCGGCAAGGTCCTTAGCCAAGGAGAGGAAAGGTCATATCGCGTATGAAGGTTTAAGACCTGCTAGTGGGGGTGGTGCAACTGGACTGGATAGTTGTGACTCCGTCATCGGTGTCATGGGTTGGGCCTTGCACTCTAAAGCACGTTGAGGTGCTGTAGGAAGTTCCGGAGGCATGGGGGTTGTGCTAGGTTCTGAGTGGGTAGTCATAGTGGTTTTTAAGTTCTCTGGATCAGGTAGGTTTAAGGCCTGTGGCATTTGCTTTGGTCGATAGATGAGCTGAGACTTGCGAGCCACAGCTGGCCATGGCTTGCTGACTATGTTCTGGGTGCCACTTGTGCAAGCCTCTCTCATTAGGGTGAGATTGCTTGTAGATGAGCTTCTTAGCCGGCCATTTTTAGGCACCCAAATCCAGGGATTGCCCTCGTAGTATCCTTGTGCCCGCAAGAGATCTTTGGGAATCCAGCGCGGCATGGTTGTGTGTCTACGGCGATAGCGCCTAACCTGCCTCTTAGGTCGGGACGGTTGATAATTTTGACATTTGGGATCATACTTGGGTGGTCTACCCGGATGTGGTTTTTGCCATTTTGGCACCCATAGAAACTTGGACTCTTTGGCCTTGTGAGCGCTCTTGGTGGGTTTGGGCCTGGGGTCGAGAGCTCGGCACGAGGCCGTAGTTTCCGTCTGTTCAGACTCGGGCTGAAGCATGGTCATAGGGGTTTCTACCGGTGGCTTCGTAAAGATGGGGGAATTAAGACAGCCCTTACTGAAGATCGTCACTATGCGCACATTGCCGATAGCAAGATCTATGCGGTTTACGTTGTAATCCACATTACAATTTGTTTGCTTCTTGAAAGTGCGACCCAATAGTGACACATTATCAGCTCCTTTAGTGTCAAGTAACACATGGAAGAAGGCTGGTAAACTTTCAGACTCGATGGAAACGACCACCTTGCACTTCCCTAGGAGTGGGTAAGCGGTACCCCCAAATGGGGTGAGTTTAGCATTAGTGGGCTGTAGTTTCGGTTGACCAATGCGTGTCCAATGGTCATGCATCAAGATGTTGTAGTCGGCACCTTCATCAATCAAGGCTTCGAAAGAATACACCGCTCCTGCTGCGACTGTGATCCGCAGGTATGCCGGTGCCACTGCTTCTTCATCCTGATCTGTAAGGTCAGTTACAGTAGCCATGTAGACGTTCAGTGGGGGTTCTAGCATGGGTGGCTCATGTAATGGATGTGAAGGAGGATAGTACTTCTTAATGTGGCTGCCGTTAAAAAAGCCTATTCCTTCACCGTCAAGTGTCTCCAACTCGACATTCTCGGTCCTACCGATCGTGCGGACTCTGAAAGGCCCTAGCCCCCGAAACTTCATCTTTTGTTTATGTCCTTTTACGGAGTACAGCAGAACAAGGTCCCCTTGTTCGAAGTCTCGCTGCTTGACATGCTTGTCAAACCACATCTTTCGTCGAGCCTTTTCACAAATCAGAGTGAGTGGCGAGGAGTCGGGTCTCCGTTAAGTGCTCGAGTTCCACCAAGCGGTTGGTCCAAGCCTCTCTTCCCTCCCAACGCTCCTGGACTGCTAGCCTCAAGCTAGGGATGAAGAATTCTAAGGGTAAAATGGCTTCAGTTCCGTACATCAGCCTAAAGGGCGTCTGTCCTACAGCCGTTTTATAAGCTGTGCGATAGGCCCACAAGGCCGCCATTAGCTTGTTGTCCCAGTCACTTCTTGAAGTAGACACGAATTTTGTAAGCACATTGACTAGGATTTTATTTGTGGATTCGGCTTGGCCATTAGCCTGAGCGTAATAGGGAGAGGACTTCCGATGAATTATTGGGAAGGTAGAGAGCAAGTGGGCAATCACTTCATTAATGAAGTGTGTGCCTGAGGCCAGTTTGCCTGGGTTGAGTGAGCTTCCTGCCATCATGCAAAGTGGCACAACTGGCTCCTCAGTTGGCATGGTTGCGGCTTTAGCAGCCTGCTGATGTGGTCCTTCCTCAACCGAGAATGGTAGGTCAATGGTTGCCAAAACCTGCATCCAATCCCTCTCATCCTCAGGGCAAGGAATATATCTAGCGAGCGATCCATAGGGCTTGGTCGTTTGAGTATCGCCTTTTAGCATAGTCGAGATGGCAGCTAGGTCAATAGGTGTCGTCATCCAAGTGTCCATCTCTACCCTCACTGCACTAGTTCTGTTCCCTAGGAAAATCAATCCATTGCCCCAGTCCTCTATGACTCGTGCATTCCTCATCCAAGGTCGGCCTAATAGTATGTCGTAATCCACTCCCTTTTTATGACAATGAAGTTTACCGAAAATTGCACACCCGCAATCTTTATCGGCCAATTCTTTAAGACCCCAAATGGTCTTACCCTCATTCCGTTTGCTAGCGTGACATTGAATCTAGCAGTCTCTACAGGAGGGTTTCCCCATGCCTCTAGGACCGCATGGTTTAGCACACTAACACCGGCGCCTGTGTCTACAATTCCTTTTCGAGTCATGTCTCCTAAGGCTAGGATGGGCAAAACTGCGTGCATTTCAGTGCCTTCCCAAAAAGCATTGATGTGCAAAGACTTAGGATCTGAGTGTAGAGTTAGACTTGGGATCCGTGTAACTGCATCATGATCTTGCGGATCAGCACCCGCAAGTCCTGTGTGTCCCTCGATCGATTCTTTTAACTCCTGCCCCACAAGGAGTGATTTTGCCTAAGCAGATCCTCCACGCTTAGAGTTACTGGAGTGGACAGCAAGGTTGTGAGGAGGCTACTGAACCCTTGTCTTCCTCTGAGGCTAGCAGTTCTACACCATGCATTCTGTCTGCCCTAGTAAGTTTCCCCTCGGCCTTGCTACTGAGTTACTCCTAGTGGTGTAGGTATGCTCCCAGCCTGTGGTTTTGAGGGTGAGACTGGTGTGCTAACACTGGAGAAGTCATCCATAGGATCTTCCAAGATGGGTTCAGCATCCTCGAGGTGATTTTGGGTATCCTTGACCTTGGCTATAGCCTCGAGTTGCTGTTTGGGGTGGGGATATTCCCCTACCTTGGCACTCCCTAGCTCTGCTGTCTTAGGAGCCGAGGTCTCTACCTCTGCGTCTGTGACCTTCTTTCCCATTACCAACGTAGTCGTTTCCTCGGTTTTAAGGGTTATCTTCGCATCGGTTCTCTTTTGCCGTCTCCTCTGGCTTTTCTTCCCTATTGAGGTTGCATCAAGGTTACTTGGCCCTGGCATAAGGAGACGCCTGCTTGTTTCGTTTGAGCTCACGTCATAGCATGTAGTGGGATGGGCATATCCTCACTGCCAAAATTTTCCACTCCAAAGAGCCCCAAAGGCACCGATGGCATGTTGGCAGCGCTCGTTGATTGATGGCTTCTGCCTAGGACAGTCAAGAAACAGATGTGTGATTCCACACTCTGCACATCAGAGATCCGCTTTGTCCTTGTTAGCTTGTTCTCGCTCTGGGCAGCGTGATGAAATGTGGCATGGGTGGCTGCAAGTCCAGCATGTGATTGGATCCTGGCTAGGCCCTCCAAAGCCTCTGCCTTGTCCTCTTCCTAAAGCCATCACCGGCACTGGCCGATAGTCCATCAGGACTGGGTTTCCCTCCTCGTCGTAGGATATATACGGATTGACATATGTCTCTTCCTCATTAGGCTCCTCCACAAAGTGAACAGAAGCATCGCTAGGTGGGTGAGTCACAAAAGGCCCTGGTGGCCTGGGTATACCAGTTGGGTTCATCTCCAGCCTAGGCACGACAGGTCTTGAGTCAGTTGGTGCTGGAAGAGCTAACTGGGTTCCCTTGCCAAAGAAATTAGGTGGCCTATTACCTAAGTATGGAGGGTTGTACTGCTACGTGTATGGGAATCTCCTCGGCATTCTGCAATGCGCTGCATCATGTCCGAATCTATCGCAATTTGAGCACGGTCGAGATCTAGGATCTTGGCACTCCACTGGGAGGTGATTGCCGCCGCAGTACACACATTGTACATGCGATCTCACAGGCTTTCTAATGAGCTCTTGCAACCGTGCAATCTCCATTCTCATCTCTGCCATCCCTTGGTCGTGGTCTACACTCTTTCCCTTGTCCTGCGCGCTAGCAGTTGCTTTTTTCCCCAAGGTGGTTGATCTCTCAGGGTCCCTCTGGCTTGCACTATCTCGGTTGGTAGTCCTCATGCTACGTTCCCTGAGTTGATCATCTATGCGTATTGCCTCCTCGAAGACTCGAGCTAGCACGTCTCGTTGTAAGGTGGAGTTACTGGCCAAAGCCTTGTAGAGCTCCTCACTCCGAATCCCATTCATGAACACTGTAGACACTGCCCTCTCGGTAGGTCGCTCATTGGCAAGGATTCTCTTGTAGAGGCTGCGCACCTGAGTAACGTAATCCCTAACGTCCTCCTTCTCCCTTTGACTTATATTCATCAACCTAACAATGAGGTTATCCGAATACCCTGCCTCTGAAAACCTCTTGATGAAGAGGCCCTTAAGGCGAGCGAAGTTTGTACGTTCTGCGTCATCCAGACTAGAGTACCAGGTCCTCCCCTTTTCGCCTAAGCACAGGCCGAAGGCTTGAGCTCGCTGCGCAGGGTCAGTAAGACCTTCGCCTCACATACTTGCTCGAACTGCTCCATGAAGCTGTACGGGTCACTGCTAGGTTCGTATCAAGCTAGTTGTTTTGCTACTACGGGGATTCTAGCCTGCCCTTTAGCCCCTTGCGTGACTCCCAATCCTGACAATAGCGCGGTGGCTAGGGCAGTAGCACTCTGTTCCACGGATGTATTGTCCATGAGTCGCTTTGCCACTAGTTCACTCAACGTCATGCTAGCCTCTACTGCCCGTTCCCTCTCTATGTTCGGTCCGGACTTGGCTGCCCCAGCTAGGTCTAGTACTCGTCTAGCCTCGTACATATCCACGTCTTGCTGCAGCCTTCTAGCCCTTTGCTCATGGTTGTAGGCAATTATGCCTTCCAACGCTCTCTTGATAGCTCTTCTCTCTTCTTCCAGGTTAGCTACCACTTCCTCTACAGATCTACCTTGGATCACAGTCCTGGTGAGTAGATCATAGTCGTGGACCAGTTCCTGGACCGAGGTTGGAAATTCTCCTAAGTCTAATTGGTCTTCCCCTTGGTCGCCTCTTGATCCCGACATTGTTTCTGCTTCCAGCTCCACAAGATTGTCAATCCAATCAGCTCCGGCAGCTTTCACTCCTCTATCTTGTTGCTTTCCGTGCCTTCGTATTTTCTCTAGGTACTACTAACAAAGCGCTCAGACACCTGTCTAAGTCTTGGGGTCTTCTCCTACTAGTGGGTTCCTTAATGTTATTAGGTATCCAGATGTGTTCCTTGTTATTCGAAAGCAGCGGCGATCCTTACTCACACGTTGTGCTTAGTGCTTTTGTGGTGCTTGGTGCGAAAATAGGCTTTTCTCTTTTCTTGCTGTGCAACTTTAGTGGAGCACAAGAGTGAAGTGCCGATGCAGAAAGCGTTGAATGCAAGCTCCACCTTGTTTCTACCCACGTTCCTAGCCTAATTTGAGTTCCCAACTCGGTTTCCGGCTATTCTACGATCTCTCCGCACCCTAAGTTCGATTAGTCTCTGAGGTTCTAATGGTGAAAGAGGGTCTTGGGGGTGTTCGGGGTTGCTACCTGGGGTCAGGTCTGTGGCAAGACCAGCAAAAGATCCTTATCTTTTTCTTCTGGCAAGATGGTCTGATTCTGGGAATCGGATAGAGCCGGTCCAACTCTGGGAGTCGGACGGTCCGATTCTTGCAATCGGACCGATCTGGTCTGACTCTAACAGTCGGACGGGGTTTGTCGGATTCTGGGAATCGTCCAACCCTGGTGGTCCGATTCTGGGAATCGGACCAGGAGGGTGGTCCTACTTTCGAAGTGGTCCGACTATGGATTGGTTCGAGTCCGGCTCCAATGGTCCGACCATGATGGTTCGATTCTAATGGGCATTCCAAGTGCCACGTGGCATGTTCGATCGGGTTGGTCCGATTCTTGAGAATCGGACTGGACTGGTCCGACTCTCTCCGTCGGACGGTCCGATTCTGGGAATCGGACAGTCCGATCCCCAAGACTCGGGTGGTCCGATTCTGGGGATCGGACCACTGTGAGTTGGTCCGACTGCGTCGGCAGTGGGCACGATTCTGGCGCGTTTGAATCCTTCCTAATGCCTGCTGCACTCAATCACCACAGACTTCCCATATCTGATTAGAGCACTATTGGAAAACACCGGACTCACCTGGAGCAGCGCGAATCGATGGCGCCTAGAATCGGGGTGGCGTTTCCTCGTCCTGTGAACCAGAAGCTCTCTCCCTCTCTATCTCTCTCACACACACAAGGCTAACTAAAGAAATGAGGTTTGTCCTGGCCTCCCAAGTCTCTTAAGGTCCTTTCCCAGCACTGCAAAACCTCACAGCCAGTTCCCTGTCCCTGTTTCACCCAGAAACTTGAATCTGGTCCCCTGTTTTCCTGTTTCCAGCAGCAGCCCAGAACCTCTGTTTTCTCTTTTGTTACCCTAATCTAACCTTAATCTACTGCAGCCAATATGAAAAATAGAAATGCAGAACAATAGTCCTAATCTAATGCTTCCAACAAACCCAAATACTTACTTGTTCCACGGATTAAACCCTCCTAAATCTCCTAGTTATCTCGAGCACTGGTTCAGGCTGCAAACCCTACTTCCATGCTCGATCTGATGCGTGCGGCGCTCAAGGCTCGATTCCATCGGTCCCGGAAACAGAACCAAAATGGAGGGAAGCTTCAAGCTCTACCCCGAGACCTACGGACCACTTATTGCTCAAGTGTTTCGAACTGAGCGGCTATGGCTACCTCTGACATAGCCGACGCGCAATGCCTACCTTACGGGTGTAGTGAGCTTACCTTGATGCTCGATCGAGTACCCTCCTCTTTCTTGCACACCGGTAGCTCCACGATCCTTGAGGCAAGCTCAAGCAACCTCAATCCCTCTCCCATGAGCTTCATCCTCCATAGCCATGTGCTAGACAAGAGAAGAGAAGAGAGGAGGAGAAGATGAAGAGAGAAGATGGAGAGCTTCTTCTCCAAGATCCCTCACTCTCACACAATCACTCCCTCACTCCCTCACACTCTCTCAATCCCTCTCTCAAGCACAAGCAAGAAGGCAAGAAACAAGAGAAGAAGAAAAAGAAGCTTTGGCCACACACAAGAATGAGCTTCCCATTCACTTTTCAAATTTATATACATGCCCTATTTTTCATGGGCGGTCATCCCCCTTTATACATGGCCGGCCATTAGCCTAGGCCCATTTCCTCATTTCTCACCGTTCTAGTCTATCCTATCCCCAACTAATGCATACAATTTGCACAGGAGTGAGCCTGACGCTCTTTTACAAGGTTTTGGAAGTGTTTTCGCACTTAATGGTGCGCTCTTTATTCTTTTACTCTCCTTGGGCGACTCCAAGACTTCTTGAGGATCGTGCCCGTGCATTTAATTTTTTCCCATGTCTAGTTGCCAGTTAAGGCGCCTTTTCCTTTTTTTCTCTTTTTCCATTTTCCGCTCCTCTGTGCTGCGGTAAACACTTATACTTCTGATCCTCGGTGGATTCGACCTTTCGACAAAAACCCCTCCGTGTGCGTGTGCATGTGCGTGTGCGTGTGCGTGTGCGTGTGCGTGTGCGTGTGCGTGTGCGTGTGCATGTGGGGGTGTGTGTGTGTGTGTGTGTAGCAACTCGCATGCTCCTAATTGTATGCCTTGCCTTAAACCCCACCATTAGACAGTTTCAGATTGTGGTTTCTCTCTCTTTGTCTCTCCTATAGCGAAGAAATATCATATAGTTAATGCACTACATGAGTCTCTCTATAGCTAGGAAATAATGGAGCCCCAAGAGGAACACCAAGGAAAAGGGGATTCTACTATAATAAAATCTATCTTATAACATCAACAATCTTTTATTTCATTCTTTTGATGACCAAAACAAAGAGAATAGCAAATCTTCACACAGCATCATAGTAGACATCTCTCATGTATTTGATAGAATCAACCATAATCTTCAACTTCTTCATAAAATCCTTCAATAGAACAATGAACATAAAGGAATACACCATTTTTTAATGGAAATCAATCACATAGTATTCATCTTCAATGTCTTCATAGTTTTCTCTCTCAATCTATCATATACATATGCATTATTTTGATAGAATTGGCTCTCTCTCTCTCTCTCTCTCTCTCTCTCTCTCTCTCTCTCTCTCTCTCTCTCTCTCTCTCTCTCTCTCTCTCTCTCTCAATATACATCATCTCCTCACTACAATACTCAATAATGACTCTCAATAATCCTTCTTAGGTCATGGATGCACCTCCCAAGAGGTATGTCTGATGGGAAGAGGTACCAAAGCCACTACAGTGTCTCTTCATAGCTCACTACTGTTACTATCACTTTAGTCTTCTCTTCATTCTTCAACAGCTGCTTCTTCCATTTGTTTTAGCTCTTTTGAACTTAGATTCATCCTTTCCAAAAGCTAGAAAACTTTCCTAAAGTCACACATATATTCTACAGAACACTTACAAAAGATCTACATAACAGAACAGAACAGGAATAGAGCAGATACAGAACAGAGACAGAGCAGATACAGAGGCTCTACAGAAGGTTTACAAAGGGTTACGGATGGTCATCAGAGAACAATAGATCCTCATAACTCATACTAAAGCCATTCCAAACTATCAAAAACTATTCAATAAGCTTTCAAAAGGTTTCAACCTTCATCAATCATCAATCCATGCTTCATGCAGAAGAAAATCAAAACAAAATAGAAGCTATACAGAAGGTATCAGAACCAATCAAAACTTCAACAGAACCTATCAAAACTTCACGGAGCTTCATATTTCCACTAAAAATCATCATGAGCTTCCAAAACATAATCAATATCATCCAAAACACTCTCAAACACTTCCATTAATAACCATACATCACTCTAAATCCATCAAAAATCAATCATTCAAACCTCAAAAACAACAAAAATCAATCAAAAATGTAGTCTTTTTCCACTCTCAACATATCCCCACACTTAGAAAGGAAGCATCCTCACCACCTAAGGAAAAGAAGAATGTAAGTTCACTAAAGAGCTCAATTTGATCTTCTTTAGTATCTTCAATAATCACTCCAAACCACGACCCCAACTTATCACCCGTATCGCTAGATAAGAATACTAGTAAAGAAAAACTTCATTATTCATTAACACATCTGATAAACAATAAAAAGTCATAACAAATTTGTAAAGGATATAAGAGGTTCTTAAGCTTTCCATCGTAGGCTTGCCATCCACCATCACCATCAATAGTTGAAAAGAGAGCTCTCGAGCAAATTATTCAACCAGCACGAACTCATCACATACAAATTATTACAATACACACACAAACACAACCATCTGAATGGCACCTCCAAAAGATGTCTCATTAAGAAGCACAAAAGATACATCCAGGGGTATCAATGAAGATGATCCCTATTAAAGGCTTGATGATTTCGAATGCCATCCAAGGAAAAAGACTCATCTACAAAGGAATTTGGAGGATTTTGAAAGAATTGAAGGCAGCACATCCATTCTAGCAAAACAAGGTATCTGCTAGGTAGATAAAGGGCATGAAAATATAGGACATCTAACTATTGGGAAACAATGTTCACATTGACATTCATACAAAGCTTTGGAATGGCCTTTTGATCGTTATGGGAATGCCTATGCATATATGCTAAGTACCAAGAAAAATGGGCTGTCAATCTCACTGAAGGATCTAGAGATTGTGAATATTGTTGAGAAAAATGGAGGTAATTTTGGTAGACTTGACTAGCAGTTGTCCAGTCCCCTGTGGAATCAATGGCCAATTAATCTGTGGTCCCGTGAGAGAATCAGTTGAGCTCCATCCTCTTCTTCTCAGAATCTGCTGATCAAATCCTTCGTATCCATTACACTAACCAACTGAGGGGGTTGAGAAATAGAAGTGGCAGGAGATGGAAGCGAAATAAGTAAAAGAGGATGAAGAGATGGGTAGGCAAAATCATAAAATGAGGAATAAGCTAAAGAAGAAGTGGCTGAAAATTTAAGTGAATCGGTTAGGAAATGTATCAATTGATAAGCAGGAAAAGTAGAAGGTATATGGATAGATGGGGAAGGACATGGCAAAGAAGGGGAAAAGACTCGATCTTCAATAAAAGAACAATAGGTAAAGATTGCAATTTGAGGAAAATCCTGAGGTTGGAAAAGGAGAGGTAAGATAGCTGCTAAGTTGGATGGATAAACGGAAAAATAAGCATCATAGCGATGGGCCATTTGTTGATAGTACAATAAGCTAGGAACAGAGGGACCTAAAACAGATTGTCGATGGTAGGCATCAAAGAAGGATGAATCAAATGGATGGTTCTTGGAAAGATAAGCTAGGAGATCCACCCCCAGTTGATTAGTGTTGTGCACATAAGTAGAAGCTATATTCTAGTGTTGGTTCAGGACTACACAATCAATCATTGAATGCCATGAAATGTCAGGGCCAGTAGCCACTTTAGAAGAATAGCACTGGAACATGTCATCTATCCTCAACTCCAAATGGTTGACATATAAGGAAGCTTATAAGACCACATCTCCCACATATCAAGCTAGATCTACATCATCTGAAATTAACAGATCACCTCGTAGATCCAAATGGTCATCACGGAATCCTCAAAGACCATACGGACAACTTCTATCAGCAAATCAGAAGACCAAGCTCCACTCCAACTATCCTTTGGAAGAGGGAGATCCATCGTTGAGAGCTTAATATAGAAGGCCAACTTCTGTAACTGATAGTGAACAAAAAAGGAATGGTCCAGAGGAACATACTGCTGAAAGTGCTCAAATGTAGACCATAACAAATCCATCTTGGACTGCAATCTTTCCACTTTATCTTGAAACAACGGACATAATGTGGCATGTCTCTGGCGAACTGCCAAATCCTGCTGAGATATAGAAGGAATCATAGGAACATTAGGGCTTGGAGGAATGGACCATGACTACGCCAGTTGGTCCTGCAACTGCTTAATCTAGAAAGCTTGGGATTCCAATGTATTGTGAGCAGTCTGCAAAGCTGACAGTTTCGTATCTAAAAGAGTCATAAACTCTTGAGCTTCTTTGGACATTTTCTCTTTCTCTTCCGAAACTCTAGTGACCTCTGACTGAGCTACTACTAACTAAATTTTCAAAGAAGATATTTCTTCTCTCTGGGTCTCAATCATTTGGGTTTGCTGCTACTCCATCTGCTTAAACAGATCGGCAAGAGTGTCTTTAGCATAGGCTAACTCTGTGGTTGCTTTATGCAACTAGTCTTTGGATTGCATCAATTCTTCATAGAAAGAAGCATATAACTGTTGAACACAAGCTGTCACACTGAGAGTTCAATAGAACTCTGAATGTCATTACGAAGGAAAGAAATGGCATCCCCTGACACTAAACTGTTCAGCGAAGTAACTGATATTTCCAAAGAACCCTCTCGATGTGCCCTGAATAAGTTGTTGCATGTGAGATAGGTAGGGAGGTCACTTCTAGAGGTAGCAGGAACTGTTACTGAAGGAATGACTGGGGGAATTTTCTCTACTACACGCTTCAAGCACTTCCGCTAAATGACCAATGGAGGAGGGAATCAAGATCCTCTATGTCAATGGGTTCTGAATCTTCTGAAGGTGGAGGGGGAGGTACTGAATCAGATGGAGGAGGGGGTAGCACACCCTTCTTAAGGCTGGAATATGTCAAGAAAGCATATAAATATGAACTATAAGTTACATTGGTAACATTCCCTCTGGTTACTTTGACAAAATGTTGGTCCATCTTCGTAAGAAGGTAAGTACTCTAGTCAATGGCAACCCCTTTTAACACCATCCAGGAAGTTGTGAAGAGCTCCTTGGACAAATAGTAGGATGGTGTTTTTGCAGGCATAAACCTGTCTTGGAGAAATTGGCAGACTAGCTTCCAGAGAGGATCAGTATTCATTGAAAAAGACACTCCTGAAGTGTTAATCACCTTCTTGACATCGAGGACCTCTTTGGTTTGCTTCTCTAACATCTTGAGAATCTCGTCATTTGAGAATAATTGTCTGGCTGTAACAAAGGATTCTCCTTTGTAGGGAAGAGACAAAGCCTTTCCTAATCCTCTAGGTGTCAGGACCATGGAAGTACCATGAACCAAGCCCGATTTCTTACTGTATGATGCAAGAAACTCATCACATAAGGCTGCATCATCTAGAATCAAAGGGAGTAAAGCAACCACGAAAGATGCAAGGCCTGCTTTGCGATAGGCTCAAAAGTCAACAGGGAAGAATAATCCCTACTGATCAGTGGGACATACTGAACAGGAGAAGGAGCTTGAGGTACCATTCAGATGGAATATACACACACCACAAACACAGACAATCACAAAGAATGCTTGCAAAATAACAAAATAGCTATCAAAAAGAAATCGATCAAAATAAGCACACACAGACGTAACTAACCAATTTACCACCCCAAACAATCCACATCCTAGAAAAAATTTGACATGACCCCTACACATATGCGACCGAAAGCTTCATGCTATGCAACAAGCAGGCACCCAAGACCTCGTATCAGGCAAAAAAAAAGAAAACTACAAACCGCACCCGTAATCGTATCACACAATCAAACCATAATACCTCAAAAATCTAATCAGGATATAACCAGAACTTTGATAAACAATATCAGCTTAAAGGATTGTACGTGCCCATCCCACAAAGTGTATTTATTAAAATGGAGAAAAAGTTCAGTGATGGGAATGATTTTAATGAAGGGTTCATTTTAATAAATTATTAACAATGGTTGAAATTTTATCAGGTTGTAAACCTTAATAAAAAAACAATGGTTCATTTTTAAATTGTTAGTTATAATTTATTAATGTGAAATGGTGCTTTTAACGAAACCCGGACTGCGATCCCCAGACTCAGGTCTCTAAATGCATATTCATTGATTAAAAATTTAATGTGTCTGAAGCGCTCTTCTTTTCCAGCGCATACATTTTTGTGACGCCTGGTTCGTTTTTATTTAAAAATTAAAGTACCTCGAAAGTGCACGTAGCGCGTGCAAAGTGAACAGCGGGTTGATTTTAAGTTATTAGAAAAAATGTGTGTTTGGCGCGAGCGTGCGTGTAAAAGTGGGTGAATAAAGTTCATTTTAACAATTAACTGTGGTTAAGGGGGATAACTAAAATCAATAAAGCATGAAAAATAGATACCTAGGGGTGTGTATGCAAGAGATTGAGGGCGCACTACAAGTAGTCCCAAATGCAAGGAATCCAACAAAAAAGTAAAAACCACTAACTGGAAAAAATAAAGCACCTTAGTTTTTTTTTTTTCTAAAAAGACAAAATAAATATCAAGGCAATGTTAGTGGGATCACATTTGGTTTAGGCAATGTTCATTAGTGTTTGGGTGAGATTGTTATTAGTATTTTTTAAATTGTAATTTAGGTGTATTTTGATTTTGTATTTTGTGTTTTTTATATTTTTTTTTATTTTAAAGTGTTTCAAAAGCAATTAAATGCATTGATGGAATTTTTTACGCTTTTTTTGAATTTAATTCTAATTTTTATGGATTTTTAATGAATTTTTCTCAATTTTTAGTGAATTTTAAAAGCATTTTAAATATTATTAATTTTTTGCAATTAATTCTCTATACTATAATCAGCAAGATCAACCAAAAAATTACCCAATTTAGTAAGGAATTTTTCAATAATTTTTTTGTTTTTTAATTGAATTTTTATGAATTTTTTAATATTTTTAAGTGTTTTTAAGTATTTTTCTCGGGTTTGTGAAAAATCAAAAGAGATACCCGGGCGGCGTGTGAATAGCTGTGTGTGCTCGGGGACGGCATGCACCACCGCACGGAGAAGACCAAACGTGCGTCCTCGCGCGTGAACACCCACTGGCCACTCCCGTACGCACAGGCACACCTAGACGCCCACGCTACGTGGGGAGGGTGGGGGTAGAGTGGGGTAGGGGTAGGAAAGGGGGCTAGAAGGGGGGAAACTGGGGTTAGGTTAGGGTAGTTCAACTAATCAGGTAGGTTAACTAAGTACAGTGAGGGAAGTTACTTATGTGAGTTAAGTGAATTAGGGTAAGTAAGTTAATTAGGGGAGGTAAATAAATTAGGTGAATTAAGTGAGTTAGGTTAATTAAGTTAAGTTAGTTAGGTTAATGAAGTTAATTGAGTTAGTCAAGTTAGTTAGGTGAATTACGTCAAGTAAGTAAGTTAAGTTAATTAAATTAATTAGGTTAGTTAAGTGGGGGAGGTTAGTCAACTAACCTAAGAAAGTTTATGAGAAGGAAGGAAGGGGAAGGAAGAGGAAGAGGAGGCTACGGGCGGCTGTGGGCAGCGCGGGAGGAGAAGATGGCGGCGGTGGGAAAAGCGAGGAGGAGGAGACGGGCGTCGGCGGCGGCATAAGGGGAGGAGGAGGTGTGGAGACGGGCGTCGGCATAAGGGGAGGAGGAAGAGGGAGGCGCGACGGGCAGCGACGGAAGGGGAGGAGGGAGAGGGAGGCGCGACGGGCGGTGGCGAAGGGTGGACCGCGGCGGAGGAGGAGAGGAAGGCAGCACTGGGAGGCGCAAAGGAGGGAGGACCGCCGACGGGAAGGAGGTGAGGTGAAGCTGGCGAGAGGTTGGAAACTATGGCGGAGGAGGAGGAGAGGAGGTGTGGAGGAGGCGACGGCGGTGGAAAGAAGAGGCGAGGAAGCGAGGGGACGTGTGGAGGAGGCGGCGGCAAGGGCAGCCGAGGGAGGTGGTCGTGGAGGAGACGACATCGAGGGAAGCCGAGGGAGGCGGTCGTGGAGGAGACGGTGGCGAGGGAAGCCAAGGGAGGCGCTAGGGCGTCGTAGGGCGTGGAGAAGGAGGAGGTGGGGTGGCGTTGGCGTGCGAGAGGAGGCAGTGACCACAAGGGGACGTGGAGCACGAGAGGAGGCAGTGACCGCAAGGGGACGTGGAGCGCGAGAGGAGACAACAACCGCAAGGAGGAAGGAGGGGACATGGGGGAAGACGCGGGCGAATAGGGAAGGTCATTTTTTTTTTTAATTTTAATTTTTTAATTTTTTATTTGTGTTTTTTTTATGTTAGTTTGTTTTGAAAAATGGGTTTTAATGTGTGTGTTTTATGTGTTTTTTTCTTTATTTTCCTTTTTTTGTTTTTCTCTTTTTTTTGTGATTTGTGTTTGGTTAGTTGTGTTGTGTGGATTATTGTTTGTGTGTTTTTTTTCTTTGTAAATTTATTATTTGTTGTTTTGTATTATTATTTATTATGTTGTATTTTTGAATCATATGTGGTTGTTTCAGTTTTCGGGGATTGTTGTTCTGTTGGTCTTTGGTGTTTTTTTTTTTTCGTGGGTGGCTGTTGTGGCTATGGGTTGTTTGTGTGTGTGTGTTGTTGGTTTTTTTTTTTCGTAGGTGGCTGTTGTGGCTATGGGTTGTTTGTGTGTGTGTGTGTTGTTGGTTTTTTTTTTTTTGTGGTTAAATTTGTTTTGTTTGTCAAAAGTGAACACACACCCGTCCCGCGCGCATGCACGGGGCGAGAGGGAAAAAAATTTTACATCAACGGGATCAAACGGGGCAAGGACGGCGACACGTGAGGCAAAGAGGCCATAGGGCACCCCAAGGCACTAAAAACCAAAAATAGACGTGTCCACGCGCGACACGAGAGAAGTGGCCACACGGCAAAAGGAAGAAAATTTAATAAAACCCAAACCATACACCAAATCCAAAAACTATAAAATGGAAAAATGTGCCGCGAGATGAGGAAAAGAGGATAGAAAAATGCGACATGGGTTTTGGGGAAAAATCAGGGTGTTCACATAGAAAAAATGCAAAAAATGGCGCCAAAAATACATGCGGGGAGGAATATGAAAAAATCCGTTCGCTGGAACGCAGGGCGGAAAGAAGGAAAAATGTACCAAAGAATGTGCCCGACAAATCTGTCACGTCAACACACGGTTTCGACTGAGAGAGGACACGTTCACATGGAAAAAACCCAAAAATCATACCCGAAAAGGGATTCGGAAATTGATATGGAATGATCTGTGCATTGGAATAGAGGATAGTAAAAATGAAAAATGTTCAAAAGAATATAATCTACAAGGTTGTCACATCAAATCTCAGTTCGGATGGAGTTAAAAGGCGTTTGCATGGAAGAAACAAGAAAATGACACTAAAAAACACCAAGAAAAATTAATAACAAAAAATCTAGATGGGAAAACAGGGCAGAGAAAAAAGAAAAATTTTGCAAGAAGGATGGCCGGACAAGGAGATTCAGTCAGAATGGAAGTCCGAAAAGAGTCAGGTAGGTTCACATGGAAAAATGTTAAAAATATGCAAGAAAAGGGCCCGAAAACGCGCAAAAATTAATATCGGATCAATTGTGCATCGAAAGGATAGGGAGCAAAAAGAAAAATTGTCAAGAGGAAGAGGGAGGACAAGGCTGTCATGTTAGATGGTTGTTCGGAAGCAATAAAGGTATGTTCACATGAAAAATCGTCCAATTTACGAGAAATGCGTCAAAAATTAATAACTCAAGAACCATCGGTCGGAACAAGGGTTGGTAAAGGAAAAAGGGGGAATTTAAAGGGATGAACATGGTTGTAAGGTTGGATTGGGATTCCAGTGAAAGTAAGATGCGTTCACATGCAAAACGTCAAAACAAGGAATAAAGGGAGAGAGGAAAGGAACAGCCCCAAAGGGTGGGGTAAAGTGAGACAAGTGGGGGGAAAAGGGACTCCATGAGGGTAGAAAGAGGTCATGACATACATACATGATCAACTTGAGGCATATGCAGGGGCTATGCACATCAGACGTATAGGGAGGTGTCCCCACACCCATGCTGCCGTCCCCACACTTAAGACATCACATACACTTGCAAATAGTAAAGTAGGGTTAGAAACACTTGGCCCGTCTCGCGGATGGTCGAAGGAACCGTCACTGCTACAGAAGGGTTGGAGTTGGCTGCACGAGGTACCACAGTGCGCTCCAGTGTTCAGCCGGCATGGCAGGAACCATGCAGCAGCACCTAGGGAGGTATCTAGTTGATGAAGTCCATCAGGGGAGATGTCGTTGATGAAAGATAGTCACTCAACTCACGGGCACTCAAATGGAATGAGAAAACAGCCATTTGCCCCATAACTTACATCACTCGGGGTAATATTGATGGAAACCCAGATCTCACACCCGGTTTAGGAATCGACAAGTGGGTGGTGTAGGGGGAGTATGCCAAGGTGCACAATTGATAGTGCATTAGTATGTCCCACCCTGTCTGGCATAGGTGCAAGAAGGAAGGCCAGGGAGCCTTGCAGTACAGTGTTCAGAATAGAGTGACGTGTCCTGTGATGATGGAAGAGACCCATCCCGTGGGTGCATAGGGAAACGGGAACGTACCGAACTCCAATTGTCATAACGTCCCTCAATCCTCACCTCTCTCTCAATAATTGATTGAAGAACCATCCGTCACACTCAGCCCACCCTCTGTCTCACGCTCTGTTGAAAGATACAGAGGGAAGCCCATTCCTGAAACCCATTGATGTAATCCTCACTGTCACTTGTACAGAGCTTGTATGCCTTGTGCGCATTTGATGGTGCAACTGTGCATCCCACCCTGTGAGGGGTATACAGTGCAAGAAGGAAGGCCATGGAGCCTTATGGTGCAGTGCACAGGAATAAAGATCGTGCGTTGTGCATTGAGAGGCCCATCTTATGCATGCAACACTCCATTCACACATCTCACCTCTCATTTGAGTTGAAGGGAAAAACTGGTCACTCACCCCACCCTCTATCTCGCTCATTGATAAATATAGAGGGCAGCCCATACTCATGTCTCCATCTTGTTAGGATGAAAGCTCACATCACTCAAGGGGTTGGTGATGAAGATCATGTCGGTTGTTGTCATCAAGATCTTGAAGATGTGGCGTACCCAGGGAGGCAACCAACAAGTCTCGTACTTCAATGATTTGTAAGAAAGGTCGTCTATTAAGAAGGGCAGACGAACTGATATTGCAAAGACAACGCACCAAGGGAGGTGGCTTCAAATTACTTGCCGAAAAGGTGTTGCTAGTGAGTCAGCTATCCTAAACTGCGGGGCGTTTCCACAGTCAGCTTCCCGCCCAAGGGTATTTCCATCGTTTCTTGGAATGAGGCCTATTATGACAGGGAATTTCTTCATTTTCTCCCATAACAGTTTTGTCTGTTTTTTTCTTTTTTCTTTTTTTTTCCTTTTCTT
Organism: Lygodium microphyllum; assembly: GCF_053477565.2. NCBI lineage: Eukaryota > Viridiplantae > Streptophyta > Polypodiopsida > Schizaeales > Lygodiaceae > Lygodium > Lygodium microphyllum. Next base: position 70,048,481 of record NC_141160.1, read on the forward strand.
TTTTTTTAAGAAAGAGAATGTTAGAAATACCATGTGTCAGGACCACCCTCGCCACTGTTGTTGGATCAGACGAGAAGAGAACAAGGTCGGGTTGAGAGGTATCTATGAGGGGCTAGCAGAATGAGACCGCCTCATGAGGAGAATCATAAGGGCTATCAGAAGCACAAAGAGAAAGATAGTGCGACGCCCAAAAGGGAGAGGATAGGTCGACTATGATTGTCAAGATCCCCAAGGAGGGAAGTACTTCTTCAGACGATAGCCATTGATCAGGAAAGGATCATCAAAGGCATCAATGGTCTGCACCTGAATAGAGCCGTTAGGATTGATAGCAAGTACCTTGTATGGGCCCATCCACCGTTGTTGAAGCTTGCCAGGAAACTTGCCAAATCTTGAATCATAGGCTAGGACAAGATCGCCTTCTTTGAATGCCTTGTGCTTGATGAAACAGTCATGATAGGCATTGCATCGCACTTGAGTGGTTTCCATACACTGTAGGGCCATCCACCGTATCTCATCCAAGCATTCCAAGTGCACGAGGCAGTGTTGCAGTGACTCATCATCTCCTAAGTATTCTTTAACTGTCACTCGCAAAGAGGGCAATTCCAGTTCAACAGGAAAGACGGCTTTTGTACCATACACTAGCTGGAAAGAGGTCTGTCCTATAGCTGCCTTATGGGAGGTTATGTATGCCCAGAGGGCCTCTATAAGTCAATCATCCCAGTCACGATGATGTGCGGCAATCGTTCTTGTCAGGATCGAGCAAAGGATGCGATTAGTGACTTTAACTTGGCCATTGGCTATGGGGTAATAGGGAGTGGACTTGCGATGGTGGATCTTATACAGCTCTGTAAGCTCCTCCATGATTTTGTTAAGGAAATGAGTACCTCTGTCACTTACCAACTCAAGGGGACTGCCAAAATAGGTAATAATATTCTCGTACATGAACAAGGCTACTTTGTTACCATCGTCCCGCTTCAGGGCTTTAGCTTCACACCACTTTGTGACATAATCCCTACATACTAAGATGTATCTATTCTGTTTCCATCTGGTAGGTGGATCAATCGGACCCACAAAATCAATCCCCCACTTCTCCAATGGCTTTAGGGAAAGAATGGGTTGCAGTGGCATGGCACTTTTTTTGGTGGGTTTCCCCATTCGCTGACAAGCATCACATCTTTTATAGTAGTCATGTGCATCCTTGTGGAGGATTGGCCACCAGTATTCTGCTAACAAAGTCTTCCTGGCTGTCTCTTCTCCTGCGAAGTGTCCACCACATGGTTCGTCATGGCATGCTTTCAATACTATGCCGATTTCATCCCCTGCAACACATCTTCGCAGCACTTCATATTTACCTCTCCTTGTACAGTGCATTGCCTAGCAAGGTATAGGGGGCTGATTCTAACAAAAGCTTCTTCTTCTCACAGCTTGAGATGCCAGGAGGATACTGTTGAGTCACCAAGAGGTTGGCTATGTCTGCACACCAGGGAGTAACTGTTTCAACTAGAAACAAGGAAGCATCAGGAAGGTTTGGATCATCATGTTCCTCTTCTGCAGTTTGAGGGATTCGTGATAGATGATCGGCTAGGACATGGGAACGGCGAGGCTTAGTGACCACTTCAAAATTGAACTCCTGGAATAGGAGCAACCATCTCATCAGTCGTCCTTTAACATCTGCTTTGTTCATCAGGAAGGACAGGGCTTCATGATCCACGTAGAACTTGAAATGCATGGACAGTAGATAGTGTCTAAACTTCTCTAATGCAAACACCATTGCCAAGCACTCAAGCTCTGTCACTGTATAGTTCCATTCCCTATCAGCAACCTTCCCGCTTGCATAATATATTGGTTAATCTAATTTAGAGGGGCCCTTTTGACATAGGACAGCACCTAGCCCTTCAACTGATGCATCTGTGTGCACATGAAACTCCTTCGTCCAGTCAAGAGGCTGCAAGATAGGTGCTTGGATAAGGCACTGTTTTAGGGTATTAAAGGCTCCTTTGCAGTCATCAGTCCAAAGGAAATCCACATCTTTCCTTAGGAGCTTGTGCAGAGGGGCTGCCTTGGTTACAAAATGTGCAATAAATCTTCTGTAGTAGCCCACATGGCCAAGAAATCCTCTCAATTGCTTGAGGTTTATTGGTGCTGTCAAGGCGGCAATCTTCTCATTCTTTGCCGGGTTTGTTGCAATCCCTTGTGCAGAGACAATAGGGCCCAGAAAAACTCCTGATGAGATGCCAAAGACACATTTGTCAGGGTTGAGAGAAATCCCATACTCTCGACATCTGTCAAAACAATGCTCTAGGTGTCCCCAGTGCTCACGGATTAAACTATAGACACAAAAGTCATCAAGATACACCTCAATGAAATCATGAAGATGATTCTGGAAGACAGTCATCATTACTCATTGGAAGGTGGCAGGAGCATTATAAAGCCCAAATGGCATCACTCTATAGGCATAGGTCCCCCATTCTGTGGTGAAGGTTGTTTTGGATTGATCCTCTTCTGCGATTTGGACTTGGTTATATCCATTGAATCCATCCAAGAGAGAATAGAGCTCATGGCCTGCCCCCCACTGTGTCCAACAGTTGGTCTGTAAAAGGGATAGGAAAATGATCCTTCTTCATCTTCAAATTGAGCTTCCTAAAGTCCACACATATTCGAAGTTTCCCGTTCTTCTTAGGTACTACCACAATGGGCAAAACCCATTCATTGTTAGCCATGGGATAAATGAACTCGGCTTCAAGAAGTTTCAATAATTCAGCATTCACTAGAGCATAATAATTAGGATTCATACGCCTTTGTCTTTGCCTTACAGGTTTGGCATCGGGCTCTAGGTCAATGTAATGTTGGCATACTGTGGGATCAATCCCCTTTAGGTCTTTATATGACCAAGCAAACACGTCTAAGTTCTCTTTGAGTGGGTCTCGCATGACCACTAGTTCTTCTTCTGGAAGATTGAGGCCCACTTTCAGGTAACGTTCAGTACCATTAGTATCCAAGAACGTTACTTGTCTTTCACCTTCCACTTCGCGGATAAATGTCCCACTGATTGCTTCTATATAGAGGTCTAACTCTTTCAAGGGAGTAGTGTCATCGTCTGATGTTCCACTAGAACCAGTGTCCTCCTTCTGGACAGATGACTCATTTGTCTGTTGAGATTGCTGGAAGGGTATCAAAGCTTTTTTTGCTTCTGTGTGAGTGGTAATTTCTTCTGGACTTAGGGATTCATCTTCAGAGGATGCGTTCAGGAATGTCACATAGCACGGATCTTCTAGAAGCCATGGCTCTAATGGCTCTAGCTTCTGTTGACAAGGGATATCATCATTATCATTTCTCCAGACTGAACGGTCAGGGCGACAGGAGCCACTGGTGAACTTAATTTTTATGCCTTTGATCCATTGCTTATGCAAATTCTGCATACTTTGTGATCCATTGGTCAACCCAAATGGAACCATGGTCATTCCATCCAACACCCCGAGATCTTCGGCCTCTAGGTCTCTGTAGGGATATCAACGAGATCATCCACTATCAGAGGATCTTCTTCAACTGCACTTTCATAGCCTGCTTCATTTTCTTCATCATCATGTCCATCCTCTTCCTCTAGAGGCTTTGTCTCTGCTTTTGTAGAGGCTATGTAGGAGAAGAATAGATCTTCCACCTCTGCGTCTGCTTCTACTTCTGCTTCTGTCTCTGGCTCTATCTCTGCTACTGTCTCTGTGACTGCCATGTAAGTGGGAGAACAGTACATCCATGCTTCTATCTCACTGTCAGAGGTGATTTCAGAAGTTAATTCTAGTTGAGGCAAGAGGTATTCTCCCATGGACAATGATTTTTCTTCCTTTGGTAGTTGGCTTATAGTGCCCACTGTTAGGGACTGTACCTCTGTTTTCTTGGGAAAGATCTGTTTAACAGCCTCTTCATCTCCTGATGTACCATGTGTTACCTCGTTGGAGGAGTTAGTTATGAATTCAATGGATGTGGATCCATTACCTTTTTGCGATCCATACAACTTCAACACCACTTTGTTGGGTCCTCTGTCTAGGGTTAGGGTTCCTTTGAACCAATCCGCCCTGGCTCTTGCTTCAAAAAGCCAAGGTCTTCCCAATAGTAGAGGATATGAGGTCCTATAAGAATTTGGTTTAACCACCAGATAGGTCAACCAATAATCTTTTCGTGCAAGGATTGTTTTTACGTATGGGAGGATGCCCAACGGTTTAATTCTGCTTTGGTATGCCAATCTGATAAGCCACTTTGTAGGTTGAATTCCTTGCAACCCTAAGTCCTTCATTGTCACATCCATCATTATGTTTACTAATGAGCCTCCATCAATCAATGCATCTGAGATAAAGCATCCTTCAATCCATACACTAATCTCTAGGGTTCCAGGAGATCTAGGAAGGCATTAGCCACATCTACTTCCTTCGCAGGTTCTGCGGCTCTGTTAGACTTTATTGTTGTTGGGGGAGCAATCCTTAGTCCACGTCTTCTTGTCAAGATGCTTTTGAATTTCTTTCGACAGCTGGGAGACAGCATCAGCAAGTGCTGGAATGTTAAGTTTGGTTTAAAAGTGTCTAGGTCTTTTACCAAGTCATATTCTTTGATAGGATCCACGGGCTTCTCCAGCCTGCTCGGGAATGGGGCTATACCCATTTTCATCCTTCGTTTTTCTTCTAGTAATGGCAGCATTAGCACTTCTTCTATTTCTGGAGGTGCTTCTACATCGTCTATCTCCTGGACCTTTGATCCTATTTCTGGAACTGTCTCTGTGACTCTCTGTGGCACTGTAGTACTCTATACTGCAGTGTTCTGTCCTATACTGCTCTATCCCTCTACTAACAGGTTGAACTTCACAGTCTTGGCAGGGGAATTATTTTCATTATGAACAACTGGTTCCTTCTTCTTGGCGTGCATCACAACAGCAACTTCCAACTCTACCAAATTGGAGGCAGGCTCTTGTACCTTCTGTTGGCTATCAGTAGCATTGGCCTTTACAGGGGCTGGACTTGGACAATACTTTGCAGTGTGGCTTTCGCCTTTGCATCGGCTACATAAGGGCTTGTAATCTACAAATTATCTAGGGTTTGGACAATTCGGGGAGATATGACCCTTTTCTCCACACCTATAGCATTCCACCTCTGATCTTTGACCATCACCAGACTGTCGCCCTCTATAACTTTGAGAGGGAAACCTCCTTTGACCAAAATTAGGACCAAACTCCCTAGGCTTTGGTCCAATATCTTGTGTTGTCATTTTGGATTCTAACAATTTGAATCTTGCATTTTCATCTTTCTGCCTTCATTCGTACATCTCTTTCAGAGATCAAATATCCTCTGTATGGTTCTTCCATAAACAGTAGGAACAGAAGGCTCCAGGAATGGTTGATTTTCGGGTACATTCAGTGGCTAAATGTCCCGCTTGATGACACTTTTCCGCACCATGTATTAGAATGCATCACATCTCTCCCAGCTCCTGTAGGAGTGGATATATTGACAGTATTCACCTTCAGCGTCTGTAGCTGCTCTTTAATCACATCCATAAGCTCCTTCTTGATACTTGCACTGAGTTGGATAAGTATTCCTTTAGATTTTCACCTCCTGAAGTACTTGTAGTAGGGTTTTGGGAAGCTTTTGTAATTAATACATACACTGATTGGGTCGATCCAAAGGGTCCTCTATTCTGGTTCTGATTCAGAGCTCCTGCTGAGACTTGGGATTGTCGATTCTAGTTGGTAGGATTCCACTGTTGAGTCGCCATTGGAGGAACTGTTTGAGGCCACTGTTGTTGTGGTTGAACCACCATTTGAGGCACTGTCGTATGTGGTGACCACAGTGGATTAGGTGCATTATACTGTGGCATTGTTTGCATCTGGGGATAGGGATAGGAAACTATCCCTGGGACTGCATTTGATGGGTATACGATTCCTGGCATGGGAGGAGGAAGCTTTTGTAATTAATACATACACTGATTGGGTCGATCCAAAGGATCCTCTATTCTGGTTCTGATTCAGAGCTCCTGCTGAGACTTGGGATTGTTGATTCCAGTTGGTAGGATTCCACTGTTGTTGAGTCACCATTGGAGGAACTGTTTGAGGCCACTGTTGTTGTGGTTGAACCACCATTTGAGGCACTGTCATCAGTGGTGACCATAGTGGATTAGGTGCATTATACTGTGACATTGTTTGCATCTGGGGATAGGGGTAGGGAACTGTCCCTGGGACTGCATTTGATGGGTATACCATTCCTGGCATGGGAGGAGGTAAGACTCCTCTTCCTGGAGTCATTGACAACCTTACTTCAACTTCGTCATACAATCTTGCACCTTCCACTGCAGTTTGCAAATTGATTGGTCTTCTCAATTCCACAAATTTGCAAACTTCTGGTTGTAGGCCTCTAAGGAACACTCCTTTCTGAATGCCTTCGTCCAAATGATGGTAAGTCCATCTCTTCAGGATGGATTCCATTCGCGAGACATAAGCTTCTACTCTTTCTCCAGAGGACTCGACTTAGGTTCATGAACTCCGCTCTTCAAAACCTTCACAACTGAATTTAGTGAGGAAGGCCAACTTCAGGTCGTTCCATGTGCCAAAAGTTCCTACTCCTTGTCTCTCATACCAATGAAACACCGCACCCTTGAAAGTGACAAGGAATATTGCTAACCAATGCTCAAGGGTTCTGGTATTGTTAGCCACACATGCTACTATAAATTCTGCTACATGTAGATCAGGGTCTTCATTATACTCTCCCTTAAAAATTGGCAATGGGTCTACATTTGCTGGCATGTCATCAATATTTCCAGGATGAATCTAATTAGGAAGGGGACCTTGAGTCGCCATGGTGACTTCTGTAAAAAGTGCTTTTAGGGCGTCAAAGGAGACTTCTACTGTGAGCTCGTTCTCAGCTTTGATTTTTGCCTTCTCTCTTCTCACGTACCTCTGGACTCGTTCTAACGCTTGCCTCTTGATTGCGTCATTCATCAGGGGCTTGGCTCCAACCAGTTGTTCAATACTCGATAGAATAGAATCAGAGAGGGACTTCATTCTCTAGGGGATTCTCTCGCCAACGTCTCCTCTACTTCCTTCTTTTTAACATCTCTGAATTCGGCTTTCAAACCACTACAAAGGGGGAGATATTCCGTTCTAAAAGTATCAAAACTCATTCTTCTTAGGATCGTTGTTGTGCCATTATAATAATGCCAGCTTCTGAGGGTTTCAACACTATATGTTGTGAAAAACACTCTGTCTACCAACTTCCCGTGGGTTGCTAATTGGACAAACAGAAGATTGTTAGTGCACCAAGCATCCCATGTATCTTGCTGTTGAGCATCCACAAACAAATTCCAACTCTTTTCCTTCTTGTTTTCGTGAACCTCCACAGACCACGACTCTTGAAACTTCTTCATGATATCCCACTTGATGATGTCTGGAAACTCCTCAATAAATGCTAAATCTTCCATGGATAGTCATTCTCTCTACTTCGGTTCTTCAGTTTGTTCCCAAACAATTTGCCACCAAAATGCAGGTCTATGTTGCTTCAACAGGAAGAGGAAACAGTCCACCACATAGAGCTTGCATCATGATGGTAATATGTTTCCGCCAATGTGGGATGAACTTCTTGTGGAAAGTGGCTTTGATAATAAAAATCTCTAACCCTTCAATGGAAGAAGGAACTTTACAAACATCCATTGAATTCTTCTCTTCTTGGCAATATCATTTCCTTCATTTTCAGCCTCTTCTGATGCTTGTTGATGGCAAGCTTCCCCGGCTGCGCACCAAAAACATGGAGCCCCAAAAGGAACACTAAGGAAAAGGGGATTCTACTGCAAGAAAATCTATCTTGTAACATCAACAAGCTTTTATTTCATTATTTTGATGACCAAAACAAAGAGAATAGCAAATCTTCACTCAGCATCATAGTAGACATCTCCCACGGATTTGATAGAATCAACCATAATCTTCAACTTCTTCATAAAATCCTTCAATAGAATAATGAACATAAAGGAATACACCATTTTTTAATGGAAATAAATCACATAGTATTCATCTTCAATGTCTTCATAGTTTTCTCTCTCAATCTCTCATATACAAATACATTGTTTTGATAGAATTGGCTCTCTCTCTCTCTCTCTCTCTCTCTCTCTCTCTCTCTCTCTCTCTCTCTCTCTCTCTCTCTCTCAATAGTACATCATCTCCTCACTACAATACTCAATAATGACTCTCAATAATCCTTCTTAGGTCGTGGATGCACCTCCCAAGAGGTATGTATGATGCGAAGAGGCACCAGAGCCACTACAGTGTCTTTTCATAGCTCACTACTGTCACTATCACTTCAGTCTTCTCTTCGGTCTTCAGTAGCTGCTTCTTCCATTTGTTTTAGCTCTTTTGAACTTAGATTCATCCTTTCCAAAAGTTATAAAACTGTCCCAAAGTCACACATATATTCTACAAAACACTTACTGTCAAGAATCGCGTGGTGGAGGGGGTTGCTCAAGATGCTGCGCCGAACACACACAGAATGCACAAGGAGAAGCTCACTCAAGAGACAAGAAGAGAGATGGAGGCCAAAACGTTTTCTTGCTGATTTCTTCTTCTTCTTCCACACTCTTTACAATGTACACAAAGTATAGATAAGATACAACATAAAAGGAAAGTGGCCTACAAAGTCAAACAGTGCATAACCGACTACACTAGTCGAATGGCGCTATAACTATGCCAGCTGTAAATAGGTGTAACAACCTGAATATAATAAGTAATGAGTCAGTGGCCATGTGAGAGTCATAATGACCACCGACGTGCTAAGTGTAGACGTGTGGACCCATCTAACCAGGCGGTCCATCATCCATGTCCACATGTGTTGAGCTTGCCATCTCAACACTCCCCCTCAAGCTCAACTGCATCTCTGCAAGTCCAAGTAAGCTTCGAAACTTTTGAAGCTTCTCTGTACCCAATGCCTTCATGAAGATATCAGCTATCTGATCCTGTGTGCTGACATACACCAAGTCAATCTCACCTGCTAGTACCTTCTCTCTCACAAAGTGGTAGTGTACCTCAATATGTTTTGTCCTGGCATGGAACACAGGGTTCCTAGCCAACTGTATACTGCTCATGTTGTCACAATAAATGACAACTGGACCTTCCGCCTGCACATCCAAATCAGCCAGTAACTTTTGCAGCCATACTACCTCACATGCTGCAACAGCAGCACCTCTATACTCAGCCTCTGTACTCGACAAAGCAACTGTAGATTGCTTTTTGCTGCTCCATGCAACTGCTGCACTACCAAGAGAGAACATGTATCCGCTGGTAGATCTTCTATCAGACATACTACCAGCCCAATCTGCATCTGTGTATCCAAACACCTGTACATCTGTACCTGCCTCATAGAAAAGCCCATAATGTAATGTGGACTTCACATATCTCAATATGCGTCTCACTGCATCCAAATGTGGCTTTCTAGGTACTTGCATAAACTGACTCACAAGACCAACAGCATAGCTCAAGTCTGGCCTTGTAATGGTCATGTAGATCAAACTCCCCACTATCCTCCTGAACATAGTAGGGTCTTCTATCTCATCCCCAACATCAGCACTCAGCTTTACATTCTGCTCCAACGGGACTGAAAGTGGTTTGCATGCAGTCATACCATACTTGGACAACATATCCAAGCCATACTGTCTTTGGGACAGCCATATACCATCATCACATCTGATCACCTCAATGCCAAGGAAGTACCTTAGCTCACCTAAATCCTTCATCTCAAACTTCATCTTCAAACAGCCCTTGACTTCAGCAATCCCACTATCACTATCACCTGTAATAATCAAGTCATCCACATAGATGACTATGATGACCAAACCTGCATCTCCCTTTCTCACATAAAGTGAGTGATCAGCATTAGAAACATAAAAGCCAATATTGACAAGATACTCTCTGATCTTGTCAGACCATGCTCTTGGTGCTTGCTTGAGCCCATAGAGTGCCTTCTTCAACCTGCACACATACGTGGGATGCTCTAAATCTTCATAACCTGCTGGCTGATCCATATACACTTCTTCCTGCAAATCACCATGCAAGAAGGCATTCTTTACATCCATTTGCTGCAACCTCCAACCTTTGGCTGCTGCCAAAGCAATCACACATCTGACAGTTGCCATCCTAGCAACTGGACTGAAGGTTTCATCATAATCTATGCCATATGTTTGGGCATAGCCTTTTGCAACCAGCCTAGCTTTGTACCTGCTAATAGAACCATCTGCATTGTGCTTAATCTTATAAACCCACTTACATCCAATAGCTTTCTTTCCCTTTGGCAATGATACTAGATCCCAAGTCTTATTGGCCTCTAATGCAGCCATCTCCTCATCCATTGCTGCATCCCAATGAGCATGACCAACAGCCTCCTCAAAACATGTGGGCTCAACATCCTCAACTAGTTTCACCATATAAGCATAATGGTGAGCTTCATAACCCTCAAAACCAAATCTTTTAACAGGGTATCTCACCCTGCTAGACCTGCGTACCACTGGATCACTCAATGGAGTCTTTGCATTAACACGTGCTCTCTGCACACCTGGAGTCCTCACTGAAGGAATGCCAAGCTCATCATCCAAGCTCTCTGAGCCATTGGAGTCTCCATCAAGAACTGCATCAATGCCTTCTGACACTTTATTCTTTCCTTTGTCTTTACCTGTAGTGCTACTAGATGCACCCGAAGATGTAGAGGTACTCCTTAGTCTCCCAGACCAAGGACTACCAGATGATGTCTCTGGTCCACTAAGAGTCCGTGATTCTTGCCTTTCAGCCTGCACATGAGTGTCATGATCATCATCAACATCCAATGCATCACCACTAGATGCATACCAACTGCTCATTTCATCAAAGATGACATCCCTGCTCACTCTGAACTTACATGTGACAGGGTTGTAACAGCGATACCCTTTCTGCTCTAAAGAGTATCCAATAAAGACACACTTTTCAGCCTTTGGATCCAGTTTCTTCCGCAACTCATCTGGCACATGAACATACGCAATGCAGCCAAATACTTTCAAGTGTGAAACATCAGGCTTCTTACCTGTAAAACATTCTTCGGGGGTCATACCATGAACTGCAGCTGTGGGAGTTCTGTTCATAATATAAACAGCAGTATGAATAGCCTCAGACCAAAAATGCTTAGGCATATTCTTTTCAGCCATCAAGGCGCGTGCAACTTCTGCAATATGCCTGTTTTTCCTTTCTGCAACCCCATTTTGATGTGGGGTATACCTGCATGTGAACTGCCTCTTTATCCCATGAGACCTCAGAAAATCACTGAACTCATTTGAGAGGTACTCTCCCCCTCCATCTGACCTCAGGCACTTTACTTTCAAGCCTGTTTCTCTTTCAACTGCAGCCTTGAAAGTTCTAAAGTGCTCAAAAGCTTCACTCTTTTCCTTCATAAAATATACCCACAGCTTTCTAGAGCAATCATCAATGAATGTGACAAAGTATGAACTGCCTCCAAGAGATACATTTTGTGTAGGCCCCCAAATGTCTGTATGCACAACATCAAGGATATTTCTGCTTACATCTCTGTCATGTGAAAAGGGTTGTCTTGCCTGCTTACCAAACTGACATGCTTCACATACCTTCTGAAATTCTGCAACTTTAAATGTAGGCAAACCTGTAACCAACCCTTTGGACTGCATTAATTTCAGCCTTTGTACATTTGCATGTCCAATGCGTTTGTGCCAAATTTCAATGTCTACAACAACACCTTTTCCTTTGGCATACATAGCCGCATTCATAGTAGGAATTCCAGCATCTAGAGTGAACATACGTCCAACTCTACTTCCCTTTGCTACCAACCTGCACTTGTCATTGAAGTCTTCTACAAAGCAGCCCTTTGCATTAAATCTGACTTGCAGCCCTTGCTCTACCATTTGACCGACTGACACCAAATTCTTTGTAATAGATGGCACATGTAATACATCTGAAAGACTCTTTGTCTTACCATCATGCAAGGACAAGGGAACTTTTCCAATGTGTGAAATTGGGTGGCATGAGTCATCACCCGTCTGCACATAACCTGCATTCTGCAAATCCTGCATCTCTCCAAACCATTCTGCATGGCTGGTCATATGATTGGATGCACCTGAATCAACATACCAAACATCTTCATGTGTTCCCTTTCCTGTAACAGCATTCAGCATATGTTGCATAACGAACAAACGTTCATTTTTGTCTTCATTCTGTCGTGAAGACGATGCATAGTTTCCTTGCTGCAACTTACCACTGCGGATATCATCTCTCTTAGCATAACATTGGGCTGCAATATGACCTGTTTTGCCACAGTAGTGGCACACAATACCAGAGTTGTTAGAACCTCTGTTCTGCCATCCACCTCTTCCTCTAAAGCTCCCCCTGCCTCTAAAGTTACCACGACCTCCTGAAACCTGCATATCGCCAAATTGCTGATTCAATCTGTTTTGCTGGTTATCACTACCACGTCCTGTACCACGGCCTCTTGAAGAGAACCTGCCACGTCCCCTTCCAGAACTGGAGTAGAAAGCTTGGACCTGTTCACCACTTCTTTCAGATGTCTCACTCTGCATGTTGATCTCTTCAGTGATCATAAGAGAGACCAATTCATCGAAATCTGGAAATGGCTTTCTGACATATACGGAAGTTACAAAAGACTTCCAAGCCTTTTCATTGTTAAGTCCACCCAAGGTAGACGACACCAAATCATCATCATCGGGCATTGCATCAATCGCTGCCAATGCATCTGCAATGCTTCTTACCTTCAGTGCATACTCATTGATAGACATCTTCCCTTTCTTTAATGTATTCAACTCTTGCTTGAGTTGAATCTTTCGTGCCTTTGTATTTACAGAAAACATACTTTCAAGTATGGTCCAAGCTGCATATGCATTCTCTGCATTTCTAATGTGTCCCAGCATGTTATTGTCAATTACTGCAGACAACCAATACATGACCTTCTTGTCTTTTGCATTCCATTCCTTTCGTGCCTTTGTCTCTTCTGCAGTTGGAGGATCACTCACCTCCGGCTCCTTTTCTTCACCTGAAACGAACTCGTAGAGGCCTTTTCCAATAAGAAAGTTCGTGACACGGAACTTCCATGAAGGGTAGTTGTTCTTGTCGAGCTTCTCAATGATGGGGCTTCCACTATTCTCTGCCATTATCACAATAATAATACCAAACAGCAAGCAAATCTTCTGCAACCCTCGACCTGTAGTACACAGCAATTCACCAGACAGCCTTTTTCACTGTCTGCTCAACAATACATGCAATCCGCAACCAGTTTGCAGATAAACCTTGTGTTTACTCACTGGTAAACACCTTTGAACTTACAGATCTGAAATCTGTAACTTGCGCACCCACGTTCGGTCAATACAGTCGAAGTCACAGTGTACCCCGAAACTGCTGTCCGCAACCTTGCGGCTCTAAAACGGGCCCTGAAACGGCCTCAAATGCCCAAAATCTCTTTGCGGAATATACAGCGCTCTTTGCGCACACCAAATCTCACTGCAATCTGAGATTTTTGCTCTGCCCTGCTTCCGGTGCCTCCACAGGCACTATCCAAGAGAAGGAGTGGAAGAATGGGAGAGATTCTTACCCGTAGCTTGCTTGCTCGAACCTTGCTTCTTCTCCTTCACTTCAACCTTCGAAATCAGCCTCTCTCAATGGCGCGGCTCTGATACCATGTCAAGAATCGCGTGGTGGAGGGGGTTGCTCAAGATGCTGCGCCGAACACACACAGAATGCACAAGGAGAAGCTCACTCAAGAGACAAGAAGAGAGATGGAGGCCAAAACGTTTTCTTGCTGATTTCTTCTTCTTCTTCCACACTCTTTACAATGTACACAAAGTATAGATAAGATACAACATAAAAGGAAAGTGGCCTACAAAGTCAAACAGTGCATAACCGACTACACTAGTCGAATGGCGCTATAACTATGCCAGCTGTAAATAGGTGTAACAACCTGAATATAATAAGTAATGAGTCAGTGGCCATGTGAGAGTCATAATGACCACCGACGTGCTAAGTGTAGACGTGTGGACCCATCTAACCAGGCGGTCCATCATCCATGTCCACATGTGTTGAGCTTGCCATCTCAACACTTACAGAAAATCTACAAAACAGAACAGAATAGGAACAAAGCAAATACAGAACAGAGACAGAGCAGATACAGAGGCTCTGTAGAAGGTTAGGGTTATAGAAGGTCATTAGAGAACAATAGATCCTCATAACTCATACTAAAACCATTCCAAACTATCAAAAACTATTCAATAAGCTTTCAAAAGGTTTCAACCTTCATCAATCATCAATCCATGCTTCATACAGAAGAAAATCAAAACAAAACAGAAGCTATACAGAAGGTATCAGAACTTCAACAAAACCTATCAGAACTTCACAGAGCTTCATATTTCCACTAAAAATCATCATGAGCTTCCAAAACATAATCAATATCATCCAAAACACTCTCAAACACTTTCATTAACAACCATATATCACTCTAAATCCATCAAAAATCAATCATTCAGACCTCAAAAACAACAAAAATCAATCAAGAATTCAGTCTTTTTCCACACTGAACAAATAACTATAGCATGCCTCTCTCTCTCTCTCTCTCTCTCTCTCTCTCTCTCTCTCTCTCTCTCTCTCTCTCTCTCTCTCTCTCTCTCGTTCTCTCTCTCTCTCTCTCTCTCTCTCTCTCTCAATGTCTCTCTTCTTCTTCTTCTTCTCCTTCTTCTTCTTCTTCTTCTTCTTCTTCTTCTTCTTCTTCTCTTTGTGTGTGAGACACCAATAACCATCCCCGCCACCCCAATGTAAGGTCCATCCTTTCTTATCGAAGGTCAGTCACACATTGTGACTATTGGAGTTCCCACATCTTGAATCTCTCTCTCTTGTTCTCTTGCTCAATCCACCATAGCTTGCTTCTCCATTGCATTTTCTTACTCATACTCTCACTTAGGCTTCTCTCTTCAATTGGTATCAAAGCTCTCACCTATCATTATTATGCTTAGTTTGAATACCTACAACTCATTCATCTATAATAGCCATGGCTTCATCTTACAAGATATGCATTTGATATTCTTCTTCCTCCTAGTTGATCAAAGCTTCTTCAAGGCATTGGAGAGGCGTCATTGAATGAGTAATTAAAAATGTTTGTCATGTATACTTCGGTCAAAGAAAAAGATCAATACGCTAGGTGAGGTGGTAAGTCAAAAGAGAGGTGACCCTTCCTTACCACTTATCATGCTCAGTATGCTATGTACGCTGGTTACCATGATGCTTAGACTTCTCAGCCCTTGGCTACTCATACAGTGTGAATTTGTGAGCCAAGATAGGTAATGTTTTAGTTGTAAGAATTTAAAAACAGTCATAAAAAGCTTGCTACAGTAAAATTTGTATTGAATTTGGGAGAGATTCTGGGTGAGCCTTTCCATATCAAGGCTAGCTTTAAGAAAGTTGTATTCAATAAATTTAACAATATTATCCTTAACTTGCCCACCCTACAATGCTTAATGATTAGATTCTATTACTTATCACTAGAAGAGGCACAAGGAGTGGCTAGATTTGTGGTTAAACTTTATGAAAGTGAGATTCTAAAATGTACAACACTAGAGAGGGTCTTTATTACCTTGATGAATAGAGCACTTTCATTAGATCATTACAATCACTCAATGTCATTCAATGTTCAATCGGAACACAACATCTGGTGGGTAGGAGCATTCAAAGTAGATACAAAGGATTTTGATATATTATATTGAGTTTTTCATCAAACACCAATACCTGATATTATTAAGAGAACAAGCAGGAGAAGAGCTATTTTTTGAAGGATTTGGAAACTATTGCCCACATGCTTTAGACCTTCCATAGTGGAACTCGCAGTAGCAGACATGGCTACTAATATGCATGACAGTATACTCGATAGCATCCATCAACTTGACAATACATTCACTCTATTGGCTCACAGCTATGAGCACTTGGACCTAGGCTTGTTAGATGAAGACACTACGATGGCAGTAAAGAGGCCTCCCTTGCTCTTGGGAAGAGTATGAAATCATCTTCACCAAGCATACCTGTATTTCTAAATAACTCATTGCCACACAAATTAGCAAAGAGCAAGTCATACATAGCCGATTAATCACATATTTTAAGCCTATCTGTGTAGGTCTCAAAAATAGAAATAGCAAACCTAGAGAAGCCAGCCACATCAGAACATGCATTCCTTCACAAGTGGTTCACTCTACGTGCACAGTGATAATGACTCAGTTGTCATATAATGACTAATGTAGAACAACAACGAGCCATCAAGACCACTGAGGTGTTGGTCAACATCACCCGAAAGACCCTTTGGAAGATCATGTGCTACTACATCTTGGATAAAGTACTACGTGAGGAAGAGCTACATATTGCTAGCTACGTAAAGATGGGAGATTTTCTCACAGATGTTCTCACTTATATAATGCATGTGGGCATTAGATTAACTAACATGGACCATTATGCTACTATGGAATACAATCCTCATTTTTATGATTGGTTTCTGCAAAAACCTTCGACACCATCTCCTTAAAATCCATTCTCGTGTGCATCTCTATCAATCACCATGTAAAAATTTAATTCTTTTATTTTTCTCTTTATTTTTATATTTTCTATCATTTTGTAATAACATGTGTTGAGCCGTGTGCCACCCCAATTCTTCCCCCACTCACCCCCTTGTAAGCTAGGAAGCATTGCTAACTCTCCAGGGAGGGGAGGGAGAATTCATCAAATGTTATCAAGTGTTCAAAGTCAATCATTGCATATCACTATTAGCAATTTGTAATAAGGCAAGCAACACTTAATTTTTGAACAAGTGAAGGGTGTAAGCTCATATAATATTTCAAATCTTCCTCTCATCATAGTTTTTTCTTTTTCACAGAAGACATATTAAAATGGTAAGAGTCGACAAGAAGGTTGTCCATGAGAGGTGCAAGAAGCTACAAATCCCCTTTATAAATGCAGAGCAAGTAAAATACAACATGAATGTTGATATCTTAAGAAATGGAGATCTGAGGTACAAACAGATACAGAACCTCAAACGAGTGGTGGATGATGAACAAAAAACCAAAGAACTAGTGGAACTATGTTCCTTGGCTAAGTATGTGGAGAAATTTGGGGGAAAAGTTAACCACCCAAAATACACCAAATTGCTAACAATTTATGATGGAAATAAAAGAATACGGGCCATCATGATGAAGTTGCTTAAAGAACTATAGAAGGCAAAGATTCCACTCTCATCAAGATTGGTGCATTGAGCCGGTCTACCACAACCCCCCTACAAACCAAAGGCAAAGAAAGATATTACGGCTCGGTTTAATTTCACAAAGTAGCAAATATGTAATGATGGCATCAAGTTTGAACTTGGTCCGCATCTACAGGCCAATTTTATCAACACATTGTTCTCATGTACTCATCACAACACCACGATGAACAGGATACACCTTAACGTGTTTGAAGATTTGGTCATAGGATATTTGAAAGATGTGGACCTGAACACATACAGAAGGAGCACCATTCATGCAACAACCATGCTTCTACTTAGTAAGCCCACAAGGTCTGAAGAGGTCACAGTGGGAAGTCAAAAGCATGCCAAGGAAAAAGCCACTAGGAGAGCAGCCATGGTTGCATTTGGAGGGGTACTAATGGCCATCATTGAAGAAGCATTGAATAATCCCAACATGCCGTGAGAGGTGATAATAGGTGCCCAAGAGGATACAACCACGTCCTTGGCACAATACACGATAAGCAAGATGTGATCCAATGATCAAGGATAACAGGAGCAAACATAAGAAGAAGAAGGGTCCCAAACCACACTCAACCAAAAGAAACAAAGGATACAAACACAAAAGGAAAAGAAGACCAAAGAAGAGAGGAGGAAAAGAGCAGAAGATGTGCAGCAAAGTAGAGCTAAAAGCTATTAAAAAATAGAAAGAAGAGAAGGCCAATAATGAAGAAGAGCCATAGAAAGATGACCAAGAGAATAACAAGGAGAAAAGCTCTACAAAAGGGGGAAAGAAGAAATACACCATCAAGAAACAAGGTGAGGAAAAAAAGACTCCATCAAAAGAAGAAGATGCATTCGAAATGGCCATGGAGGAGCCTAGAAAAGTTGAAGTAGAAAGACAAGCCAAGGAAAAGAAAGCAAAGGAGGAACATCACCTAGCTATATAAAATTCAATGAAGGAGATGCATAGAAGAGAAGAAACCCTAGTGGAAGCCCCACCCAATACCAATCAACCAGGCATCAACTCAAGCAGAGTGGAAAGCACATCTAGTGAAGAAGGACACAAGCCAATAAAGGATAAGGAGAAAGATCTAGTCTATCCCTTATCATCACCACCACCAAAACGTATCCAAGCGCTTAAAAGAACCACACTACCTATTGCCCCACTATCGTTGCCACCTCTTCCTAGGTCGGAAGGAGGTAATCGTATCTCAAATGAAGGCTGGCAATGGGTGGAAGTATTCTACTCATCTTCTCAGGAAGTCCATCAATGGGATCTACCCTTACAAGATCAAAGAGGCTTGCAGCAAAAGAAGTTGAACCAAAAAGGAGGATGGAGAAGGTGCCATGGCTAGAGGACACCTCGTCTCAAGTTCTTGGTATCACTCATGGAATTGGATAAGACTTTGATGACCTTCTTCAGAATTTGGAAGATCAAAGGAACCAGAAGAAAGAAGAAAGGAAGCAAGAAATGTTAGCCCTGGAAAGGGAAAAGGAAGCTTATATAACGCTCCAGCGGCAGTACACTAGGGAGATTTACACTCTTAGAATAGAGCTAGCCACCTTGGCTAAAAAAATGATAGATAATGACATGTATGAGGACTTACTAGCACAATATAGATAGGAGAAAGAGAATAAGAAAAAGGTAGAAGCCCTCCATGAGAAGACCTCCAAAACTATGGCAGAAGTGGAAGAGAGGCCAAAGAAGCAAGACTAATAAATTGTACAATTATGGCTAAATGATGATGAAGTAAATCAAATGAAGGAGAGAACCCTCAAATTGGTAGAGTAGTGGGAGAAAGCCACCAAAGGATAGGAAGATCTCAGGAGGACTATAGCCATGCTGACCAAGAGAAGGAGCACCTCTAACGAAGCAAGGACTCTCTTCTATAATTCCTTCCATAATGTTTCGCAAGCTCAATGGCTTTGAAAAGAGTGGTGAGGTTTTGCACCATAACATCAACTAATAAAGAAGGTTCTAAACCATACATATACTTGTGGAGTTTAGCTTCATTACTTATACTCTCTACATATATATTGAGGTTGAGGAATTGGTTTGTATAATCCTGTATACTTAGGCCTCTTTGCTCTAATCCATACCATCTTCGTGCCAATTTCTCTTTTGCAAGAGGAGAGACAATGCCTTCAACCATAAGTGTATTGAATGCATCCCAACTCTCTACTAATATGTTTTCTTTCTTAATATATCTCCACCAAGCATGCGCAAACCCTTCCAAATGTAATGAGGCAAATTGGATCTTCATATGATTAGTTTTAAGAAATATATCAAAATAGGACTCTAATTTTGAAATCCATTTCTCTAGGTCGGATGGTGAAGATAACTATCCATTGTACTTTGCCAAAATGATTTTTTCTTCCAATTCCCTTTCATGAAAACGTTGTTGTCCCAAAATAGACTAATCATGATTATAGGCATTGAACCTCCAAAATGAGATGGTACTCTTCCAAAAGGTGGATGAGAGTTAGTGTGGAACCTTCCTGATGATGTAGAGAACCTCTAGAAACTTGAGGATTCAACCCATAAGATTAAGGAGTAGCACCATCCATATTATCCAAATAGTCATCATGCTTTTTTAAATTTTTTCTACTTCATATTGACTATTGGGAATGCCCCTTTGTTCAATAATTCCTTGATTTTGACCATTTTGATTAGGTGGTTGAAGTGAGACTAATGAATCACTATTTGATTGTGCTTTCTTCCTAGCATCCTTGGTTCCCATTTGCATTTGCATCCATTGAGAGAATTGAGCCATTATTTGGACATTAGATTCTACTAATTTGTTAATTGAAGCTTTTTTTTGGGTAGTGGAATCCACCAACTTCTCAATAGAAGACTTCTTTTGATGGCTAGACAACACCATTTGTTCAACTCTGGATAGTAGCTCCATATGCCTTTGAGCATGCATATTCTAATATTCACACATGGTATGATTAAGAGCACTAAGTTCACCTTGCATTTGAGTCTCTGTAGGGCTCTCTTGAGGTTTATTTTCTAGAAAGGTAGCTCTGGTTTGTTGCGCATATTCATCCTAGGCCTTACTCTTCCCTTTATGACGACCTGCCATAGTAGTTCAGTCCTTTAGGATTCCCTATCAGAAAATTGGCTATAACTTGATCTAGAAAACTCCAATTCCCAAACTTTTTTATTAAAAATGGAGCCAACTATGCTGAATTGTTTGATTAAATGGAGTATGTTATAACATGTTTAGAATAGAAAATTCTGTAACCCAATCTCTAAGGTTGAACTCTCTAGGCTTGCACCCTGTTTTAACTTATAAGTGCCATGTTTTCACCTACGAGAGAAAAATGGTTGTACCTAAGGGCTTCCAAACTCTGTAGGTAGCTAGATAGGAGTTGTGGGTAACTTGTAGTACCTGCACTTGTATCCCAATGATGAAAATGGTACTTGTAGTGACTTGTTTATACCCTACAGTGTCTTGTAAAAGCCCTATTTCACCCTATTTTGATCTTCAAGATACTTGAATCTTTGAAAGTGCTTGAATCTTCAATTCTCCACTCATGGTACTTGTGTGAGGGATAAAACAACAAAACACGCTCCCTGCATAGGCTCCGAATCACCGAAAGGTAGGCAAAGTTCCCCCCGAGTCAATTGGTTACATCCCTTTGGGATCTTTAATAGTGGGGGAGGGTCACCTCTCTATTATCCCATTATCTCCCTAGACATCCACCTTTTTCCTATGTGGGAATCTCAACATGGCAGTGATATGATACTCTAATCAATCAGCATGATATGCATTACTAAAATTTCCATTCATCTCGTTTCATGAGATGCAATAGGATTGAAATTGGCAAAATGAATAGGGAGAGGGTCTTACCACATATAGTGACTCACTATTGTTACAATGGATCGTGATATATTTTACCATGAATCAAAAAATCATCAGCAAATCGTTAAATTAGAGTAAGCAATTTAATCAATCAGTTGGGCTCTAACAAATGGGATTGAATGTAATGCTGAAAACTCAAGCAAGAGTTTCTAATTCACTACTTGAATCAAGTAAGCAATGCACTCCATGAATGGGCTAATTTAACCAATAATGGGCTAAGTTTGATGGAAAATTTTCAATTATTTAATCTCTCAATCAAATGGATGAAACTTAGTAATTGAATAAACAAATGAGAGCGATTAAGAATTGAAGAGAAATACCTCTTGCATAGCTTGATGAAGGCTTGAATGATCCCCAAATGCTTGATGAAGCCTCCAGTTGCTCAATGTTGCTAAAAAAGCCTTCAATCCTTTTTCATTGGATGCTTGGAAGCATTTTGGAAATCTGAGAAGCTTAAGATTGAAGCAATGGACCCATTTCCCTCAAATCTTGACTCCATGGAAGCTCTTGAGGTTGAGCTCAATCCTTGCAATTTCTTCAAGAAATCTTTAGTAGAATGAATCCTACAGCTAAAATAATGAAGAATCTTTAAGAAATTTGAGAGAAATTGAAGCTTGGACTGAAGCTTTTATGGCTGCCCATAGACTACATAGTTAGGATTTTAAGAGAGCAAAAAGATGAGAAATAGAGCATCATTTGGGATTCTAGACATCAAAGACTTGAAGTATATTAGGCTAATGATGGCTTAGAAACATCAATGCTATCAAGAAGGTGAAGAAATGATGAAGAACATGCTGAAAAAATTAATCCAAATTTCGATCTACTATCTCCTCCATATTGCATCATCCCTTGTGGTCAAAATGGTATGCAACTCATAGAGTTTGATTCCTGGAAGCTTCCTATACCATCCATTCTTGAAGAGAAGCAAGATTCATGGAGAAAGATGATGTTGAAGGGCTAAAGGGTCCATGGAGATCTTAGACATGAAGAAGAAGAAGCTCTTTTCTAAAAGTAACCACAATTAATTCTTCTTCTGAGTTCCCTATTTCACCAAGTTACCTTAAAAATAGCCTATAATGGATGCATTACCTACCATTTTAGCCATGGTTTGGCTAAATCTCTCCAAGATCTTTGTCAGAGCTCCAAGATTAGTCTATGCTCCAAGTAAAACCCTTGCAAGTACCTGCCATGTGGCTTATGTACCTATTGTTCAAGATTTAATGGTGGAAAATTGAAGAAAATATGTCTAAAATGAGAGAACCAAATGGATCAAAATCTTTTGCTCTAATACCACTTGTCAAGGAGAGGACTGAGGGGTGAGACAAAGAAGAGCAAAGGAGAGAGAAAAGAGTGTCAAGGAGAGAGAAATACTAGAAGGTTAGGAAAGAAGAGAGAGAAGCCATAGAAGTTGTGAACATGACCTTCTAAATGGACACCTTCTACAACAAGTAGAGACCCTCAAAGCAATCACGAGTGATGCATATCCTAAGAATATGAGAGGTGTGTTCCATGTCCTTCATCTCAAAGCTCTCCTTGAGATGATTTTTCAAGGCATCCACCTTATCACATGATTGCTCCTAGCAATCAACATATCATCAACATAGAGTACCAAAATCATAAGGCTACCATCACGAGCCTTCTTCATGTATAAACATGGATCAATATCACTATAGGTATATCCCTAGGAATACATGAAAGCATCAAGCTTGTGGTATCATTCCCTAGGTTCCTACTTAAGACCATAAAGGCTCTTTCTCAACTTGCACACTAGGTATTTCCTACCTTTTTTCTCAAAGCCCTTAGGGTGTTGCATATAAATCTCATCATGTAGGTATATCCCTAGGAACGCATGAAAGCATCAAGCTTGTGGTATCATTCCCTAGGTGCCTACTTAAGACCATAAAGGCTCTTTCTCAATTCGCACACTATACCCAAACTAGTTCTCAGCAAAAGCAAGCCAATGCTAAAATGTAGCCAAGACTCCTGACTTTTGCTTTATGGATGTACATAGACCTTATATGAGTAATCATCAATGAAAGTTACAAAATATTGTGCACCACCTAAAGACTTGCAAGGCATAGGTCCATAAACATCAGAATGAACAATAGCCAAAGGCTCACCCATGTGTATAATGCTAGACTTTTTATGCAAATTATAAGTCTGCTTGCTATAAAGACAACAATCACAAGAAGAACCAAAACACTTATAAACAAGAGACGGAAGGTACTCGAAATGGGTAAGCAGTTTCATTCCCTTTAATGATATGTGCCCAAGGTGGTGATGCCATAATGATACATGTGGTATTGTAGCTACTGCCAAAACATGGTCGATAGACCCAAATACAAGTAAGGTATAAAGAGTGCCAGACTTGGCACCTCATGCTAGGACAAGATTCCCACATGTAGGCTTCCATGAGGGATGACCAAAAGATACAACATAACTTGCATCATCCAACTATCCATCCAAAAGTAAGCTTTTGGTTAAAGCTAGAATATGGCATAGATTATGCAAAGTAAACATATTGCTTGAAGAAAACTACAACTGGATATCTCTAATACCAATATTATCCAATGCAGGTCATTGCCCAATCTGACAAACCTTGTCATGCTACAATAGGAGGGAAACCACTCTTGATTAGGGGTAACATGAAATAAAGCCCCTAAATAAAGTGGCCAATATTGAGCATAGGTAGAAGAGGCACAATCAGTCATCATTAGAACCAGTTTGCATGATATTAATCTCTTCAATCTTGACACTGGACTTGCTAGGGGCAATGTTGCAATCATCAATCTTTTCCTACGATTTATCCTTTCCCTTTTCCCTATGCTTATCATCATGCATTTTGTGGCACCATGGCCAAATTGTTGGGGGTAAAGGCGCCTCTACCTAGTTGCCCGTGTATTACTACACTAATAGTACCCACACTTGCACACTGCAGATGGCAGGCGCCCATCTCTGTCACTTCATTCTTTATTCTTTCAGTGACATTTGAATAAAGGGAAGATCGGTCACACATTGTGATTGTTGGAGTTCCCACATTGTGTGTGTCTCTCTCTCTTGCTCTTGCTCCTTCCACCACAGCTCTTGCTCCCGCTCGTGCTTCAACTTCTAGGCTCACCTCCCTTCAACTGGTATTAAAGTCTTCTTCTTCGCGAGCTCCTCGAGCTTGGTCCGGCACACTCTCAACTTCCATTCAAATACCTACAACAGTCATTTCTTTGTTGGCAGCCATAGCCTTTTTTTTAGCAAACAGCTCACGTTTTTCATCTCCTACAGCATATATTCTTTCATTGGGCAATTATACAAGCAGTTATACACTTGGTTTTGATGCTTAGCATTGATCCTTCCACTCTTGGCATTCCATTTGAGCGATAAGCTTCAATTTTGGACTATTATGACAGTCCACAAATTATCATACAATAGGGCAACACTTATCTTTGATGTCTACACTCATTGCCATTGGTTGGATGATGCTCGGTTGATGCTTATATATTCAAGGATGTTATGTCATTGGCTTGGAGTTGGTTTTGGACTAATTTAACCACTTCATTTACTATGTTTTGGCTGAGGTTTGCTAGCTGAAAATACAGGGCAGGCCTCTATTCGATGCTTCTATGGTCAGATTTGTTGGTCTTATGATGCTCAATTATTGCTGAAGTGATGTCTACATGTATGGGAATGATATCCATGTTATGGGTTAGATTTGGAGCTGATTTTGGTACTGAAATAGCTTGGTTTGACAGTGTATTCATTGTTGTATACAATAGGTCTAAACCTCTTTTAACATGGATTTTATGTATCTATTGCTTCTGGCTATGATTCGGGTGTTCTGTATGCACTCCTGATGTGTACTATTGATGCTAGTACATTGGTATATCATATGCCCATGCTTTGAGGTGGCTTTGAGCTTCATTTGAGGACTCATTTACTAAATTTTGACAGTGAATTTATTGTTGTTATAACCTGGACTGAAGCCTATTTGGTCAGTGGATCCTCTACCTATTGGTCATGGGTGCTTCCCAAGTGACTCATATGACTACACAGATGTATACGGAGGTTGGCAAATGTCTTGGATGGTTCTAGAATGTATCTTGACATTGGACTACATTGGCATGCTTTGTGATAGAGGTTATATCTATGGTCTATGCATGACCCGTTACATGCTTTGAAGCATATGCCAGTGATGTATGCTACCTACATTGTTTGAGCTTCTTTGCCACTTGGAGATCTAGTTGGTCTTGTACTTGGATGCTTTGGAACCTCTTTTGGATGTTTATTGGCTTGTCAGAGATTTTGACTTGGGTTCATACATGATGTACTTGGATGATATCAAATACTTGACCGCTTACATGCTCTTGGTGCTCTCATGATGTACGGTCTTGGCTATGAGATGTCTTATGCATTTACATGCTATTTCTAAGCTTTGTTTCTTATTTTGCTATCAACTTTAATGCAGTGGGAGCTTTATGCTTATGGTCTTGGATTTAGCCAGAGCTTGCAAGTTATGGATTTGAGCTATTACTTGAGATTTGAGACTGGGATCTCTTACACGTCCTTGACTATGATATTTGCTTGATAGATGCTTCCATGTCTACTCTTGGATGCTTATGAGCTTATTTGATCCGTCTTCATTGGGCATACACCAATCTTTGTTAAGTCTTGCCAGTGGTGTGTACATCTTGCTTATCACTCAAGGGATGTATCGATTGTACTTACGGACTCTCTTGACACATTTGGGTGTTTAGCTCGTGTTCATTGGCTATCATAGTGCCTCTATTATGCCCACTTGATGCAGGATTGGACTTGGTAGTCACTGTTGTCATTAAATCTCTATTAGCTCACTGTTTGCCCTCATTTACTCACTGCTGTCATTTATTATAGCAAGTTGTTTTATGTGGACTGTGATGTATTTACTGAGCTTAATCATGTCCTTTTGGTGTACTTTTGGTACTATTTGGTGGGCAGCTGGTCATTCTAGCAGTTTCTCTTATTTTCAGCTTGTTTTGATAGTGGTTTTGGTCTATGTACCTGCTAATTACAACATGTTGTTTTCTACATAGTCTGCCTATGTTTGACTCATTATGGCTGGTCATCTCAAAGATACAGCTTTGTTTGAATATACTTGATATAGTGCATACAGATGTTTAGGGACCTACACATAATGTTTCTATTGATGGCAACAAATGCTTTGTCACATTTATTAATGACTGTTCAAGGAAGCTATGGGTATATTTCATGAAGGAAAAGAGTGATGTAATTGAGCACTTCAAATCTTTCAAGGCAATTGTTGAAACAGAAACATGTTTGAAAGTGAAGTGCTTGAAATCAGATGGAGGGGGAGAGTATCTCTCTAATGAGTTTAGTGGCTTCTTGAGGACTTATGGGATAAAGAGAAAATTTACTTGTAGGTATATCCTACAACAAAATGGGATTGCAAAAAGAAAAAATAGGCATATTGCAGAAGTTGCACGGGTATTAATGGCTAAAAAGAATATGCCAAAACATTTTCGATCTAAAGCTGCCTATACTGCTGTCTATATTATGAACAGAACTCCCACAACTGCAGTATTCATGGGATGACTCCCGAAGAATGCTTTATTGACAAGAAGCCCAATCTATCACACTTGAAGGTATTTGGCTATGTTGCATATGTTCATGTGCTAGATGAGCTACGGAAGAAGCTTGATCCAAAATCTGAAAAATGTATTTTTATTGGATACTCTTTAGAGCAGAAAGGGTATCGTTGTTAAAACCCTATCACAGGTGAGTTCAAAGTGATAAGGGATGTGATTTTTTATGAGATGAGCAGTTGGTATGCGCCTGCTGGTGATGTATTAGATGATGATAATGATCATGATGGCTATGTCCAAAAAGAAAAGCAAGAATTACGGAGTCTTAGTGGACCAGAAACATCATCTGGTACTACACCTACAATGAGCCCTTGGTCTGGGAGACTAAGGAGTAGCCCCACATCTTCAAGTGGATCTATAAGTGTTGCAGGCAAAGATAAAGGAAAGAATAAGTGTTGAATGTTAATGATACATCTACTAGTCATTTGGGATTTGATGAAGATTCTAGTGGTTCAGAGAGTTTGGATGATGAGCTTGGTATTCCTTTAGTCAGGACACCAGGTATACATAGAGCTCATAGTAATGTAAAGGCTTCATTGAGTGATCTAGTGGTTCGCAGGTCTAGCTGGGTCAGATACCTTGTTAAAAGATTAGGTTTTGAAGGTTATGTATCTTACCATTATGCTTATATGGTGAAACTAGTTGAGGATGCTAAGCCCACTTGTTTTGAGGATGTTGTTGGTCATGCTCATTGGGATGCAGCAATGGATGAGGAGATGGTTGCATTAAAAGCCAATAATACTTGGGATTTGGTACCCTTGCCTAAAGGTAAGAAAGCTATTGGATGTAAGTGGCTTTATAAAGTCAAGCATAATGCAGATGGTTCCGTTAGTAGGTATGAGGCTAGGCTAGTTGCAAAAGGCTATGCTCAAACATATGGCATAGATTTTGAAGAGACATTCAGTCCAATTGCTAGGATGGCAACTGTTAGATATGTGATTGCCTTGGCAGCAGCCAAAGGTTGGAGTTTGCAACAAATGGATGTTAAGAATGCCTTCTTGCATGGTAAATTGCAATAAGAAGTGTATATGGAGTAGCCAGCAGGTTATGAGGATTTAGAGTATCCCAGATATGTGTGCAAGTTAAAGAAGGTGCTCTATGGGCTAAAGCAACCACCTAGAGCATGGTCTGACAAGATCGGAGAGTATCTTATTAATATTGGATTTTGTATTTCTGATACTGAATTTATGTGAGAAGGGGAGATGCAGCTTTGGTCATCATTGTCATTTATGTGGATGACTTGATTATTACAGGTGATAGTGACAATGGGATTGCTGAAGTTAAGGACTTCTTGAAGAAGATGAGAAGAATTTGGGTGAGCTAAGATACTTTCTTGGTATTGAGGTGATCACATGTAATGATGGTATATGGCTATCACAAAGGCAGTATGGCTTGGATATGTTATCCAAGTATGGTATGACAGCATATAAGCCTCTTTCAGTACCATTGGAGCAAAATGTGAAGTTGAGTGCTGACGTTGGGGATGAGATAGAAGACCCTACTATGTTCAGGAGGATAGTGCGAAGTTTGATTTACAGGACTATCATAAGGCTAGACTTGAGCTATGATGTTAGCCTTATCAGTCAATTTATGCAAATGCCTAGAAAGCCTCATTTGGATGCAGTTAGACATATATTGAGGTATGTGAAGTCCACTTTACATTATGGACTTTTTTATGAGGCAAGTAAGGATGTGCAAGTCCTTGGATACACAGATGGATATTAGGCTAGTAGCATGTTAGACACAAGATCTACTAGTGGATTCATGTTTTCCCTTGGTAGTGCAGCAGTTACATGGAGCAACAAAAAGCAACCTACAGTTGCTTTATCGAGTACAAAGGCTGAGTATAGAGGTGTTGCTATGGCAGCATGTGAGGTGGTATGGCTGCAAAAGTTATTAGGTGATTTGGATGTGCAGGGAGATGGTCCAGTTTAATCAATATACACTAAACAAAAAGAGAATTTAGCAAAAATTGAGTCGGTCCACCCTTGGAAATATGTAGGGGTAGTTTTGATGCCAAATGGGAGGATTGTCCACTGATAATGTCCATGTGGAACACAAACCCTATTTTGAACCAATCTTCTTTTTTGAGAGGCAGTTGCCAAAATCTTGATTTCAAATTAAACTTGCTAAAAATATTAGCCTTCTTTATCCTTTTAATTAGGACATCCTTTAAAGGGATCGGATGACCATGGCTGATGAGATAAGCATTAAGGGGTTTATAGTTGATAACCATTATTTTTCGACCTCTTTTTTTCTCTGAGTGTTTATTGACATAGCTTGTCAAGACCATGTTGAGTTAATAGGCTCGATTAAGCCTTTTGTGAGCAAAGTGTGAATCTCCTACTTGCATAATTCCATGTCTTCTTCCTTCATTCTTGGATGCACTGTCGTAGTCAGAGTAGCATTGGGTTTGAGTGGTAGTGCTATTTCATAGATAGTTCTTTTTTCACGAAACATCATTGGATCCTCATGCATGAATTGATTCATTGTTCTGTGATGGTGTATCTACTCCAGGGAATGTATGACAAACATATTAGCCTTTTTCATAGTATTAGAACTAAGATACCTAGTTTAGGCAAATCATAGGGATTATGGAATAATTCTTGACGAAGTTTGTCTTTGGCCTTTTTATCATAGAATTCTTGAGTCATAGGGATTGTGGAATAATTCTTGGCAAAGTTTGTCTTTGGGCTTTTTTATCAAAGAAGTCTTCAAATCATAGAGGTAGAAGTAATATATGAGTCATTGTCTAATTGGCAATTTTTGCCCTTGTGTTGTTGCCTTGAAGTGGAGGCTCCCAAAAGTAATTTTTTCTTTTTTCTAGAGGAAGAAGGAAAGTGTATAGAATGGACACTCACTAGTACAAAGGTTTCAGGGTTGATGGGTGTATCAAAAGTACTTGATTGTGTGGAAGGAGAGGAGGAGGATGACACATCTATACTCGATTCAGTATAGAGAGTATCATCTATGGTCATTTCTAAGTCTGTTGTAAGAGTACCATGAGCTATCTTCTTCATTGAGAATGAGACTTTTGAGAGTTTCGCCCATGGTGGTCATTATCACTTCTACCACTATTTCTTGGGACATTTCTAAGTCTGTTGTAAGAGTACCACTATTTTTATGGTCATTTCTAAGTCTGTTGTAAGAGTACCATGAGCTATCTTCTTCATTGAGAATGAGACTTTTGAGAGTTTCGCCCATGGTGGTCATTATCACTTCTACCACTATTACCTCTAATTGTCAAAGCATGAGAGGTGCGGGAAGCATTAAAGAGTGCACCCTCTACATCCTACAATTTCAGCCCATCAGTGGTAGTAGGCATATTTGCACACATTACAATACAAAAAGTGTTCCATGACTCAGGCAATGTGACCAATAAGAATAAGGGAGGAAGATTGTCCTAAAATTCAATCCCTTGTGAAGACAAGTGGCTAAAAGTAAAATGAAAATCATTCAAGTGGGCAAACATGGAGGCCCCCTCCTTCATACAAAGGTCAATGAGTTGCTTCAACCAATACATTTGAGAGCCAGGGCTCTACTTATCATAGACATTGCGAATCTTATCCCATAACTGCCAGCAGTCTACCCATCAGAGACAACATTATAGTAGATCTACTTAGAGAGTGACAAAATGAGTGTAGATTTACATAACTCTTCTAGTTCAACCAAATTCTTTGCATCAAAGCATTCGGACTTTACACCCTTATGTATCAATGGCTTGATCTACCATTTTTGCACTAGGACCTACCAAATTTGTGTCTCCCAATAGCTCTAACTTGTGCCATCCAACTTCTCAATGTTAAAGATAGCACTATTTCAATCCACCAACCATAATTTAAGAGATGAAAGCACAATCCAAGACAAATAGACTACTCTAAATGACAATAAAACAATCCTAAAATCATAGCTAAATCAAGGGTTGAGCAATAGAAAATGCCTAAAGGATGAGCTATCCACTAACTGTAAATAACTATCAAATCCAAGTAATTATCCTCAAATAGAATACATAAAACTGAAATGATAGCTTGCTATAATAAACTGCAACAGTATGCCAACAACCAATTATGAGCCACCAAGAAAGAAAGACCAAGAACAATCACCAATGAAAGCTGTCACAACTGCAATGTGACAGTTACCATACATGCATTAGGCATAAATATCATGCACATAGGAGATCTCATGGTAAAGAAAAGAGAACTATTGAATGTGTAACCCACTGAGCAAAGCTCAATACATAATCTAGAAGCATATAAATATCACTGTGACAAACTTAAGTGCTAGGTCCAAAGTAAGTGATTAAATCAGCCCATTGTAGGGTAACTGCATCCAATACATATCAAGAGAGCATGTACATGAAGTAAGTGTCCCAGAAGTAAGCTCAAGCTCAATTGTATAAATCCAAAGCTCTGTGCAAGTAACTCCCATTGGAACAAAATCAAATGCCAAATAAGCAATGCAAGCTCAAAACATCAAGTAGCACAAGTAACTCCCGGTGGAAAAAAATCAAATGCCAAATGAGCTATGCATGCTCAAAACATCAAGTACATGATATCCGAGTATCCATGGTACATGAAGCATAAGTTGAGAGCATAAAACTCAATAGATTCTTCAATCTTGTAACTACATAAGCCAATAAAGCAACCAAGGCATGTAAGCACATCCAAGATCAATGTAATAGAGCCAAAGTCTCAACTCAAAAGCATGCCATAGCATATTGGGAAGTATACATAACAACTGAAGTAGTGATATATCCACTAAGTATCTCATAAAGTATCAATGAGCATTAGGCATAAGCTTTTCAATGATAAATTCTTGGTGCCCTATTATTATAGCACTCAAATGACAGTGAAATCTGAGCTATTTCAAGCTTAAACCAAGTCCCAAAAACATAACCATACCATTCGAGAACCAAACTAGCATCCTTGAGGCAACAAACATTCATTACGAAATTTATTGTTTACTATTCAAACTAGAAATGTTATATTTTGTCTGAAACATAGAATAGAAAACTACACAAAATCAACTTTGTGAGTACCAATATTTGTAGCTCTCATTGTGCTCTTCGTTTGTAGCTATAGAACGCTTAAATTTGATACCATATGCAAAAGTTATGGCCAACACACGACAGTGCTATCAAGCTATCATAGTTATCCATGACTTCTATGACATCCTCTATATCCACTTGAAATAGATAAAATGGCTGCTTCTCAGCTCAATAAGTACTCAATAAGACTCAACTAGGCCTTAGGAAGCTCCTCAACAAGCATGAAGCAAGCTAGAACAAGCTGGAAGAAGGAAAGACTCAATGCATACCTCGAGAGGAAGAAACAATGGTTGCCATGAAACCTTGAGTTGAAGCATTGAATCCAAGCTAAAGCAAAGGTTGAAGAAGCTTCTCAAATGGTTGGCTCTAATACCAGTTGAAAGGTAGACCCCAAGTGGAAGCATCCAAGTGAAAGGAAGAGCTATGGCAAATGGAGCAAGAGAGCAAGCGAGAGAGACATTGTGTGTGGGAACTCCAACTATCACAATGTGTGATTAGCCTTCCCTTATTCAAATGTCACTGAAAGAATAAAGAATGAAGTGATAGTGAAGGGCTCCACCTGTAGTGTACAAGTGAGGCATGTCGAGGTTGGCATTTGGCTAGACTGGATAATTTAGAAACCGATGCCTACTTCGTGGATTGGTCGGTAGGGTACTTAGTGGCCACTTGTGCGATGGGTTGGTCTTGAGGCTTAGGTGATGTATTGCTTTCTGCTTATGGAGCAGTTATGTCAAGAATCACATGGTGGGGGGACTTGCTCAAGATGCTATGCCGAACACACACAGAATGCACAAGGAGAAGCTCACTCAAGAGATAAGGAGAGAGATGGAGGCCAAAATTTTTTCTTGATGGTTTCTTCTTCTTCTTCCACACACTTTACAATGTACACAAAGTATAGATAAGTTACAACATAAAGGAAAGTGGCCTACTAAGTCAAATAATGCATAACCGACTACACTAGTCGATTGGCGCTATAACTATGCCAGCTGTAAATAGGTGTAACAACCTGAATATAATAAGTAATGAGTCAGTGGCCATATGAGAGTCATAATGACCATCGACGTGCTAAGTGTAGACGTGTGGACCCATCTAACGCGGTCCATCATTAATGTCCGCATGTGTTGAGCTTGTCATCTCAACACTCCCCCTCAAGCTCAACTGCATCTCTGCAACTCCAAGTAAGCTTCGAAACTTTTGAAGCTTCTCTGTACCCAATGCCTTCGTGAAGATGTCAGCTATCTGATCATGTGTGCTGACATACACCAAGTCAATCTCACCTGCTAGTACCTTCTCTCTCACAAAGTGGTAGTGTACCTCAATATGTTTTGTCCTGGCATGGAACACAGGGTTCCTAGCCAACTGTATACTGCTCATGTTGTCACAATAAATGACAACTGGACCTTCCACCTGCACATCTAAATCAGCCAATAACTTTTGTAGCCATACTACCTCACATGCTGCAACAGCAGCACCTCTATACTCACCCTCTGTACTCGATAAAGCAACTGTAGATTGCATTTTGCTGCTCCAAGTAACTGCTGCACTACCAAGAGAGAACATGTATCCACTGGTAGATCTTCTATCAGACATACTACCAGCCCAATCTGCATCTGTGTATCCAAACACATGTACATCTGTACCTGCCTCATAGAAAAGTCCATAATGCAATGTGGACTTCACATATCTCAATATGCGTCTGACTGCATCCAAATGTGGCTTTCTAGGTACTTGTATAAACTGACTCACAAGACCAACAGTGTAGCTCAAGTATATGTAAGATCAAGGATATAGATATCAGGAAAATGTGAGTCAACAAGGATATGTAAGATCAAGGATATAGATATCAGGAAAATGTGGGAAATGCAAGGCTGTAACTTCTTGAAAGTTTGTCATTCAAATTTTTCTTTTCTCATTTTTTAAATATTTGACTTTTCATATCTCCCATTTTTAGTTTTCCCCTCTTTCTTATGCAAAACTCAAATTTATCATTTTTCTTTCCCTGCTTCTTCTTTCTTGATGAAATTTTAGAGCCTCATTATTGCTTGCCGTATTTGTAACCCTGTGAAATTCGATTGCCTCTACACAAACACAGAGTAAGTTTCACATGTTTTATGATAGTAGAGCTTATTCTACAAAAGCCATGAGATTTTCTTAACAAAAATTGACACGTATATTGTTCTCTTCCATGGATGTTCTATGGTAAAGTTTTATCTCGTTTGAAAAAAAATTGTGTAAGTTATGTGCACACTTTAACATAAACTTTCTTTTGTTTGGTACTCTAGGAGTCTCTCATAGTCAAGAACAATTGTCTTTTAAACACTCAACTTCTTCTTCAATATCTTTGGGTTTCTCTATGATAAGCAAAGTTACATGTATATTGTCTTGTTTTTTTGTTGCTCCATAGTTAAGTTTCGCCTTGTTTTGGACAAAATCTATGCAAGTCATATGCATACTAATATTTCCTTTGTTTTGGTACTCCAAACTCATTTTCACTTTCATTCTCTACTTCTCTAAACCTATGCTCTCCTTCATTCTCTCTCTATGTGCCACGGCTACTACTCCCACCTTTGCCACATGGATTAGCTTCACGTGCTACGTGCCTATAGGAGACCAAATTTATTGAGGTTTTGCACAAACTTAAGTCCAGAGAGATCACTTTCCATAGTAGATCCTAGCTCTAGCTAGTATAGTAGCATCATTTTGTGATGAGGCAAGCCCTCTCACTTGCTCCTTTCCAAACTCTACTATTAGGTGGATTACTAAAGATTTTTTGTATAGTCTACATGCTGGATTGAGCCATGTAAAGGTAATAAGCCAAGCTCTAGTACATGTGGGGTAAAAACTTCACACTAAAGCTGCACCCACCTCATCCTAGGACCATATAATGTTGGATCTCATCAAGCATGATGCAGCCTTTGCCATATATACTTTATGCACTGATGTGCAAGACAATAGTGAGGAAGATATTGATGTACCCTCTCAAGCATATCTTTAGTATTTGGAGAAGGAGCCTAAGGAAATCACTCTCGATCTAAGCAAAGAGTTAGCACAGAGCTTATCTATTGTACACCCACCTCCCTTCCCGCCTTGCTGAGATGCTAAGCAATGAGCAACCCTTACTTCTCTCCATGTTGTCACCATCGAGGGGGACGAATGTCTATTCATGCAAGATGTATTGGAGATTTTGGAGATAAGAGAAAAAGAACTATACTACATCATGGTGTGTGATGCACAAGATGATTTTTTACATTTTGATGCTTAAGATACCCCACCACATGTGGATGAGGTAGCTTGATATGATGGTGTGAGTGTCAATGACATCTTTGCCATTGTGAGCACCCAAAAGCAAATTGAGGATGGAATGCTAGGGTATGGCATCTCTGACTAAGACTTTGAGCACTTGCAGAAAACCCTTCTTGGTCCTCGACTACACAGTACCTTGTCTAGGATAGAGATGAGAATAGCCCGATTGCAAGAATAGACCTCGATGCTCCATTACAACAATAGCTAGATTACATGGAGAAGGTAATGTTTTCAGTTTTCAGTGCAACTTCATCTATAGGGCATCCAGGTCATGTGGACTCATAGGATGAAATTTAACCGGGATTGGACCCTTACAAGATCCTTGTCCGCAAGCTCCCATCTGGGGACTTGAATTTGGGGATGCGAGCCTACACGGACAAGGATCCTATAGCAGGGGTCTAATCTTGGTTAAATTTCATGATGTGGGCTCACATGCCCTAGAGGTCCTATGGATAAAGTTGCATGCAAAACTGAAGTATATATCTTTAACACTCCATACATAGTGAGTCTGATTACTGAACTTATGTGATGCAATATATTATCTATATAGATGAGTTTTCGTCTAGGTGAGGTGGGCATTCTAGTGCCTAAGGAAGGGTAGAGGACTCGACATTGAAAGAGTACATTGGCCAGCTTATTAGTGACATTGTAGTATTTCATAAGACATATTCATCTGCTTTTGTTGAGAACTTTCTAAAACTCAGGGCAGCATTGACAAAGGTTCGCCCCTTCAATGCCATCTTAACCAACTCTAGCTTGGAGAAAGTAGTATTGCTTCAATGTTTGAAGCTACTCTACTTATTTATAAGTGCTAATTTTGGCCCACCATTCACACCATGGTGGCCCCTGGTATGGTTTCCACAGTTGAAGACCCCATTGTCGTTAGACAGGAACTTCTGGGGTAAAATGTATTATTGCCTATGATAAAGAGTAGCTCTGACCCCCGGGGATTCCACCTTATAGAACATGTAAGATACCATGTGAGTTCAAAAGAAAGGGTACTATATCTAGTAAAATTTACCGAATTATATTTACAAAAGGGATTTTTAAATTACAATTTTAAAAAAGTATGTAAGTTTAGTAAAGTAAAAGGGGTCATTTTAAGGCTTTATAGCATGTAAAGAAAGGGTATTTCTTAATATCCTTTGAATGCACATTATATAGATGCTTTCTTATAGATGGACTCCCCAGGCTCTTTGACCATGGGGAGACTAGCTCCAAGAAGCCTAGAATAGATTAGATATACTGACTACCTAATAATGTCTTTTTTCAAAGTAATACAATTTGTACTCTTCTCATGTATTAATGAAAATCGATGTTGTTGGATTTTTGTACAATATAGTTTGTGATATATGTCATTTATTATTGTTTTTATTTGAATGTAATGCTTATTTATTAAATTTATACATAATATGATTCGTTATTCATGCATAACATTTATTTATCCAAAGGCACATAAGGATAAATTAAATAAATAAATAAAATAAGTAATAATTTAAAAAAAAGATGCGTCAAAAAAATTATATTCATATTTATAACCATTTAGAGAAGATCCAATACAAGTAGGATTTTACAAAATCGTTTTAGAAGCTAGATTCCATAGATGTTTCACTAATAAACCCCTATTATTGCTCCTCTACTCAGGATTATCCCTCCATTCCTAAAAGAATCTCACTATCTATTAGTGATGGTGACCCTCCTTGCATGCATTGCTACATAGACCGAGTCTCCAAACAAGTCAATGAGGAAGGCTTCAACAACTTCCCCTAGTACAGGGAGGGCTTGGGCAGCCCACTGATCAAGTCGATCCACACTTGAACTATCGAGAAAGTGCCTCTTGTTATTTCTAATTAGTATGTTCTGCATTGTCTCCCACACCACCTTTTGGAATGTAGCTTTCAGTATCAAGAGGCGTGTGGTCTTCTGATGATGGCAGATCTCTCAGAGGGCCACTATGCCTGGCTTCCATCGATGCTTGTGATGGTGACATGGTGGCACTGGTGGTGAAGCAGGGGTAGGTTACCTCTATGTGGGAGTTCTTGGGGAGAATCTCTAGGCTACTTGTTTGGTATATGCCATGTCTTCTAGGAGTGAGAACTTGAAACACAGCTCAAATGGGTAAAATGAGGCAAAATTTTCAACTTATAGCCAAACTTTTTAAAAAACCATAAACCTGAATTAATGTATCTAGATTGTAGAAAAGTATAATATGATCAAATTGACTTGAAAATTTACTTGCGGACTCTTCTAGGACACATCAACCAACCAAAAAATGTCAAGGAGAGGGATTGGGAGACAGAAAGAAGAGAGAGAAGACTGCAGAGAAGAAGAAGAAGAAGAGCAAAAGAGAGAGAAAGACAGTTACGACGAGAGAGAAAGACTAGAAATGGAGAGAGAAATACTAGAAGAGAGGGAGAGAAGACATGGAAGCTTGGAGAGCAAGGTGAAGGAGAAAGAAGACTTGTATTAATTATCTGATAATGAAAAATTAAGTCTCTCTTACCTTATATACCAGCCAGTGTAGCTAGTATTTCCCCGTTATTAAATCCCTCTCTCTTACATTCCATCCCCAGCCGAAGGTTTTTGCCCTCAAAAACAATTTGGGCACGTGTGGTAACTGGGAGGGGCCAATCAGAGTACTACTCTGTGGCATTATTACAAAGGTATACTGATGAATGAAGAGGTATTATTGTGTATGATGGGCCATGGGGTATGTATGATACATGGGCCTTATTCGGGAGTTATAAACATGAGTTTCTGACCCAAATATCTGGAGTAAATGCGGGCTGCAGACAGTGGACAGCATGTTGTTTACTACAGGACCCTACTGTAGTAAATCTGTCATAACTTTCTGTGGGAGGCTCCGAACGCGGTGTGCTATACATCAAAACGGAGCTCTCAAGAAGTACTTTCAGTCCATGTATGGTGTGCATTGTTGTCCGTAGTGCTAAATAGAATCTGCTTTAAAACAGAGTGCTGTCTGCAGTCTGTCTGGGGGAAAACAGGGCCATAACTAGCTAGATTTCAGCCAAATCTGCTTCTAAAAGGTATGGGAACTCTTCCAAAACTGAAGCTGGCCTCCAAGAAGCTTCCTCAAGTGGTAAACCTTGCCACTTAATTAAGTATTCCATGATCGAGTGAGAGCGAAGCCTCTTTTCCCTTTGTCCTATGACTTTTTCGGGTATGTATTGAATGATGCCTTCTTCATCTATCGGTGGGAGTTCCTCAACATAGTCCACTGCTGAGCCAAAGAAGGGCTTCAACTGACTCACATGGAAGACATTATGGATCTTCGTGGATGGGGGTAATGCCAATCGATATGCCAAGTCTCCCACTCTCTTGATAGTCTAGTATGGTCCATAGAACTTGTGTGACAATTTACTGCTGGACCCATCTTTAAGGGTGCATTTCTTCATGAGGTTCTTTTTGATGACTTTCAGAATCTTATTCTGCTGTAACATCTCCCGGAAGATGTTAAGAGGGAGATCTTCGGAATCAACAACACCCTTCACGAAGCTGAGATACTCAAGAATGAGATCCTCACATTTGTCCATGATGAAGACATGGTACACATATAGCTTGATGTTATTCAACTTTTTTCTTGTGTCGAATAAGTTGAAAGGTGCTCTCTTGGGAATAAAGAGCACAGACTTGAATTCCAGTTGCCCCTCCACTGAGAAGTGCTTTACAGCAAGATGCTCTTCCCAGTCATTGGTGAGACTCTTATAGAAAGCCGCATATTCATATTTTGTAATCTCTTCAGGCTTCCTCATCCAAATAGGCTTGAAACAAGGAGTACCCCAAAGCAGACTCTCTCTCTCTTTTCTTGAGCAGCTCTTTGGTTCATCATCAACACTTTCCTCATGCTTTTCTACAATAGTCTTCAAGCTCTCTGTGGCATCTGTGTTTCTTTCACCAGTTGGACAACTCATAACTTCATGGACTGGTCCAAGCACAACATGTTCTTCATTTGAACCTACAAGCCCTTTCTGGTCATTAGTAGCAATCCCGGAGATTATGTCAACAACTTCACCAACTTTACAAGCTCAAACTGTTCTTTAGAGCATGTGTTTCCTGTCCGAAAATCTACACTCTTCAGGTGTGTATTCTCACTCTCAGCTTTAGACCCCCTTGTCTTAGTTGTTTCAACAAAGTCTAGCCCTTTTGCAATGTGATCAGATGAGACACCCATGTCACCTACACCCTGCTTTGTAATGTGGAGGTGGATTTTATGATCTGCGGCTTCTAGAACAGAACATACCAATGCATCAGCTTCCTGCTTAAAATTTTCATGTATAGCATCTTCCAGTAAAACAGCCCCATTCCTCTCTTCTGTTTTAGGTAGAGAGTCAACTTTGCCATGTCCTTGCTCTTTACGAGGAATTATATCAGAGCCACTTCCTATATCTCTATGGAAGTTATTTGTCAGCTCCGAACCTAGAATCATCTTTTCATCTCTGTTGTTTTCAACACCATCATAATCTTTGTCGGTAACCTGATTTCTTTCTAAACATTTTCCCACTGCAAAGGAAATTGCACCCTGTTTGTCAACTGCACACTCACCACTTGTTTCATGTGCAACAGATTCCAACATTGAAGAAGTTGAAAATTTTTCCCCATTTCCCTTGTGTCCATATTTTTATGCTTTAATGCTCCTAAGTTCCTTGAGGTTTCCAAATTAGAAACTTTACTGAAAATTCCCTGGTCTTCTTGAACTCCCTTGTCGATACCATGTGTATCTTCAGCATAAGCAAACAACTTGAAAAGCTCGGGAAAACCATACTCATTGCAGATCTAGAGCCCATTCTCCTTCTAAATTGTTTGTAACAAATACCAGATTCACTCCCAAACATCACTTGTCTCTTCTGTGAAATTGAACATGAACCAATTGAAGGCAAAACATTCAGGGAGAGCAAAGCACAATGTCTAAGTATGTACAAAGTAACAAATGTCACACACACAACTTTTTGGTGGATTCCACACCTCGGATACGTAGCAGTACAACATCCATCCCCTCTGATCTTGTGCATCCTCCGAATGGGCCAACTACCCATGATCATTATCGTCAAGATCCACAAACAGATCAATCTCTTCATTGACTATTTCCGGTATATCAGCAAGGTTATCTGTCATATCATCTATCTCTTCTACTAGAGTTTCTTCTCGTTGCTCTTCTCTTGCAAATTCTTCCAATGCATAATCCTCATCATCTCTTTTCTTGAAAATCTTGATTCTTTTTCCTGCAATGGGCACTCTAAGCACTGTCCCATCCAATTCTATCAGCTCATATGTTGCATTGTCAAAGACATGTCTGACTATGTACGGCCCAAACCATCTTTTCACCATCTTCCGAAGTGTAGTATGCTGATTTTCAAGGCTACTACCAAAGACTAATACCCAGTCTCCCTCTTCTATTGCTCTAGGCCGCAAGCAATGCCTGTTGTGTTAAACCTGTCCTTATTTCTAAGTCTAGCAACCTTTTGACCTGTCAATAGCTAGCTGAATATCCTCTGGTCTTCTCTCCAATTGCTGGATATGAAGAGCTAAGAGCTCCTCTCTTGTCAAATCCTCCTGCCAAGGTAAAATTGACCAAGTCAAAGCACAAGTCTCAGTCGGCATAACTGGTTTTTGACCATACATCAACTCTGCGGGCATATATGCTGTGGTAACACTGTGAGTCGTACGATCAACCCACAAAGCAAATGGTAGAAGTCTCGACCATTCTCCAATCCATCTTTTCCATTTCCCTCTGGATTGTATGCTGTAGCTAGAGCCAACTTGATTCCTAGTTGAGAGAAAAACTCCCTAGCTTCATCTGTATCTAATTCACCGCGATCTGCAGTAATCTTACCCACACAGCCATACCTGCAGAAAATTTCTTTCAATAAGAACTTACACACTGCACTAGTGGTCTTCGTTCTCAAAGGTCTGCCCTCAACATGATTGGTAAGATACTCTCTAGCCAAAATAATATATCTCATCTGCCATAGACCCATCGGCATAGTAACCAAGTCAACTACCCACTTATAATGAATGCATAGTGGATAGGTCAGATGAAGCTCGTCTCAATGACACACTACAGAATACATCTGACAGTCTCTGCAAGTCTTTACAAAGCGAGAAACATCTCTGTACATGCCTTTCCACCAATATTTTTCCTTGATTTTCTCATAAGTAGCCCACACTCCTCTATGACCAGCCCAAGGACTCTCATGAAACTATCTCATCACCTGTAACTTGGTCTCTTTATTACAAACAACCCGCAAGGGTAATCCATCTCTTTTCTTCGGGTGCTTCCAAATAAATCTGTCCTTGAGAAAATAACCATAGGCTTTTCTTCTGATCTTCTTGAACTCTTCATCTGTCTATTCATCTCTTTTGCTTAGTATACTAAGGTACTTGCCAATTTGCAACCAATCTCCAATATAGAGTTCTTCTATGAAAGCCACAATATCATAGACATGGCAAACATGATCAACCATAGCGGCTGAAATTTCTGCATCATCCTCTTCTACAAGTAGTGTCTCCTCATCATCATATCTGGCTCTAGACAAAATATCGGCCATTGGATTATCCTTCCCTGCTATGTGTTTAAATTCTGGATTTAATGACTTGATGTATGCGATCCATCTCAGCATAGCTATATCGGTCTCTGAACTTGCGTAGCTTCTCTACACCCAATGCCTTCGTAAATATGTCAGCTACCTGATCCTCTGTGCTGACATAAACTAGATCAATAAGACCTAGTAAAACCCTCTCCCGCACATAGTGATAATGCACCTCAATGTGCTTTGTTTCTAGCATGATAGACTGGGTTATTTGCCAAGTGTGTACTACTCATGTTGTCACAATAAATGACAACTGGCCCATCTGTAGCCTGATGCATATCATAAAGTAGCTTATGCAACCAAGCTACCTCACATGCAGCCATTGCTGCACCCCTGTACTCAGCCTCTGTGCTGGATAAGGCAACTGTAGGCTGTTTCTTGCTGCTCCAAGTGACTGCAGCACTCCCAAAACAGAAACATATCCACTGGTAGATCGTCTATCAGAAATACTACCAGCCCAATCAGCATCAGTGTATCTATACAACTGTATCTGAACCCCAGTCTCATAAAGTAGTCCATATTGCAATGTGGACTTCACATACCTGAGTATGCGTCTAGCTGCATCCAAATGCGGTTTCCTTGGAGCCTGCATAAACTGACTTACCAATCCAACAGCATAGCTCAAATCTGGCCTGGTAATAGTCATATAAATCAAACTTCCTACTATGCGTTTGTACATAGTAGGGTCTTCCAGAAGCTCACCTGCATCCGCGCTCAGCTTCACATTCTGCTCCAAAGGAACTGAAATAGGCTTATAGCCTGTCATTCCATATTTGGACAGCATGTCCAATCCATACTGCCTCTGCAAGAGCTGTATCCCACTTGGTGATCTAATCACCTCAATGCCCAAGAAATAACGCAGCTCTCCCAAATCCTTCATCTCAAACTTCTACTTTAATAGCATTTTCACATGAAGGATATCTTCATCACTGTCACCTGTCATAATCAAATCATCAACATAAATGACAAGTAGCATAATACCTTTCTCTATTTTTCTCACATAAAGTGAGAAATCTGCCTTGGAAATCTGAAAGCCAATAGTGACAAGATACTGTCCTATCTTGTCAGACCATGCTCTAGGTGCTTGCTTCAAGCCATACAAGGCTTTCTTCAACCTGCAAACTGTTGAACAGTGCGTGAGGGAGACGAGGAACGGAGGAAGAGAGACACGAGACATC
Organism: Lygodium microphyllum; assembly: GCF_053477565.2. NCBI lineage: Eukaryota > Viridiplantae > Streptophyta > Polypodiopsida > Schizaeales > Lygodiaceae > Lygodium > Lygodium microphyllum. The sequence continues at coordinate 70,091,383 of NC_141160.1, forward strand.
AGAAGTGGAACCCCAGAAGTGTGTCAACTGAGCACACATGATAGGAATATATAGAGGGGACCTGGGGCGCTATATATAGACAGACTATATATAGCTAACACCCCCGCTCAAATAAAGGTCCCTTACTATGGATGAAAAAACCCTTGGGGGCTCAAGGGAAAAACCCACAGCTCTATATAGGCCTACCGTTATATTAATATTCAAAATATAAAATTACAAAATTGAACTTACAAGAGCCTATTCATAGGCGTCAAAAGAGCTACATCACTCGTGAATTACAACATCAACGGAGAAGGAGCTACATCACTCCTGAATTACAACAGCCTATTCAGAGGTATCAAAAGAGCTTTATCACTCCTAAATATAAAACATGTAAAATAAGGATAAGCGACATCACTGCAAAAGATAAAATCTCCAAGAAATTCCTTCAGCTGAACTTGGGATGTAAGCAGTATATCTGTCACATCAAGACTTAAAGAAAAACGTTACAATGACATTAGAACAACACAGGTCTATAGAGACGGTTCGCGACGCCGCTCTATAGACAACATAACACATGTGGGGCCCCATGAACAGAATATAAATAAAACAATTCATCATCAACTATAATATAGATGCTCATCAGCTGGAAAGAATATAAACGAAATAATGTGTCATCAGCAGCTGGAATTTAGATGCTCATTAAGAAAGAATATAAACGAAACAATTTGTCATCAGCTGGAATATAGACCCTCATCAGCTGGAAAGAATATAAACGAAACAATTTGTCATCAGCTGGAATATAGACCCTCATCAGCTGGAAAGAATATAAACGAAATAATGTGTCATCTGCTAGGATATAGACGCTCATCAATGGAATAACGAACGAGGACGATCATCATGAAGCATGGCAATATCAGAGAATGAAGCATCAATGGAATAACGAACGAGGGAAAGTATCATGAAGCATTGCAATACCAACATACCAAAGCATTGAATGAAATAGTAATTGACTAACATTGATTGAATGAAAAATATAAAATATAAGCTATAAAACTTATGAAACAATGACAAAGAATCCATAACATAAGACATGACATTGCTATTTTTGGTTCTTTTCGTAATGTCGATGCTATTGATATTGAAGCTAATTAACAATTACTTGGATATAATAACATTATCACCTGACAAGGAATATCCTTTCGAATCTAGGTAGTTTATACGTAGAAAGACAAAATCATAATTATAATCACTTTGGTGATGCAGTGATGTAAAGCTTTGGATAAAGCTTTTGAGAATAAATTCGCATTGTATCCAAGAATAGCGTGCATGCTTTTCCATGAAACGCTAATTGGAGAGGAAAGACTCTTGGCCTCTCCACCTCCCACGTCAAGTTTCTCCAGCACTCTTTCTGTCTCTCTCTCTCTCGTAATGCCCGGCTTTTACAGCTGTCGCCAACACCAGCAATGAACTGTGCAAACTTAGCATCGTGAGCTCTGCGTTTGAGCTCTATTTGGACAAGCTTGCTTTCATGCGCAATCTGCTGGAGGTCAGATGCTTGCTGCTGGCATTTATAAAGCTCCGTACTTTGCAATGAAATCGCAAAGGAGCGGTTGTTCGGATAATCGGGAAGGGCAAGAGGAGGCGCGTGTGGGAGGCGGGTGTGGGACCTGTGGATCAGTCTCAGTACTGTGGCCATGGCCGACGGCACGGGAGGCAGCAAGAGCTTCCTGGAGCTGGAGCCAATACGCCAGGTCAAAGTCACTCTCCGCCATGGAAGCTTGGGAAAGCTCCTCTGCCGTTGCCCTCTGCTCAATCGTCTCGGCTTCTCAGCCGTATGCCTGACATCGATTTACCCTTTCGGGTTAAGACGCTTCTGTGCGTAGGCCAAGGGTTCACTTTGGATTCTCAGCAAGGGTTCACTTTGGATTCTCAGCCGTAGGCCAAGGGTTCACTCTGCCGTGCACATTCCCTTTCTGCACCCCTTCCTCGGCTCTTGTCTGAACTCTTGTCTGAACGTTGCACTACGGAGAGATGTCGCTTTTATTTGTTTGCTCTTCAATACGATCCTATCTACAGCTTATTGCTGGACAGAAGAAAGCCGTATAAAGAGCTGACATGTTGACATAGTCCGCTCTTTTGATTATTCTCTTGACATGTTATTCCTATAACGTAAGGCTCTATGTGATATGGCTCCTATTGAATATCAGGTTACTTAACCGGCAAGCCCTTCCTAAGGATGCGACATCACTCACTCTGCCGTGCACATTCCCTTTTTGCACCCCTTCATCGGCTCTTGTCTGAACTCTTGTCTGAACGTTGCACTACGGAGAGATGTCGCTTTTATTTGTTTGCTCTTCAATACGATCCTATCTACAGCTTATTGCTGGACAGAAGAAAGCCGTATAAAGAGCTGACATGTTGACATAGTCCGCTCTTTTGATTATTCTCTTGACATGTTATTCCTATAACGTAAGGCTCTGTGTGATATGGCTCCTATTGAATATCAGGTTACTTAACCGGCAAGCCCTTCCTAAGGATGCGACAGCACGCGACCTACAGGCCATCTGGCATCTGGACTCTGCAATCTTGCTATAGGTCAAGCCTGCTCTACACTGTACTGGAGCTCAAACAAAGCTTCTCCCTAATTCAATCGTGGTGCTGCTGCGCGTGTGACGAAAGATAGTATGCCACCATGGAGGCTGGCACTTCTTTGTAGCATTAATGCTTCATAACTTATAACAAAAGATGAAAAACTATTACCTCAGCTTGAAAACAATTACCATGATCGAAAGTGGCACGATCACAAAATGTCATGAAACAGAGGGCTGCTAATGAGCAAAGAAATAAAACAATAAAGAAAACTTATCTTCGTGATGTTGTAGAACCTTGCTCTGATACCATGTTGAACAGTGCATGAGGGAGACGAGGAACGGAGGAAGAGAGACACGAGACATCAGAAGTGGAACCCCAGAAGTGTGTCAACTGAGCACACATGATAGGAATATATAGAGGGGACCTGGGGGCTATATATAGACAGACTATATATAGCTAACACAAACAAACTCAGGATGAACAACATGCACATAACCTGGTGACTGCTCCATATAGACCTCTTCTTGCAAATCGCCATGCAAGAAGGCATTCTTTACATCCATCTGATGTAAAGACCATTCCTTTGATGCAGCCATAGCAATGACTGCTCTTACAGTTGCCATCCTTGCAACTGGACTGAATGTTTCTTCATAATCAATGCCATATGTTTGTGCATATCCCTTGACTACTAATCTTGCCTTGTATCTGTTCACAGAACCATCTGCATTGTGCTTCACCTTATAAACCCACTTACAGCCAATTGCATTCTTACCTTTAGGCAAAGGTACCAATTCCCATGTAGCATTTACTTCCAAGGCATCCATTTCTTCATCCATGGCTTTCTCCCATTTTTCTTTTCCCATGGCTTGCTCAAAAGAAGTGGGTTCTGGTTCCTGTATCACTTTGACCATATATACATAGTGAATGGCTGTAAATCCATCATATTTCAGCCTATCCATAGGATACCTAGCTCTAGTAGACCTGCGCAAAGTAGGTTCACTCCCAGGTGCTCTCAAAATATCCCTGGTCTTCCTTACTCCAGGTGTAACAATAGAAGGAATACCCAACTCATCATCAATGCTCTATTCTGAGCCACTAGATTCACCATCCACATACGAGTGACCTGCATTCACATCAAACATGGGCTGATCTACCTTCTCTTTTCCTTTTCGTGATACCTGCATACCACTATCTGCATTGCTTTGAGAAGATTCTCCTGATCTCAATCTGCCTGTCCATGGCAAAGAATGTGAACCACTGCTAGAGGATGCTCTAGGTCCACTGATATCTTGTGACTGCTGCTGTGAATTCTGTGCAGCATTACCGTTTTGTGCATCTACATTATCAATCACATTTACTGGTTTATACCAGCTACTCATCTCATCAAAAACATCTCTGCTCACTGTAAACTTACGAGTAGAAGGGTTATAGCATCTATACCCTTTCTGCTCTGCAGAGAGTAACCAATAAAGATGCACTTCTCAGCTTTTGGATCCAACTTCGATCTCAACTCATCTGGCACATGAACATAGGCAATGCAACCAAAAATTTTCAAATGAGAAATATCTGGTTTCCTACCAGTATACCTCTCCTCTGGAGTCATCCCATGTATTGCTGCAGTGGGAGTCCTGTTCATTATGTAGACTGCTGTTGCAACTGCCTCAGCCCAATAAAAATCTAGCAAGTCTTTTTCGTTGAGCATGGCACGAGATACCTCTCCAATATCCCTGTTTTTCCTTTCTACAATTCCATTTTGTTGTGGGGTATGACTACATGAATATTGCTGCTTTATGCCATGCTCCTGCAAGAACCTTGCAAACTCATTTGAGAGGTACTCTCCCCCTCCATCTGACCTTAGGCATTTTATTTGCAGGCCTGTTTCTTTTTCAACCATAGCTTTAAGAGTTTTGAAATGCCCAAAAACTTCACTTTTCTTTTTCACAAAATACACCCAAACTTTTCTGCTATAGTCATCAATAAAAGTGACAAAATAATGACAGCCTCCAAGAGATGCAGCTTTAGTAGTCCACACATCAGAGTGGATTAATTCCAATGGCTTCTTACTCTCTTGAACATGTCTAGGAAATGGTTTCCTTGCCTGTTTTCCAAACTGACAGGCTTCACATACCTTATGCATTTCTGCAACCTTGAAGTTAGGCAATCCTACAACAATATTTTGGGCCTGCATTGATTTAAGTCGCTGTACATTAACATGACCAATGCATTTATGTCAGATATCAATATCTGCAACTACACCGGTCCCATGTGCAAACATTGCTACACTCAATTCAAGAATGTCTGCATCCAACGTAAACATTCTGCCCTTCTTCTTTCCTTTTGCTATCAAGCGACCTTTATTTTTCATATCCTCAACAAAGCATCCATGAGGATTAAATCTGACCTGCAAGCCCTGCTCAACCATTTGATCAATAGAAACCAGATTCTTGGTGATATTCGGGACATGAAATACATCGGACAGGTATTTCTTTTTCCCATCCTGCATAGACAAAGGAATTTTTCCAATCTACACAATAGGATATGCAGTATCATCACCAGTCTCCACAAATCCTAGTTTTTCCATTTTCCTTGCATCCTCCATCCATTCTGCATGACCTGTCATGTGGTTTGATGCACCTGAGTCAACATACCATACATCGTTGCTTTCTTCTGCACTTATCACAGAATTGTTCATGTGCTGCACCATAAACAAATGCTCATTTCTGTCATCACCCTGTCTCCTAGAAGATGCATAATTCTCTTGTTGCAGTTTTGCAGTCATGATGTCATTCTGCTTTTTATAGCAGTCTTTAGCCATATGACCCATTTTACCACAGTAGTAGCATTCAACATTACTGTTTGCATTTTGGCCTCTTTGCCATCCACCATGACCTCTTTGGCTCCCCCTGCCTCTAGAGTTACCACGTCCTCCTCCATAGGACTGGTTTTCTTGAGTTTACTGCATATTCTGATTTCTACCACGGCCTCCAGATCGGCCTCCTCTACCTCTGCCTCTACCTCTTCCAGCATTTGAGTAGAAGACAGCTTCTTTTGAAGTTCCTCCTGAAGAAGATGCACCACCATTTCTCTACTCCTCAGAAATTAGAAGAGCAATCAACTCCTCAAAATCAGGAAATCTTTCACGGACGGAAATGGATGTTCGGAACTGTGCGTAATCCTTTCCTAGACCATTCAAGGTCACAGAAACTAAATCGTCATCTTCCATTGGCGACCCAATGGAAGCAAGTGCATCTGCAATCTTCTTCACCTTCATGTGGTAGTCATTGATGCTCATACTTTCTCTTTGCACATTATGCAACTCTTGCTTGAGCTGCATTTTCCTGGCTTGCGTATTTGTGCTATACATTTTTGACAAAGTATCCCATGCCTCCTTTGGCGTACTTGCATCCTGAATATGCACAATCATAGAGTCTGAAATACTGATAGACAACCAGTACATAACTTTCCTAGCTCTCTCATGCCATGCTTTAAATGCCTGCATTTGCTGTTGATTGGGAACATCAGGAAGAACTGGTTCTTCTTCATTTCCTGCAACAAATTCCCAATATCCTTTTCCCATAAGGAAATTTGTCATTCTAAACTTCCATGCTTGGAAGTTGTTCTTGTCAAGCTTTTCAGTGACAATCTGTGAAAGAGAATCAGACGCCATTACAGAACACTACAAAAAATTCTGTCACTGTAAAGAACACAGCTTCAGCCTCACAAGGGCAAATCTGCAAAACTGACGAAAGTGGTATTTGACCACACAGTCACTTCCTAGTGACGATTTTGCATCAACAGGCAATATGAATGATTCTATAACTCCCAATGTCTCTGCACACAGGCATACGATGGAATTTTTACAGTAACTTTTCACCGACCTGTAGAACAGTGGTCGCACAGCATAAAACAGGGCCTTTTCCTGAGTGCGTGCAAAAAACTTCCGTCTCCAAAACAGGCCCCGAAATGGCCTCAAATCAAAAAAACAAGGTCACCAGGGGCTAAAGCCCTTTCCTGCAGCATATATTGCCCTCTTGCTTCACTGCGAAGGGCGTCTCAACCTGAGACAATGCACTCTTGCAATTTCCGGCTGTGTTACTGCAGAGATCTGCTCCCAAAACAGAAAATGAAAGCAACACTGCTCCTCTTACCAGAACACCGTGAACTTGGTTTTCTTTCTTGAGCTCCTTACCACGAACAAGGCTCTGATGCCATGTCAAGATTGTGGGAGAGAAGGAAGGAGTCTCACTTGTAGCTTTCTTGCTTGCACAATGGGGGAATACACACAGAGGTGGAGGCTGAAAACAGTTTTCCTCTTCTTAGTTGTGTAAGCCAAAAGAACTCAAGTATATAGAAATAGAAGAACCCTATATATGGGTCTCAAACCAAACTCAACTAACTAAGGTGGCCTACTAACTGAGCCACGAACTAGAGTAGATAAGGATAGATGTCATCTAGCTATTATTCATGGGCGGTGTACCAACCGCATCTGCAACTGACAAGTCAGTGACATAAATGCACAACGGTCACCCTGGCATATCATGAGTGGAGCTCGATATCTCAACATTCTTAAAATCTTGCCAATGCAAATTTTGAAGGAAAAGATCAGTCACTTTTACCCTCAAGGCGGGTGTCACAAGGCGAAGAAAATATTTACTCATAAGTCCTATTGGTACTCCAAAAAATCCCATCTTAATCTCATACATCTTCAAATAAGCCGATACATTACAGCCATCAAATAGCTTCTTTTCATTCTCAATTGCCTCAATCGCCTTAGTCGCACTGATTGCATTCTCTTGCTCCAAATATAGTTGCCTTTGCTGAGACAACTGTTGTTGATGTAATTGCTATTGCTGCTGCATATACAATTGTGTCTACTGATTTTGAAGTTGCATATACATAGACATATTCTGCAAAATCTGCTTTAAATCATCTGTAGAAGTACTTGAAGCAAAAGTTGATGATGGAGTTGAAGTAGAGGACAAAGCGGGAATCGTAGAAGAGGTTGAAATTGATGCTGAAGTATCTCCCATCCTGAATTTTTTTTAAATGCGATGCTTTCACGTCGCGTTCACCAAAGATGTCGAAGGGTTTTCGAAAGAAAATTTGCAACCACAGAGGTCCTTGAGAAATTCCAAGATAGAAGATCAATCAAGCGAATAAGCAAGGTGAGAAAATTATATCAAGTCTCTGTTTTTATTTCTGCCAATAACTGAAGATGAATAAAAAGCCAAATTAGCTTATAGTGGCAGCCTCCACAACACGTTCTCCACTACCAGTCTCATGATTTCTGCAAATTTGGACTGATCCTGCATCAAAATTTTTCCCAAAAGAATTGCGAAAAAGATTGGAAAAAATATAGGCCTACATTAAGCATGGGCTTGAGAACGAGAATATAAGCTGCATTCTACAGCTAATATAGGCATATTCTAACCCTTTTGTCCAAAACTTGCTGGTGGAAATGAACCTTATAAAGTTCCCAAAAATCTGACTTGACTTGAGGGATAGTAAAAAGAGTAAACCCTTTAGCATCTTTCTGCATATTAAGTAGAACCACAGAGAGGCGATCTAATCCAAAAGCACCAATATCTATAAGCTTTCTCACCCTGTTCTTCAATCTTGATATGTTTTGTAAACAACTTGGCAGGTTTGCAATCTTTAGTCAATTTCTTCAATCCCTTGAGGACTTCGACAGATCAAATTGCAGAGCTGCAAAGAATGAGAAGAACAGGACATCCTCTCTCCTTTTCAGCATCTCCCTTCGAAACCAACTGCTCCCAGGTATCTCATCCCGCACAGTTTTTGCTAGAAGATCCATAAAATGGGCGTCTCATAAGAGACAGGCTGCTGGGCCTTAACACTCTATTATATGCACCTTCCATAAAATACTGCTCCAATTCAACAACACAATTTATGCAAGGATTATCTAACACTTCAGAAGAATGAAGCTCTAGCTCTGTGTGAAACTCTGCAATCCTGTTTCACCTTAATTCGGTTGCTTTTGTGTCCTGTGTGTGAACTCCTTAATCTTCAGCTCTGTGTCTTGCATACCACTACATATGGAACATTCGTGCAGTGCCTTTTTCTCTATCACTCCAGATGGCCTCATCTTACCTCTCCACCTACATGATAGCTTCTATGACAACAGCGTTCCCAAGTCATTGCTTGTTGATGTAGTTCTCCTGGTCCGTCAAAGGCCTTTCGGGAAATCTCATCGACTCCTCCCTGCATCTGGTAGTAATCTTTTACAAAAGTGTTACCCACTTGACAATGATCCAATAAATATTGCTTTTGATAGTAAAGGCGATGATGTGCAGTCATTCAAATTGCTCTAGTAGCCACGTGCTTGCGTGACGATTAAGATGGAGCCGACATTATGCTTGGACTGATCATGCAACAGCCGCTTCTCTACTCTCCCCCAGCATTCAATCACAAAAACATCTCCTGATTGATCACTCTCTTCCCCCCCAGGAATCAAAATCAGGTCGAAAGCCTTTTGGAAAAAAATAACCATTCGTCCCCTTTCTTTCTACTTTTTCCTTCCCCCTCTATTGTTACCAGCATGATGTCTAGAATAGTGTTTTCCCTAGCTATAGAGTGGCAAAGCACAAAACCTTCAAGGCTTGTCATCCCATCTCCACTCTTCGTGGAGTGGTAGCGGAGCAGCTCGGTCAACTTAGCTCTGTTCTGGCTATCTTCGTGGATACCAAGCTTAATATTCTTTGAAAAGGCCTCATAGAATTTATTATAGTCATCCTTGTTCTCGGCGATCTCAAAGAACATATCAATGCATTTCTTCACGAGGTTCTTTATGATGACTTTCAGAATCTTGATCTGATGTAACATCTCCCAGAAGATGTTAAGAGGGAGATCTTCGGAATCAACAACACCCTTCACGAAGCTCAAATACTCAGGAATGAGCTCCTCACAATTGTCCATGATGAAGACGCAACACACATACAGCTTGATGTTATTCAACTTCTTTCTTGTGTCGAATAAGTCGAAAGGTGCTCTCTTGGGAACAAAGAGCACAGCCTTGAATTCCAGTTGCCCCTCCACTGAGAGTGCTTCACAGCAAGATGCTCTTCCCAGTCATTGGTGAGACTCTTATAGAAAGCCGCATATTCATCTTTTGTAATCTCTTCAGGCTTCCTCATCCAAATAGGCTTAAAACAAGGAGTACCCCGAAGCAGACTCTCTCTCTCTTTTCTTGAGCAGCTATTTGGTTCATCATCAACACTTTCCTCATGCTTGCCTACAATAGTCTTCAAGCTCTCTGTGGCATTTGTGTTTCTTTCACCAGTTGGACAACTCGTAACTTCATGGACTAGTGCAAGCACAGCCTGTTCTTCATTTGAACCTACAAACCCTTTCTGGTCATTAGTAGCAATCCGTGAGATTATGTCAACAACTTCACCAACTTTACAAGCTCAAACTGTTCTTTAGAGCATGTGTTTCCTGTCCGAAAATCTACACTCTTCAGGTGTGTATTCTCACTCTCAGCTTTAGACCCCCTTGTCTTAGTTGTTTCAACAAAGTCTAGCCCTTTTGCAATGTGATCAGATGAGACACCCATGTCACCTGCACCCTGCTTTGTAATGTGGAGGTGGATTTTATGATCTGCGGCTTCTAGAACAGAACGTACCAATGCATCAGCTTCCTACTTAAAATTTTCATGTATAGCATCTTCCAGTAAAACAGCCCCATTCCTCTCTTCTGTTTTAGGTAGAGAGTCAACTTTGCCATGTCCTTGCTCTTTACGAGGAATTATATCAGAGCCACTTCCTATATCTCTATGGAAGTTATTTGTCAGCTCCGAACCTAGAATCATCTTTTCATCTCTGTTGTTTTCAACACCATCATAATCTTTGTCGGTAACCTGATTTCTTTCTAAACATTTTCCCACTGCAAAGAAAATTGCACCCTGTTTGTCAACTGCACACTCACCACTTGTTTCATGTGCAACAGATTCCAACATTGAAGAAGTTGAAAATTTTTCCCCATTTCCCTTGTGTCCATATTTTTATGCTTTAATGCTCCTAAGTTCCTTGAGGTTTCCAAATTAGAAACTTTACTGAAAATTCCCTGGTCTTCTTGAACTCCCTTGTCGATACCATTTGTATCTTCAGCATAAGCAAACAACTTGAAAAGCTCGGGAAAACCATACTCATTGCAGATCTAGAGCCCATTCTCCTTCTAAATTGTTTGTAACAAATACCAGATTCACTCCCAAACAACACTTGTCTCTTTGGAGGGGAGCTTCAAGCTCTACCCCGAGACCTACGGACCACTTATTGCTCAAGTGTTTCAAACCGAGCGGCCATGGCTACCTCTCACATAGCTGACGCACAATGCCTACCTTATGGGTGTAGTGAGCTTACCTTGTTGCTCGATCGAGTACCCTCCTCTTTCTTGCACATCGGTAGCTCCACGATCCTTGAGGCAAGCTCAAGCAATGTCAATCCCTCTCTCAAGAGCTTCATCCTCCATAGCCTCACGCGAGACAAGAGAAGAGAAGAGAGGAAGGGAAGATGAAGAGAGAAGATGGAGAGCTTCCTCTCCAAGATCCCTCACTCTCACGCAATCTCTCCCTCACACTCTCTCAATCCCTCTCTCAAGCACACGCAAGGAGGCAAGAAACAAGAGAAGAAGAAGAAGAAGAAGAAGCTTTGGCCACACACAAGAATGAGCTTCTCATTCACTTTTCAACTTTATATACATGCCCTACTTTCATGGGTAGTCATCCCCTCTTTTACATGGCCGTCCATTAGCCTTGGCCCATTTCTCATTTCCCACCGTTCTAGTCTATCCTACCCCCAACTAATGCATACAATTTGCACAGGAGTGAGCTTGGCGCTCTCTTACAAGGATTTGGGAGCGTTTCCACACTTAATGGTGCGCTTTTTACTCTTTTACTCTCCTTGGGCGACTCTGAGACTTCTTGGCACTCTCTTACAAGGATTTGGGAGCGTTTCCACACTTAATGGTGCGCTTTTTACTCTTTTACTCTCCTTGGGCGACTCTAAGACTTCTTGAGGGTCATGCCTGTGCTTTTAATTTTTTCCAGGGTCTGGTTACCAATTAAGATGCCTTTTTCTTCTTTTTGTCCTACGCCTTTTGCCATTTCCATTTTTTTCCATTTCCCGCTCCTCTGTGCTGCGGTAAACACTCTTCTGTGAAATTGAACATGAACCAACTGAAGGAAAACATTCAGGCAGAGCAAAACACAACGTCTAAGTATATACAAAGTAACAAATGTCACACACACAACTTTTTGGTGGATTCCACACCTCGGATACGCAGCAGTACGACAACGGGGCTGGTGCATTAGTCAAGCCAAAGGGCATGACTAAGAAGTGATAGAGCCCACGATCAGTCATGAATGCAGTCTTTATCTCATCCCCTTCACACATGCGTATCTGATGGTAGCCGGATCTCAAATCAATCTTTGTGAAATACTTAGCCCCCTTCAACTCATCTAATAGGTCGTCCACCCTAGGAATAGGGTATCTATTCTTGATAGTGATCTTATTCAAATCTATGTAATCAATGCACATCCTGAAAGTGCCATCTTTCTTTTTGACCAGCAAGACCGGTGATGCAAAAGGGGATGAGCTAGGCTCAATGAATCCCATATCTACTAATTCTTTGACCTGCTTGGCCACTTCTTCTCTTTCACATTTGGACAACCTGTAAGGGAGTTTATTGACCGGCTTGGAATGGGGCTCCAAATCAATGGGATGATCAACCGCTCTCTTGGGAGGTAATGATGTAAGTAACTGAAACAAGTCACCATACTCCGCAAGTAGAGCCGTAAGGGCTGAATTATCATGCATTTTTCGGGATTGATCTGCATTTTCCTTGTTTAATTGTAGCACAAAAATCTGGGAGCATTTATTGAACTCTTTCTTGAGCTGTTTGGCTGTAATAAGTTCAAATTCACTGTTGTTTTTAATTCCCTGTAGGTGAACAAGTTGTCCAGTCTTGAAAAATTACATGTACAGCAATGAAAAATCCATGGAAATGGTGCCCAAAGTTTTCAACCAATCACAGCCCAACACAATGTCTATCATCCCCATATTGAGTGCAATCAAATCCACTTTCTGCTTAGAATTTTCAGCAAGCTTAATAGGTACAGCTAGGCATACATGAGTACTAATTTCCTCACTCCCATTGGCCACTTGCACCCTCATTGGTTGCTGTAAATCAAAGACAAAACATTTCAGCCTCTCCATGATTGCTCTATTTATGAAACTGTGTGTGTTTTACTTTCCTATGCCTCTCTGCATGTCTAGTCTCGTGTTAACTGATGGTATGATTGAGTGCACTAAGACTTCCCATGGAGTGAGAGAGGTCTTCCTCTTCAACCCCAAAGTTGGTGTCATCCCTCAGGGTGCGCACATCCCTTATCTGTTGTGCTGAACATCTTCATTTGCTTTGTTTTTCCCTCTGTTACCCACCATGTCTAGGTGCAGTCCCGTGAGACCACCTGTCATTGTTTTGGCTATAACTAGAGCTAGACAACTCCAATTGACTTAATTTTCTGCTAGAGAATGATTTGCGAGATCTCTTCCTCTTTAAAATTGTCATCTAATGCAATTATTTTAACTTCAATGTCTTTAATCTTCAACAAATAATTATGCATACTTTCATTTGAGTTTTTGGGATAGGGATGAAATTTGCTATAATAACATCTAGCTAAGAGCTAGGAAGAATGCCTCTAGCCTCTTGTTGCTAATATTGAGTGAAACACAGAGAGTGATGATCCTAAAAAGATGACCTGAGACAACTAAGCTCTGATACCATGATAAAACTCTCAGAATGAGGTTCCCAATACTTCAACTCATGTAATTAAAAGTAGATGATAAGAAAATGTCATAGATGGTTTATTGGATTAGTGATTGAACACACTCAAAGAGATAATCTATTGATTGAATATAAGAAGTACAATGATAAGAAAAATGAATCAGGTCTTCTCACACTTCATCATTCTTCATCTCTCACATATAGTCCCTCATACAATGCATTGAGACTAGCCCAATAGATATAGCAATGAATCTGGTCTAGATAGATTCCTATTCTACCTAAAAATTACAGATTAGTAATAGATTGATTTAATCTTAGCTAGAGTAAAATCTTGATGATCCCAATGTTCACTATGTAGATCATGAGTAGGAAAAAACTGTATAAAAGACACGAACACAATCCAATGGTTTGATTTTTCTCGATTTTTCCTCGAAGTTAGGTATGTCCCGTAGTCTATGAAGTATAAGAAAAGTAGGTAGTTGAGATTGGAGCGCCTATAATTTAGTGTAGAATAAGTATATTCTTAATCCCAATGGAAAGAGTATAGAAAGTGATCTTAATAACATTTTCTCTTTTTATGTCCACACAAATTATTGATTGGATTTGAAGTTATTAGCTCTAGAAGTCTGCACTACTCTAGGAAGCTCTGTAGTTGAGAAAAAAATAAGGATTGAAAAGTTGGGGTACTTTTGATTAATCATATATACATGCAAAGTAGGATATCTACATTACAATATCATTATTGAAAAAGGAGTGTGAGTAGCATACCCTTATTTGTCATGGAACCCACTCTCCATATATACAACAAAATTCAACATATTGAAATCCATTTTATAAGTACTACATTTGTCAAGATTGTGGGAGAGAAGGAAGGAGTCTCACTTGTAGCTTTCTTGCTTGCACAATGGGGGAATACACACAGAGGTGGAGGTTGAAAACAGTTTTCCTCTTCTTAGTTGTGTAAGCCAAAAGAACTCTCATACAAAGAAATAGAAGAACCCTATATATGGGTCTCAAACCAAACTCAACTAACTAAGGTGGCATACTAACTGAGCCATGAACTAGAGTAGATAAGGATAGCTGTCGTCTAGCTATTATTCATGGGCGGTGTACCAACCGCGTCTGCAACTGACAAGTCGGTGACATAAATACACAATGGTCACCCTGGTGTATCACGAGTGGAGCTCGATATCTCAACACTCCCCCTCGAGCTCAATCCCAATTCCTGCACACCAAGCAGGTCTCTGAACTTGCGCAGCTTCTCTGCGCCCAATGCCTTCGTGAATATGTCAGCTACCTGATCCTCTGTGCTGACATAAACTAGATCAATAAGACCTAGTAAAACCCTCTCCCGCACATAGTGATAATGCACCTCAATGTGCTTTGTTCTAGCATGATAGACTGGGTTATTTGCCAAGTGTATACTACTCATGTTGTCACAATAAATGACAAGTGGCCCATCTGTAGGCTCATGCATATCATAAAGCAGCTTATGCAACCAAGCTACCTCACATGCAGCCATTGCTGCACCCCTGTACTCGGCCTTTGTGCTTGACAAGGCAACTGTAGGCTGTTTCTTGCTGCTCCAAGTGACTGCAGCACTCCCAAAAGAGAACACATATCCACTGGTAGATCGTCTATCAGAAATACTACCAGCCCAATCAGCATCAGTGTATCCATGCAACTGTATCTGAACCCCAGTCTCATAAAATAGTCCATACTGCAATGTGGACTTCACATACCTAAGTATGCGTCTAGCCGCATCCAAATGTGGTTTCCTTGGAGCCTGCATAAACTGACTTACCAATCCAACAGCATAGCTCAAATTTGGCCTGGTAATAGTCATATAAATCAAGCTTCTTACTATGCGTCTGTACATAGTAGGGTCTTCCAGAATCTCACTTGCATCTGCGCTCAGCTTCACATTCTGCTCCAAAGGAACTGAAATAGGCTTACAGCCTGTCATCCCATATTTGGACAGCATCTCCAATCCATATTGCCTCTGCAAGAGCTGTATCCCACTTGGTGATCTAATCACCTCAATGCCCAAGAAATAACGCAGCTCTCCCAAATCCTTCATCTCAAACTTCTACTTCAATAGCATTTTCACATGAAGGATATCTTCATCACTGTCACCTGTCATAATCAAATCATCAACATAAATGACAAGTAGCATAATACCTTTCTCTGTTTTTCTCACATAAAGTGAGAAATCTGCCTTGGAAATCTGAAAGCCAATAGTGACAAGATACTGTCCTATCTTGTCAGACCATGCTCTAGGTGCTTGCTTTAAGCCATACAAGGCTTTCTTCAACCTGCAAACAAACTCAGGATGAACAACATGCACATAACCTGGTGGCTGCTCCATATATACCTCTTCTTGCAAATCACCATGCAAGAAGGCATTCTTTACATCCATCTGATGTAAAGACCATCCCTTTGATGCAGCCATAGCAATGACTGCTCTTACTGTTGCCATCCTTGCAACCGGACTGAATGTTTCTTCATAATCAATGCCATATGTTTGTGCATACCCCTTGACTACTAATCTTGCCTTGTATCTGTTCACAGAACCATCTGCATTGTGCTTCACCTTATAAACCCACTTACAGCCAATTGCATTCTTACCTTTAGGCAAAGGTACCAATTCCCATGTAGCATTTGCTTCCAAGGCGTCCATTTCTTCATCCATGGCTTTCTCCCATTTTTCTTTTCCCATGGCTTGCTCAAAAGAAGTGGGTTCTGGTTCCTGTATCACTTTGACCATATATGCATAGTGAATGGCTATAAATCCATCATATTTCAGCCTATCCACAGGATACCTAGCTCTCCTAGACCTGCGCAAAGTAGGTTCACTCCCAGGTGCTCTCAAAACATCCGTGGTCTTCCTTACTCCAGGTGTAACAATAGAAGGAATACCCAACTCATCATCAATGCTCTGTTCTGAGCCACTGGATTCACCATCCACATAAGAGTGACCTGCATTCACATCAGACATGGGCTGATCAACCTTCTCTTTTCCTTTTCGTGATACCTGCATACCACTATCTGCATTACTTTGAGAAGATTCTCTTGATCTCAATCTGCCTGTCCATGGCGAAGAGTGTGAACCACTGCTAGAGGACGCTCCAGGTCCACTAATATTTTGTGACTGCTGCTGTGAATTCTGTGCAGCATTACCATTTTGTGCATCTACATCATCAATCACATTTACTGGTTTATACCAGCTACTCATCTCATCAAAAACAACATCTCTGCTCACTATAAACTTACGAGTAGAAGGGTTATAGCATCTATACCCTTTTTACTGCAGAGAGTAACCAATAAAGATGCACTTCTCAGCTTTTGGATCCAACTTGGATCTCAACTCATCTGGCACATGTACATAGGCAATGCAACCAAAAATTTTCAAATGAGAAATATCTGGTTTCCTACCAGTATACCTCTCCTCTGGAGTCATTCCATGTATTGTTGCAGTGGGAGTCCTGTTCATTATGTAGACTGCTGTAGCAACTGCTTCAGCCCAATAAAAATCTGGCAAGTCTTTTTCATTGAGCATGGCACGAGATACCTCTCCAATATGCCTGTTTTTCCTTTCTGCAATTCCATTTTGTTGTGGGGTATGACTACATGAATATTGCTGCTTTATACCATGCTCCTGCAAGAACCTTGCAAACTCATTTGAGAGATACTCTCCCCCTCCATCTGCCTTAGGCATTTTATTTTCAGGCCTGTTTCTTTTTCAACCATAGCTTTAAGAGTTTTGAAATGCCCAAAAACTTCACTTTTCTTTTTCATAAAATACACCCAAACTTTTCTGCTACAGTCATCAATAAAAGTGACAAAATAATGACAGCCTCCAAGAGATGCAGCTTTAGTAGTCCACACATCAGAGTGGATTAATTCCAATGGCTTCTCACTCTCTTGAACATGTCTAGGAAATGGTTTCCTTGCCTGTTTTCCAAACTGATAGGCTTCACATACCTTATGCATTTCTGCAACCTTGAATTTGGGCAATCCTGCAACAATATTTTGGGCCTGCATTGATTTAAGTCGCTGTACATTAACATGACCAATGCGTTTATGCCAGATATCAATATCTGCAACTACACCGGTCCCATGTGCAAACATTGCTGCACTCAATTCAGGCATGTCTGCATCCAACGTAAACATTCTGCCCTTCTTCTTTCCTTTTGCTATCAAGCGACCTTTATTTTTCATATCCTCAACAAAGCATCCATGAGGATTAAATCTGACCTGCAAGCCCTGCTCAACCATTTGACCAACAGAAACCAGATTCTTGGTGATATTCGGGACATGAAATACATCGGACAGGTATTTCTTTTTCCCATCCTGCATAGACAAAGGAATTTTTCCAATCTGCACAATAGGATGTGCAGTATCATCACCAGTCTCCACAAATCCTGGTTTTTCCATTTTCCTTGCATCCTCCATCCATTCTGCATGACCTGTCATGTGGTTTGATGCACCTGAGTCAACATACCACACTTCGTTGCTTTCTTCTGCACTTGTCACAGAATTGTTCATGTGTTGCACCATAAACAAATGTTCATTTCTGTCATCACCCTGTCTACTAGAAGATGCATAATTTCCTTGTTGCAGTTTTCCATTCATGATGTCATTCTGCTTTTTATAGCAGTCTTTAGCCATATGACCCATTTTACCACAGTAGTAGCATTCAACATTACTGTTTGCATTTTGGCCTCTTTGCCATCCACCACGACCTCTTTGGCTCCCCCTGCCTCTAGAGTTACCACGTCCTCCTCCATAGGACTGGTTTTCTTGAGTTTGCTGTATATTCTGATTTCTACCACGGCCTCCAAATCGGCCTCCTCTACCTCTGCCTCTACCTCTTCCAGCATTTGAGTAGAAGGCAGCTTCTTTTGAAGTTCCTCCTGAAGAAGATGCACCACCATTTCTCTGTTCCTCAGAAATTAGAAGAGCAATCAACTCCTCAAAATCAGGAAATCTTTCACGGACGGAAATGGATGTTCGGAACTGTGCATAATCCTTTCCTAGACCATTCAAGGTCACAGAAACTAAATCATCATCTTCCACTGGCGACCCAATGGAAGCAAGTGCATCTGCAATCTTCTTCACCTTCATGTGGTAGTCATTGATGCTCATATTTTCTCTTTGCACATTATGCAACTCTTGCTTGAGCTGCATTTTCCTGGCTTGCGTATTTGTGCTATACATTTTTGACAAAGTATCCCATGCCTCCTTTGGCGTACTTGCATCTTGAATATGCACAATCATAGAGTCTGAAATGCTGATAGACAGCCACTACATAACTTTCCTGGCTCTCTCATGCCATGCTTTAAATGCCTGCATTTGCTGTTGATTGGGAACATCAGGAAGAACTGGTTCTTCTTCATTTCCTGCAACAAATTCCCAATATCCTTTTCCCATAAGGAAATTCATCATTCTAAACTTCCATGCTTGGAAGTTGTTCTTGTCAAGCTTTTCAGTGACAATCTGTGAAAGAGAATCAGATGCCGTTACAGAACACTGCAAAAAATTCTATCACTGCAAAAAACACAGCTTCACCCTCACAAGGAAAAATCTGCAAAACTGGCGAAAGTGGTATTTGACCACACAGTCACTTCCTAGTGACGATTTTGCATCAACAGGCAACATGGATGATTCTGTAACTCCCAATGTCTCTACACACAAGCATACGATGCAATTTCTACAGTAACTTTTCACCAACCTGTAGAACAGTGCTGCACAGCATAAAACTGGGCCTTTTCCTGAGTGCGTACAGAAAACTTCAGCCTCCAAAACAGGCCCCGCAGCATATACTGCCCTCTTGCTTCACCGCGAAGGGCGTCTCAACCTGAGACAATGCACTCCTGCACTTTCCGGCTGTGCTACCTGCAGAGATCTGCTCCCAAAACAGAAAATGAAAGCAACACTGCTCCTCTTACCAGAACACCGCGAGCTTGGCTTGCTTTCTTGAGCTCCTTACCACGAACAAGGCTCTGATACCATGTCAAGATTGTGGGAGAGAAGGAAGGAGTCTCACTTGTAGCTTTCTTGCTTGCACAATGGGGGAATACACACAGAGGTGGAGGTTGAAAACAGTTTTCCTCTTCTTAGTTGTGTAAGCCAAAAGAACTCTCATACAAAGAAATAGAAGAACCCTATATATGGGTCTCAAACCAAACTCAACTAACTAAGGTGGCATACTAACTAAGCCACGAACTAGAGTAGATAAGGATAGCTGTCGTCTAGCTATTATTCATGGGCGGTGTACCAACCGCGTCTGCAAAACTGACAAGTCGGTGACATAAATACACAATGGTCACCCTGGCGTATCACGAGTGGAGCTCGATATCTCAACAACATTATGTTTCAAAAATGATCCCTATAAAATCATAAAATCTATCGCTTCTCTAGTTGCCATAAAACCTTGCAGGTTGAAGTAAATATTGTGCTTTTAGTTGTTAAGATGGCAATCTCAACACGTGCAAACATTGATGATGGACCACATGGCTAGATGGATCGGCACATCTACACATAGCACATTAATGGCCATCATGATCCTCACATGTCCATTGACTTATCATTTATTATATATTATTTGTTGTACCTACCTACAATTGGCATAGGCATATTGCTAATCGATTAGTATAGTCAATTATGTTCTATTTGACTTAGTAGGCCACTTTTCTTTATGTTGTATCTTATCTATACTTTGTGTACATTGTATTATGTGTGAGAGAAGAAGAAGATGGCCATCAGACTTGAGCTATGTTGTTAGCCTTGTTAGTCAGTTTATGCACATGCTTAGAAAGCCTCACTTGGATGCAGCTAGACATTGAGGTATGTGAAGTCCACTTTAGATTATGAACTTATTAATGAGGCAAGTAAGGATATATAGGTATTTTGATATAAAAATATAAATTAGGTTGGTAGCATATCTGGGAGAAGATCTACTAGTGGATTCATGTTTTCTTCCCTTTATAGTGCAATAATTACATGGAGCAGCAAAACGAAACCTAGAGTTACTTTATCAATTAGTACAAAGATTAAGTAGAGAGGTATTAGTATGGCAGCATGTGAGGTGGTATGGCTACAAAAATTATTTGGTGATTTGGATGTGTAGGGGGATGGTCTAGTTGGCATTCACTATAACAACATGACCATCATCCAATTAGCTAGGAATCCAATGTTCCATGCTAGGACAAAACACATTGAGGTGCATTACCACTTTGTGAGAGAGAAGGTACTTGAAAGAGAGATTGACTTGGTATATGTCAGCACACAAGATCAAATAGTTGTCATTTTTACAAAGGAATTGGGTGCAAAGAAGCTTCAAAAATTCCAAAGTTGACTTGGAGTTGTAGAGATATAGTTGAGCTTGAGGGGGAGTGTTGAGATGGCAAGTTAAACATGTGTAGGCATTGATGATGGGCCGCCTTGCTAGATGGGTCCACATGTCTAGACTTAGCACTTTGATGGTCATTATGATCCTCACACGGCCATTGACTTATCCTTTATTATATTTAGTTTGTTGCACCTACCTACAACTGGTATAGTTATAGTATCAGTAGATTAGTATAATTAGTTATGCATGAAAAAACCAACAAGAAAATGTTTTGGCCTCCATCTCTCTTCTTGTGTTCTTGAGTGAGCTTTCTCTTGTGTGTATGGTGTGTGTTTGTGGTGCAACAGCTCAAGCAACTCCCCCACCACATGATTCTTGACATTAGCTTGCATAACTCAAAGACTAGCATAAAAAATAGTGCATGCTTTTAGTGGATTTTGTCTTTGTAGAGGAGAAAATGGTGATCGTTGTGCATTCCTTAGGTTTTCACACATTCTTTAACTTATTTTATCTTTTGTTTCCATTGATAACTTGGATAGCTAGTTCCTTGGTCAATAAGTTCTACCACAATAGACACAAGGTGGAGCTTTTGGAGTACAATCTCCACCCCTCTTCCTTGTCATCTTTCTCTCATTATTTAGGCTTGTTCATGAGATTTCTCTCCTATCCAAGGGCTTCTTCTATAGTTCTCCTTACCCAAACATTAGGTCCCTCAAAGTATCCATCCTCCAATTCTATTTCAATCCTTGGATTGATTGACATTGTCACTTGCTTGGCCAATTCCCACATATTTCCCTTTGGAGTATATTCCTATCCAAAGAGTCATCCTTATGCATCATCAAAAATAACAAGAATGTTTCCTTAAAAATTTTGAGAATAGAGATTGATTGGCTTTCCATCCATCTTACATTGTACTCAACACACACAAATAAAGATATAAGATACAAATCAAATAGATAATTTAGCCACTAATTCATAATCAAGTGGAAATTAGTAGCATATTCATCAAACTAAATTAATATGTCATTGATCAACTTAAACTCTACTATTCCCATTGATAAACTCAAGTCCAATGGCTTGGTAAAGATATGTACTTCTTGGTCTTCAATGTTTGTATGAGTCAAGTCTATCTTCCCAAGTAGGACCATTTTTTGCCTCCTAGAAAGAAATTTCACTAGAATGTCTTTTAGGTTCTCATGATACACTAGCCAATTTAGTGTTGCTCATATTGCCACAATGAAGTCTTACTAGCATGCCCATCTAAAATGCCAAATAAGAAGTAGATTTTTCAACCACGTCCACCCACCCACTTGCCTCAATAGGCATTCTTTAGTTATCTAATTAAGTCCTACAACATTTATGTGTGACACTTAAAATGAGCTTCCTTAACTAAATATTTCAAGGAATAGGGTTCATTCGCGTAATTTATGGCACAACACGAATACAAAGCAAGCACTCCTTTTGGCAAACAAGTTCTTTAACTTATCTTCAAGTTAATCTTTGTCTCCTACCCATCCAAGAGAAATTATATATCCCTTCTGCCTTGTAGAAGTACCCGGTCCAAATCACATGGCACCATAATTTCCATCCATTATTAGAATAGGATCTTCCAATGCCACAAACCTTGGGCTCATGGCAGTATTCAAGTCCATTTCGGACTAGGCAAGGGCTGTCCAGAGCTCCACCTGACCCCAAGTGGCCTAGGAGAGTGAGACACAATTTCTGTGGTTGGCCTTTTCACTACTCGACCTTCGACCTGTGAATCGAGCAGTGCCCTTTTCGAGTTAATCTGCAATGCAATCTTGGAGATGATCCACCTGTGCAAAATATCCTTTCCTTAATTAATCCAATTAAGGATCAAGCATAATCAAGGCAAACACCCTAATATCATCTTTCAAGAAATCATTCCTTATTCCCATGGTAATTTGTCATCATAGACCTCGCCATGAATTTACCATCAATCACAAGCACTTGGAATAATCATCCAAACCACAAACCAACAATTAATTGAATGTAAATGCATTTAGGATATTTTTTAATCACTCAACAAAACCAATTGTATTTTTCCAGACAATGCAAGAATCGATGCAATAACAATTCCATCGCATATTCGCTCTCCCCCTTGGGATCTAAGCGATTCCATGCAAAATTTACTTAATACTCCCTTCCTTCAGCTAAGGCATATGTTAAGGGTTCAAACATTGTACACGATGTAAGTTCTATAGGTCTCTTACATTGATCAATAACCCAACCTTGAATTGGATTGGTGGAAGTTGTAGTTATCAGACGGATCTCAAGACATCTTAGTTTTAATCCTTACGATTAATTTCTTGTACTAGCTCTCAGTCAAGCCATGAAGCAAATAGGAAATTATTCCCATATATCAAGCATGTTATAGGCATAATGTGTAAATACTTGATAAGATAAGTGTTAGATGATCTCGAGTAACTAGACTCCAACATGCCTTGCATTGAGCTAGAATCTACGTTTTCTTAATATTTGGGCTCTTGGGATAAGTTGTTTTGAAGTATCTAAACTTTAAATTAGGACTTTCTATTCACGATTCTCAATGTTATATTCTTTTAGCAATTATGCCATTTGTAACCCCCCTTGACTATGCTTTAACCTAGCACTTGTATACACAATCGGTTAATGACATTCTTTTAATGACTATACCATTCATAACCCTTGACTAACTCTTCCTTGTAATTGCTCTATCAGCAAATAAGCCGTATGCAACTAAGTTGGGTTGAAAGGAATAATCAAAATGCCAAATCATAACAATAGGAATAAATTCAAGCAACTCCTTTACATGAATTCACACGCACGCCGACGCGATATAGCCTATGACTCATGAATACAGAAGATTACAATTAGTACTTGGGTATTCGGAGATGAATTATCTGTACCCAACATTGTATGCACATTAACGGTAACGCCCTAACCAGTGGCTCCACTGTTGGATGCGGGATTACCATTGGTGCCTGTCTCCCTCTCTTTGGGAGCCATACATTTAGCCTATAAATCTCTCTCTCTCCCCCCCTCTCTCTCTCTCTCATCAGAGATAATAGCATGTCAGGGAAACTCTATTCTATTGCGAAAGGGGGGGAGGAGATAAACTCGTGGAGATGAGGCTAAGGGTAATCACATTTAGTCACCCTCTAAGGAGGGGAAGAGAAGGAGATCCTTAGAATATTCCTCCTTTCTCTCTGTCTCTCTCACCCTCTTTCTCCCTCCCTCTCTCTATCACACACACACACACTCACTCTCTCTCTCACTCACTCACTCACTCTCTCTCTCTCTCTCTCTCTCTCTCTCTCTCTCTCTTTCTCACTCAATCAGTAGTAGGGGGGTTTATAGGGGGCGGAAGGGTATTTTGGGGGGGGGGGACGTGGGGAAAAGATGGAGTAGTGGCGTCTCCATCACTCACAGATGCATGGCGGCAGTCTACGGAGGTGACTTGGGGAGTGGTAGGCCACGTTGCCTCCTCCTCACAATCATCGACATCGCCTTCTTCTCCTACTTCGTCATCATCATCCTCGTCCATATCGGCAACTTATTTTCCTCCCTCCTTCACATCGGCGTTGTCGTCATCCTCCCTTCCCTTCGTTAGTGTCATCTCCTCCATGTCATCTTTGACTTCCTTCTCTTTGTCGACTTCCTGTTCCTTTCTTTTCCCCCACTACCTATCAGCGATGGTAGAGGGGGGGAGGGGTTTTTTTTAATTAACCTTAATAATTAGAGGGGGGTGGTATTCCTATGGCCCGCAGAGGAGCACAGGGGTATTACAATTATAGAAATCAAAAAGTTACCTTTTATATTCATATGGTACATGTCCATGGACTTAGTGACCATTGTGTTGACATCAATACCAACTACCATCATAACCTTGATTTGATGCTTGCATAGATTTCCTTTCATTGCCCAGTCACAATTACAATTTTCTCACTCCCAAATCATCATTATGAATAGTGTACCATAGCTTGGCATTGCTCATACTTTTAACTTTGGCAAGGCTATGATCATCACCTATCAACTTTACAAAGTGATCAGGAATACTCTTTGCTCGTTCCAAGGAAGATAGCACAATCTTTTGTATTGTAAAATTTTGTCTAAAACCACCTTCCTTCATAGCTTCATTGTACCAATAATAAGGGTGACAGACCATGAGAAATTGGTGGAGAAGCCAATCCTCTCATCACCCATGTATTGAGCGATGAGCACATAAGAATCGGTTTTTCAAGACACCATGGTATGCTTCAATAGATCCAATGGTGTCTTGATTCGCATGGTGCATTGTGCAAGTTGCTCAAATCCACATACCTATGTGAAAGCAATTTGATATTACGTAAAACATAAAATAAATAGTCCACTTTATCTTTATTTAATTATAAAGGAGTTACAAAGTTTGATGTGAAAGTACCTAGTTTGGGAAGCCAATTATCTTTGAAGTATGACATGAAGATTTCTTGAGCATTGTACTTTGTCAAGAAATTTTCCACTAGTTTGGATGCCTCCTCCAATCTTCTTGCCTCAGTGGATAAACTTCGACAATGCATGTTCATGATGTGTCCCAACTCCCTGAACATATTAGCTCTTATTTGGGGATCTCCAACTTTCTTTATCAAATGTTTTAACCAACATCTTCGTACATGCCATATACACAAATATATTGGGAGGCCAAAGATTTCCCTAGGGCATGCAAAGTTATAATATTAATAACTATATTATTTTTGATCCATGAAAGTATGCATAAAAATATAAACAAATGAGATAAGCTTACTGTAGTGCATTAATTTCCACTTGTGCATCATCTATCATCCATGCATTTGCCTCCCAAGAATGATTAAAATCTAGAATGCAATTACTGAAGGCAATTAGCCAAGCTTTTGTGCAAGTGGAATCAACACAAGAAGTGATTATCCAAGCAATGGGTACTTCATTTCGATGGGCATCAAATACTAGAATGGAGTATAGGGTGAACTACGTGATTGCATCAATCAAGTATATTAGTAAATATAATCATATCTATTTATAAGACCAAAAGACTAAAAGCATGGGGATCGAGCAATATAAAGTCGTTAACTTATTAAGGTGCAAAGGAAACAACTATACCTTGTATACATTAGTTCTGAATGTTGCATCCATTGCTAAGATGCTATTGTTTCCATACTTGTTAAGAATTTGTAATTGCCACTCCGTTTGGATGCCCAAAATGAAGGGTTGAGATGAAGATTCTCCCATTGGTTGATATATAAAAGTTTGATCTCCATTTTCCAAAACCCAATTATGGACACTAGTAGCATTATTTTTGTTAGTTTGATATGTGAGAGACTCCAACTTGGAAGCTATATTGAGGGTATCCCTCATGGTCATAAAAGCATCCCTCCCAAGCTTTAGCATGGGGTTTGACATTACTTGACCCTCCACAGATGCTATGTGCTGATGAAACACCTGTTAAGGTGTGAATCCTTTATGGAGAAGATTGGCTACCCATGTCCTTGCATCATTTGATAACCATGGTGCAATGGTGAACCTTGTATCCGATAGCCCCTCACCATGACAAATAGTTCCATCCAAATCTATGTGTTTATGCTCAATGTAGTTGATGTGTGCAATTGTGGGCCATAAATATAGCATATAAATGTAGAAATGACATCTACAACCCACTAAGTGCTTGCCACTTCTTACATTGGGATGTTTAGGATGAAGAGGTTGGGATGATTCAAACTTGTTACACATGTCTTTGGGACCATAGGCACACCAATAGCTAAAAGGTGAAAATATAAAAAAAGTTGAATTAATGACTAACATATATTGATGAAAAATAAATTTGCAGCATTCTTATAGATAAGGCAAAGGATGTAAGTACCAAAATTTCTCTAACCAAGATTGCTCAGTTGGATTGGAAATGCTACCATATTAGTTCTTGTTGCTTGATTGAATCTTGAAATTGGTAGGAGTAATTGATATCTTACTCTCACCAGAGATGGAATCAGACACACGTTCCCATGGTATATATGCATATGTAAGAGTGTGGTATAATCGACTAGGATCAACCTTTATAGTCCAAATCAAAGTTGAAGCATCAAATGGACCTACAGCTGGGCATTGTACTTGGAAGCTTGGACCCATATGTAATAATTTCTATTCACAAAATGAAGGATGATTTTTGATGCCGATAAGTCCTTAAAAATAGCAAAAAATTACGAATATTCAGGGAAAAATAGACTTTATCGAAGGCGGCGGTGGCAATCAGTACGATTTTAAGCGGCAATGCCCCAGAAATGCTTAAAAGAGCCACTGGGCGACGGTCGGAGAATTTTCATACTTTTTTGGCATGCAAAACAAGACCTCTAGAAGATGCCCGACAGTGGAAAACTTCAAGACGAACGCCCAAGATTTTTCAGACCAACAGTCGGACACCGGACGTGGAAAAGGGAGTGCCCGGGAGGCCAAGCCCAAATTGGCAAAGGTGGAAATGGACTTAAGGAGAGCCCAAAGGGTGTGACCCTTTGGGGCTCCCCTTGGGAGCCGAAATATTTGAAAAACGTGGGGGGGGGAGGGGGTTGCATTTTTTTCGCTGATTAGGAAAGAGGGCGCCATCATCACGAATTGAGGGAGAGATGGAGGATGGGGGCTGTGAACAATTCCCCCAACTGACCGGATGCTTGATCTACATTCAACCTTCGCTCTCCATCGCTCCAAACCGCTCCTCAATTGGCTTCCTGGTTGTGGAGATCAAAAACCAATCTTTCTCTCTCCTCCCTCTCTCTCCTGCATAGAGGCAATTCATGTGCAAGAAATCAAGAAGAAGAGGGGCTAAAGAATGCTTGTCCGGCTGTGATCGGATTGCTTCAAGATGAAGTGGAGCCTGAGGAAAGAGGTTCAACACTGAAGAATGGTTGCTGGTTGGTCCGTGGGCTACTCATAATAATTATTCAAAAACCCGCAACACGCAAGACACGCGATATGCTTCAATTTTACAAAGAAATTTGATTGTTTTTGTTGTTTCATGGTTCAAATGTTGTTCATATGCAATGAAATTTTGTTTGAACCTTATTTGCATCATGATTGAGGGCTGTAACTACAAAAATGCAGAACCTGTAATGATTTAGAGCTGTTATTAATACTTTAAAACCTGTAAAATGTCATTTTTAATGGAAATTAGTGGCTTTTTTTCTGATTTTGAGTTGGAGAAAAGGGGTGAAAATGGGATAAAATCAGTGAAAATGTTAAGTTTCAGTCAAAACAATAAGACAATATAAATAAATCAAAAAATACCTATTTTTCATGAATAATAAATAGAAAAAAATAGCAAAAAATAGAGAAAATTGGGGTTTTTACACTCAAAAATATAGGAAATTAAGATTTATCTGCGTGAATGTTTGACAAGGTTAAAGTATGAGGTTAAGCCACAGTTTGGCCTTGTCCTTTGTATCACAGTATGTGTTTATTGTTTTTTTACATACAAAAATGATACAAAACAACTGTTTACACCTATGCACCGCAGCAACACCTAAATGGTGAGGGGGGAATGAAGTTTGTGCGATGGTCTAATTGCTCAAAAGATACAAATTCTCATTTTCCTCTTTGTGCATAGCATTTAGGGATCGTTCCATAATTAAATATAGGCAACTAGTAGCACGAAAGTTCCGGTGCTAGTCCCTAAGGCATCGCAACACATAACACTTAGTTAAAATTCATGAAAGGACTGTTTTCTGCACCTCACCTGGCTAGTTTTTTAATCATAAAATGGTTGTGCACAATCGTCATACACCTTGCATCAAGCATGCCATATGGTATCTCTTGGAATGCATTGCACTTGATTGATAAACTTTGACCAATGCTGAGAGGATAGGAAACCCAAGCTGTAAGTTTAGACGGGTGTTTCCGTTGGGGAAAGTTTTGTGAGAAAAATCAAAATCTCTTGGAACGATGAATTATGAAAGAGTGGAGTTTGTGTGTTATGTTTTATATGTGTTAGCGATGCATCTTGGGGCCAATCCCCGAGGTGTAGGAGAGTCACAATGGAGCCGCGGTAATTAGCCGAGAGGTGCTTCCCTATGTGTGTATTACGAGGCATTATGCCTATATGTTATGGGATCTCCCTCTGAGGAGAAGGGAATGTGAACATTGGACTACATATGGGATACAAATGCAAAATTGCCATAAGCATTTAGTGTAAAGTGAGTTTTGGACGCTCCTGGCCCACGAGGCCGTGTGGTTGGGTTGTCTATCGTATGCATGAGGTCCGGCTAGTTCCATAGACAGTGCCGGCCCATTTTAGGTCCCATCAATGGTGCGTCTGCTGCCGGGAGCCGCCAACAAGTGGTGGTTCTTGAATCTAAGGTATTTAGGGAACAAATAGTTGGTTTATGTGCTCTGACAAGGACCATCAAGCTGAAATACAAAAAGCAGATCATGCTAAGAGGGCTAGACAACAGTTGGAGATCGTAAGTTGTTATTCTCCTCAAAGGAGTAGCCCATTACGCATAAGTGGCAGTGGTTCCAGTAACCTAGGTGTTAAGAGATCGTAAGTCATTATTCTCCTCAAAGGAGTAGCCCGTTACGCATAAGTGGCAGTGGTTCCAGTAACCTAGGTGTTACGAGTAGCTCTTTGAGTGCAAGTGGAAGTCTTGGTACTTCCCTATTTCCAGTTAATCAACCCACACAAACTCCTCTTGTCAATTCGGTTGTAGCCATGGCACAACCTATCGCAATTCCAGCAACAGGTACACTGGATTTACCTGCATTAGGAGCACCGTTGCCCATTTTCCATGGGTTAGCAGAAGAAGATGGAGAACTCCACATTAAGGAGTTTTAAACGCTCATATTCAATTATCGAATCCAAGATGAAGGATACCTAATGATGTTCTTCAACATGACGTTAAAAGGAAGAGCGACAGTGTGGTATCACGATCTAGAAGCCGGAACCATAACTAGCAGTGCCCAATTCTTTACAGTTTTCCGTAGGGAGTTTTCCCCTGAGAAGGGTGGACAATATTGGTTGCGTGTTCTGAATGTAACACGCCAAGAGACAAATGAGAATGTCTAGGCATATGCCAAGAAACTAAAGCAAGTTCTTCGCAAACTTAACACTTATATTCCTCTTCCAGCTGCACAGTTGCAATATTTCCTGCATGGATTGGATTTTAATATCCAGGTGCAGTTGAGTAGTGTTGCTTTGGCCGATATTGACACTGCCATTACCCAAGCAGACGAAGTAGAGTCGTGCTTGCAAGCGGCTTATGCAGCAAGGATAAATTGAAATGGTAATAATTTGGCCTTGACCAATGGGAGTCAAGGGGACCCCATGTTAAATATGAGTGGCAGAGGAAGTATTATGTCGAATCTGCCTATGTTACCAGCTCCTCCTAGCATGACTATGCCTATGGCTAGTCAGGCGGCCTTAGTAAATAGAGGTGGAAACCAAACAATGAATCCTAATGTTGTCCTAGTTGGTCAGCGACGGCGGCCGATTCCTAATCAAGTAGTTAGGCCCATGTGGCGATAGACTGACGATCGCGGCTACGAGTCGAGTGCTTCTAATGTCCTTGGTGAAGTTAAGGATATGATGAAGCACTATACTAATTTGATCTCTGAACAGTATCGACAAATAGCTGTAGATGTCAATTTTCTTAAGAAGTGCCTCCTCTATCTTCACATTGCTTTTCTTTGCAGGTTGGCTATTCTTTTTCTTAGCCTTGTTGTCTTCAATGTTTTTGCTTTTACCTTTGATAGGGAGCCGACGCCCTCAAGAGGGTGCCCCCTCAAGATTCAGCTGTAAGTGGTGTGGGGGCCAACATTTCCCTAGGAATTGACTGAATGTCAAATGTGATATTTGCGGGAAGTCTGGCCACTTAGCTGCTACCTGTTGGAGTAAAATAGTTCTCTCCAACAAGAGAGTAAACAAACAGGTCTAGTTAAACATCGCGCACAAGGGAATAATCTCCAGAAAGACGATGGACCAAGGCAAATACTGCAAAGAGGAAAGGCTGTTGTAGAGAAGTTACCTCATGGCAGTGAAGTCAGCCTTATTGAGGCTGTACGTGTCAATGATGTTGAAACTTCTAATCTACGAGTCGTAACGAGGGGTCAAAAGATTAAAGAGGGTGACAAAGGACTTATAAAACCTATCAAGGGAAGCCCTAAACAAGATGCTAGGGAAAAGCGAGTCCTGAATCCTGATATGGAAGGTGGACCGTTAAGACCTATTGGTAGTAAAGTCAATCCCGAGGAGGATAAAGGATTGCCAAGAAAGAAGGTAAAGGCTAAAAAGAGGCACCAAAGCCGATGGAACGACCAAAGGAGAGAATGGTTTGGCACGAGAAGAGAACTTGGCTAATTACCACAACTTTGATCTAGCAAGTTCCCTTTGCAAAGTCAAATCAGACGTGAATCTCCTGCAATTGATTAAACTTTCTCTAGGAGTATGCAAGGAATTCAAGAAAATCCTACTTATAGGGTATATAGTAGAATCTTTGGGTATAGCTAGAGTGGGGAAGATTGGTTCGATCATGCTGAAAGCATTGCCCTAGGGTTCTAGCATATGTGGATGGAATATTAGTGGAGCACACTATCGTGGACACTGGATCCTCCGTCAATATCATAAGTTCAAACTTGATGGAGAGGTTAGGTCTAGAGATCCAAAAAGACGGCTCCACACTTCTTAGGATGGCTGATGATAGTCTAAGACAACCAGAAGGTTGCATTACTAAGGTCCACGTTACAGTTGCGAGCATGGAATGCTATCTAGACTTTAGGGTGATAAGGTTTGTAGGATGTCCTAGCTATCGGGTTTTGCTAGGTAGGCCATGGATTCTACAGATAGACTGTCAAGTCGATATACCCACTGGTCGAGTGATTCTAGGTCGAGGTGCCCATCGTGTAATAGTGGATGCTTACCCTGAGTCTCCTCAGAGTGAGAGAGCTCCACTATCCTCCACTGAACTAGAAACAGTAGATGATCCATCTGGTAGTGAGACGTCATCGAGCGATGGATCTAAGGAAGGGTCCACTACAGAGGATATTTATCAGATAACCTTGAATGAGCCCATACAGCCTCATGATCGAATAAGAGATGCGAACGTTATTGAGTTGGATCTTGGTATGCTAAATGATTCGCGGCCAATTAAATTAGGGTCCATGCTCAGTTCGGAAGAAAGAGAGGATTATGTATCCTTAATTTGAGAGTTTCGCGACATTTTTGCTTGGAGCTATGACGAACTTCGGGGTATTCCTCCCAGTCTAGCAGTGCATACTATTCCTGAAAAGGAAGGTACCCACCCTGTACGTCAAAAAGTAAGGCGTGTGCCTTTTGAATTAAGGGACGGGTTGTACAAGGAACTACAGAAGTTTCATCAAGCAGGTTTGATCTTCCCTATTCAACATACTGAGTGGTGCTCACCAGTGGTGGTGATCAGGAAGAAGAATAATTAAATCTGTCTTTGTGTAGACTTTAGAGATCTGAATAAGCAGACTGTTAAAGATTACTATCTGTTGTCATTTATCGACCAAATTCTGGATCAACTAGCGAGTAGGGAAATATATTTATTTATGGACTACTTTGCAGGGTATAATCAAATGGCGATTGCTGAGCAATACAAGCTAAAAACGATGTTTATTACAGTCTTTGGTATTTTTGCGTACCATGTGATAGCATTTGGGTTGTGTAATGCACTTGGTTCGTGGCAAAGAACAACCGACAAGACCTTTGGTGACATCTCCCTAGAGGAGCTGAAAGTATTCATTGATGATCTGGGGGCACCCACCATAAGGTATAGATAGTTGATCATTTTGCAAAAGTGTTTTGAGCGTTGTAGACAATTCTACATAGCTCTTAACCCACGGAAGTGCGTCTTCAGAGTTCCTTATGGGCTCTTGTTAGGCCATGTGGTCAATTCTGTAGGGATTGCGACTAATCCTAAAAAGATCAAGGTCATAGTCGCCATGAGTCCGCCACATACTCCAAAGGAAGTGCATAGCTTTCTGTCATCAATAGGGTATTATCGGAGGTTTATCAATGCCTTGGCAGAAAGAACATTGCCTTTGACGAACCTATTGTCCCTTAACTGTCAGTTTACATGGAGTGATGCTTGCAAAGTGTCTTTTGCTGATGTGACGCAGGAGCTTGCCAAAGCACCTATCTTAAAAGCACCAAAAAGGGGCAAAATGTTCTATATATTTTCAGCAACAACCATGTATAGTATCAACTGCTGTTTGGCCCAAATTTGGAAGGAAAAGTGGTATCATCCAATAGCTTTTTCCAGTCCGGAAGTTGGGCATATCGAAAATTAACTACACCTATATGGAGAAGTTGTGCCTTGCGATGGTATTTGCAACCAAAAAGTTCAGGCACTACATTCTTTATGAGACGGTGGTTTTTTATACGAAGGCGAAAGGGCTTCGATTGTTGTTGAATAAGTTACAGCCGCCTAACCGTTTAGCAAAGTGGTTAATCACTTTGCAAGAATTTGATTATGAGATTAAGAGCAAGCCACTGAAGCTTCAGGGCATTGTAGAGTGTCTTGTGGATTTCGGAGAACCAAAAGAGGTCTTGGCTGAAGGAAGTGACATGGAGACTTTGTTCAAGATTGACACGGCATCTATTCCCTCCTGGTATGCTGCTATAACACACTATCTTTCTACTGGAGAGACTGGAGCTACTTTATCAAAATCGGAGAAGAGGAAGATTAAACAACAAGCATTGAAATTTTCCTTGATTGCAGGAACATTATATCTGCAGGGTGCTGATGATATTTATCGCCGATGTGTGATGCCTGACGAGGTTTCCTTTATTTTGGAAGAGTGCCATGACTCTGCTTGTTGAGGACACTTTGCTGGGCAATTAATAGCACAACAGAAGGCTTTAAGAGCTGGATATTGGTGGCCACCCATCTTCCAAGATTCCTTTGAGTATGTTAAGAGATGTGATACATGTCAAAGACATGATAGCAAAGAGAATAGGAAGCGCCCACTTACGCCTATCATGGCTATCCTTCCATTTGAGAAGTGGGGCATTGATTTTGTGGGTCCTATCACCCTGTCGTCTACTACTCAGAAGAGGTATATTATAGTAGTAACTGATTACTTTACAAAGTGGTCAGAAGCATGGGCGATGAGAAAGGACAATGCAAAAGAGCCAGTTTCCTACTTGAGCAAATCATCTATCGTTTTGGTCCACCAAAAGAAATAGTATCGGACCATGGAACTCACTTTTTAAATAAAGTGATTAAAAGTCTGACTGAAGCTTGGAAAATCAAGCATAACAAGATGACCCCATATAATCCGCAAGCAAATGGACAAGTCGAAAGTACCAATAAGCAACTTGTGGGTATCCTATCCAAGATAGTCTCCGAAAAGAAGCGGGACTGGGATACAAAATTATATGTGGCAGTTTGGTGTATAATACGACGTTTAAACGAGCCACTGGCCACATCCCATTCAAATTAGTTTACGGGGAGGAGTGTATATTGCCCTTAGAAATTGAGTTGTCGACCATTACATTTGCAATTAATCATTCTCTAGGTGATGAAGATGCCCTATTTGAGTGGTTTACGACTATAGCCCACTTGGACGAGCTCAAATTGCAGAGTTTGTTGCACCAAGAGGTAGCTAAATGGTGGATGAAGCGGTTGCATGATCTGAAAGCGAAGAAATATACTTTTAAAAAAGGGCAGTTAGTTCTATATTATGATGCACGTAGGGAGCTGTTTCCAGGAAAGTTGGAATCTTGATGGGATGGCCCTTACAAGATAGTTCAGATAGGTAAAAATAAGTCCACAGTTCTATTAGCTGATCTACAACAAGGAGTGGAATTTAAGAATAAGGCTAATCTTAATAAGATTAAACCTTATTATTTCTAAGTATGCTAACGCGGAAAAAATGCATTGCAGGTCCATGTTGGGGCTGATTGGAGACCTGCAGGAGAGCTTAAATTGGTTGATGGGGTGGCTAATTCCTTATTTGGAGCACCCATATCTCGAGCAAAGATATCATCAGGGGAGGCTTATCTGGTGGAGCAAGGGATATAAAGTGATTGAGCAAGAAGACGGTACCTTTGTGTGGGAAATTAAAGTTTTCTGCCACCATCAATGCTTACAAATCTTGACAAGCATCCTTGTTGAGTTTAATGAAGAAGGTGCGATGGAGCCGTCAGTTCATCCTCTAAATATGTTGAACTTTGACTATCATAATTACAAATAGGGGAGTTCTTGATGGCTGGCTGTGTAAATCCATTATGGACGTATACATTATACTTTGATGGAGTGTCCAAGGGCCCTAATAGGAAAGGAAGTGTTGGAGCAGTTATGCAAGATCCCCGACGTAGAGTTACAATGAAATTAGCTGCTTATCTCGAGGTAGGATTTACTAACAACATGGCCGAGTATAAAGCCTTGATTATGGGATTGAATATTGCTAAGAAAGGTGGCATTAGGCGGTTGTTAATAAAAGGGGATTCGCAGCTGATCTTAAATCAACTCAATGGGACATATATAGTCCGGAATCCTCTCCTTCGTATGTATCATCGAACTGCTATAACCCTACTTGATGAATTTGAGAGTAGATCTCTTCATCTGATTCCACGTTATTAGAATCAATTTGCGAATTCCTTAGCTAATTTTTCTTATGAAGAGGACCTCTTT
This sequence comes from Lygodium microphyllum, assembly GCF_053477565.2. Lineage (NCBI taxonomy): Eukaryota > Viridiplantae > Streptophyta > Polypodiopsida > Schizaeales > Lygodiaceae > Lygodium > Lygodium microphyllum. Next base: position 70,126,762 of record NC_141160.1, read on the forward strand.
TTCAACTGTGGTCCTAGTCCATATATTGCTATTGATAATGAGACAAGACCTAGTCACTTGTGGGGGATGTTATCAGACCACGCGTTATATGGCAAGTGATGGTTGATATGGGTAATGCAAAGAGTAGCCGAGACCCATCTACCATTGTTATCTTGGACCCATAGGTTGATCTGACGACATGTTATGCGTATGCCTCTTGCTATATATGCAGGAGGTATGGGCCATAATTTGATGCATTTAGTTTAGGGCTGAGAGCCCTATTTTTCCCCTTGGAATGGAGCTTATTTGCGTATATTTGCCATCTTCCAAGGAGGAATCTCTATGGGCTAGTTTGTTTAATTCCATTAGGCCAAGAGGGCCAGTTGTTTTCGGGTTTCAATAATCTATCCCTTTAGGCCAAGCGGGCCAGTTAGTTTGCAGTGAAATGTGCTATTTCTTTAGGCCAAGAGGGCCCTATCTTTGTTTGGTGCAGGTACGTTTAATGCTTTGTTCTTTTAGTGATTGCACTATACAAGTTGACGAAGTCACTGGAGGGAGCCTTTGCTGCAAAGAAGCTTCTTGTGGCCATTCCAAGTGGTTTCGTTTCCTTTTCTAGTTTTTTTCCTTAAGCAATTAATGATATATGTGCAAGTGAAGGTTTTCTTTCTTGTTGGGGACCGGCACTTGAGGCATGAATTCCCAGGTTTAGGTTCTGTATATCAGGGGGAGGTCTAAGTAGTCATTGTTTCCTACAAGGCATTGTCAGGCATTGAAAGACCTGTTTTAGATGGGAGTTCTAGTGACCCTGTTCTGTTGACCTGCTAGGCAGCCATTCTAGGAGTTCCTATTAGTTGTGAGGCAGTTAAGGAAGCCTACTAAGATAATGATGGAAAGAGACAAAACCCTAAAGATTTGAAAGACAATATATAAATATAGGAAGGTGTGTAAAAAGGGGTTTTATCCCTATAAAAATAGAAAAGGAAAGAAAGAAAAATCCTTGAGTAGTTTTTTATCACCTTGCGAAGGCCTGGTAGGTTCCTAGGGACGAGACAAGACCCGGGGCCAATGCCTTGTCTTCCTTGGGGTAACATCTTGCCATAAAATAAAGAAAATAAAAGAAGGTTGGAGCGAAAATAAAAGTGAGCATTAGAAAAGGATTTAGTGTCGCCTCACGAGGGCTTGGTAGGTTCTTGGGTACTGAGACAGGACCTGAGGCCGATGCCCTGTTCTCCTTGGGTCACTACGCTTAGCTCCCTCCTTTTTACACGCCCAAATATGGAAACATAAAACCTAAAAGAAGAGGAACTGTGCTAAAAGAAAATATTTCTTGATCAGGCTATAGGAGTCCTTGCCTAATAGGAGCTCCTGGTTGAGTTGTCCTTAGTTAGGTAGGTAGTTTAGACCACCACTTAGGATGACCTTTTTGATAGTTCTTTTTAGCTTGGCTGTGTTGGAGCAGTTGGTTAGTGACTAGCTTCGGGCCTTTTATCAAATTATGCTGGGCCTAGTCCTTGTGGATTTCATGCCTTGGTTTTGCAAGGGGTAGGGTATGAGCTGTGATGTGATGTGTTGTGTATTTTTTGTATCAGTGTGATGCTCCTTTTTGTTGTTTATGTGCAGATCTCTTCGTAGAATTCGACGAGCTAAGTCGCCTTATCCCATGGTCGCCAATGACAGCTGATTTTTTATGCCGAGAAGTGCTTAAAAATAGCCAAAAATTAGGAATATCCAGGGAAAAATAGACTTCGTCGAAGGCGGTGGTGGCAATCAGTACAATTCTAAGCGGTAATGCCCCAGAAATGCTTAAAAGAGCCAATGCACAGCGGTCGGAGAATTTTCATAATTTTTTGGCATGAAAGACAAGACCTTGGGAGATGCTCAACAGTGGAAGACTTCAAGACGAACGCCCATGATTTTTCAGACCAAGAATCGGACATTGGACGTGGAAAAGGGAGTGCCCGGGAGGCCAAGCCCAAATTGGCAAAGGTGGAAATGGAATTAAGGAGAGCCCAAAGGGTGTGACCCTTTGGGACTCCCCTTGGGAGCCCAAAAAATTAAAAAACGTGGGGGGGGGGGGGGGGGGGGGGGGGGGGGGGTTATATTTTTTTTGTTGATCAGGAAAGAGTGCGCCATCATCACGAATTGAGGGAGAGATGGAGGATGGGGGCTGTGAACAACCCCCCCTACTGACCAGATGCTTGATCTACATTCAACCTTCGCTCTCCATCGCTCAGACTACTCCTCAATTGGCTGCTTGGTTGTGGAGATCAAAAACCAGTCTTTCTCTCTCCTCCCTCTCTCTCTTGCATAGAGGCAATTCATGTGCAAGAAATTAAGAAGAAGAGGGGCTGAAGAATGCTTTTCCGGCTGTGATCGGATTGCTTCAAGATGAAGTGGAGGCTGAGGAAAGAGATTCAGCACTGAAGAATGGTTGCTGGTCAGTCTGTGGGCTACTCAGAATAATTATTCAAAAACCCGCAACACGCAAGACACGCGATATGCTTCAATTTTACAAAGAAATTTGATTGTTTTTGTTGTTTCATGGTCCAAATGTTGTTCATATGCAATGATATTTTGTTTGAACCTTGCTTTCATCATGATTGAGGGTTATAACTACATAAATGCAAAACCGGTAATGATTTAGAGCCGTTATTAATTCTTTAAAACCCATAAAATGTCATTTTTAATGGAAATTAGTGGTTTTTTTTCGATTTTGAGTTGGAGAAAAGGGGTGAAAATGGGATAAAATAAGAGAAAATGTTAATTTTTAGTCAAAATAATAAGCCAATATAAATAAATAAATAATACTTATTTTTTATGAATAATAAATAGAAAAAAATAACAAAAATAGAGAAAATTGGGATTTTCGCACTCAAAAAATATAAAAAAATAAGATTTATGTACGTGAATGTTTGAAAAGGTTAAAGCATGAGGTTAAGCCTCACTTTGGCCTTGTCCTTTGTGTCATAGTACGTGTTTATTATTTTTTACATACAAATTCTGATTTCCCTTTTTGTGCATAGCATTTAGGGATTGTTCCATAATTAAATATAGGCGACTAGTAGTATGGAAGTTCCGGTGCTAGTCCCTAAAGCAGCGGAGCATGTAATGCTTAGTTAAAATTCATGAAAGGGATGTTTTTCGCACCTCACATGGCTTGTTTTTTAATCATAAAATGGTTGTGCACAATCTTCATACACCTTGCATCAAGCATGCCACGTGGTATCTCCTAGAATGTATTGCACTTGATTGATAAACTTTGACCAACGCTAAGAGGACAAGAAACCCAAGCTCTAAGTTTAGACGGGTACTTCCATTGGGGAAAGTTTTGTGAGGAAAATCAAAATCTCCTAGAACGTTGAATTATAAAAGAGTGGAGTTTGTGCGTTATGTTTTATATGTGTTAGTGACGCATCTTGGGGCCAATCCCCGAGGTGTAGGAGAGTCGTAGTGGAGCCGCAGCAATTAGCTGAGAGGTGCTTCCCTATGTGTGTATTACGAGGCATTATACCTATATGTTATGGGATCTCCCTATGAGGAGAAGGGAAGGTGAACGTTGGACTACATATTGGATACAACCCATTTTAGGTCCCATCACAAAACAAAAGAGAAATGTTGATATAGCAAGCATAACATATGATCCAATCGCTTTGTATATTTTTAAATTAAAGTTATACCAAGATTGAAGTTAAATTTCATTTTATCTTTGAAATAGAGGAAGATTTTTATGTTAAAGTAATACAAAGTTACAACATTCCACTCTATCTATGGTAGATTGGAGTTAAACTCCATTTCATCTTTGAATGGAGATAGCTCTAGTATCATATGACTGGAGGCATGGATAGTAAATATCCATATTAGATCATATCTAGAGTGGAAGTATACCATTAGAAATGTTGAAAGTTCCTCGAACTATTCACTTCTCTATTTTATCAAAAAGCACAATCTTTTGACTATATGTTATTTATATAACTATTCAAATTTCGCAATAGAATACTGTTGTGGCATTCAACCTCTATAAGATTTTAAACCCTAATTGACTTACGCTATCATACTCTCAACCTTTTGCAAGAATATACATATTTATCACCTACATATGGTTAATATGTAGCATGTTAATGTACTCTCTATAACATTGTTTAGTCACTTTCTCAAGTAGGATAGGTTCCATGTCTATCTTTCACTAATTGTAAATATGTTTTCATTATAGTTTTTTTATGTAATTTGTTCTATACATATTGTAGATTAGTATGTTTTCATCTTCTACATATTTTTTGTTTGGATAGCCTTTAAAAGTTTTGCTTTCTTATCAAATTGTTTACATATTGGACATGTGTTCAATGTATGTTTTTCTAATATTGTCTAGTGAGGTTGAATCAATCAATTATAATGGTGGTTGAGGTAGTAGTATCTCCCTAGGTGGTCTTTTGCTTATACCTTCCACATTATCATGGCATACATTTGGTAGTCCAAGTTGTTAGAAGAAGAGGACAATCAAGTTGATACCTTCCACATCAGCATGTTGCAGCTATGGGTGATTACAATACACAACTTGATAGTTCAATGCACAATGATATTTCTTGGATAGAGGAGGGACCCATATGCAAGGTCAAACCTTAAGAGTAGCAATTGGATGATAAATTCCTGCAAGGGGGCTCTCTGTTCTTGTTGGACTGTGTCCTGGAGTTGCTGACGAAAGTGGACACAGATGTGGGAATGGAGGCCACCAATGACGATTACCTTGTCTTGTTTGTGCCCTTCTACAAAAATATGTGGGATAAGGGGGTGGAAGAGGCACTGTGGGAAATGAAAAAAAGAAGGTGATAGCTGGTGTAGTGCTATTGAAAAGCATAGTAACTGACGAAGAATGAAATCTCCTTATTGTGAGCGGAGAGAGAGAGAGAGAGAGAGAGAGAGAGAGAGAGAGAGAGAGAGAGAGAGAGAGATTCAGTGGTGATTCTGTTAAAAAACATAGTTAGAGACCAAGAATGGAGTCTCCTTACTACGAGCAGGAGAAAGAGAGAGAGATTTGGTGGTGATTTAATGCCACCCAGTGGGGCTGCTCCATCCCCAAATTCATTTACTCTAGCCTACCACTCACTGTGTAAGGGCCCACCATTTGGCCTGGGGGAGGGGGGAGAGTAGGTGGCAGATGAGTCACGGGTCACGAGGGAACATGCCGGAGATGGAGAGGTCATTATGGGTCCCTCAGCCAATGTGGAAAGGCCGATTGAGGGAACCCATATGTATATCTATCCCCAACCCTCTTGATGGCATGTATGATGACGGGAAGAGAAGGAAGCAAAATATAAGGTTTTTTAAAATTAAAACGAAAAGAAAATAGCCCTAAGGTCCAATTACCCTCTTTAATTCCCATTTCAAAAAATAGCGAGTTCATATCCAATATGCTACAAATGCTTCATGTCCGTTTGTTTAAGTAAGCCAAGCAGGGAAGTCACATGGATGGGAGTATATTAATGCCAACAAATCTCATTCCAGGGAGTCATTCAAGGTGATATTTTGTAGGCTTTCACCTTTTTGGTGTTGGATTGGTAGAATTTCTATATTTCTTCTTCATGGAGATGATGTGCATCGCAAAGAAAAAAGTGATATATACAAGAAAATAAAAATGATCATAAGGATTTTAAAGGCAAGCTAAGCTACATAAACTATAGGAGAAATATGGTAAATTTTTAGAATGTCATAAGCAAGCGAGTTTGCAAGTAGTTCCTAAAAAACAGAATTTCAAGTAGCTTGTAGGAATTGCAACGATAGGAGTAACCCCAGCTACAAAAAAAAAAAAAAAGTTGAACACCTATTACTTTGTCATGTGTTTTGTATATATTTTAGAGGTTGGAATCTCAAGATGACTAAAGGAAAATGAAAATTTGAGTTCCTAAAATATGTATGCTTTCAGTTTCATTAGTTGAATGAAAGAAAATAAAGTCATTTTCTAAAGGTGAAATGATGTTATGCTCATTGATTTCTAATGGCTACATCGAAGAAGAAGCACAAGAGATGCAATGTTTGTTTTGAGAATGGTCATACTTCAAAGTAATGTCCATATATTCATGATTTTTGTGACAAAGGAAAATCTTGCAAGTATTTTTGCATATTTGAATTATGCAAGAAATTCAATGGTATCCGTAAATATGGGAAAAGTTGGATTCCTTTAAGGATGTCCTTCATGAAGCTTCTAGCTGGCATGATGATGGTGAAGGAAAGAGAGTTAAATCTTGCTCAAGTGCACAAGGCATTGGGAGATTTCTTTACATAATTGAAAATCTTAAGGATATGTATTATGGTGTTTTGGATTTAGATTTAGGTTCAAAATCAAGTGATGATGATTAACGATGCCTTCCACCACATGTGATCTTGCCAAAATTTGAGGCAAAGGGAGTGAAAGAGGTCAAGAGCCAAAGAAGCCAAGAATCTTCAAGTGCCCCAACCACAACAATTGTGCTTGTCAATGGGAGAGTGGAGCAACACGCTACTTGCATCCATAACTTGAAGATAATTTCTATATTTTGGTGTCTCGCAAATAGTTATAATAATCAAACTTCAATAAGCTTTAATCAAGAAGAAAAAAGCAAAGGGAAATCAGCCAGGATGTTTATTGGTTTGGTGATCAATAGGATTGGTTGTGTTTCAAATGAGTATGTTTTCATGGATGGTACATTTGTGTATCAAATTTATGCCAATAAGGATGTTATTATGGATGATTTCTTTGGATCTGTTGGTGATTATGATTTTGATAATGCACCAATTAAGTTAGATTTCGGTGAGGGGAAGTTATGTGTCATTACATGTAGTGCAGAGTGCACCATTTTATGGATGTATGTGTTTAGGATACCAATTTTTCTAGCATGTACAATACTGTGTCAAAGCATTGCATTATTCATCCTAAAGATATTCGGTATGTTCTTGCTGTAGTAAACATTCAAGCTAATTATCCATATGAACAGTTTTTAAAACAACATGATTTGCAAAAGTTGGTAAAAAGCCAAAAATCACAAGAAACAGCCAGTGTGTGTGGCTTTCTTAAAAATCCAAATGCAATATGTTCTATCAATCAAGCTCCAATTGAGATGATTCAATGGTTTTGTGCTAAACTTGAGAAGGAGCGTAATGCAACAAACATTGCAGCAGTTGAAGCTCTATTTGTAATCAATCGACTTTATGAAGAGAAAGAGGTTTCTCATGTCAAGAATGCAATCAAATTGTAAGTTTTCCATTTTTTTGAAGTTATTAATGCTCTTGAGGAAGTTGTTTTCTAAAAGGATAATAAAATTATTGATTTCCATAATCAATTGGCATTTTGTATGTTCCAAGTCAAGATGTTATTCTAGAGGATTGGTATGCATTTAATTTAAAAATTTTATATTTCAATTTAGATTTATATTTCAAAAGTTTTTGAGGAATTTAATCAATTTATCAGTGAAGTTGAAGCAAATAAAATTACATAAGTACTTGCAATGGATATTTATGTAGTCCATGTTATTGCATGTATGCTTGATGTTGTTTATGTGGATAAGATTTTGAGCATGATAGTGATCGTTCTTAATAAATTTGATGATCATAGCAAAAGCATCCTATAGTTTTTATTTATTGGGGAAGTTTTAGGACCTTTACCCATAAAGTAATTTTTTTGATTTACAACAGATTTCAGTATTTGAGGAGTGTGCAAATTTACTGTAAATGTCAAATTTACCCAATGAACTACAGAAACTTGAATTTTTTGCACCTTGAATTTCTACAACAACAGGAAGATGTGTAGGAACCTAATTACTTGTAGCAATAGGATGTGTGTCAATAATCAATAAAGCAAGAAATACAACAACAATCTAAAAACCAGAAAGTACAAGAGCATCCTGAAGGTCAAAATTTACAAGAACATAAAGATCAGCAGTTACAGACTTTGTTAATTTAGATCTATTATGTTAATAAAGATCTTGAAAATTAATTTTTTGAAGATTATGATGCAAGTATAGATGCTTTTTTTTTCCCTTTTGTAGGTTTTCTAATATTATCTTTGCATATTTTTTTGGTGATACAAATTCTTATTCGAGATCTGGTTTGTGTGGTGTATTGCCATACATTTCTTATGATGATGCAGATGCTAGAGTATCATCAACATGTTTCCTGATCGATATTCCCACTCTTTGTCATTTGAGTAGTGATCTAGTCATTCTGTCATTGTCATATGTCTTCATTCTATATGATGTATAGTGGATGTCATTGTACTTGATGGGTTCCCAGCCATGGCATGTTGCCTTGAAATGGTTAGACTATATTTCACTTTGGATAAAGGGATATGTGGGTTTAGGTCATGGCTACCATGTAGCCTTCTACCGAGCTATGCTAGGTATTAGCACCTAGAATATACTATTATGCTTTGTCATATGTTTAGCATATGCACATATCCTAACGAGGTTTGGAGTTATCTTCACATTAGCCTAAGGTTTGACGAGGCACATATTTGCATGCATCTTGGAGGAAGTTAGAGTCGTGCATTTCTTGGGAATGGAAGTTGAGGAGATAGAAGAAATTCTTATCTACTCTATTCCTTCACTTATGTAATTATTTGACACAATGACAGCAATGTGAAATATACTTTTGGAAGACAATGAAGACATGACTAATAGCTTCCTCAAAACAAGTAGGCTCAACTAATTTTATACATTGGCAAGCAACATAACCATCATATGCCAATCTATTTACGATATACCTTACTCTCGTTGACCTACACACTTGTGGACCACTCTATGATCCATTTACATCAACTCTGTTTTTTCTTACACCAAGTGTACTAACAATATGGAGCCCCAAGAGAGACACCAAGGAAAAGAGGTTTCTACTGCAAGAAAATCTATATTATAACATCAACAAGCTTTTATTTCATTCTTTTGATAACCAAAACAAGAAAAACAACAAATCTTCACGCAGCATCATAGTAGATATCTCCCATGGATTTGATAGAATCAACCATAATCTTCAACATCTTCATAGGATCCATCAACAGAACAAGAAACACAAAATAATACACCATTTTTTAATGGAAATCAATCACATAGTATTCATCTTCAATGTCTTCATAGTTTTCTTTCTCAATCTCTGATAGAAAGATACATTGTTTTGATAGAATTGTCTATCTCTCGCTCTCTCTCTCTCTCTCTCAATAATACATCATTTCCTCACTATAATACTCAATAATGACTCTCAATAATCCTTCTTAGGTCGTGGATGCACCTCCCAAGAGGTATTATGCCTGTGTTGAAGAGGCACTAGAGCCACTACAGTGTCTCTTCATAGTTCACTACTGTCTCAGTCACTCTAGTCTGCTCTTCAGTCTTCAGCAGCTACTTCTTCCATTTGTTTTAGCTCTTTTCCAAAAGTTAGAAAACTTTTCCAAAGTCACACATACATTCTATAGAACACTTATAGAAGATCTACAGAACAGAACAAGAATAGAACAAAGACATAGGCTCTACAGAAGGTTTACAGAGGGTTATAGAAGGTCATCAGAGAACATCAAATCCTCATAACTCATACTAAAACCATTTCAAACTATCAAAAACTATTCAATAAGCTTTCAAAATATTTCAACCTTCATCAATCATCAATCCATGCTTCTACAGAAGAAAATCAGAACAAAACAGAAGCTAAATAGAAGGTATCAGAACCAATCAGAACCTCAACATAACCTATTAGAACATCACAGAGCTTCATATTTCTACTAAGAATCATCATGAACTTCCAAAATATAATTAATATCATCCAAAACACTCTCAAACACTTCCATTAAAAACCATACATTACTCTAAATCCATCAAAAACAACCATTCAAACCTCAAAAACAACAAAAACCAGTCAAAAAATTCAATCTTTTTCGACTCTCAACATATCCCCACACTTAGAAAGGAAGCGTCCTCGCAACCTAAGGAAAAGAAGAATGTAAGTTCAGTAAAGAGCTCAATTTAAGCTTCTTTAGTATCTTCAACAATCACTCCACCACGACCCCAACTTATCACCTGTATCTCTGATAATACTACAATGAAAGGAAAACACCCTTTTGGATATTATCTCCATTTTTAAAAAAAATTGTTAACAATCACAAAATCATAAAGGATATAAGAGTTTTCTTTGAATCAACATCATCTTCTGCTAGCTTGTAGTCCAACATCTTCTTCATCAATCCATCTTCAACTTCAGCTCCGTTCAACAAAGATAAACAATACATACATACCACATATACAACTCACACAGACACAACACCAGGTAATCTGAATGGCACATGTCCCCAAAAAATGGAGAGCATAGAAAAATATTTCCATTAAAGAAAAAGAACTAATACATCCAAAAAGAACTCCACTGCTAAGCAAGATGCAGACACTTCTTCTTAAACTACATGCTAGACTTGAGACACTCCAGAGTTTTACTCTCATCTACAAAATGCAAAGGCACATTCTGGAGGAATTGTATACAACACATCCTTTCTAGCAAAATAAGAAATCTGGTAGGAAAAGCTTGTGCGAAGTAATACAGAATATCCATTTGAGCAGCAGTCACATCCACATTCGGATTGATGATCAAACGAGGGATACACTTGCGAGTGTTCAAATTAGACTGCTGATGCATAAAACAAGGTACCAGCAAAAATGAGTTGCAAGATGTACAGAGGTATGCTTAGAATGAGCATGCACCCGAGCAAAATGAAGGTAAGAGTTCAAACATGTTGCAGAGGTATCCCAGGACCCTGGAATGAAAGGCCAATTAAACACCGGTCCTGTCACAGAATCATGCAGTGTCCATTGTCGTCGATGAAGTATGTCACTATCATACCTTGGTGTATCTAGCATGGATTGAGGAGGAAGGTTAATGTAATAGGAAGGAGAGGGGAATGGAATAAGAGGAGAGCATTATAAAGGAGGATAGGATAGATCATAAAAAGAAGGGAAATGAATAGATAAGGACGATGGAAGAGATGGAAAATTTAGCAAAAACTTATGAAGGGAATTTGCTGAGAAAACAAAAGGAACATGAGAAACTATAGGAGGAGGTTCAGAAGGGGTAGGCAATGATGTCGGATCGGCAATGAAAGGACAAAAAGTAAAAACAGGAATGTGAGGGGAATGAGAAGGAGTAAAAGAAAACATAGGAATAGTGTCAGGGTTGGAAGTGAGGAGGGAAATATACAACGGAAAATGATAGGACATAAGAGAATAAGACAAGATCAGTGGGATCTAATGGATAAAAAGAACAACGATAAGCAAGGTCTTGGAAAAAAGAATCAGTGAATAATGGATGATTAGCAATATGATGCAATAGTTGAATAGGCTAGATATCAAATTTGTGGAATACACCCCCTGAGATGACGAGGTTCCAAAGCAACATCCTCCAAAGGTAGATGCCAAGCATATCCCTTACACCAAGACGTCTGCTCATGATAATGTTTCAAACTATCTGCTAGCAGGAGCTCAACTGAGTGCACATACATCATTGCTTGTAAAATCACATGTCCCACATAAACATTCAAATCCTCCTCATCACGAATGTGCAAATGCCCTCTAGATACATGAAGGACAGCAACTGTACTTCATGAGAAATTAGCTCATCAACAAATCTATCAGACACAGACTTTAGCAAATCTGCAGACCACAAATTCTGCCACCCATCCTCTGGAGGTTCTAAATCCACATTGCTTAAAGAGATATACAAGGCAAAATGCTGCTGATTATACTTGATCCAGAAAGACTGTGGGGGTGACACCAGCTCATCGTAACTAGTAAAATCATCATGCACACACTTCATACGTTGTTGAAGGCGTTCTACCTTAGCACAAAAACCATTACACAACTTCGCCTTCTGCTGTAACTGGTCAAGCTCCTCGTTGGAAGATACTATAGAAGAAACCATAGGAGGTGGAGGAACAAAAAGAGTAACAATCTTTTGATTAAGCTCTGCAATTATCTTCTTCTATGACTCAATAGTTTCCTGAGAAGACTATAGCTGACCCTCACAAGTACCCAGCCTACTGGCTAAGTCAATCATCTCCTCAAGGGCAGAATTCTTCTCTTTAGTCAAATATACATTCTCTGCTTCCAGGGTAACTACTTGAGCTTCTAACTTCTGAATGGTGGCATTCTGGGAATCCATCAGGGTAGTAGCTTTAGTCAATTGTTTGTGAATATCCATGAGGGTGGCTTTCTCAGATGCTAGATCCTCCAAAGCCTTACTCAATTGACTAGTCAAGGAATCCACTTTGTCCTGCAAGGAAGTATACACCCTTGTGTAAATGGACTGAAGGCAAGTCGTCAGTGAAGTCTCTGGTGCGCAGATCGGACGCAGATAGCTCACGTGGTGAATCCCGGAAGGTCCCCAAGAACAAAGTACTCTACTTTTTAGCACAAAAACCCATGTAAAAGCAAGCACGACATGAGACAAGAGACAAATTGGGTTCAATCTCCCCCATGCCTTGTGTGAGCGCTTCACAAAGCATGTATTTAATGTATATTTCCAATCTTTATGCTCAAAAATAGCCCAATTACAAAAATATGACAAGCTTTTAGCTTTTGAGTTTGCTTTCTACCAAAAATAGGAAAATAAAGCTAATGGACGGTGCCCATAGTGTCTGGCACGCCCAATCTCAATGTCCAAATAGAAATAACATATCCAGGCGCATAAGCGCATACAAAATAATAATAAATAATCGATGTCTCTATAGACATAATCAAAATATAGGCGTGGCACCTATCAAAATATAGTCCAAAGGTCGGAAACCCGCTAGACTCCAATGCTTTCCTCCGCCACTGCTGCTATCTCTACACATCAACTGAAGCATTCACAATCGTTAGTAAAATAACACAATTAAACCGACAAAAGTGAATACCTAGCAGTCTTCAGGTACATAAATAAATCAACTGGTTAGAAATAAATCCTAACCTTAATTTATTACGAGTGCGCACTCTAAACTCATAAACGTTTATTAATTTAATATGCATTTTGCGAAATCACCCGCTATGGAATCACCCATGTACACACTAAATTAATGAAACGCCCGAAAAGGACAGGCGTCCCCATCAACTTCTCGCACAAAGAATCCTCTTTGCGTATGAGCCCCGGTCATCTAAGTTTACGGAATCCACCGTAAAACCTCACGGAATCCACCGTGGAATATGCATTCTATACTCTTGCGGACTACAGTCCACCAAAGTGATGCTCTATCTATCAGATGATTAGTAACACACTTGATTTTATCTTTCTCAGGATAAGTTTCCTCATGGAAATAGTCATCAAATTGGCTAATGAATGATAAAACAGTCTTTCCTTCTCTTATGCCATTGAAAGTGCGAAACTTGAAACTTCGTTTACTTATCTTGGATTCCTTGCGAATGGTTTGTGCTTCAAGAGTGGCGTCGATGGTACGGCGAATCAAATCTTCAGCTTGAGGTTCTTCTTTGTCAGTGGACGCTCCTTGTAGCTTTGTCAATTGCGCTTGCAAGGCTTGCCTAGCTCTTCGCTCTTCGTCCAATTGTAGCATGATAAGATCCAGCTTTTGTTCCATGGTAGGCTCGGGTAGATCGTCTTCAGCCATAGGATCATTCATATGTGGGGTAGTCATCCTGTAAAACTCAACAAACCTTTCTCACTCAAAATCAGTTAGCGGGATGAGCGTAGCTCAAATTTGGGGTTACAAGGCTATGTATTTTTGGGTATTTTCTTCTTCAATTTTCAGAAATTCTGCAATATTTCTGTCTCTGTTTGCTGAAAGTACTTCAACGAACTTGTAGATAGGTAAAACAGCTTGCTGCGAACAACTTTCCAGTTCTGAGTTTTTGCAAACGAACAAGTCTTCTATGAGTTTTAAGCGTTAGTCAGTTCTGATTTAGTCTGACTTGCAGAGTTGCAGACTTAGCAGACTTGCAGGGTTGTAGACTTGCTGGACTTAGCCGACTTACAGAACTTGCAGTACTTGATTAGAGTCGACTTACTGAACTTGTCTTCTGGAGTGCGAGACCCGGAGTTTACAGACTTATTTGCCTTCACTGACTTGCAGAGTTTGAAGTAACTTAAGCTTAATAAATTAAGCTTAAGCTTAATAAGCTTAAGAAGGAGGAAACAGGCCGCCGTTTTCTGATCGTGGGGGGGGGGTCCGTTTTTTCCGCCGAAAATTTCGGGCGCCTCCTCTTGTAGGTCGTTTTGAAGATTAGAAGCTTATAAAGCTTCTTAAGCTTTGTCTTAAGCCTTTTTTTTAATGAAAGAATGAGAAAATTAGGCAAGCTTATCTGTAACTCCACGACTTCATAAAGGAAGTGTTTGAGTGGTCCTTCGCCTGCAGAGATTGGTCCTTCGCGATCTGACAGTTGAAATAGGGGTTCTTGATCGCCAGAAGTCTCCCTGTATCGACGGTTCGCGACGAGATTGACTGTAGAGGCCGTTTGTTCCTGGAGCTCCGCCTTCGCCCGAGATTGGTAGCGATTGGAAGCCCTTGATCTCTGCTCCGCTCTGATACCACTGGTGCGCAGATCGGACGCAGATAGCTCACGTGGTGAATCCCGGAAGGTCCCCAAGAACAAAGTACTCTACTTTTTAGCACAAAAACCCATGTAAAAGCAAGCACGACATGAGACAAGAGACAAATTGGGTTCAATCTCCCCCATGCCTTGTGTGAGCGCTTCACAAAGCATGTATTTAATGTATATTTCCAATCTTTATGCTCAAAAATAGCCCCATTACAAAAATATGACAAGCTTTTAGCTTTTGAGTTTGCTTTCTACCAAAAATAGGAAAATAAAGCTAATGGACGGTGCCCATAGTGTCTGGCACGCCCAATCTCAATGTCCAAATAGAAATAACATATCCAGGCGCATAAGCGCATACAAAATAATAATAAATAATCGATGTCTCTATAGACATAATCAAAATATAGGCGTGGCGCCTATCAAAATATAGTCCAAAGGTCGGAAACCCGCTAGACTCCAATGCTTTCCTCCGCCACTGCTGCTATCTCTACACATCAACTGAAGCATTCACAATCGTTAGTAAAATAACACAATTAAACCGACAAAAGTGAATACCTAGCAGTCTTCAGGTACATAAATAAATCAACTGGTTAGAAATAAATCCTAACCTTAATTTATTACGAGTGCGCACTCTAAACTCATAAACGTTTATTAATTTAATATGCATTTTGCGAAATCACCCGCTATGGAATCACCCATGTACACACTAAATTAATGAAACGCCCGAAAAGGACAGGCGTCCCCATCAACTTCTCGCACAAAGAATCCTCTTTGCGTATGAGCCCCGGTCATCTAAGTTTACGGAATCCACCGTAAAACCTCACGGAATCCACCGTGGAATATGCCTCCTGGCATCAGTCTCCAATGTAACCTGTACACCAAAAACTAGATGAGGAAGCAAATTTCCAGCTAACATTGTTTGTAAGGAAGCATGGATCTGTTTATCCAACTACTCATCCCTTTGTGCTGCAAATAGATTAGGACATGACAAGAATGAAGGAAAGGAACTGGTAGAAACAAGAGGAATGGAGTCTTGTGTAGGAGAATCAGAAACTGAAATAGAAACAGGACTAAGGAGCCCTTTAGTACGTATTTTTTTACTACGAGAGAATCTGACACAGGGCTCATCCTCCGAATCAGAATTGGGCTATAATTGAGGAGGAGTTGGAATAGAAGGTGGAGGTTGCTTCGAAAGAGGAGCAGGATCAGGACCTGGCACACCACCAGGAGGAGGTTCAGGGAGATAATCTTCTGAAGAAAAATACCGTAGGAGACATTACTGCCCTAACCTTTCCGAACTCTCTGAAAATGATGATCCATCTTCGCGAGCATGAATGCTCCCCAATTGAACTTGGCTCCCTCCAGGATCCTAACAGAAGCAGTGAACAACTCCTTGGAGAGACATTTGGAAGCAGGCTTCCCTGACATGAACCTATCTTGTAGAAACTGGCAAAGTTGTTTCCATACCGGGGAGGAGATGTGAGCTACAGAAACCCCAGAACTGGTGATAACTTTATTGGAGACCAAAGGAGTAGAGGTTTCTTTCTGCAGGAGAGAAAGGATCTCCTCTATTGTCGATAATTGATTTCCACTAGGGACGAAAGATGCTGAAAGAGGCATCACTGATATTAATTGTGGATAAGCAAAAGCATCGGTTATAAACCAAGCTAGATTGGTTCTTGTAGGATGCCAAGAAGGAGTTGCAAATTGTGTTGTCCCCACTAGCGGAAACTTCAAAGCCACAAAAGGACGAAGACCAGCATGGCGAATGCAATCTACCTCTAGGGGAAGAGCATAGTCATGCACCGGCAATGGCACATGCTGGATGACAATAGAAGGAATACATGTAGATGCCATTCAAACTACAACAAAAAACCCACACACACAACCAAGGAAAAAGACAAAAAATTTCCTGCAAAACCCAAACAAATCATCACTGACAAGAATATAAAAAAAAAGGACAGATGACTAGGCTGGACTGGACCAGACTTCCCCAAACAATCCACATCCTACAGAAAATTTTTTGACATGACCTACGTACTCGTGCGACTAAAAGCTTCATGCTATGCAACAAGCAGGCACCCTGATCATGCGTAATCAAGCAATCAATTTTAAAAAAACTCAAACACATTGTACCCCAAGCAATAACTAGACTCAAATAGAATCCAAGACTTGGACCAACAGAATAAAGACAGATGAACAAGTCCGACATCTCGGACTTAACCAATCCCAATCTCCGTAAACGCATTGCGTAAACCTATGGTGCAGTGAACGTGGATAGGTGAACACTATCGAATTCATTTTAACCATGTACAAATTAGATTGCACTTCGTTATTAATTAATCATTAATGCATAGTGAATCGATTCCGCAATCCCAACCCCTATTTAGACTGACTTGACTAGCTGCTGGGGGTCTCTAAAAATGCAATTCATTGTTACAACTTACGTGATCTGTGGCGCAAAGCGCATGCATGCGTGATGGTGGGGATTCATTTTAATTACAAATAAATTGTCTGTAGCACGTGTGCACGTGCACTGTGGATTTATTTTTAAAAAAATATGTGGATTATTGTGCCATGTGCTCGTGCAATGGTGGGGTTCCTTTTACAATTAACGGTTGGGTTCCTTTTAAATTAAAAATAAATGAAGTGTATTCTGTTAATTTGCTGGGTGCAACGGTCGATTGATTTTATTACAATTACATGTGTGTAACGGTGCAACGTGTGAGAGAGAAAAAGAGAAAAAAACCTGGCAATGGGTGGGGCTGTCGGCAAAGTCTGATACCACGTCCTCGAAAAAAATAAGAAAGGTACAATCCACAAATATTCCACACAACGGACAAAAGGTCGACTAAAACTAATCGTCATGTCATACAGAAAAACGAAAAAAAAAACTAACACATTGACAAAAAATAATGAAACAAATGATACCTATGACCAAAACAAAAAGATGGATATATTGGAATGTTGAATTGATGGGGATTTATGATTATGTTTTTTAAAATATATATATATGTTTTGGTGTTTTTCTTTAAAAAGAATGTGAACATGAAAGTTCAGCAACCAATCATGAGCATCAAGTGTCAAAAAGGTAATCAGATTTAATTCACATTATTCATCTCATTTTTTAGATTTAAAATGAATTTTACTTGAATTTGGGCATCAAAATCAGGGTTTTGTCTTCAAATAATGCTTTGGCCACTTAGGGAAGAATTTTCAATTGGTGAAATATTCTCAACATGTACAAGGGAGTTTATGGAACTTTTTGATTTTTTTTTGAAATTATGTCAGTAGTTTTATCAAATTTTAATGAATTTTGAGCAGTTTTTTAATGTTTTTGAAAAGAATTTTCAATTTTTGAAATTTCTGGAAAAAAAAATTTGAGACTTCTAGTTTGAAAAATAATTTAATTTTTTGAAAAAATATTGGAGATTTTTCAAGAATTTTTATGTTTTTTTTATTTTAATTGAATTTTAATGAATATTTGAATTTTATAAATGTTTTTAGAGATTTCGAGATTTGAAGTACCCGTGACTGCATATGAATGGCTGTGATGACTGTGACTATGTACGAATGGTTGCAATACCTTACCGCATGAACAAGGCAGATGCACGTTCTCGTGTGTGAACGCACGCGAACATCCATCGACACCAAAAGGTCGACCGTAGCGTGCGAAGGGGAGCGAACAAGTTAAAAGGGTAAAGGATAGAGGTAGGGGGGTGGGACAGGGGGCTTAGGTGGGAGGTAAGGTAAATTAAGAGAAGGAGAGAGGTAAATGTAGGGAGAGGGTCAAATTGAGAGGGGGAGGGGGGCCAAATTTAGGGGGAGGGGGTTAAAGTTGGAGTGGGGGGTCAAATTAGGGAAGGAGGGGTTAAATGTGGGGGGGAGGGGATGAAATTGAGGGGGAAGGATTTAAATTTTTTTGGGGGGGGGGTTCAAAATGGGCGAGGGGGATAGGGAGGAAGGAGGAGGATAAAGTGGGTGGTGAAGTAGGAGGAGGAGGTGGGAGAGGAGGAAGGGTTGGTGGGGCAGGAGAAGGGGATGGTGGTGGAGGAGAAAGAGGAGGAGGTGGGAGAGAAGGAAGGGGTGGGAGGGACATAGGCGGGCGACGGGTGGCGCGCACGGGAGGCGGCGGCACGGGCGGGCGCAAGCAGGCGGCGGCAGGGAGCAACAGGGAGGGGAAGGGGAGGAAGAAAAGGGGAGGGAGGAGGCGGAGGAGAAAGAATGGAGGAGGGGAAGAGGGAGGAAGGAGGAGGAAGGAGGAGGAGAGGAAGAAAGAAGGAGAAGGGAGGAGGGAGGAAGAATGGAGGAGGGGGAGAGGTGTTTCTTTTTTTCTCTTTTTTTCTTTTTTTTTTTAATTTTGTTAAATTTATTTATGTTTTTAAAATTTTTGTCTTTTTGCGTATGTGCTTTTCTTTGTGTTGTTTTTTTGTTTGTCCGGGTGGGGGTTGTGTTGTAGTGGTGTTTTTTTTTAATTTAAAAAAATAGTTTAAAAAATGAAAGAATGGGAAGCTGGTTCCGGCCCGCGTCCATGCGCGGGGCGGGGTTAAAAAAATTTGCAAGGATGGGAAAAGACAGGGGCTAGGATGTTGGGACAAAAGGGAGAGAAGAGAACGAGGTATGTCGAGGCGCATAAATTCAAAAATGCGCACGTTCACGCGCAAGGCAAGGCGCATGGGGACGTGGCAAAACAAAGAGAAATTAATAACTCGCAAACCGTTCTTCCGAACGCAATGCGGTAAAAAGAAAAACTGGGCCGGAAGGTAAGGGGGAGACTGCGAAAAAGTAAAATGGGGTGGCTAGGATCAAATCAAGGCATTCCCTTGGAAAAAACACGAAAAACGATGCCAAAAATACATACGGGGATTAATATTGGAAAATCAACATGCCGAAAAAGGGGATAGAAAGAAGGAAAATTGTGCCAAATAACGTGCCCAACAAAGAAAACGTGGTTCCGACAAAGAAAGGACGCGTTCACATGGAAAAAGCCCAAAAAACGAACCCAAAAACGGGCTCAAAGATGAATATAGAAAGAACCGAGCAGCGAAATGAAGCGAACTAAAAAGAGAAAATGTCCGTGAGAAGCGGATGCACAGGGATATCACATCAAAACTCACTTTCAGTGAAGTTAGAAGGGGTTCACATGCAAAAAACACAAAAAAGAGACTGAAAATATATTGAAAAATTAATAATGGAAAATCTAGTGGTCAAAATAGGATGGAGAAAAAAGGAAAAATGCGGGGAACAGCTGGCGGGACACAACAATCAAATGGAACTTGAATTCCGATGAAAATAGGGCATGTTCACATGGAAAAATGTTAAAAATATGCACGAAAATGGCCCGGAAATGCGCAAAAATCAATATCGGATGAACCATGCATCGAAAGGATAGGGAGAAAAAGGGAAAAATGTCAAGAGGAAGATGGAGGACATGTTTGTTATGTCTAATTGTTGTTCGGAAGCAATAAATATGCATTCACATGGAAAACCGTCTAATTTACGAGAAATGCTTCAAAAATTAATAACTCAAGAACCGGCAGTTAGAACAAGGGTTCATAAAAAGGAAAAGTATACCATGCAAAGGGACTAACATGGCTGTAAGGTTGGATGTGGGTTTTGGTAAACGTAGGACGTGTTCACATAAAAAAAACATCACAATAAGGGATAAAAGGAAAAAGAGAAGGAATGACCCCAAGGGTGGGTTGAACAGGGACGGGTGGGTGGGGAAGGGACCCCATCAGGGTAAAATCAGGTCATGGCATACATGTAGGATTTAAAGTGAGGCATATGCAGGGGGTATGTATCATAGATGTGCAAGGATACGTCCCCACACTTAAAACCTTAACGAATAGGGTTAGATATTCAACACAGCCTAGGACTCATCACCGACTGGACTCTGGCTTCTCCATACTTAAAACATAACGTACACTTGCAATCATAAGAATAGGGTTAGAAAGACTTGGCCTGGTTTGCGTATGGTTGAAGGAACCGTCACTGCTATATAGAAGGGTTGGAGTCGCTGCAAGAGGTACCACGGCTCACTCCAGCATTCAGCCAGCATGGCAGGGACCATGCAACAACACCCAGGGAGGTAATTGGTTGATGAAGCCCGTCGGGGGAGGTGTTGTTGATGAAGGATAGTCACTCAACTCATGGGCACTCAAATGGAATGAGAGAACAGTCACTCATCCCATAACTTACATCACTCGAGGTAATATTGATGGAAACCCAGATCTCACACCCGGTTTAGGAATCGACAAGGGGGTGGGACAGAGGGAGTATACTGCCAGGGTGCACAGGAGACCACCTCATGAGGAGAATCATAAGGGCTATCAGAAGCATGAAGAGAAGGACAGTGCGATGCCCAAAAGGGAAAGGGTGGGTCGACTGTGATTGTCAAGATCCCCAGGAGGGAAGTACTTCTTCAGGCGATAGCCATTTATCAGAAAGGGGTCCTTAGAAGTGTCGACAGCTTGCACTTGGACAGAGTCATTAGATTGACAGCAAGTACCTTGTAAGGGCCCATCCACCACTATTGAAGCTTGCCAGGAAACTTGCCAAATCTCGAATCATAGGCCAGGACAAGATCACCTTCTTTGAACTCCTTATGCTTGATGAAACTATCGTGATAGACCTTGCATCGAGCTTGAGTGGTTTCCATACACTATAGGGCCATCCGCCGTATCTCATCCAAACATTCCAAGTGCAGGAGGTGGCATTGCAGTGAATCATCATCTCCCAAGTGTTCTTTAACTGCCACTCGCAAAGAGGAAAATTCCAGTTCAAGAGGGAAGACGGCTTCTATACCATACACTAGCTGGAAAGGGGTATGTCTTGTAGTTGCCTTATGGGAGGTTCTATATGCCCAGAGGGCCTCTGTAAGTCGATCATCCCAGTCGCGACAATGTGCGGCAATCGTTCTTGTTAGGAGCGAGCAGAGGATGCGATTGGTAACTTCAACTTGGCTGTTGGCTCTGGGGTAGTAAGGAGTGGACTTGCGATGGCAGATCTTATACAGCTCAGTCAGCTCCTCCATGATTTTGTTAAGGAAATGAGTACCTCTGTCACTTACCAACTCGAGGGGACTGCCAAAACGGGTGATAATATTTTCGTGCATGAACAAAGCTACACTGTTACCATCGTCCTGTTTCGGAGCTTTAGCTTCACACCACTTTGTGACATAATCCGTACATACTAAGATGTATTTGTTCTGCTTCCATTTAGTGAGTGGATCAATGGGACCCACAAAATCAATCCCCCACTTCTCGAATGGCTTTAGGGGAAGAATAGGTTATAGTGATATGGCACTTGTTTTGGTAGGTTTCCCCATTCGCTAACAAGTATCACATCTCTTGTAGTAGTCATGTGCATCCTTGTGGAGGGTCGACCACACCAGTATCCCGCCAACAGAGCCTTCCTGTGGCTGTGCTGTGAAGTGTCTACCACATGGTTCATCATGGCATGCTTTCAATACTATGCGGATTTCATCCCCTGCAACACATCTTTGCAATACTTCATCTTTGCCTCTCTTGTACAATGCACCGCCTAGCAAAGTGTAGGGGCTGATTCTAACAGAAGCTTCTTCTTCTCACCGCTTGAGATGCCAGGAGGATACTATTGAGTTGCCAGG
This sequence comes from Lygodium microphyllum, assembly GCF_053477565.2. Classification (NCBI taxonomy): domain Eukaryota; kingdom Viridiplantae; phylum Streptophyta; class Polypodiopsida; order Schizaeales; family Lygodiaceae; genus Lygodium; species Lygodium microphyllum. The sequence continues at coordinate 70,148,893 of NC_141160.1, forward strand.
AGATTGGCTATGTTTGCATACCAAGGAGTAACTGTTTCAACTAGAAACAAGGAAGCATCGGGAAGGTCTGGATCCTCATGTTTCTCTCTTGCAGTTTGAGGGATCCATGATAGGTGAGCGGCTAGGACATGTGAACATCCAAGCTTAGTGACCACTTCAAAATCGAACTCTTGGAATAGGAGCAACCATCTCATTAGTCATCCTTTAACATCTGCTTTATTCATTAAAAAAAATAGGGCTTCATAATCCACATAGAACTTGAAATGCATTGACAATAGATAGTGTCGAAACTTCTCCAGTGCAAACACCATTGCCAAGCACTCAAGCTCTGTCACTGTGTAGTTTCACTCCCTATCAGTGACCTTTCAGCTTGCATAATATATTGGTTGATCTAATTTAGAGGGGCCCTTTTGACATAGCACAACACCTAGCCCTTCAACTGATGCATCTCTGTGCACATGGAACTCCTTCGTCCAATCAGGAGGCTATAAGATAGATGCTTGGATAAGGCCCTATTTTAAGGTATTAAAGGCTTCTTCACAGTCATCAGTCCAAAGAAAATCTACATCTTTCCTTAGGAGGTTGTGCAGAGGGGCTGCCTTGATTGCAAAATGTGCAATAAATCTTCTGTAGTAGCCCACATGGCCAAGAAATCCTCTCAATTGCTTGAGGTTTGTTGGTGCTGTCAAGGTGGCAATCTTCTCAATCTTCGTCATATCTGTTACAATCCCTTGTGAGAGACAATATGGCCCAAAAGAACTCCCGATGAGACGCCAAAGTCACATTTGTCAGGGTTGAGAGAAATCCTATACTCTCGGCATCTGTCAAAACATTACTCTAGGTGTCCCCAAAGCTCACGGATTAAACTATAGACACAAAAGTCATCAAGATACACCTCAATGAAATCATGTAGATGATTCTGGAAGGTAGCCATCATTACTCGTTGGAAGGTGGCATGAGCATTATAGAGCCCAAATGGCATCACTCTATAGGCATAGGTCCCCCATTCTATGGTGAAGGTTGTTTTGGATTGGTCCTCTTCTGCAATTTAGACTTGGTTATATCCGTTGAATCCATCCAAGAGGGAATAGAGCTCATGGCCTGCCATTGTGTCCAATAGTTGGTCTGTAAAAGGAATAGGAAAATGATCCTTCTTTGTCTTCGAGTTCAGCTTTCGAAAGTCTACACATATTCGAAGTTTCCCATTCTTCTTGGGTACAACCACAATGGGCGAAACCCATTCATTGTTAGCCACATGATAAATGAACTCGGCTTCAAGAAATTTCAATAATTCAGCCTTCACCAGAGCACAATAATTAGGATTCATATGCCTTTTTCTTTGCCTTACAGGTTTGGCATCAGGCTCTAGGTCAATGTGATGTTGTCATACTATGGGATCAATCCCCTTTAGGTCTTTGTACGACCAAGCAAACACTTCTAAGTTCTCCTTTAGTAGATCTAGCAGGACCACTAATTCTTCTTCTGGAAGATTGAGACCCACTTTCAAGTGACATTTAGTAGCGTCAGTATCCAAGAACGTTACTTGTCTTTCACCTTCCACTTCGCAGATAAATGTCCCACAGATTGCTTCTGGACTCTTTCAAGAGAGTAGTGTCCTTGTCTGATGTTCTACTAAAACCGGTGTCCTCCTTCTAAACAGATGACTCATTTGTCTGTTTAGATTGCTGGAAGGGTATCAGAGCTTTGTTTGCTTGTGTGAGTGGTGATTTCTTATGGACTTAGGGATTCATCTTCAAAGAATGTGTCCAGGAATGTCACATAGCATGGACCTTCTAGAAGCCGTGGCTTTAATGGCTCTGGCTTCTGTTGATAGGGGGAGAGGGCATCATCATCATCTTTTCTCCAGAATGAATGGTTAGGGCGAGAGGAGCCACTGGTGAACTTAATTTTTATGCCTTTAATCCATTGCTTATGCAGATTCTGCATACTTTGTGGTCCATTGGTCAACCCAAATGGAACCATGGTCATTCCCTGTAACATCCCGAGATCTTCAGCCTCTGAGGTCTCTATAGGGACATCAACAAGATCATCCGCTATCAGAGGATCTTCTTCATCTCCACTTTCATAACCTGCTTCATTTTCTTCCTCATCATTTTCATCCTCTTTCTCTGGAGGCTCTGTCTCTGCTTCTGTAAAGGCTTTGTAGGAGAAAAGCAGATCCTCCACCTCTGTGTCTGCTTTTTCTTCTGCCTCTGTTTGTGTCTCTGTTATTGTCTCTGCGAGACTGACATGTAACAGGGAGAACAGTACATCCATGCTTCTATCTCACTGTCAGAGGTGATTTCACAAGTCAGTTCGAGTTGAGGCAAGAGGTATTCTCCCATGGACAAGGACTTGGCTTCCTTTGATAGTTGGCTTACAATCCCCACTGTTAGGGACTGTGCCTCTATTTTCTTGGGAAAGATATGTTTAATAGTCTCTTTGTCTCTTGATGTACCATCTGTTACTTCATTGGAGGAGTCAATTATGGCTTCAATGGATGTGGATCCATTGCCTTTTCACGATCCATACAATTTCAACACCACTTTGTTGGGTCCTCTGCCTAGGGTTAGGGTTCCTTTGAACCAGCCCGCCGTCCTGGCTCTCGCTTCAAAAAGCCAAGGTCATCCCAATAACAGAGGGTACGAGGTCCCATAAGAATTTGGTTTCACCACCAAATATGTCAACCAATAGTCTCTTCGTGCAAGGGTTGTTTTCACGTATGGGAGGATGCCCAATGGTTTAATTCTGCTTTGGTCTGCCAATCTGATAAGCCACTGTGTAGGTTGAATTCCTTGCAACCCTAAGTCCTTCATTGTCACATCCGTCGTTATGTTGACTGATGAGCCTCCATCAATCAATGCATCTGAAATAAAGCATCCTTCGATCCATACACTAATCTCTGGGGTTCCATGATCTAGGAAGGCGTTAGCCACATTTACTTCCTTTACAGGCTTCAGGGCCTTATTGGTCTTGGTCGCTATTGAAGGAGCAATCCTTAGTCCATGTCTTCTTGTCAAGATGCTTTTTCAGTTCTTTCGGTAGCTGGGAGACAGCATCAACAACTGTTGAAATGTTAAGTTTGGTTTAAAAGTGTCTAGGTCTTTTACCAAGTCATATTCTTTGATAGGATCCATAGGCTTTTCCAGCCTGCTAGGGAATGGGGCTACACCCATTTTCATCTTTCCTTTTTCTTCTAGTAATGGAAGCATCGACACTTCCTCTTTTTTCGAAGGTGTTTCTGTATCGTCTATTCCTTGGGCCTCTGGTCCTATTTCTGGACTACCTCTGTGACTCTTTGTGGCACTGTAGTTCTTTGTACTGCATTGTTCTGTCCTGTACTACTCTGTTCCTCTCTTGGTAGGTTGAACTTTACAGTCTTGGTAGGGGAGTTGTTCTCTTCCTGGAAAACTGGTTCCTTCTTCTTGGCGCACGTGATAACGGCAACTTCTAACTCTACCAAATTGGAGGCAACCTCTTGTGCCTTCTGTTGGCTATCAGTGGCATTGCCCTTGACAGGGGCTGGACTTGGACATTCCTTTGCAGTGTGTCCTTCTCCTTTGCATCGGCTACATAAGGGCTTGTAATCCACAGACCTTCTGGGGTTTGGACAATTTGGTGAGATATGACCCTTTTCTCCACATCTATAACATTCCACCTCGGATCTCTGACCACCGCTAGATTGTCATCCTCTGTAACTTTGAGAGGGAAACCTCCTTGGACCAAAATTAGGACCAAACTCCCTAGGCATTGTTCCAATGTCCTATGTTGTCATTTTGGATTCTAGCAAGTTGAATCTTGCATTTTTATTCTTCTATCTTCGTTCATGCATCTCTTTCAGAGAGCAAATATCCTCTGTATGGTTCTTCCTCAAACAATAGGAATACAAGGCTCCAGGAATGGTTGATTTTCGGGTACATTCAGTGGCTGAATGTCCTGCTTGATGACATTTTCCGCACCATGTATTAGAACGCATCACATCTCTCCCAACTCCCGCAGGGGTGGATATATTGGCGATATTCACCTTCAGCGTCTGTAGCTACTCTGTAATCACATCCATAAGCTCTTTTTTGATACTTGCAACTGAGTTGGATAAATAGTCCTTCATATTTTCAACTCCTGAAGTACTTGTAGAAGGGTTTTGGGAAGCTTTTGTAATTACTGCATACACTAGTTGGGTTAATTCAGAGGGTCCTCTGTTCTAGTTCTCATTCAGAGCTCCTGTTGAGACTTGGGGTTGTTGATTCCAGTTGTTTGGTAGTGCTCCACTGTTGTTGAGCTGCCATTGGAGGAACTGTTTGAGGCCACTATTGTTGTGGTTGAACCATCATTTGAGGCATTATCATCTGTGGCGACCACAGTGGGTTAGGTGCACTATAGTGTGACACTGTTTGCATTTGGGGATAGGGGTAGGGAACTGTCCCTGGGGCTGCATTTGGTGAATATACCATTCCTGGCATGGGAGAAGGTAAGACTCCTCTTCTTGGAGTCATTGACAGCCTTGCTTCAACTTCGCCATACAATCTTGCACCTTCCACTGTAGCTTGCAGATTGATTGGTCTTCTCAATTCCACAAACTTATGAACTTCTGGCTGTAGGCCTCTGAGAAGTATTCATTTTTGGATACCTTTGTCCAAATAATGGTTAGTCCATCTCTTCAGGATGGATTCCATTTGTGAGACATAAGCTTCTACTCTTTCTCTAGAGGATTACTTAGGTTCATGAACTCCTCTCTGTAACGAGTCCGCTCGTCCACTTGTGGGACACGTCTTAGTAGCCCATCGGGAAGAGAGTCTAGAAAGCGCCACCTGGCACTCACAAGGAATGACACAGGGTTTGCAATCTAGGTCTTCCTAAGTCTGCCCTGAGCGGAAGACCTAGATCGCAAACCCTGTGACATTCCTTGCGAGTGTCAGGTTGCACTTTCTAGACTCTCTTCCCGATAGGCTACTAAGACGTGTCCCACAAGTGGACCAGCGGACACGTTACAATTGGTATCACAGCAAACCAACGAGATCTAAGCATTACAAGGGAACTTAATGGAGGAAAAATAAGGGGAATAAGGGGATAAACAGGGAAAGGTGAGTAGAATAGAGCAGTGTTTTATGTTGAAAATATTTCTTTACTCACTTAGGAATGCTAGGTTGCAGAGTCACGAAGCATGGAGCAAGTTCTTGGTGTTCTAGGTCATGTTCATGACTGCAATGCATGCTTCGAATTATCGTCAGAGGCTTGGTATGATGAATATTCTAGACCGCATCCATAATCCTTCGCCCTTGTATGCGTAGCGGAGATGGACGGAAGATTCAGGAATATACTACATAGTTGGAGCCCCGAGAGGAACACCAAGGAAAAGGGAATTCTCTTGCAAGAAAATCTATCTTGTAACCTCAACAAGCTTGTTTATCATGTTTCATATGATCACAATGAAGAAAAGAACACCAGGCACAACAAATCTTCATGCAGCATCATGTAGATCTCCCACGGTTTTTAATAGAATCAACCATATTCTTCAATATCTTCATAAAATCCATCAATAGAACAAAGAAAGCAAAGAAGTACACCATCTTGGAATGGAAATACATCACATAGTATTCATCTTCAATGTCTTCATAGTCTTCTCTCTCAATCTCTCATATACAATCACTCTGTTTCAGTAGAATTGGCTATCTCTGACTCTCTCTCTATCTCACTCCATCAATAATACATCATATACTCACTACAATCTCTCAAAAATTACCCTCAATAATCCTTCTTAGGTCATGGATACCCCTCCCAAGAGGTATGTCTGATATGAAGAGTCACCAGAGCCACTATAGTGTCTTTTCATAGCTCACTACTGTCACTTCACTCTAGTCTTCACTTGAGTCTTCAGCAGTTACTTCTTCCACTTCTTTCAGCTCTTTTGCACTTGTATTCACCTCTTTCCAAGGCTAGAAAACTTTTCCAAAGTCACACATACATTTCACAGAACACTTACAGAAGCATACAGAACAGTCTACAGAACAGTACCAGAACAGAAACAGTACAGAACAGAACAGAAACAGAACAGAAGCAGAAGCTCTACAGAAGACCTACAGAAGGTTACAGAAGGTTATCAAAACCTCATAACTCACTCTTAAACCATTTCAAACTCTCACAAACCATTCAATAAACTTTCTCAATATCTCATTCTTCATCAATCAATACTTCATCCCTCCTTACAGAAGACAATCAGAACAAAACAGACCAAAACAGAACAAAACAGAAGGTATACAGAACCATTCAGAACCTATCAGAACATCACAGAACCATCAACAAACATCATGAACTTCCAAAACACAACCAATATCATCTAAAACACTCTTAAACCACTTCCAAATCAATCAATCATCCCATAAAATCAACCATTCAGCTCTCCAAAACAACAAAAATCAGCCAAAAAACAAGTCATTTCAACACTCAACATATCCCCACACTTAATAAGGAAGCGTCCTCGCGACCCAGGAAAAAGGGAATACAAGTTCAGGGAAAAGCGCAACTTTGATCTTCAATATCTTTTCACAAAGAATCCATCCACCACGACCCCAACTTATAACCTGTTTCTGATATAAAAATACAAAGAAAGGAAAACCCTTTTGAAATTAACACCTCTTATCAAACTAAAAATCACAACAAATTTGTAAAGGATATAAGAGTTTGCTTCTTCTTCATCAGCATCAGCTTCAACTCTCCATCCACGAACCCATCTCTACAAATCTCCAAAACATAGCTCGTACACGAAATCCAATAGGAAACCACCACGTTCGTTTGACATAAATGAACTCACAACACAACCATCTGAATGGCTCCTTCAAAAAGAGAGTTGTTCATTAAAAAGCTTCCATTATACATCGGAAAGGTATCAATGAAGATGATCCCTCTTAAAAGATTGATGTTGTCAGAATCGATCCATAGATAAGGATTCATCTACAAAGTTTTTAGGAGGATTTTGAAAAAATTGGAGACAGCACATCCTTTCCAACAGGACCAAGTATCTGCTAGGCAAACAGAGGGCATGAAAATACAGTATCTCCAGCTGCTGGGAATCAATGCTAACATTGACATTCATGCACAACTTTGGAATAGGATTTGAATCAGTATGAGAGTGCCTATGCATATACGCCAGGTACCAAGCAAAGTGAGCAGTTAATCTCACTGAGGGATCTGCAGACTGTGAATATTGTTGGGCAAAATGAACATAATTTTGATAAGCTTGACTGGAAGCTATCCATTCTCCTGGAATTACTGGCCAATTAATCTGCGGTCCTATAAGGCAATCATTCGAACTCCATCCCCTTCTTCTGGAAATCTGATTATCAAACCCGTCACAGTCACTAACCAACTGAGGTGGTTGAGATATGGAAGTGTTAGGAGAGGGTAATGGAATAAGGGAAAGTGGATGAAGGGAAGGATAGGAAAAATCATAAAAGGAAGAAAAGGTTAAAGAAGGAGTGGCAGAAATTTGTAAGGAATCACTAAGGAACGGTGTTAACTGATAAATAGGAAATGTGGAGGGTACATTAATGAGGGGTGAAGAACAGGGTGGAGAAGGGGAAAATACCCTATCCTCAATAAAGGAACAATAAGTGAAAATAGGAATTTGAGGGAAATTTGAAGGTTGGAAAAGAAGTGGTAAAATAATTGTGGAATTAGATTGACAAAGGGAAAGATATATAGCATAGCGCTGAGCCATTTGTTGGTAATAGAGGAGAGTAGGAACAGAAGGTCCCAAGAGAGACCGTCTATGATAGGCATCAAAGAAGGTAGCATCAAATGGATTATGTTTGGAAAGATAGGTTAAGAGATCCATCCTCAGTTGGTTAGTACTCTGGGCAAAGGTAGGAGCTGTGTTTTGTCTTTGATTTAGGACCACCGAATCAATCATGGGATGCCACGAACTATCCTGACAATCAACCACTTTGGAGGAATAACTCTGGAACATAGCAGCTATGCGCAACTCCAAATGATTGACATATAAAACAGCCTGTAAGACCACATCCCCCACATACCATGCCATATCTACCTCATCTGGAATTAACAAATCTCCTCGTAGATACATGTATGACATCAACATGGTATCTGGTGTGACAGAATCTTCAAAGACCATTCTGACTACCTCTGTTAACAACTCAGCAGACCAAGCCCCACTCCAGCCATCCTCTGGAAAAGGTAAATCCATGGTGGAAAGCTTCATATAGAAAACCAACTTCTGTAAGTGGTAGTGGACAAAGAAAGAATGGTCGGGTAAGACATAGTCCTGAAACTGCTCAAAGGTAGACCATAACAGGTCCATTCTGGACTGCAATCTTTCCACTTTGTCTTGGAAAAGAGGGCACAAAGTAGCCTGTCTCTGAAGAGCAGCCAAGTCCTGCTGTGAAAGAGAAGGCATCAATGGAACAGGAGGGCTTGGAGGAACAGAGCGGGACTTTGCAAGCTGATCTTGCAACTGCTGGATTTGGGAGGCTTGGTTGGCCACTGTGTCATTAGCCATCTGTAAAGCTGAAAGCTTGTCATCTAAGATAGCTTGGAATTCCTTCGCTTCGCTGGACATCCTCTCCTTCTCGTCTGAAAGGCTAGTAACTTGTGATTGAGCTTCGAGTAACTGGGTCTTCAATGAAGAAATTTCCTCGCTTTGGGTGGCAACCAGTTGGGTTTGCTGTTCCATTTGCTTAAATAAATCTGCTAGGGTATCCTTAGCAGAAGCTAACTCAGATGTTGCCTTATGCAACTGGTCTTTGGACTGCATAAGCTCTTCATAGAAAGATGCGTACAGCTGTTGAACACAGGCTGTCACTGACAACTCAATGGAACTTTGAATATCCTTGCAGAGGAAAGGAATGGCATCTCCTGAGACGAGATTGTTCAGGGAAGGAACTGAGATCTCCAAGGATCCTTCTTGATGTGCTCTGAATAGGTTATTGCAAGTGAGATACCCAGGGAGTTCACTGCCAGAGGTAGCAGGGATGGGCACTGAGGGAAGTACAGAAGGGGCTTTATCCGCTACCCTTTTCAAGCGTTTGCGCTGTATGACCAGGGGAGGCAGAGAATCATCATCCTCTATGTCAATGGGTGCTGACTCTTCTGAAGGTGGAGGAGGAGGTACTGGATCTGATGGAGGAGGTGGAGGCACACTCTTCTGTAAACCTGAATAGGTCAAGAAGGCAGACAAATATGATCCATATGTGACATTGGTAACATTACCCCTGGTGACTTTAACAAAATGCTGATCCATTTTAGTAAGGAGGTAAGTGCTCCAATCAATAGCAACTCCTTTCAGCACCATCCTGGAAGCTGTGAAAAGCTCTTTGGACAAATAGTGGGATGGCGTTTTGGCAGGCATAAACCTGTCCTGAAGGAACTGACACAGCGTCTTCCATACGGGATCAGTAATCATAGAAAAGGAAACTCCTGAAGAGTTTATTACCTTCTTAACATCAAGGATTTCCCTTGTCTACTTCTGCAACAGCTTGAGAATCTCTTCATTAGAGAAGAGCTGACGAGTGGTCACAAAAGGTTCTCCTTTGAAGGGAAGAGACAAAGCCTTTCCTAGGCCTCGAGATGTCAACGTCATAGACATGCCCTGGACTACGCCTGTCTTCTTGCTGTAAGAGGCCAGGAACTCATCACATAAGGACGGATCCTCTGGAAGCAATGGAAAAGGAGTGGCCACAAAAGCAGCAAGTCCCGCCTTCGTGAGGGGCTCAAAAGTAAGTAGGGAAGAGTAATCCCTACTAACTAATGGGACGTACTGGATAGGGGGAGGAGCATGAGAAGGCGCCATTCAGATGGTTACACACACACCACAAACACAGACAATCAAGGAGAATGCCTGCAAAGCAACAGACAAAAACCAAGGATAAGAGAATTACCAATAAAACGTGACTCGACCTACTAACCCCAAGCAAACCACATCCGAGAAAAAATTTGACATGACCTCGAGACAAATGCGACCGAAAGCTTCATGCGATGCATCAGACAAACACCCAGAACCCCGTATCAGGCAACAAAAGAAAAAAACTGCATACCGTACCCGTAACCGTAACTAAAACAGGAAACCAAAATAAGACCACATCCGACACATATCAAGACTATATCTGTGATAAACCAAGACTGGACCATGGAAAATAACGTTAATGACGGCGCATACCCATCCCACGAAACGGTTCATTAAAAAAAAAGAATTAAGTGCAGTGAGGGGGAATTAATTTAATGAAGGATTCATTTTAAGAAATTATTAAAAATGGGTGAATTTTTATTAGGTGATAAACCTTAGCAAGAAAACGGCGGTTCCTTATTATAAATTAAATTACCAATTATTAGGTTAAAACGGTGCTTTGATTCGATTCCCGGACTTCGATACCCGACTGGGTCTCTAAATGCAATTCATTGATTACAAATTAAAGTGATGTGGAGCGCTTTTTTGCCAGTGCATGCTCATGTGACGGCTGGTTTATTTTATTTAAAAAATTAAAGTGCCTCTTTAGCGCACGTAGCGCGTGCTAAGTGAACGGCGGGTTTATTTTATTTTAAAAGTATGTGTGTTTAGCGCGAATGCGCGTGGAAACTGTGGGTGAATTAAAGGGTGCATTTTAACAATTAATTTGTGATTAAGGGGGAAAATAAAAATAAATAAAGCACATAAAATAAATACCTGGAAGGGGTGTGTATGTAATGCAGAAATGCGCACGGAAGAGTCTCCCAAAAGAAGTGAATCCAGTAAAGGAAAAGTAAAGATCACTGATGAAACAACAACGATAACACCTTAGCGGATGGGTTAATTTGGTTTTTGTGGGTTTTTGATTTTTATTTTTAGTTTTATGTTTATTTTTTATTTTATTATTATTATTATTATTTTTTTTGTTGTGTTAAGTTGGGAGTAGTTATGGTTGAATAAATGGAAAATGAGCAAAGGAGGTGAGGGGAATTTTGGAGAAATTTTTAGTATTTTTTTAGAATTTTTGTACTATTTTTAAATGAATTTTCTACATTTATTGGCAATTTGGAGGTGAAATTAGGAAATATTGAATTTTCAGAAATTATAGGGTAGGCAATTTCCAGCGGACAAACTCCCAAAAATTGGCAAAAGGCAAAAGGAATTTTTAAAAATTTTTCTGAATTTTTTAGGGAAAAATTAATGTAGTGATTAATTAAATCACCTAAATCACATTGATCAGATAAGTCAGTTAGGCATAAGTCAGTTAAGTCTGGTTAGTGGGGGTAAGTCATGTTAGTCTGCCCAAGTCAAGTCAGGTTAGTCAAGGTTGCTTAGGTTAGGTTAGTCAACTAAGTTAGGTTAGTCAACTAGGTTAAGTTGGGGTTAGGTTAACTAGGTTAACTTGGGGTAGTTTAACTAGGTTAACTATGGTTAATTAAAACTAACCTAGCTAGGGTTAAGTTAGGGTTAGGGGTGGGGGTTAGATTAGTTAACCTAACTCAGATTAAGTTAGGGTTAGGTTAACTTAATTAGGGGTGAGTCTAACTAAATTAGGGGTTAGTTAACTAAATTAGGGGTTAATTAACTAACCTTGTTGTTGTCGACTGCAGGAGGTACCAAGGCATCTTTACAGCACACGTCCGTCATGGCAGGGACCATGTGGCAGCACCCAGGGAGGTAGCTGATGGAAGGAATTGCAGGAAATTCGTCGATGATGAGGGATATTGCACTCAACTCACAGTCACTCAAATGAAATGAAAGAACAGTCACTCGCCCCATGACTATTATCACTCGAGGAAGAATGATGGAACCCCATATCTCATACCCGGTTGAGGAATCGACAAGGGGGAATGGTGCAGAAGGAGTATGCCAGGGTGCACAGTTGATGGTGTATTAGTGCATCCAACCCGTCTGGCATAGGTGCAAGAAGGAAGGCAAGGGAGCCTTACAGTGCAGTGTACAGAACAGGGTGACGTGTCTTGTGATGACGGCAAAGACCCATCCCGTGGGTGCACAGGGAAAGTGGAACATACCTGACTCCAAGTGTCGTAACGTCCCTCAATCTCACCTCTCGATATTTGATTGAAGAAACTCCAGTCACACTCAACCCACCCGCTGTCTCACGCTCTGTTGATAGTTACAGAAGGGCAGCCTTTTCCTGAAACCCATTGATGTAATCCTCACGGTCACTTGTGCAAAGGTTGTATGCCTTGTGCGCATTTGATGGTGCAACTGTGCATCCCGCCCTGTGCCGGCATACGGTGCGAGAAGGAAGGCAAGGGAGCCTTATGGTGCAGTGCACAGAACAATTTGTGCTTTGTGCATTGAGAGGCCCATCCCGTGCGTGCAACACTTCATTCACACTTCTCACCTCTCATTTAATTTGAAAGGAAAAAGACTGGTCTCTCGCCCCACCCTCTATCTCACTCTCTGTTGATAATTATAGAGGGCAACCATACTCACTTCCCCATCCGGTTAGGATGAAAGCTCACGTCACTCGATTGTTTGTCGATGAAGATCGCGTCATCAGTTGTTGAAGAGGCGTACCCAGGGAGGTAGCCATCAAATCGAATATTGTATTGGATAGGAACATGTCGCTTGCAAGAGGACAGGTAGTCACTTTGCAGAAAGACCCAGGACATAGCGTACCAAGGGAGGCAGCTTCGGAATTGGATCCTGGGGATATCAATTAATGAATCCACTTTCTGGACTGCTGGGTGTTGCCACCTTTTCCACAGCCAGCTTTCCGCCCAAGGGTGTTTACCACCTTTTCTTGGCACGAGGCCTGCTATGACAGGGAATTTCTTCCTTTTCTCTCATAGCAGATTTGTTTTTCTTTTTTTTTTTCTTTTTCTTTCCTTTTATTTTTCCCCTATTCCCGAGGGTGTTTCCACCTTTTCTCGAAGAATAGGTCGGCATGACAGGGACCTAAGTCCTTTTCTCCCATGACCGATATGTATATTTTTCTTCTCTTTTTTTTTTCGAATTGAGCAAGGGAATAGTAGAAAGACCATTTGTCAAGACCGACCTCGCCACTGTCGCTGGTGGAAAATAGAAGATAAGAGATTAAGGCTGGAAGGGGGGTTTGAGGGGACAGAGGGTTGCATCCACTTCATCAGGAATGACTGAAGAACGGCTATCAAAAGTAGCATCATAAGAAGTACAGTGCCGTGCCAACGAGGGAAAGGATCAAGTGACCGTAATTGTCAAGATCCCCAAGGAGGGAAGTACTTCTTCAGGCGATATCCATTGATCAGAAAGGGATCATCAGAGGCATCAACGGTCTGTACTTGGACAGAGCCATTAGGGTTGACTGCAAGTACCTTATAGGGGCCCATCCACCGCTGTTGAAGCTTGCCAGGAAACTTGCCAAAGCGTGAATCATAGGCTAGGACCAAATCACCTTCTTTGAACTCCTTGTGCTTAATGAAGCTGTCATGGTAAGCCTTGCGTCGAGCTTGCGTGGCTTCCATGCACTGTAGAGCCATCCTACGAATTTCGTCCAAACATTCCAAGTGCAGGAGACGGCGTTGCAGTGAACCATCATCCCCCAAACGCTCTTTGATAGCCACTCTCAAAGAGGGTAGTTCCAATTCAACAGGAAAAACAGCTTCTGTTCCATACACCAACTGGAAAGGTGTCTGTCCCGTTGCTGCTTTATGGGAGGTTCTGTCCGCCCAGAGGGCCTCTGTAAGTCGATCGTCCCAATCACGACGATGTGCAGAAATTGTTCGTGTCAGAATCGAGCAGAGGATGCGATTGGTGACTTCGACTTGGCCGTTGGCTCTGGGGTAATAAGGAGTGGACTTGCGATGGCGGATCTTATACAACTCTGTCAACTCTTCCATGACTTTGTTGAGGAAATGAGTGCCTCTATCACTTACCAGCTCTAAGGGACTACCAAAACGGGTGATGATATTCTCGTACATGAACAGGGCCACGCTGTTACCATCGTCCCGCTTGAGGGCTTTAGCTTCACACCACTTTGTGACATAATCCGTATATACGAGGATGTATCGGTTCTATTTCCTTCTGGTGGGAGGGTCGATCGGACCTACGAAGTCAATGCCCCACTTCTCAAACGGCTTTAAGGGAAGGATAGGTTGCAATGGCATGGCACTTGTCTTGGTGGGTTTCCCCATTCTTTGACAAGCATCACATCTTTTACAGTAATCATAAGCATCTTTGTGAATTGTAGGCCACCAATAACCTGCTAGTAGAGCCTTCCTGGCTGTAGCTTCTCCTGCAAAGTGACCTCCACATGGCTCGTCATGGCAAGCCTTCAGAACAATCCCAATCTCTTCTCCTGCAACACATCTTCTGAGCACTTCATCTTTGCCTTTCTTGTACAGTGCACCGCCTAGCAGGGTGTAGGGGGCTGATTCTAGCATGAGCTTCTTCCTTTCCCGACTAGAGATACCAGGAGGGTACTGTTGGGTTGCCAGCAGATTGGCAATGTCTGCATACCAGGGAGTTACAGTTTCTACCAAGAATAGGGAAGCATCAGGGAGGTCTGGATCATCCTGCTCCTCGTCTGCAGTTTGTGGGATACGCGACAGATGATCAGCCAGAACATGGGAACGACCAGGCTTAGTAATCACCTCAAAGTCGAACTCCTGGAATAAAAGGAGCCATCTCATCATTCGTCCTTTCACATCTGCTTTGTTCATCAAGAAGGACAGAGCCTCATGATCCACATAAAATTTAAAGTGGGTGGATAGGAGGTAGTGGCGGAACTTCTCTAGGGCAAACACCATTGCTAAGCACTCCAGCTCTGTCACTGTATAGTTTCGTTCCCTATCAGTGACTTTGCGGCTTGCGTAATAGATCGGTTGATCCAACTTCGAGGAACCCTTTTGGCAGAGGACAGCGCCTAAGCCTTCAATAGATGCATCAGTGTGTACATGGAACTCTTTCGTCCAATCAGGAGGTTGCAGAATGGGTGCCTCTATCAGACACTGCTTCAGAGTGTGGAAGGCTTTGTCACATTCTTCCGTCCAAGTAAACTCTGCATCTTTCCTCAGGAGCTTGTGCAAGGAGGTTGCCTTTGTTGCAAAGTGGGCTATGAACCTTCTGTAGTAACCCACATGGCCTAAGAATCCCCTCAACTGTTTGAGGTTGGTGGGTGCTGCCAGAGCTGCGATCTTTTCAATCTTTGCAGGGTCTGTTGATATCCCTTGTGCAGAGACAATGTGGCCCAACAGAACTCCAGAAGAGACCCCAAAGATGCATTTGTCAGGGTTGAGGGAAATCCCATACTCCCGGCATCGGTCAAAGCATTGTTCCAGATGTTCCCAGTGGTCACGGATCAAGCTATAGACACAGAAGTCATCCAAATATACCTCAATAAAGTCATGCAGATGATTTTGAAATGCGGCCATCATGACTCGTTGGAAAGTAGCAGGGGCATTGCAGAGCCCAAATGGCATCACTCGGTAAGCGTAGGTCCCCCATTCTGTGGTGAAGGTTGTTTTGGATTGGTCTTCTTCCGCGATTTGGACTTGATTGTATCCGCTGAATCCATCCAGAAGAGAATAAAGCTCATGTCCTGCCACTGTGTCCAACAGTTGGTCTGTGAAAGGGATAGGAAAATGATCCTTCTTCGTCTTGGAATTAAGCTTTCGGAAATCCACACATATTCGCAATTTGCCATTCTTCTTGGGTACAACCACGATGGGTGAAACCCATTCACTATTTGCCACTGGATAGATGAACTCCGCTTCCAGAAGCTTCAGCAGCTCCGCTTTCACTAATGTGGAATAATTCGGGTTCATTCGCCTCTGTCGTTGCCGTACTGGCTTGGCATCAGGCTCCAAGTCAATATGATGTTGACATATTGTGGGATCAATCCCCTTTAGGTCTTTGTAGGACCACGCAAACACGTCCAAATTTTCTTTCAACAAGTTGTACAAGGTTGACAACTCCTCTTCTGGAAGGCTGCTACCCACCTTCAAGTGGCGTTCAGTGCCTTCTGCATCCACAAAGGTTAACTGCCTTTCACCTTCTACTTCACGGATGAAGGTCCCACGGACTGCTTCTGGATACAGATCCGACTCCTTCAAGGGAGTGGTGTCCTCTTCTGATGTCCCACTAGAACCAACTTCTTCTTTTGGTGGAGACTTAGGTTGCTCCTTGAGATGTTGAAATGGGATAAGAGCCGTTTCGGGTTTGGTTTCAAAATTAATTACCTCTTGGCTTGAAGACTCATCTTCTGATGATGACACATCCAGGAACGTCACATAACAGGGACCCTCTGATGCCTGTTGGGTTGGTGGGACTGGTGCTTTTTGGCACAGTGCATCATCATCATCTTTCTTTGGCAAGGATGGGTTAGGACGGCAGGAGCCACTCTTGAAAGACGGCTTGTTCTTCTTAATCCATTTCTTATAAAGGTTTTGCATATGAGAAGATTTACCAGACCAAATGGTACCATCACCATTCTGTCCCATAGCATGAGCTCATCTGCTTCTGATGCTTCTGGAACTTCTTCCTCAAATGTATCCTCTTCAGGTGGGATAGATTCTTCTGGCTCACTTTCATAATCTTCTTCGTCCATATCAAATCCAACCTCTTATGTCTCTGTCTCTGCTTTTGTCTCTGCGTCTGCTTCTGCTTCTGCTTCTGTAGGAGCTCTGTAACAGAAGAATAGATTCTCTGTTTCCTCTCCTGTCTGTGTCTCTGTTTCTGCTATGGCCATGTAACAGGGAGAACAGTACATCCATGCTTCTATCTCACTGTCAGAAGTGATTTCAGAAGTCCTTCCTGGTTCAGGCAGGAAGTATTCACCCATTGATAATGGCTTTGCATCTTTTGGAAGTCGGCTTACAGTATCCACTATTAAGGAATGTGCCACTGTTTTCTTGGGAAGGATCTGTTTGACAGCATCTTCGTCTGCTGATGTTCCATCTGTAGCCTCATTAGGGGAGTCAGAAGATAATTCCAAGGAGGTGGATCCATGTCCTTTTTGAGAACCATACAGTTTCAGCACCACTTTGTTGGGTCCTCTACCCAAGGTCAAAGTTCCTTTGAACCAATCCGTCCTTGCTCGGGCTTCAAAAAGCCATGGTCTGCCCAGTAACAGAGGATAGGATGTACCATAAGAGTTTGGCTTCACCACCAAATAGGTCAGCCAATAATCTTTTCCAGCCACTGTAGTCTTCACATATGGAAGAATGCCCAAAGGCTTGATTCTACTCTGATCCGCCAGTCTGATGAGCCATTGGGTGGGTTGCACACCTTGTAGGCCTAGATCCTTCATTGTCACATCCGTCATAATGTTCACTGACGAACCACCATCAATCAGTGCATTTGCGATGAAGCAGCCTTCTATCCACACACCAGTCTCTGGAGTACCTGGATCTAGGAAAGCATTAGCTACATCCACTTCTTTTACAGGCTCTGGAGCCTTGTTGGACTTTGTTGCTATTGAGGGAGCAATCCTTAAACCACGTCGTCTTGTCAGTATACTTTTGAACCTTTTCCGACAACTGGGAGACAACATCAATAATTGTCGGAATGTGAGGTTTGGTTTAAAGATATCTAGATCTCTGACCAGATCGTATTCCTTAATAGGATCCACTGGCTTCTCTAACCGATTAGGGAATGGGGCAACACCCATTTTCATTTTTCCTCTTTCTTCCAACAGAGGAATTACAGGAACTTCTTCTGCCACTTGTGGCACTGCCTCCTCTTCTGTATCCTAGACCTCTGGTCCTGTCTCTGTAACTGTCTCTGTAACTCTCTGTGGCACTGTAGTGCTCTGTACGGCACTGTTAGGCTCTGTTCTGTTCTGTTCTTCTGGTGGAAGATTAAACTTCACTGTTCTGGCAGGAGGGTTATTTTCTTTCTGGATAGGTAGTTCCTTCTGCTTTGCACGCGTGATGGCAGTAACTTCCAATTCCACCAAATTGGAGGTAGGCTCTTGGGCCTTGGACGGACTATCGGTAGCACTGTTTTTCACTGGGGCTGGGATTGGACAGTCTTTTGCAGTGTGGCCTTCTCCTTTGCATCGACTGCATAAGGGCTTGTAATCCACTGACCTTCGAGGATTTGGACAATTTGGTGAAATGTGTCCCTTTTCTCCGCATCTGTAACACTCCACTTCTGATCTCTGACCACCGCCAGACTGTCTTCCTCTGTAACTTTGAGAGGGAAATCTTCTGGGTCCGAAATTAGGACCAAACTCTCTAGGCTTGGGTCCAATATCTTGTGTTGTCATTTTGGATTCCAACAAGTTGAATCTTGCGTCTTCTTCCTTCCTTCTCCTATCATGCATCTCCTTCAGAGAGCAAATGTCCTCTGTATGATTCTTCCGCAAACAGTAGGAACAGAAGGCTCCAGGGATAGTTGGTTTTCGTGTACATTCAGTGGCTAAATGGCCTGCTTGATGACACTTACCACACCAAGTATTTGACCGCAACACATCTCTTCTTGCTCCTGCAACGTTGGATATGCTCGCTGTGTTCACTTTCAGCGTCTGTAGCTGCTCTGTAATCACATCCATCAACTCCTTTTTGATGTTTGCAACTGAGTTAGATAAATAATCCTTCAAGCTTTCTCCTCCTGACGTACTGGCAGGAGGGTTTTGAGGAGTCTCTGTAATCACTGCATAAACGGGTTGGGCTGGTACAGAGGGATCTCTGTTCTGGTTCTGATTCAGTGCTCCTGTTTGAACGGTTGGCTGTTGACTCCAGTTGGTAGGGTTCCACTGTTGCTGCTGATTTGGCATTGAGGAAATTGGTTGAGACCATGGTTGTTGTGGTTGAACCACCATTTGAGGCATGGATTGTGGCCACTATGGATTTGGTACACTATACTGTGATACCGAGGGCATCTGTTGGTAGGGGTAGGGAACAGTCCCTGGGACTGCATTTGGTGGGTACATCATTCCTGGCATCAGAGGAGGTAGGACTCCTCTTCCTGTATTCATCGCTAATCGAGCTTCCACTTCATCGTACAATCTTGCACCTTCTGTTGCAGCTTGCAGGGTGGCTGGTCTTTGTAGCTCCACAAACTTACGGACTTCTGGTTGTAATCCTCTGAGAAACACCCCCTTCTGAATGGATGATTATGGTTAGTCCATCTCTTCAGGATGGATTCCATTCGTGAGACATAGGCTTCCACTCTTTCTCCAGAGGACTGACTTAGGTTCATAAATTCCTCTCTCATCCGCTCTTCAAAACCTTCACGCCTGAATTTAGTGAGGAAGGCCAACTTCAGGCGTCCCATGTGCCAAAAGTTCATGCTGCTTGTCTCTCATACCACTGAAACGCCGCGCCCTTGAAAGTGGCGGGGAATATCGCTAACCAATGCTCAGGGGTTCTGGCATTGTTAGCCACACACGCTACCATAAACTCTGCTACATGAAGATCGGGGTCTTCATTGTACTCTCCCTTAAAAACTGGCAATGGGACTACATTCGCTGGCCTGTCATCAATATTTCCAGGACGGATCTGGCTTGGAAGTGGACCTCCAGCAGGAGGAGGAAGGGCTTGATGTGCCATTGGGACTTCTGTAAAGAGTTCCGCAAGGGCGTCAAAGGCGGCTTCTGCTGCTAGCTCGTTCTCAGCCTTGATTTTTGCTTTCTCTCTTCTCACGTACCTCTGGACTCGTTCTAACGCTTGCCTCTTTATTGCGTCATTCATCAGGGGGTTGGCTCCACTTATGTTATTAGTGCTCCACAGAGGGTTAACAGAAGACTTCAGTCTCTGTAGGACTCTCTTGCCAACATTTCTTCTACTTCTTTCTTTTCAACATCCCTGAATTCTGCTTTCATTCCACTGCACAGAGGAAGGTATTCGGTTCTGAAGGTGTCAAAATGCATACGTCTGAGCATGGTGGTGGTGCCATCATCATAGTAATGCCAGCTTCTGATGGTTTCAATAGTGTATGTTGTGAAAAACACTCTGTCTACCAACTTCCAGTGGGTTGCTAATTGAACAAACAGAAGATTATCAGTACACCAAGCATCCCATGTATCTTGCTGTTGAGCGTCCACGAACAAATTCCAACTCTTTTCCTTCTTATCTTTGTGAACCTCTACAGACCAAGACTCCTGAAGCTTCTTCACAATCTCCCACTTGATGTTGTCTGGAAACTTCTCAATGAATGCCAAATCTTCCATGGATGGTCATTCTCTCTGTTTCTGCTCTTCAGTTTGTTCCCAAACAATTTGCCACCAAGATGCAAGTTTCTACGGCTTCAATAGGAAGAGGAAACTGTCCACCACATAGAGCATGCATCATGATGGTGATGTGTTTCCGCCATTGTGGGATGAACTTCTTGTGGAAAGTGGCTTTGATTATGAGAAATTCCAACTCTTCAGTGGAAGAAGGAACTTTACAAACATCCATTAAATTCTTCTCTTCTTGGCAATGCCATTTCCTTCATTTTCAGCTTCTTTTGGTGCTTGTTGATGGCAAGATTCCCCGGCTGCGCACCAAAAACATGGAGCCCCGAGAGGAACACCAAGGAAAAGGGAATTCTCTTGCAAGAAAATCTATCTTGTAACCTCAACAAGCTTTTTTATCATGTTTAATATGATCACAATGAAGAAAAGAACACCAGGCACAACAAATCTTCATGCAGCATCATGTAGATCTCCCACGGTTTTTAATAGAATCAACCATATTCTTCAATATCTTCATAAAATCCATCAATAGAACAAAGAAAGCAAAGAAGTACACCATCTTGGAATGGAAATACATCACATAGTATTCATCTTCAATGTCTTCATAGTCTTCTCTCTCAATCTCTCATATACAATCACTCTGTTTCAGTAGAATTGGCTATCTCTGACTCTCTCTCTATCTCACTCCATCAATAATACATCATATCCTCACTACAATCTCTCAAAAATTACCCTCAATAATCCTTCTTAGGTCGTGGATACCCCTCCCAAGAGGTATGTCTGATATGAAGAGTCACCAGAGCCACTACAGTGTCTTTTCATAGCTCACTACTGTCACTTCACTCTAGTCTTCACTTGAGTCTTCAGCAGTTACTTCTTCCACTTCTTTCAGCTCTTTTACACTTGTATTCACCTCTTTCCAAGGCTAGAAAACTTTCCTAAAGTCACACATACATTTCATAGAACACTTACAGAAGCATACAGAACAGTCTACAGAACAGTACCAGAACAGAAACAGTACAGAACAGAACAGAAACAGAACAGAAGCAGAAGCTCTACAGAAGACTTACAGAAGGTTACAGAAGGTTATCAAAACCTCATAACTCACTCTCAAACCATTTCAAACTCTCACAAACCATTCAATAAACTTTCTCAATATCTCATTTTTCATCAATCAATACTTCATCCCTCCTTACAGAAGACAATCAGAACAAAACAGACCAAAACAGAACAAAACAGAAGGTATACAGAACCATTCGGAACCTATCAGAACATCACAGAACCATCAACAAACATCATGAACTTCCAAAACACAACCAATATCATCTAAAACACTCTCAAACCACTTCCAAATCAATCAATCATCCCATAAAATCAACCATTCAGCTCTCCAAAACAACAAAAATCAGCCAAAAAACAAGTCATTTCAACACTCAACAATAGTAGCCCACCGACTCACATACCTTCAAACCAACTCGAAGAGAATCAAGTGGATGGAGGATTTAAAGATCATGAAGCTATTCATCTTTGTCGAAGCTCGCGTAAATGCAAATTTTCATGTTAGCGGTCGGCAAGTCAAGCAGAACAAGTATGTCTATGGAGAAGTGACCTGGGTGATATCTGCTGACAGAATCAAAGTGTTAGGGTGCTAAGAGAAGAACGGGTATCAAAGGAAGGGATACCCCAAGCTTCCTATGACTTATCGTTTCCTAAAAATCCATGACCCCACTCCATATTATTATTCCGTCCATGTAACCGATTGTAACACAATCCTATTTTGCCCAAACTGATGTATCAATCATCTTGTCCTACTTATGCAAATAAATATGCTCAAAGGGTTATGCCTTCATGAATAAATAAAACTTTTTATCTTGATCGTAAATGTTAGCTAAGGTGTTAAGTGAATGAATCACTTGGCTAAAAGTTGTGCTAGTCGTATTAACGTAATATGGGAACGTATGATAAGATGTTAACATAAAGAATCTTATTGCCCAGACGCAACCCCAAGCGCAGGTTCCAAATTCGACTCCTGCACTAAGTCCAGCTGTGGTTCAAGAGAAGAAATTTCTTCTCAAACAAATTAAGCCACCCGAGTTTGATGGCAAGGGAAGGACTATCCAAGCCAATGCCCAGATCTGGATTGAGTCCATGGAGGACTATTTTGAGGCAGCACGAATTGCACCTGCTAACCAAGCCACGCTCGCCAAACTTAAGCTTACAGGCGAAGCGAGACTTTGGTGGAAATAGTGGTGCAGAGATCAAGCGATCTCAGAGGGGATAGTCACTTGGGATAAGCTTAAGGAAGCTGTGCAAGGGAGGTATCTGCCACCTGCCTACCGCACACAAAAGATGAATGAATTCTATGACTTGAAGCAGCTAGGATTATCCCTGGAATCATATTATTCGAAGCTCGTTTCACTCCTAAAGTATGCACCCCCAATGGGTATGACACAACAGGTGTCAAAATTCTGTGTGGGTTGAATCCACCCATAAACACTCGATTGGAATCAATGCGCCCAACAGACCTACAAGACGCACTCATTCGAGCTGCTCCAATAATACAGGAGGTGCAGACCAAACCAAGGAATAACAGGATTTGGCCTTACAAAGATCAAAATAAGGGTATGTCTATGGCTCAGACTAAGAGAGCGCAGGGTCAGAATCAAGGCCAAAGAAAGAAAGCTAGGGCCAATGCTGTCAACAACCTTGTTCCAACACAAAGTAATGATCGCAACCTACGTTGCTTCCATTGCAACGAGCCTAGACACTTCAAGAGGGAGTGTCCCAAGCTCGGCAGAGGGCATCGCTAGGGGCAATTCCAAGGTCAAAATAGAGCCTCTCATGGCCAAGGAACCACTGTTATGGCCAGAGGGAGAACCTCCAGTTTCCAATAAGGAGCTGGACAATGAACAAGATCCATCCATGGATGATGACATTGAGAGGGCAATGGTTTACGCCACTTTTCATAGGAAGGGTCCTAATCACCAATTCTCGGTGATTCAAACTCCATCAGAATATCAAGGTAAAAGCTTCAAAATCCTAATTGACTGTGGTAGTACACATTCCTTCATTTCACCAATCTATGCAAAAAGATTAGGGATAACCACAATAGATGCACCTACTTTACTTGTGGAATTAGCAAATGGTCATGAAGTCACTTGTACTAGGCAAACTGCTAAGATGAAATTCCTACTAGGTGGGAAGCCAACTTTTATGAGATTCAGGGTAATGAACCTAGGTGTCCACGAATGTTTACTCGGAATGGATTGGCTAATACCCAATGATGCCCACATCCACTATGGGAAGGGCCAAGTCTCCTTCCGCAATTCTGAAGGGGAACTAGTCACGAGTCAAGGTGAGGCTGGTAAGCTAAAAATACAGTTGGCAAAAGCAACACGGATAAAAAAAGCTATTCAAAAGGGTCTACCTGTCTATCTGATTATACTGAATAAGCTATATCAGAATCAGGAATCTAGAGAAGAACCTTCATGATTAAAGGAATACGCAGACGTATTTCCTGAAGATCTGATGGAACTTCCTCCCCAAAGGGAAGTCGACCATGAAATCAAACTTGTGTTAGGAGCTGCACCGGTCGCAAAGAGGCTGTATAAGATGTCCATCCCAAAAGCTATCAAACTGAAAGAGCAACTCAAGCAACTGTTAGACCAAGGCTACATCCATCCTAGTAGTTCATCATGGGGAGCTCCAGTTTTGTTTCAAAAGAAGAAAGATGGAATGCTTCACCTATGCATTGACTACAGAGGGTTGAATCAAGCAACCATAAAAAATAAATACCCCATCCCAAGAATAGATGAATTACTTGACCGTCTTCAAGGAGCGAAGATCTTCTCAAAGATAGATTTGAGATTTGGATATTTTCAGATAAGGATCAAGAAAGATGATATTCCGAAGACTGCATTCAGTACAAGGTATGGATACTTTGAATTCCTAGTGATGTCATTCGGGCTAACAAACGCTCCTGCTACCTTCAACAGATTAATGCATGATATCTTTAGGCCCTATCTTGATGACTTCGTACTCGTCTTCTTTGACGATATCCTAGTCTACTCAAAACAGGAAAAGGATCATGAACCCCAGCTTCGCATTGTTCTTGAAACAATGAGACATACAAGCTTTATGCCAAGAAGAAGAAGTGCACATTTTTCAAGTGATAGATTGAATATCTGGGATTCATTGTATCAGCAGAAGGAATTTTAGTAGATCCAGCTAAGGTTAGAGATGTTCTGGAATGGCCAACACCAACTTCTGTCAAAGAAATATGAAGTTTTCCTGGGTTGACAGGGTGGTATAGAATTTTTATCAAAGATTATGCTTTGATTGCAACACCTCTGACTGATCTACTAAAGAAGCAAGTAGCCATTGTATGGTCACCTGCTGAACAAACTAGCTTTGACAAACTAAAGCAAAGCTTAGTATCAGTACCCATCCTGAAACTTCCTAATCTCAGTAAAGAGTTTGAAGTGGTAATTGATGCTAGTGCACTTGCTTTAGGATGTGTACTTATGCAAGAAGGTCATCTCGTAGCATAATCTTTAAGAAAATTGAAGAGCCATGAAAGGAATTATGCTACCCACAACCTAGAGCTATTGGCTTTCATCCATGCTCTTAAACTTTGGAGACATTGCTTGCTAGGTAACAAATTTTCCTTAGTAATGGACCACAAGAGTCTTAAATGGATTTTCACTTAGAATGAGCTCAATATGAGGCAACGTCGATGGATCGAAGTGCTGGAAGAATATGATTTTGAAATCAAATATAGGTCTGAAAAAGAGAATGTGGTTGCCGATGCACTCAGTCACAAGGCATTTCTAAATTCTCTTATTTTGCAAGATCCATCAACAGCAAGGTCTCTAGCCACAAAGGTATCAATGCCAAACAACCCGATTCTTAAGCTAGCAAAAGAAGAGGCATTTCATGACCCAGTCTATCAGAAAATGCTAAGGGAGATCCCTATCAAGGGTCAAGACCCGAAGCTAAAGATGAAGTATCAAGAATTCTCCATCAGTAGTGGGCTTGTCTACTTTAGGACAAGATTATGTATCCTTGCAAGCCAAACTCTCAAGCAGAAGATACTTTGGGAAGCCCATGACTCCCCTTTCTCACGACATCCTGGTTATGCCAAGACCCTTAATGCAGTCATAAAGAGCTATTATTGGGAAAGGCTCAAGGGAGATGTACTCAAATATGTCACAGAATGTTTGTCTTATCAACGTATTAAGGCATAACATGTCAAAATGCCTGGGAAATTGCCACCACTTGACATTTCACAAATGAAATGGGAGTTCATTAGTATGGACTTTATTGTTGGCTTACCCCAAGTTCAGGGTATTATGGTTGTAGTAGATATGCTCACCAAGGTCGCACATCTCATCCCTATCAAAACAAACTATAAAGCTTCAGACATCGCAAGATTATTCATCAAGGAAATATTCAAACTTCATGGTTTACCCAAAAGAATCATTAGTGATCATGACTCTCTTTTCATATCACGCTTCTGGAGGGCTATCTTTGAGGCTATTGGAACTCAAATCTATTTCAGTACAGCTTATGATCCCCAAACCGATGGTCAAACAAAACGAGTCAATCAAGTCATTGAAGATATGCTTAGGGCATACTGCTGTCGCGAACCCAAAAAGTGGATTTAATACTTACCACTGGTTGAGTTTGCCTACAATGCTTCTTACCAACATAGTATTCAGATAAGCCCTTTCCAAGCATTGTATGGGCATGATTGTCGTACCCCTTTGAACTTCTCGGATCCAACTTTGAGGGTAGAAGCTTCTAGGCAAATGCTGGAAGACATGGATGATCAAATCAAATCAATAAGACAAGACATTCAAGCTGCCAAGGATAGACAGAAGGCTTACACTGACTTGAAATGGTAAGATAGATCCTTCATTGAAGGTGATACGGTCTTCATCCGTGTACGCCCTAAAAAGAGTTCACTATCTTTGGGAGAGTACAAGAAGTTAAGTCCAAGGTATTGTGGACCCTATAAGATCACCAAGTGCCTAGGGCCTAATGCTTACAGACTACAGCTGCCCACAACTCTAAAGATTCATAATGTATTCCACATTAGCCTATTGAAAAAGTATCTACCTAATCCGAATCATGTACTTGATGATCAGCAAATTGTAATGCATGGCCAAGGAGTCCTTGAGCTACGACAGCCTGATAGAATCCTAGATGTTAGGGAGAGGCATTTGAGATCAAGGACCTTGAGAGAATACCTCATCTAGTGGAAAGAAGAGGATGCCACCTGGATGGATGAAGGTACTCTCAACCAACATTACCCCTAGTTCTTCTCAAGATGAGGACATCTCGATTCTTTTAAGGGAGAGAGAATGTAATATTCCCTCGTGCCTCCCCCCATGAGAACCCCCCCTTAAATTTCTTTTAAAAATTAAGACAAATTTTTTTACTCCCTCTCTCTCTCCCCGCCAACAGCACGTCGGGGAGAGAGAGAGAGAGGGAGTGAAGAGAGTGAAAGGGGGGGCATGCAACCCCCCAGGTGGAGGGTGGCGGCCGTTAACCACCGTCTCCCTCCCCTCGTGAAGACCTCCTCCCCCTCTTTAAAAGGGCAGTCCCCCCTCCCTCGTGGCCGGCATCATCACACCCCCCCTCCATCTTCGACAGCAGCCCCTCCCTCATCGCCAGCATGCAGTAGCCCCCCCTCGTCGACTTGGACAGCGCCCCCCCCCCTTGGTGATCATCGAAGAAAAGAAGAAGAAGAGGGAGAGAGAAGAAGAAGAAGAAGAAGAAGAAGAAGAAGAGAAGAGAAAAATAAGAAGAAAAGAAGAAGAATAAGAGAGAGAGAGAGAGAGAGGGGAAGAAGAAGAAGAAGAAGAAGAAGAAGAAGAGAGAGAGAGAGAGGAGAAAACACAATATTAGTGAGTTTAGGAATCTCTCAATTTTTGAATACTAAAAAGGTGGCACCCGGATAACATGCCCATAAGTTTCTCGAAAGCATATGATGTGACCTATCATTGGAAAGCGTTTGAAAAATGGAATCTATTGAGCTATAGAGCACTCGATTTGGAGTTATAGTGTTCAAGTTATGAGAAATCCAAAGATTTGACCGCGTGTCCCAAACTTATGGGAAATTCTCATATTCCCCAAGATGTTGTTAGAAGAAGAAGAAGAAGAAGAAGAAGAAGAAGAAGAAGAAGAAGAAGAAGAGAGAGAGAGAGGAGAAGAAGAGAAGAAAAAGAAGAATTTCTGAAAATACACTCCCCTTCCTTATCTTTTCTCCACTCAAGGAGAGGCGGCGAGAATTTTGCATAGGAGAGTGCAAGAACCCTATCACTTGTACACGCGTCTTCGAGTATGGCCCCGAAGCATAGTTCCACAAAGATGGCTGGAAACCCTACAAGTGTGGATGGAGGTTCGACACAAGGTGGCACCGCAACCGCGAACGGTTCATCAGGCATCAATACCACTAGAATTAAGACATCACTCCAAACCCAGGTTACTCTATTGTTAAAACATAGGTTATAATTATCATGATGAAAATCATATTCACATGCATCACATTAATTGTGTGTTAGATAATTCCCTAGGTATGAACTTAGTTGTGATGTATGTAACAAGCAAGTTAATTTCCATTGTAAGATGACATCATAATAGGTGAAATTGATTAGATAACTGCATCGTAAATTACCAAAAAAATCTTGCAAGAATTCTTGTATAAAGTGCATTGCTCCTTGCACAAATTCTTGCTTAGAATGCATTTCAGAGGACATTGAAAGAAACAAAGTGCATCTCCATATCACAAGATGGATTCTAAGGTACATGTAATAATCTGCAGAAAAGATTAAAGTGCAGCTAGACTCATACAATGATCACATAAAGTTAGATCATTCAAGAAGGTTATGGATCGTGTAAATAGTTACATAGAGGATAATGTTAAGATTGCATGCATAGAAAGTACCTTCGCATGTGTGGCATAAAATATCATATGGATTATATCAAAATTGTAAGCATTGAAATGAAGGCATGGCATTATGTTGCATGCATTAAAGTTGTTAGAAAAATTCAACGTTGTTTGTAATTTACCAAATGGGACTGCGATCCATGAGTCCCATGTCAAAGCCCTTGGTGACTTCAAGAGGGGTAGGTAAAAGTTTAGTGCATGTGAGCATTATTAAGAGGGCTCATGAAGACTATACTTAAGATGGAGTAGGAACTGTTCTAAACAGAACCATCTTGACCAACCATGGTCAAAGGGATAGACAATCTTGATCAATTAAGATCACAGATAAAGGTACATAGGTACTTCAAGGGATCTAGGAGATAACCAGCAAGTTGAACAACCAAGGACAACGGGGTTGTCCATGATCTATCTTACAAGGAGACCTAAGGTAAGGATAATTAGGGTCGATAGGGTACAAACCCTAACCCGACCAAAAAGGGAAAACAAGCAACCTAGCTTGCTAAGCCCTTGCAATCTCACCAAGTCGCGAATGATCGAGGATCGAATGCTGGGAGTATTCGGGAAAAATGAATCACACCTTAGCAGTTGGTCGTACAAACGACCTCTGAAATGATCGTGATTGTACATTTAGGTACATTGTTTGATCTTCTTTGCTCAAGGAACTAATTCAAGGAAAAACACTTAATGCTTCAAGTTAAAAGCTTGGAGGGAGAGGCAGATTCAGTTACCTCTGACTGCCTGCGTGGCCCTATCCAAGGGGGTTGGTAGCCACGCCGGGTATATGGACCAAACCTGTCGCGAGAGGTCTCTCCGTGGGTGCTGCTTGGAGCAGGAGGACGCTTGGGTACCAGAGGAGCCTCTGGCTGTAAATTCCTTGCCTCCGGATCCCACACAAGAGGTCAACGTGACTCAAGATGGGATCTCAAGGCCCGTGTACTAGTCTACGAGCGGAACTTGGAGTAACAATCCTGTTGACTACTGGGATAGCCTTCGGGCATGATACTTGATGTATTCCGGGACTATGATAAATAAAGATCATATATTTGAAAAAGGAACTTGCTTGATATTGTTTTTGTGTCAGTGCCTAAGTTACATGAAGGAACCTGTATTTAAATTGATTAATTAAGGAAGCTACTTTTGCATGTCAAACATAATGTGGTAGGTAATTAGATAACTAAGCAACCCGAGGAAATTGCGGTGGATATGACTTGGGTCCGTCCTATGGAAGGGTGGTCCTAGTTAGCTGGGAACTTTTCTCAAAAGACGTGAAAATGATATTGTGAAGACCCTAGAGTCAGTAGAGTTATAATCCCAATTTGTGCTGTTTTAGGGGAGCGGAATGGGACTATGCCTTATGGGCAGAGAGGTTGAGCTTCGCATCCCTCTCGTTTCCCATTCTCCATGAACCAAGTGCATCATAAGTCTGCTTCGGTTCTGTTGTTCCTATGCAAAGTGGTTCATCTGGAGCTCGACGCTAGCTACTTCCTAGAGACATTGTTGATAGAAAAGAAACCCTGACTTCAGGTTGATCGTAAGTGGGAACGGCTGGATACTTCCGCTCGGGGTAGACTCGGGAAGACCTAGATCGCAAACCCTGTGACATTCCTTGCGAGTGCCAGGTGGCGCTTTTTAGACTCTCTTCCCGATGGGCTGCTAAGACATGTCCCACAGGTGGACGAGCGGACATGCTACACTCTCGCATCCGCTCTTCAAAACCTTCATGCCTGAATTTAGTGAGGAAGGCCAACTTGAGGTCCCATGTACCAAAAGTTCCTACTTCTTGTCTCTCATACCACTAAAATGCTACACCTTTGAAAGTGGCGGGGAATATTGCTAACCAATGCTCAGGGGTTTTGGCATTGTTAGCCACACATGCTACCATAAACTTTGCTACATGAAGATCAGGGTCTTCATTATACTCTCCCTTAAAAATTGGAAATGGGACTACATTTGCTGGCCTGTCATCAATATTTCCAAGATGAATCTGACTAGGAAGGGAACCTTGAGTCGCCATGGGGACTTCTATAAAGAGTACTTTTAGGGCGTGAAAGGAGGCTTCTACTGCAAGCTCATTCTCAGCCTTGATTCTTGCCTTCTCTCTTCTCATGTACCTCTGGACTCGTTCTAATGCTTGCCTCTTGATTATGTCACTCATCAGAGGCTTGGCTCCAACCAGTTGTTCAGTACTCAACAGAATAGAATCAGAGAGGGGCTTCAATCTCTCGAGGATTCTCTGGCCAACATCTCTTCTACTTCCTTGTTTTCAACATCTCTGAATTCAGCTTTCAAACCACTATAGAGGGGGGATATATTCCGTTTTGAAAGTATTAAAACTCATTCTTATTAGGATCGTTGTTGTGCCATCATTATAATAATGCCAGCATTTGATGGTTTCAATAGTGTATGTTGTAAAGAACACTCTATCTACCAACTTCCAGTGGGTTGCCAGTTCGACAAATAGAAGATTGTCAGTGCGCCAGGCATCCCACGTGTCCTGCTGTTGAGCATCCACAAACAAATTTCAACTCTTTTCCTTCTTGTTTTCATGAACCTCCACAGACCATGACTCCTGAAGCTTCTTTACGATCTCCCACTTGATGATGTATGGAAACTTCTCAATGAATACCAACTCTTCCATGGATAGTCATTCTCTCTATTTCTACTCTTCAGTTTGTTTCCAAACAATTTGCCACCAAGATGCATGTTTCTGTTGCTTCAACAAGAAGAGGAAACAATCCACCGCATAGAGCTTGCATCATGATGGTAATATGTTTTCCCCATTGTAGGATGAACTTCTTGTAGAAAGTGGATTTGGTAATGAGAATCTCCAACTCTTCAGTGGAAGAAGGAACTTTGCAAACATCCATTGAATTCTTTTCTTCTTGGCAATGCCATTTCTTTTATTTTTAGCCTCTTCTGATGCTTGTTGATGGCAAGTTTCCCCGGCTGTGCACCAAAAACATGGAGCCCCAAGAGAGACACTAAGGAAAAGAGGATTCTACTGTAAGAAAATCTATCTTGTAACATCAACAAGCTTTTATTTCATTCTTTTGATAACCAAAACAAGAAAAATAACAAATCTTTACGCAGCATCATAGTAGATATCTCCCACGGATTTGATAGAATCAACCATAATCTTCAACATCTTCATAGAATCCATCAATAGAATAAGAATCACAAAATAATACACCATTTTTTAATGAAAATCAATCACATAGTATTCATCTTCAATGTCTTCATAGTTTTCTTTCTCAATCTCTCATAGAAAGATACATTGTTTTGATAGAATTGGCTCTCTCTCTCTCTCTCAATAATACATCATCTCCTCACTACAATACTCAATAATGACTCTCAATAATCCTTCTTAGGTCGTGGATGCACCTCCAAAAAGGTATGTCTGTGTCGAAGAGGCACCAGAGCCACTACAATGTCTCTTCATAGCTCACTACTGTCTCAGTCACTCCAGTCTGCTCTTCAGTCTTTAGCAGCTGCTTCTTCCATTTGTTTTAGCTCTTTTGAAATTAGATTCATCCTTTCCAAAATTTAGAAAACTTTTCCAAAGTCACACATACATTCTATAGAACACTTACAGAAGATCTACAGAACAGAACATGAATAGAACAAAGATAGAGGCTCTACAGAAGGTTTACAGAGGGTTATAGAAGGTGATCAGAGAACATTAAATCCTTATAACTCATACTAAAACCATTCTAAACTATCAAAAAATATTCAATAAGCTTTCAAAATATTTCAACCTTCATCAATCATCAATCCATGCTTCATACAGAAGAAAATCAGAACAAAACAGAAGCTAAACAGAAGGTATCAAAACCAATCAAAACCTCAACAAAACCTATCAGAATATCACAGAGCTTCATATTTCTACTAAGAATCATCACGAACTTTCAAAACATAATCAATACCATTAACAACTATAGATCACTCTAAATCCATAAAAAATCAACCATTTAAACCTCAAAAATAACAAAAATCAGTCAAAAAATTCAATCTTTTTCCACTCTCAACACAATAAGAAAACCAAACTCATCATCTATACTTTGATTTGAGCCATCAGACTCACCATCTACATGTGAATAGCTTGCAAAAACATCTAGTATACCAAATGACTCAATCACTTTTTCCTTTCCCTTTGTGATACATTTTTTGTACTTCTAGGAGTGCTATTTATACATAGCCTACCACTCCATGGTCTCTTAGTAGATCTACTATAAGAGGTCTCTTCTAGCCCACTCAATGTCTGTGATTGTGAACATAACATCTCTACTCATCTCATTAAATGCAACATCTTTGCTCACACGTAACTTGTGTGTAACTATAGTTGACTCAAGGGAATAGTTAACAAATACATGTTTTTTAGCTTTTAGATCCAACTTCTTTCTTAGGTCATCAGGAACATGTACATATATATGTAATGCATCTAAATACTTTAACATGTGACAAATCTCGTTTCTTGCTAGTAAACATTTATTTTGGTGTCACAACATGCACTATAGCCCGTGGGAGTCCTATTCACAATAAACACAATTATAAAGATAGCTTCAACCCAATAATAATGAGGTATACTCTTTTTAGCCACCATCAAGGCTCATGCAATTTTTGCAATGTGCTTGTTCTTCCTTTTAGCAACACTATTTTGTCCCAAAGTATACCTACAAGTAAACTATCTCTAAATTCCATGTTGTTTTAGAATATTACAAACCTCATTGGAAAGGTACTCTCCCCCTCCATCTGACCTCAAGCACTTAATTTGCACATCTATTTGTTTCTTGACCAGATTTTTAAAATCTTGAAAGTGAGAGAATACCTCACTTTTCTCCTTTATCAAAATATACCCATACTTTCTTCTATGATCATCAATAAAGAATACAATATTAATAGGATCCGACATGTCCAAATGTACAACATCAAGTGAATGTTTGCTTATATTTTTAGCATGAGAAAGTACATGCCTTGTTTGTTTTGCAAATTTGCACGCTTCACAAACTTTTTACATATTGGCCACTTTGAACTTAGGCAAGTCTATCACAATTTCATGTGACTACATATTCTTTAACCAACCACTCCACATTTACATGTCCAATATATTTATGCCAAATGTCAATATCAACCACACAACTCTTGCATCTTATGCAAACACAAAAATTTTTAGCTCGAGCACATTTACATCCAAATTAAGCATCATTCCCACATGCTTGCCTTTGACAACCAATTTACATCCATTTCTGAAATCTTCCACAAAGCACTCTTGCCTTTGGCAACAAATTTACATACATTTATGAAATCTTCCACAAAGAAATCAATCTAATTGAACTTTACTTGTAATCGCTACTAAACCATTTGCCTAATAAAAACCAAGTTCTTTGTGATGTTAGGCATATGCAACACACTAACCAAATACTTAACTTTTCCATCATGCATGGATAATGGGACACTCCCAACATGAGCAATAGGGTGTGCTATACTATCATTTCTTTGCACAAAACCAAGCATTTCAAGATTTTTAATTTCTCTAAATCATTTTCCATGAGACATCATATGATTAAAGGCACTTGAATCCATATACTATAGATTATGAATTTTCATTATCAACCTGATTACTAGTAGACGAATAATTATTATGTTGCATTCTCCCATTTTTGTTGTTTTTGCCTCTTTTCTTTTTTGAGTAGTCATATACAATATGAACTTTTTTACCATGATAACAATCTTTGTTATCATTACCTATGTTCTATTTTCCATGCCCTCTATGGCTTCACCTAATTGACCTATAGTACTTGTATATTACTACTTCTATGAGTCATGAGATTCCTCTTGATTTTTCCCATAATGGCCACCAGTGTGGCCTCTACCAACATGATATCTATCTCCACTTGTGGAGTAAATTATCTATTCTAAGCCTTTCTTACTTTGTGATGAGGATGTAATAACTCCCAAGTTTTTCTCTTCTAATATTAATATAGATATTAGATTTGCAAAATCATGGATGATGTCTCTTGTGTTGATGGAGATTTGGAACTGCTTGTAGTCCTCACCCAAACCATCCAAACAAGTAGCCACTATATCTTCATCATCAACCTGGACTCTAATAGATCCAAGAGTTTGAACAATGCTTTTAATCTTTAATGCATAGTCATTGACAGACAGATTGCCATGCTTGACATTGTTTAACTTAGACTTCAACTATAATTTTTAGCTTTGGTATTGTATTATGTAGCTTGACTGACCAGGTTATTCCATGCTTCTGTGGGACTGTCTGCATCTTGTATATGCTCAATCATACTGTCTAAAACACTCATGGAAAGCCAATACATAACTTTCCAAGCACCTTGCTTCCATACCTTAAATGCCTTGACCTGCTCAAACATGGCATTTTCAGTCAATAACTTTAGAGCCTTAGCATTTTCCTTCAATATAGTCCCAATGATCTTTACCCATAAGGAAATTGGTCAATCTAAACTTTCAATAATGAAAGTTATGCTTGTCAAGCTTATCACTGACAATTTGTTAAATCCCTCAAACATTGGGACAATTTATTAAAGCCCTCAAACATTGTGTAGCAAAACCTAAAATTTTAATTTTATCAATAACTTGCTAATTTAGATAAATTTTAGTCCATACTAAACTCGATATATAAGCATACCTTGAGTAACATATATAATGTTTGACAATATCAAAATACTATTTTCCACATCCAACACATGCAACTTGTTTGTGAAACAATGATGTTTGCAAAGTTCGTAAACCTTGCTGGATTCACACACAAACAACCTTTAACTCTCGAATAGTGAAGGAAAAACATGCCCAAAATACAAATTTGGCTACTTAAGCTTAGACTGAAGGTCTATTCCACTCCCTCGAGCACTCCAAGCTCATGAAGACAGTTTGTCAATTAAAGATATGAGAGAGATCTCCACAGGTATACTCCACAATAAGGCTTTCTTATAGACCTTTATGCTTGCAGTTCACAACTCCTCACTTGAATGCTACTATGATATCATGGAAAGATGTGGGGAGAGATAGGGAGCTTGAGCTCTTGCAAGACATGCACATGGAGAATGCACGCAAGATAAGAAGCATAAATCCTAACATTTCTTCCTCTTTTTCTTCTTCACTATAATAGTCTACTGAGGGCTGAAATGATGAACGGGTTGCCTCTTACCCATCCAACCTCCAATCCTCACTAAGAAAACTAAAGAGGGGCACCACCTAGCCAAAGGGAGGATGGGCTAGGACATCCCTATTCTCAAAGAGAATCAAGAGAGCCAAGACACAAATTTACAAGAGAGAATATATGTGCTAGACACCACATTGGAATATAAGAGAGAGAGATGAGAGGAGAGGGAGATAATAGGAGAAGAGGTAGAGGAAGCTTGCCATTATGCTACATGGAATGAGAAGATGAGAAGAGAGGGAGATAATAGGAGAAGAGGTAGAGGAAGCTTGCCATTATACTACATAATAAAAGAACTTACTCATAGCTTACCTCAAAGAGATGAGGATATTGTAGAGTGCTCTCATGGACTTGTCATTGTCCTTCCTCCCCTCTTCATTCTCCATGGGCTCTTTATATAGCCTCCATGAGGGATTAGATTAATCTAATCTTCTTGATTAACATAATCCTAGATGATGTATGGCATCTTTGAAAATATGGAGAGTAGTGGATGGGACAAGTCCCCACCTTGGTCATCATGCAAGAAGCCAAGGGTGGTGGTAGACAAAATAGAGAAATGGAGCTAGATTACAAGAGGTGGGTGCCCAAAGCACATTATTATAATATATTTACAAGAAGGATAGAGTGGAAAGTTGGTGTGGTAAAAGAGAGAAGAAAATTGCATGTAGCCAGCAGTCTGCGCCTTCGTAACTTCAAATCCGTGAGGAATTTGAAAAAAGTTTCTTCTGCAACTTTGTAGACTAGGTCGAAACCGATCGGCTTACGCGAGAATTTTCTTGAAATTCGCTTTTTCTTGGGAGTTATTGAGATTATAAAAAACGGCTTCTAAAAGCTGCTTTGACTTTAGTTCCTCATATGTATATAAATACATATAAGCATGTGACAAAAGGGGTCCATGCTTGTAAGCTTTTGTGCAAGATCCAAATGACACCATGATGTGGATATTGACTTGTGTGCAAGGGTGAGGTGTCCTCTAATGATGGTGATAGATTCCAAATCTTAGTGATGCAGACGGGGCCCATGTGTAGTTGGAGGCTAGTCCTTTGAAAAATCCATGCATTCACTCAACTCCTAGGTGTAATCCATTTTCATCTTCACTAAGATAACCATCCCTTTTACCCTTTACATTGACATGCCTCCTAAGAACTTGTTCCCCCCATTTGCTAGAGTTATCGTAATCGAGAAGCAATGTAGCATACCTAGTGCTTGAAGAGTAAACCCAGAGTGATATGGTAGGCTCTTGATAGGGGCTTTGGCCAAAATTTTGTGGTAGTAATCCGGGTTGTAAAAAACCCGGATCATTAGCCCTCCCCTTAGGCTAGAGGTATTCATGCCTCTAGCTTGATAATGATGGTCCAATAGAGCAAGGAGGACTGCACCCCCTCATTGGTGGCTCTTCATTGAATGACTGCTCCAAAGTGTTCATATTTCTTTGAAAATAAGGCTTCAGTCGCCATCCATTTACCCTTGTCTTGTGAACCTTCCCATCCATGTCACCTAGCTTATAGCTGCCATTTGGATATCTCCTTATGACCATGAATGGCCCTTCCCACTTGAGCACAAGTTTAGTATCCTTTCTGTTATCGAAGCGGTCATCATAGCGTAGCACAAGTGATCCTTCCCTTATGTGTTTGCTAGCCAGCTTCTTATTAAAGGTCTTCCTCCTCTCTTCAGCCTGCATGGAATAGTGTTGGACTGCTGCTTCTCTATCTAAATCCAGCCTCTCTAGATCCAAGATCCTTTCCTCCAACTTCTTATCTTGATTCTTCTCTTGACTGGCTACTAAAACACGCAAACTGGCCAGTTCCACCTCTATAGGAAGCAAAGCTTCTTGGCCATAGACGAGGTGAAATGGAGTATAGCCAAGCGAGGTTCTAAATGAAGTCCTGTAGGCCCAAAGAGCTGCATTCAATTTTTTATCCCAGTGCTTGGGGTGCATGTGTACCTGCTTGGTAATTATCTTACAAATCAGCCCATTCACTTTTTCGACCAAACCATTACACTGTGGATAGTAGGGAGTAGAATGCCTGTGCTTGATTTTTAGCCTTTCCATTAGCTCCCCTACTAGGTTTGCCCTAAAACCAGGACCCCGATCAGAGATAATTTCCAAAGGTGTGCCAAACCTGCAATAAATATTTTCAAACACAAATTTTCCCACTTCTTGGGCTGTGATCCTACTAGTTGCTGAAGCCTCTGCCCACCTCGTCATGTAGTCCACTCCCATTATGATGTATTCCTTGCTAGATTGAGTTCGTGGGAGTGGCCCTATTGCATCAATCCCCCATTTCTCAAATGGGCCATATGTAGTTATGGGATTTTGTTCCTCATGCACTAGCTTCCTTGGTCCGGCCTTTTGGCAATTGTCACAAGTGCGGCACCAATGTTGCACATCTCGATGTAGACTAGGCCACACAAAACCGGCTTGGAGAATCTTCCTGCTGGTTATTTCTTGAGCAAAATGCCCGCCACAAACCCCTTCATGGCAGCTCTTAATCACATCTATAATCTCCTTTGCTGTTGGCACCCTTCTAAGCACTGCATCCTTTCCTTTGCAATACAACACATCATTTATCAAGCGGTATTTAGTGGCCTTAGTAGCCAGCCACCTTTTCTCACTTTTACTCATATGTGTAGGTGCCTCACCTTGCTCGAGAAAATAAAGCACATCTTGTAATTGAAACTTACCCTGAAACAAGGGAAGCTTTACTGTAATGATGCCCACCATTACCTCTTTCAATTTTTCAGCTGCTAGAGCATCTGCGTCGCCATTTGTGCGCCTTGGCACAAAATAGATTTGGGCTTTCTGTAGCTTTCTCATGAGAGTTTTAGCTTCCCTCATTTTCACTGCTAAGTTATCATTTTTACAAGCCCAAATTCCTTTCATTTGCTTAATAATGAGCATAGAATCCCCAAAAACATTAAGCCGAGTGATACCATGTGAGAGACACCACCTCAAACCTAAAAGCAAGGCTTGATATTCTGCCTCATTATTAGAATGGACATCCTCCAAGCTGATACCTTCTCCATAAAGTTTGTCACCTTCGGGACTGAACACCACTATTCCTGCTGCCGCTCTGTCTTTAATACGCTTGTAGGCCCCATCGAAGTAGAGGGCATGGGCATTCTCCACCCGTGGCGGCTCCTCAAGAGGAGGTGTCTCCTCTTTTACCTTTCCCTTCTCCTTTTCCTTCTTTTGATGGCATCTATGGGTCAACAAATCAGCTAGGCAAGCTCGAGCAGAATCCTCCACCTTGAAGGTGTAGTCAAACTCTTGGAGTTGTATCACCCACTTAGCGATTCTAGCTGAAACATCCATGTGCTGTAAGGCATAGGGAAAATGCTCTTCTGTCGTGATCACTGTGAATGGCCTAGGGAGAAGATAAGGACGAAACTTTCTTATAGCAAACATTAGAGACAAAACCATCACCTCGACCATCTTGTACCCTCGTTCTGATGCTGTCATTACTCTACTAGAAAAGTAAACCGGTCTCATTAGTCCAGTTTTAGCATCCTTTTGTATTAGTGTTGCCCCTAGAGCATCTTCCCCAAAACTCGGATTGACAAAAAACTCCTGATCCCAACAAGGCTGTAAAATTATAGGAAGGGTGCTAAGAGCCTTCTTCACCTCGTGAAAGCACCTTTCATTGTCGTCACTCCATAGGAGCTCCTCGGAGTGGGTTAACTGTTGCAGTGGAAATATTAATTGGGAGAGGAGATGAATGAACCGCCCCATATATCGCACCTTCTGAATGAAAGAGGTTAGTTGCTTCACAGAAGATGGTGATGGCACCGCCAATAGGGCCTTAACTTTGTTTGGATCTGCTTCAATGCCCCTCTCACTTACGACATGCCCTAACAAAGTTACACTGCTTTCGCCAATTCGACACTTCTCATGGTTTAATTGCCCCCCCATTTGTGCGAGTCGGTTGAAAGCTTCATCCACCTTCCCTAGATGTAGAGCCTTAGAACTATAAATACAAAAATCATCAATAAAGACCCTGATGGATTTCCCAAAATATGGCTGGAAGACATAATTCATGAATCGTTGGAAGGTAGCTGGGGCATTTGTTAATCCAAATGGCATTACTTTGTAAGCAAAACAACCCCAAGGTGTAATGAAGGTGGTCTTCTGTTGATCCTCCTCAGCTATTCGGATCTGGAAATAACCTGAATACCCATCACAAACAGTGTATCTCTCATGCCCGGCCACCTCGTTGAGTATTTCATCCTAAAAGGGAAGAGGAAAGTGATCTCTCTTAGTTGCGGCATTTAGCGGCTTGTAATCCACACAAATCCTCCATTTTCCATTCTTCTTGGGTATCACCACCACAGGTGAAACCCACTCTGAGTCCCCTATTGGATAGATGAAGCCTGCCTTCAAAAGTCGTTGCACCTCAGTGAGTAGAGCGTTTTGTTGAACTACTCCCAATCGTCGTAGTCGCTGCACCACTGGCCGTGCTCCCTCTTTTAGATTAATGTGATGTTGTATTGCTGTCACACCTGTGATGTGTTCATAATCAGAAATAAAAAGTGCAGAGTGTTTTATCACCACTTCCATGTAGGCTGCCTTCTCCTCAACTGATAGATCCTTAGCCAACATTTTTTCTAAGCCCTCCTTCTCGACCTTTGGAAGCTGCTGTGGAATTTCATTACTAGAAGGCCCTTTTAATGTAATCCCCATCACTTCTAGAGAGCTTTATTTCTCCTCATTAAAAGACTCTCCCTCTGTCATAGATGACCAATCCTCGCTGGAACTCCATTCATCAGCGGTGGTCTCTAACACAAGATCCTCCTGTCGGCCCTCCTTCATGTTGTAGATAGTGCTCTTCCATTTTTTATGCAGCCCCTTTTGTGGCCTTAGCTCTAAAGCCCCTGTCTCCCAATCTTGTCTGGCTTTCATTCCCATTAGCCATGGTCGCCCAAGAATGAGCGGATAGCCGTCCCCCTTCACTGGCATCACATACATGTCAAGCTCCAATTGCACTCCACACACCTTTACCTTGACTTTCTTTATAACTCCCAAACAATTTACTACCACATTGTTAGCCATTTTGGCCCCAAATTTAGTAGTTTCATTTACCTCTAATCCCAAACGATGCATCAACTTTTCCGTCATGACACAAATCTCTGCACCTCCATCCACATATGTCTTTGACACTCTCTGCCCATTGATTTCGGCTTCCACTAGAGGCACAATATCTTTCATCTTTCTAGCCTGGATTGCATTCACATGTCTATTCTTCATGGGTCTAATGCTTACCATCTTTGACCATTGTCGCCGCACTGTTGGAGATAGATGTAGTAATTGTGGCCATGAAATTTTTGGCCCTTGATTCCTCACATCAGCAAGCAAATCATAAGCTCTAGTACCTTTACCCAAGGGAAAATCATCTGGCTCAATGTGTCGGCGTGAGCGAGCCCTCCTCTTTTTACTGTTGTGTGTCTTTGCAGCCATTGATGACTCTACCTCCTCTTCCATATTTTCAACCTCCTTTGGTGGTGTAGCCTCCATCTTCTCAATTCTCCGGGCTTTCTTCACC
The DNA here is from genome assembly GCF_053477565.2 of Lygodium microphyllum. Classification (NCBI taxonomy): domain Eukaryota; kingdom Viridiplantae; phylum Streptophyta; class Polypodiopsida; order Schizaeales; family Lygodiaceae; genus Lygodium; species Lygodium microphyllum. The sequence continues at coordinate 70,189,663 of NC_141160.1, forward strand.
GGCATTGCTTCAACCTCTACTAATTTGGCATTCCCTTTGACATCACTCTCATCTAAACTAATTATCCTAACATCATGATTCTCTGGCGGTTGGATAGGCAAGGGCGGCACCTCTGCAAGTGGTCGAGGATGCTGGAGAACTTGAACCGGTGGTGGAGGCCTTGGATTCGGTGGAACAAACCTTTCCCTAGGTGGTGTCACTTGTTGTCCCCTCCTTCTTGGTTGGAACCCATTTCCTGGAAAACGCCTAGGATGAGGGCAAAAGTACATACCATGGCCAGTCTCCCCACAATTATAGCAAACATACTCTCTTTCTTGTCTTCTTGGACCTCGATTGCCTTCATTTATGAGGGGAGGGGGTCGTACTCCTTGCACCAAATTTAACGAAAGGCTTTCAAGTTGATTAGTAATGCGTTGTAGGAGCTCTTGCTGTGGTATCTCTGATTCAGGTGGGGCCTCTGCTATTTCTCTAGGCCTTGGTATGGTTGGTAAAACCTGTATGGGCTCAACTCCCCCCTTCAACTGGGCTTGATACTTCAATTTTCTATCTTTCTCCCTCGCATAAGTGACTGATTCTTCATAGGATGTGGGAAACTTTCCTTTGACTTTCTCCCTTAGTAGAGGATGGAATCCGGCTAGAAAACAATCTTTCTTAAGGCAATCAGGTACTCTTTCTCCCTCGGCTAAGGAGGTTGTCCATTTATCCCACAATTTTATAAACATGCCTTCATAGGCTTGGTACTCCCCTGCTATAGTTTGACGAAGATCTAAGAGTTGTCTCCAAATATCTTCAGGTGGCTCTATATCTTGGTACTTGTGCATGAATGCGGTCTTGAGATCCTCCCAATTACCCTTTGTAGCCTCTGAGAGAGCTTGATACCACACTCGAGCATCACCCTTTAGAACTAAAGGAAAGGCACGTACTTTGGTTGCTTCATCATCCCGGCCTGTGACTAGAAAGGCCATTTCTAAGTCATCCAAAAAGTCCAGAGATTTCTCCCCTTTGTGCCCAAAAAAACTTGGAAAAGCCATGATAAGAAGATGTTGACCTAGCTCAATACAAAATAAAGATGAACACGTCTAGGCCCAAGTCATATCTTATTAAGGGTAGAATAAATGGATTTACAGATGCATTAATCTCAGCAAGACAACGAGGGCCCAATAAGACCCTTATAACATTTTGAAACCTGAGCTTTGTGCTAACAATTATATGCACGGTTTGTCTAGCAAGTGGACGGATAGGTCCGTACAAGTCCCTATGGTTCATGGGATACACTTAGAGTAGAATGAATATGTGTACATTAAAGGAGATGTTATAATCCAAAATAGGGAGTATTATGGGATCAGGAGACAACAAGATCTCTCTCAACCTCTCAGCTCCAAAATAGAAGACCAACCTTTGCTGAAAATGTATCTTTCTACTAATGCACACATCCACCCGAATGTTTTGAACCGATTGAAAGTTGTAGAAAGTAGGAGTAGTCATTTATGCATTAACTACAAATTTACACTACAAACTTTCATGAAGCGTGCCGTTGAAGCTATGGCCTCTTAGATCCCACCATTCGAGAGATGCGAAGGATTTGCTCACCACTAATTAGCGTAGCTTTTGTGTGACCATCATCAGCCTTGTAAAGTTCATAGGCTTCGATAGCTATCTTTTCAATTACTTTGAGTCTTCTTGCTAGTAGTAGTTGAAGCGCATCACCATATGTAGCCTCTCGCCAATACCGCACACCATTGATATGTAACTCACCCTCCAAAAACTTGTTAATCCTCGAATTTGAAAGCGCCTTCACCACTTGAAGACGAAGCTCCGTAGGGAGTGTCTTTACACTAGACACCAAGCACTCAACACAATACCTTGACCTAGAGACTTGATGAGAGCAAGATTTCTCATGAATCAAAGAAGGGTGTGTGTAATTAACTTGCTTTACCCGCATACGTGCCGTTTGTCGATAAAGAGCCTTCTTCTCTTGAGCTTCTTTTGGAGACCATAGCGGTACTCTTGAGCGGTGAATCCCTTGAATAGGGTTTGATGAAGATTCCTCCTTAGTGATTTTTTGACAAACACTCGTTGAAGAAGAGGACAACTCCTTAGATGTTTCTTTCTTCATGGAAGTTGTAGAGCATAGCTTGAGAACTTCTCAGCGGGGGCACAAAAAATGAGGGCTGAAATGATGAACGGGTTGCCTCTTACCCATCCAACCTCCAATCCTCACTAAGAAAACTAAAGAGGGGCACCACCTAGCCAAAGGGAGGATGGGCTAGGACATCCCTATTCTCAAAGAGAATCAAGAGAGCCAAGACACAAATTTACAAGAGAGAATATATGTGCTAGACACCACATTGGAATATAAGAGAGAGAGATGAGAGGAGAGGGAGATAATAGGAGAAGAGGTAGAGGAAGCTTGCCATTATGCTACATGGAATGAGAAGATGAGAAGAGAGGGAGATAATAGGAGAAGAGGTAGAGGAAGCTTGCCATTATACTACATAATAAAAGAACTTACTCATAGCTTACCTCAAAGAGATGAGGATATTGTAGAGTGCTCTCATGGACTTGTCATTGTCCTTCCTCCCCTCTTCATTCTCCATGGGCTCTTTATATAGCCTCCATGAGGGATTAGATTAATCTAATCTTCTTGATTAACATAATCCTAGATGATGTATGGCATCTTTGAAAATATGGAGAGTAGTGGATGGGACAAGTCCCCACCTTGGTCATCATGCAAGAAGCCAAGGGTGATGGTAGACAAAATAGAGAAATGGAGCTAGATTACAAGAGGCGGGTGCCCAAAGCACATTATTATAATATATTTACAAGAAGGATAGAGTGGAAAGTTGGTGTGGTAAAAGAGAGAAGAAAATTGCATGTAGCAGCAGTCTGCGCCTTCGTAACTTCAAATCCGTGAGGAATTTGAAAAAAGTTTCTTCTGCAACTTTGTAGACCAGGTCGCTTTTTCTTGAAATTCGCTTTTTCTTGAAATTCGCTTTTTCTTGGGAGTTATTGAGATTATAAAAAATGGCTTCTAAAAGCTGCTTTGACTTTAGTTCCTCATATGTATATAAATACATATAAGCATGTGACAAAAGGGGTCCATGCTTGTAAGCTTTTGTGCAAGATCCAAATGACACCATGATGTGGATATTGACTTGTGTGCAAGGGTGAGGTGTCCTCTAATGATGGTGATAGATTCCAAATCTTAGTGATGCAGACGGGGCCCATGTGTAGTTGGAGGCTAGTCCTTTGAAAAATCCATGCATTCACTCAACTCCTAGGTGTAATCCATTTTCATCTTCACTAAGATAACCATCCCTTTTACCCTTTACATTGACATGCCTCCTAAGAACTTGTTCCCCCCATTTGCTAGAGTTATCGTAATCGAGAAGCAATGTAGCATACCTAGTGCTTGAAGAGTAAACCCAGAGTGATATGGTAGGCTCTTGATAGGGGCTTTGGCCAAAATTTTGTGGTAGTAATCCGGGTTGTATAAAACCCGGATCATCTACCAAGAATAAAGAGGGAGTACAACATACATAATATACAAGTGGTCAAGTGGTCTATAGTATGAACATGCTAATTATAAAGATGACTAGATAGAGATCGTATAACTCGAATAGGTAGAGTAACTGGCTGTAAAGTATCATTAGAATGATATGCCAATGTAGGCACCAATCACATTAATGATATGAATATGGAAACGGTCATCCATGTACGTGAATGCCAACTTGTATTGAGCTTGACATCTCAACATGAACCATACTCACAAGTCAACTACATCTCATGGTATATTTAGTAGATGAGATGGCTATATGGGGCATAGTTCATGAGCAATGGATATTCTTTCATAAGTTCTTTATGAAAATATTGAAGGATTTCATGAGGCAAAATGCAATGCCTAAATATAGCATGGCTAAAGGTTGGTGGGGTGCAAGAATCACTTGTGTACATTTTTTAATTTCTTCCTCGAGTGGATTTCTCTCTCCAATGATTATGGAAATGAAGACTTAAGAATGACATCTATTATACCTCAAGGAAGAGGGTGTAGCAAGAAAATGGATAGAGAGTTGCATTAAAAAATGAATGCATTTTGTATGAGAGCTGCACTAAAAAATGAACACATTTTGTATGCTCAACAATGACACATTGAATCAATGGGTGACAATGTATGAGAATGTAAAGGCAAAAAGAGACAAGGATAGTAGGATCTTTTGCACTTTTCAGTGGGTGTAGTGTATCATATCCTTTGAATTTAAAAGCATTGCCAAAGTATCTTGATGTGGATTGGCTATATGAGGAGATGAAGATAGAAGAAAGAGAAAATGATGCAAAATATCACAATGACCAAACGGGAGTACGCTTGAGGATTCTTGCCAAATCGAAGTATATGTAATGCTTCATTTATATAATAATGGTTAATCTAGCAATATCATGATACTTATCTAATTAGTCACTCTTTTTTTGATAAAGGGCACAATTTCAATACTATGTGGTGTAAAGTAAACATTTTAGGAATCAAAGGATCAATGATAAGAGAAACACCCAATATTATGGTCATTTCTAGCTTTGAGAGAGTCAATGGAAATATGAATCATTGGTTTGTCATAATCCAAAATATCTACAATATTGATTATCAAACATTTTTTGTATTTGTTTTGGATGTTAAGTGGTTTAAGGATGTGATGGAAATAGGCCCTCATGCAACATTCAAGCATCATGCCAATGGATTTATAACCATCAAGTCTACGAAAGCCATCGTGAGGAAAACATGGAAGATTGTTGTTACTAGAGCAATATGAGTAGGTGAATGTTATATAAATACAAATATTTGATGTGAACATATATAGTGAATGTTACTAGACCAACATGAGTGGGTGAATGTTATTTAAATACAAATATTTGATATGAACATATATAGTGAATGTTACTAGAGAAATATGAGTAGATGAATGTTATTTAAATACAAATATTTGATATGAAAATATATAGTGAATACTATTCTCTAATTTTTTCACTTCATAGAATCCTAATTATAACATGTTTTTAATTTTACTTCAATAGGTTGTCTTTCAACCAATGATGGAGAATAACATATGGTGGCACATGATCCCGATCATCCTAGCCTTTAGAGGAATATATGAAACTTTTATAGTATGGAGCATATGGTTGATGATCCTCAAGAGAGGTAGAGGATGATCATGGTACATGAGACACAAATCATGATAATTCCATCATTCATGAGCATGATTATCCAACTATTATTGATGATAATGATGATGAGCATAGCATTAATATTAGCTATGGGATTAATTAGTTTATAGGTTGAGATATTGAGATGGAGCTTCATGTAGTTAGTTTGGCAAGGGGATCCCATAATGGAGGAGATTGAAGGTCTATCATGATAAACATTTTGTATTTATTATGTAATTCCATTACTTCTACATATATTGTCTCTCATATAAATTTTATTTGTGAGGATATACATCCATTAAGTAATGCTAGTAATAAATATGAGATTTTTTTGGCACTTTACATAACAATGTGTTTGCAAGTTTGATGTGCATTTTTATATAAATTTTTTGGATTATTTATTTTTTCTCAAATTGACCAATGCAACATGACTAAAAAATTTTGAGGACTAAGTACTCTTCTTCATGTTCATCATATCATTCAATTAAGCAATAATAAACACATAGAAGTTCACATAAACCTTGTCTACATGTGTACCCATGCTTATAGAAACTCAAATGATGCAAATTTTAATGTGCATAATGTTTATTGTGGTTATATGCATGTTTCATTGGGATCTAGGAGCTCCAAATAGCTCAAAAATGTAAACACGGCTATTCATGGACAAGTAGACACACTCATGAATGCATATTAGATACTCACATCTACCCTTCAATTTTGCTAAAGAGAGAGAGAGAGAGAGAGAGAGAGAGAGAGAGAGAGAGAGAGAGAGAGAGAGAGAGAGAGAGAGAGTGTGTGTGTGTGTGTGTGTGTGTGTGCATGCATTTCCAAGATAATTTGTACGTATGCCAAGAGACACCGGATCTCTGGATGTGGAAGTGAATAAGAGTAGTAATGGATAGAAAGATGCATAAGGTGATAGAGAGATTCTTAAGCAAGGATTAAGGGTAGTAAGAGATTAGGTAGATTCTTGTATGGGAATAGAGATGATAATAGAGATTACATAGAGTAGAGACCAATGAGAGATGAAACAACATACATGCAAGTGATTAGAGGCTTAAAGTATCCAAAACCCAATCCTTGATTAAGAAAACATGTTTACAATGAGACTTCCCTTCACCGTGTCCCATTTCACCTTGTTATACCCAAAAACTCGCACCAAATACTAGCTTCTACTTTGTTGCTCAGACAACAAATCTGATGGTTCCATTGGCTTCAAAAGCAGGGGTAAAACCCCAAGACATTTTATTCCAAGTACATGAAGAAGAAGATGCTCATTTTATTCTAAGCAGTCATTATTCACAAACGCATTAGACTCGTGCTACAATAGAGACAATTTTTAAAGTGGGAGAAAGAGAGATGTCTTGCATAGCTCTCTTGGATCATGGTTCCAAAATCAATGTTATGGCACGCAACTTGTATGAGAATGGAGGTTAGCCGATTGATGTAGATCTGGGATGGCGCATGTGGGCAGTAAACAATTCATCAAGGGATCCTTATGCAGCGTGTTTGAATGTACTGGCTATTGGAGATGTTAGGGATGTTTTTTTTTTTGTGCATAATTCATATAGTTATCTGGTGATTTTGGGCCAACCCTATATTTCAAAATCAAGGTTGGAAACAAAATCCTTGGATGATGGCTCTTCATATGCTCGAGCTTAGAGTAAAGACAATACAAAGGCAGTATAGTTTCTCACTATTTGTGTGAATCATCCCTGCAATCAAGATAGGCTGTGGGATAATCCCATGCCACCAAATGCACGAGAGTTTAAGGGTTTTTAGATAACATTGTTGTAAGTGTAGGCTATGGCAATGCCTCTAGGAAGATAGTTATGCCTCCAAGAAAGGGGAAATTTGTATTTGTGTCTCGATTGCATGAATGGACAACATGTAGTCTTGGCAGTTTTAAGAATATTTCAGCCATCTGCAGGGCTAAAAAGAAATATGTAGGATGGGCTAAAAAAGAGCTGAAGACATATAGTTTGATGGTTGCAAATGAAGGTATTTTAGGGTTGTTTTCACGATTGGTTGATGTTAATACAGTGGCAAAATTTTTTACAGCAATTAATGCTGAAAACAAAGTAGAAAAATAGGTTTTTTATGTTGACACTTTAGAGATGTATGAAGTCATTCAAGAGTTTACTAAGCATGAATGTTATGGGCTGCAATATGGGCTGCAAAATAGGGTGAAGCAAGGGCGGATACAAAGTACAAAACAGTTGCAAAGAAGGTTAAGCATGTGGCTTTGCCTTCACCACTTGAAAGTGATGGGTTGGCTGAAAAAGTGTCTCAATAGCCTATTTTGCGGGATCCACATGGAGTAGGATATAAATTTACAGGTAAAACTTTACAAAAGCTGAAAATTGGTGATACAAGCTCTTTTTTGCTTGCAGAAAGAGCTTGTTTCTTACAAATGTTAAAAAAGGCATGGGAAAGCCTTCATTTTAGAGAGATGAAATTGGATGTGTTGATCCGTGCACCTATGGTGATCTTTACAGTACCTCATGTGTTGAGCTTCAAATCCCAAACCACATGCCATCCTTATTTTCCATGCCCTCTATCTCCACGCACCTCTAAAACCCCCATCCATCAATATTTATGATATTCACATGTACGTCATAAACCATCCATGTCTATCTCCACCCTCCTCTCCAACTCACCTCGACCTCCATTGGCAATTAAATTTTCAACTTCATCACTTATCCTCCATTTTAGCATTTCTAGTATTAATGATTCTAACAGACTTGAATAGCCCTACATAACTATGCTCACTCTCAAAATTTGACCCTCATTATATAATGTGTTGCAAAATTACAAGGATATGTAAGATTAGGGATGCAGATATCAGGACAAAACTTGATACATTTGTAAGAAAAACATATCCCATCCATGGAACTAACGGCTACTATAGCTTGCACCATGTAAGCAAAAGAGGGAAAGTGGCATATCCTTATTTGTGATGGAAATCACTTTGCATTTATGTAATAGAAATTTACATGTTGAAGCCCATTTATTGATGTGCTACATAATATTTGAAAAATGGTTCCTATAAAGGCATAAAATCCATTGCTTCTGAACTTCCCATAAAATTTAAAATTTGAAGCAAAGATGGTTCTTTTGGTCTTGCGTAACCTCAAAGACTACCATAAAAAATGGTGGATGCTTTATCTTGAGTTTGTCTTTGTAGAGGAGAAAATGGTGATGTTTTGCATATTCTTTAGGTTTTCCAACAGTTTTTATATTTCTTTAGCTTTCATATTCTTTGATAGCTTGGATAGTGAGTTCCTTAGTAACATTAGGAGAAATATGGGCTCTCTTTTTTCCCCCTAGAGAAGTGAATTAAAAAAATAGGCCTACCGAATGAGTGATCTAGGATTCCAAATTCATATAAGATGAATCTTTTAGCCATATCTTGGCCAAATCTTCCCTCAACAATAAAATAAGGGAAAATGTGGAAAATACAAGGCTGTAACTTCCTAAAAGTTTGTGATTCAAATTTTCATTTTCTCATTTTTTAAATGTTTGACTTTTCATATCTCCCATTTTTAGTTTTTCCCCTATTTCTTATGTAACACTCAAATTTATCATTTTTCTTTCCTTGCTTCTTCTTTCTTGATGAAATTTTAGAGCCTCATTATTGCTTGCTGTATTTGCAACCCTGTGAAATTTGATTGCCTCTACACAAACACAGAGTGATTTTCACATGTTTTATGATAGTAGAGCGTATTCTACAAAAGCCATGAGATTTTCTTAACAGAAATTTATAGGTATATTATTCTTTTCCATGGATGTTCTATGGTAAAGTTTTATCTTGTTTGGAAAAAATTTGTGTAAGTTATGTGCACACTTTGACATGAACTTTCTTTTGTTTTGGTACTCTAGGAGTCTCTCATAGTCAAGAACAATTATCTTTTCTTCAATATCTTTGGGTTTCTCTGTAATAGGCAAAGTTACATGTATATTGTCTTGTTTTTTTTTTGCTCCATAGTTAAATTTCGCCTCATTTTGGAAAAAATCTATGCAAGTTATATGCATACTAAGATTTCCTTTGTTTTGGTACTCCAAACTCATTTTCACTTTCATTCTCTACTTTTCTATACCTATGCTCTCCTTCATTCTCTCTCTATGTGCCATGGCTACTACTCATGCCTTTGCCACATGGATTGGCTTCACATGCTATGTGCCTATAGGAGACCAAATTTACTGAGGTTTTGCACAAACTTGAGTCTAGAGAGATCACTTTCCATAGTAGATCCTAGCTCTAGCTAGCATAGTAGCATCATTTTGTGATGAGGCAAACCCTCTCACTTGCTCCATTCCGAACTCTACTATTAGGTGGATTCCTAAAGATTTTTTGTATAGTCTACATGCTAGATTGAGCCTTGCAAAGGTAATAAGCCAAGCTCTAGTGCATGTGGGGTAACAACTTCACACTAGAGCTGCACCCACCTCATCCTAGGACCATATAATGATGGATCTCATCAAGCATGATGCAGCCTTTGCCATCTATGCTTTATGCAATGATGTGCAAGACAATAGTGAGGAAGATATTGATGCACCCTCTCAAGCATATCTATAGTATTTGGAGAAGGAGCCTAAGGAAATAACTCTCAAACCAAGCAAACAGGTAGCACAGAGCTTAGCTATTGTACACCCACCTCCCTGCCCGCCTTGTTGAGATGCTAAGCAATGAGAAACCCTTACTTCTCTCCATGTTGTCACCATCGAGGGGGTTGAATATCTATTCATGCAAGATGTGTTGGAGATTTTGGAGATAAGAGAAGAAGAACTATACTATATCATGGTGCATGATGCACAATATGATTTTATACATTTTGATGTTTAAGATACCCCACCACATGTGGATGAGATAGCTTGATATGATGGTATGAGCATCAATGAAATATTTGCCATTGTGAGCATCCAAAAGAAAATTGAGGATGCAATGCTAGAGTATGGCATCTCTGACTAGGACTTTGAGCACTTGCAGAAAAGCCTTCTTAGTCCTTGACTACATAGTACCTTGCCTGGGATGTCACAACTCTATAGAAACAGAATTTGTATCCTTTTTCATTAATTTGTCTATATAATGATTTATTAAATTTATTTCCTTTGCACTAATTAGATATAAAGAAAAGTGCATTGGAGCTGGCCACTGATGAGTGGTCACTGGTTATGGTGGACCCACGCGGTGGGTTAGAGAAAAGATAGTTCACACTTCCACCTATATGGCCCGATTGGGCGCCTGTGACTAGAACTCACGCATATCAGGGTTAGACTTGCACACGAAAAGGATTGATGCCTTGAAGTGTGGGCTAGATCCACCAGAACAGACAGTTACAATCAACAAGATGGCATGATCATGAAATGCTTGTATAATGTGCATGTGTGTGCTGAAAGCTTGAAATGCACATTTCTTTGCATAGGAAAGTCACATGAAGATTCGGATACCATTTTTGCGATGTACACGGAAAAAGCTTTCATATGACACCCATATTGGGGGTCCCTAAATTTTAGGAGATCCCTAAATTTTAGGAGGTCCCTAAAATTTAGGAGCCTCGAATTAGCCTAAAAATGCTAGTCCTAAAAAATAGGGATGTCATTCTAAAAATAGTAAGTTCTGTACTCTGACTGTGCTTACTAAATTTGGTTGTTTCTATTCTTGACAGTATTCAATCCAAAAAGGAAAGCCATAGAGAAGAGACAAGTGTCAAGACACTTGTCACACAAGTTTCCAAGTGTCCCACCACTTGTCACATCTCATGACATGTGGCTGGACACTTGTCTTGTGCTACTCCACTTTCCCCTTTTGTACTAGCTCTCCCCTCTCCTATAAATTCATTACAGCACCTCCTTCTCGAGCTCTTTCTTCCATTTTAGCTACAAGAAGCAAGCCCTATCCATGTATTGCTGATCAACGATGGAGAAAGGATGATTTCCCCTTTTTCTTCTCTCATACTGTAAAGAAATCAGTTCTTATCATTGCATAATAGATAATGCATGTGTGTTTGTACATCTTTGCATGATCTTGTGAGAGTGAGAATTACTTCTTCTCACTCTCAGGTTGATTGTAACTGAGCTCTTCCCTAAGGGACTTGGGTTGAGCAGAAATACATTCCTTCGGGGGGGGGGGGGGGGGTTGCCCATATTCAACCCTCAATCTTGTCTCCATTACTTTTACATTTTCATGGCTGTAATTTTGTGAGTAATTTTCATTTTCAGCTTTAAGTGTTCATTCTCTTTTATATTAAATCTCGAAAACAAGCGAATATCATAATTGTTAAGCATACTACGTTGTTCGGGGCGTTTACATGGGAAAGAGATGAGAATAGCCTGGTCTCAAGAATAGATCTGGACTCCATTACAACAATAGCTAGATTACACGGAGAAGGTAATGCTTTTAGTTTTCAGTGCAACTTCACCTATAGGGCCTCCAGGGCATGTGGACTCATAGGATGAAATTTGACCGGGATTGGACCCTTACAAGATCCTTGTCCACAAGCTTGCATCTGGGGACCTAAATCTGGGGATGCGAGCCTACACGGACAAGGCTCTTGCAACAAGGGTCTAATCTTGGTTAAATTTCATGATGTGGGCTCACATGCCCTGGAGGCCCTATGGATAAAGTTGCATGCAAAACTGAAATATATATCTTTAACACTCCATGCATAGTGAGTCAGACTACTAAACTTATGTGATGCAATAAATTATCTATATAGATGACTTTTCATCTAGGCGAGGTGGGCAATCTAGTGGCTAAGGAAGGGTAGAGGACTCGACATTGAAAGAGTATATTGGCCAGCTTATTAGTGACATTGTAGTATTTCATAAGACATATTCTTCTGCTTTTGCTGAGAACTTTCTGAAACTCAGGGCACTGACAAAGGTTGGCCCCTTCAACGCCATCTTAGCCAACTCTAGCTTGAAGAAAGTAGTATTGCTTCGATGCTCAAAGCTACTCTACTTATTTATAAGTGCTAAGTCTGGCCCACCTTTCACCATGGTGGACCATGGTATGGTTTCTAGAGTTGAAGACCCCATTGTCATTAGACATGAACTTCTGGGGCAAAATGTATTATTGCCTATGATAAAGAGCAACTCTAACCCTCGGGGAGTCCACCTTATAGAACATATAAGATACCACGTGAGTTCAAAAGAAAGGGTATTATGTCTAGTAAAATTTACCTGCTTATATTTACAAAAGGGATTTTTAAATTACAATTTGAAAAAAATCCATAAGTTTAGTAAAGTAAAAGGGGTCATTTTAAGGCTTTATAGCATGTAAAGAAAGGGTATTTCTTAATATCCTTTGAACACGCGTTATATAGATGCTTTCTTATAGGTGGACTCCCCAAGCTCTCTGACCATGGGGAGTCTAGCTCAAAGAAGCCTAGGATAGATTAGATATACTGACTACCTAATAATGTCTCTTTTGCAAAGTAATGCAGTTTGTAATCTTCTCGTGTAATTATGAAAATCGATGTTGTTGGATTTTTGTGCAATGTAGTTTGTGATATATGTCATTTATTATTGTTTTTATTTGAATGTAATGCTTATTTATTGAATTTATACGTAATATGATTCATTATTTAAATTTAATATATATCACTAGATCGAATTCATGCATAACATTTATTTATCCAAAGGCACATAAGGATAACTTAAATAAATAAATAAAACAAATAAAAAGTAACTAAACAAAAATAAGATGCATCAAAAAAATTGTATTCATATTTATAACCATTTAAAGAGGATCCAATACAAGCAGGATTCTACAAAATCCCTTTAGAAGCTAGATTCCATAGATGTTTCACTAGTAGACCCCTATTATTACAACTCTACTCAGGACTATCCCTCCATTGTTAAAAGAATCTCACTATCAGTAGATCCCTATCAATGATGGTGACCCTCCTTGCATGCATTGCTACATAGATCGAGTCTCCGAACAAGTCAATGAGGAAGGCCTCAACAACTTCTTGTAGTACAGGGAGGGCTTGGGCAGTCCAGTGATCAAGTTGATCCATACTTGAACTATCGAGAAAGTGCCTCGTGTTGTTTCTAATTAGTATGTTCTACATTGTCTCCCACACCACCTTTTGGAAATAGCCTTTAGTATCATGAGGTGTGTGGTCCTCTGATGATGGCGGATCTCTCAGAGGGCCACTATGCCTGGCTTCCATCGATGCTTGCGATGGTGACATGGTGGTAGTGGTGGTGAAGCAGGGGTAGGTTTCCTCTATGAGGGAGTTCTTGAGGAGAATCTCTAGGTTGCTTGCTTGGTATATGTGCCATGTCTTCTAGGAGTGAGAACTTGAAACAAAAAGCTCAAATGGGTAAAATGAGGTAAAATTTTCAACTTATAGCCAAACTTTTTAAAAAACCATAAACCTGAATTAATGTAACAAAATTATAGAAAAGTATAATGTGATCAAATTGACTTGAAACTTTACTTGTGAACTCTTCTAGGACACATCAACCACCCAAAAAAAAAGCCCCATCAAAAGCCTCTAAGACACCTGGCCGAAGGCTTGCATGTAGGGCCCTGAATTAGAGAAATCAAGGCCCCACATGTGAGCCACTATCCAAGTGTCCTAGCAGCTTGTGGTGGGTCAATTTTTTAGTTTTCATAAGTTCTTATGATGCCTGGCATATGTGTGAAGTTTCACCAGATTTTGATTTATAAAATTGATGATTGAATCTTTTTTGGAAAATGCATTAACTAGATTATACTTTAGTGAGAAGAGAACAAATTCACCATGTGTGCGTAATTGCATATTAAATGTATTCTTGGTCAAACTAAGTGTGACATTGGAAACTTAAAAATTCACAAAATAAAAATCATGGGCAAAATGAAATATCATATATCGGATATAGTATTGCCAAACCATAAATACAGTAAATATATAATGCATCAGTCCAAGTACATCTATTCACCAACGTGTGTATGATTGAGCATTAAATTTGTCCTCAATGAAACTACTTGCAAAATTAAAAATTAAAAATTCATAAACTGAAAATCATGGGAAAAATAGAGTATCACATATCGGATATAGCATCAGGAAACCACAAAATACATGAAAGATAGTACATTGCATCAAGTACAATGAGAACTAGGCAAAATTTAGCTCCGTTTTGAAGGCCAGTGCTATTAAATACTTGAAGGTCTATCGGAAGGATAACTAGAAACTAAGCTCCATAAAATCTACGACCAGACGTGAGCTAAATATAGATCCATTTACAAGGTAGCTTCTAAAAGCATATTGTTGAAATTATGATTAAATGCATCCTTGTTGTTGTGAATGCTATGAAAGAGAATCAAATATATGGGCTTAATAGTGATACATTGGGTATGAATGGCTAGAAGTTGATTATCACTCATGAGATCAATCAAGTAGCTTTCAGTAGAGCTGCCTCTTGGAGAGCAAGCAGGGCTTGGACCATTCCCCATATTCCTTGTGTGGTTCCTTGAAAAGAACTTGTAATGACACCCTGACAGCAAATCTTACAGTATTTCTTGCGCCAACCTAGAGAATGGTACATTAGGAATAATTAAGGTGGCAATCTTTTGGAATTTCCTTATCTCATGTAAAGCAGTTGTACTTGGTCTCCATCTTCGCTTTTTATGTGTTGGAGGACGTGTATTACCAGTTGGAGCAGTAGTGGGAGTTGGAGCAACTGGAGCACATGGACCACCATTTCTAGATAATGGTGGACCATTATTCTCAATAGATGGACCATCATTATTGACCACACTAGGGTCACCATTGTTGGCCATAATAGCGCCACCATTATTAGCTATAGTAGGGCCACCATTGTTGGCCACCACTAGGGGACCATTATCATTCACAGTATACTCACTTGATTCAGAAGAGTGTTGATCTCTTGCTCTTACTTGTGCCTTCTTGATAGGAAGCTTGGAACGTGCCATGGTTGTGATGATGTAGGATAGAAAAGTGGAGAGTAGAGTGAAGAGCAGTGGAAAAAAGTGAAAGGGGAGATTTGACTTAAATATAAAACTCTTAAACTTACTATAGTATAAATAAACTTTCAAACTTACTATAATATAAATGAACTTCTCTCTCTCTCTCTCTCTCTCTCTCTCTCTCTCTCTCTCTACCCCCCTCATGTCCCTCTCTCTCTAGGTTAGCATTAGGGGAGTTTTGAGGTCTCGAAAATGCCTTTTAGGAGATAGAAAGAGAGTGATTTAGACCAATAGGAGAAAAGCCTCCATAACGGAACTTCTATTTTAAAAAATAAAAAAAATTATCTTACAAAAAGATACATATATAATAATATTACGAATTTCTATTATCAATATCTATTTTTAGCCTCTTATATTCGTGATTATGACATTCTTTGCATTAATGATATGCAATCCCGACCTCTTTTATTTAATGATATGTCTGAATTAATGATAATGACATGTTTACTCTAAATTCAAATTAGTAAAAATCTTGGCACATATTTTTTCCCTCCTTTCTTTTGTCCCTCTCGTGGTAGCCTAGTTCTCTCTCTCTCTCTCTCTCTCTCTCTCTCTCTCTCTCTCTCTCTCTCTCTCTCTCTCTCTCTCTCTCTCTCTCTCTCTCTTTGTGCATGCTATGGATGCAAAAAGTATCGTTCAACAAGGCATCTAAGCTCACAAATCACATCCATAGTAGTATTTAACTCATTCCAAAAGGATGGAAGGTGGATTCCTACAATCATTAGCAAAGGCAGTTGGATCACCATGCAACAGGTAAAATGTGGGAAAAGGCGAAGATATGAGAGCTCGTTCATCTCTGCTTGGAAGGGTAGAATCTGAGATTTCAAGCTTGGAGTAAATAAGAATAGCATAAAAGAGATTTTGGTTCAACATGTGTTTATGCATAGAGAGCTATATTTGGAACCTGGAAGTTCCAATCTTCCAATGCATAAACTAAATTTTAAGGATTTAATTCTTAAATTCTTTCTTTTCTTAAACTTGGTTTAAGGTTTTCCAATATAATATTTTTCATTTGTCTTGTAGATGTCTATCCCTCTAATCTTGAGGAATGGCAACCAGTCGAGTCTATTGTTGATGTGATTGATGTGATGCATGGCTTGATTGGAGAAGAGATGCACAAAGGTAGAAAGAAGATAGAGCTTGTAGAGAATGGAATATTCTTCTATGACCATTCTTATATTGTCACCATGCAGCGTCGCTAATGGGGATCAATATCCCCCCTTCCTTTGCCGGAATTTTCAAGCTTTGAGTGGCCTTTGTCAAGTCCAGCTACTAGTGAGGGCTATAGATGTAAAATATTTTTATAGATACAAAGAGCATTAAAACCTAGTATCTCAAGTAGGCTAAGCAAAGTTACTTTGTTCATGCTATTAATATATTTGTTGAATTCTTTTCTAATGCTGAGCTAAGAAAATCAAAGGCTATGCTTTTAGTGAAGATACTAACACATGATCATGTTATACAATTTGTTGATGAGGGATGGCACACTAGGACAGAAGGGAAAATTATACATAAGATAGATCAAGACTCTATAGCTTGTAAATATATGATTGCTACTCAAAATTTCATCCTTATCTTTTATTACAGTAGATGGTATTATGTTGGTGATAGTCTGGTTGCTTTAGACCAGAATCTTGATAATTTTAGCAAAGATCCTATAGTGGATCTTGATGTTTGGTACAATGAGGATATTATTACAATCCTAAAGGTTAGATCATCATGTACGCTACATCAAGCGAGGATGTATTTACAGAATGAAGATATTGAACTACCATACTCATTTGTGTTCCAACTTAATGAGAAACGAGTAAGTTTTTATTTCATATTATATTCATTTAGGTGTATACCTAATTTCACTTCTTGATTAATAAATATTTGTAATATTTTTTTTTAAACAGATATCAACGAGGAGAGAGAAGAATATACAATGCAAGGATATTGAAGAAAATATCTCTTTACTATCAATATTAAAAACATGTACAATTTTTTCACAGCTAGATCAACCTTGAACAAATCTCTCTCGCTGGAAAGGTTAAACAGATGGGTGTCTGGCAATTCATTGGCAATGCCTTGTCTAGCGGCCTCTCCCGTGGGGAGGCGTGACATGTGGTCAGCCATGTGGTATTGTTTTCCCTTCCATACAACCATGAAGATGTTGAATTCAAAAAGCAGAAGGAGCCATCGAGCTTTGTATCCTGTAGTGCAGGGTTTCTTTACTAGATATAGCAAGGCTTGATGGTCCACAAAGAAAGTAAAAGGCGTAGCCAACAGATAATGCTGAAACTTCTTTACAACAAATACCATGGCTAAACTCTCTCTCTCAGCCGTTGAGTAATTCATTTCAGTCTCAGTGAGTTGTCTACTAACAAAGCTCATTGGATAGTTGAGGTTGTGTTCGCCAGGTTGGCACAACACTACCCCCATGGTGAATTTCGAAGCATCAATATGCACATGGAAGGTAATGGTCCAATTTGGGGCTCGTAGAATTGGTGCAGTAGTGAGAGCCTTTTTCAATTCCTCATATGCTTATTTTGGCATGCTTCAATCCACTTGAAGATGATCAACAGCTTGTACAAAGGCCTGACAATCAATGCATAGTTCACCACAAACCATCGATAGTATCCCATATGGCCTAAGAAGCATTGAACTGCCTTATATTTGATTGGGAGTGGAAGATTAACAATAACCCTGACTTTTTAGAATCAGTGGCAATGCCGTTCTTTGACACCACATGCCCTAGGATGCATCCATGTTTCACCCAGAATTGACACTTTAAGGGGTTCAGGGAGAGACAATATAGGAGACACTGCTCAAAGACTACTTGGAGTTTGTCTAAGTGTTCTCTCTAGGTCGAGTAAACACACAAGTTATCCACGAAGAATTCCAATTCCTTGCGAAGCATGTCTTTAAATATGGTGCATATGAGGTGTTGAAAGGTGGCTGGGGCATTAGTCAACCCGAAGGGCATGACTATGTAAGCAAAGACGCCCCACTCAGTGGCGAAGGCAGTCTTATGCTTGTCGGCAGGATGCACTTGCACCTGATTTATCTAGAGAGGCTGTTCAGAAAGCTGTAGGCCTCTTTTCCTACCACTCTTTTGAGCATGTGCTCGGTGTACGGCAACGGGTATTTGTCTCTCTTAGTGGCAATGTTCACCTTCTTGTAATTGACGTGCACTCTAATCTTTCTATTTTTCTTCATCACTATGACTATGGGAGACACCTAGTCTGTGTGCTCAATTTTGTAAATGAATCCTGCTCTCATCAGCTTATCAATCTCATCTTTGACTACATGAGCGTGTTTTGGATTCATCAGGTACGGTCGATGCTTGACCGATGTTGCGTCTGGCGTCATGGTATGTTATGAGTCACTACACTTGGATCTACCCCCTTAAGCTCTTCTAAGGACCAAGCAAACATGTCTCTATACTCTCCCAAGAGAGCAACAAGACTCATCTTCTCTTCCTCAGTTAAGTCATCTGCAATAAAGACCGGTCGAGGTGTCTTCCCTTCCTGTGCTAGATTCACCTCCTTGACCTTGGCTGGTCCCTTGATGGGTTCACTCGTTTGCCCTTGGCATTTGGCACCCAACAGGAATACTACCCTGTCACCCTTCTTGAATTTCGTAAATCTCTTCGGGAGATCCTGCGGCTTTCTTTGCTCTTCCGTTTGTGTGTTCCTAGGCTGTTTTTTCCTTCCTTTCTTCAATCGTCTGCGCCTCAAGTGGATGGGTCTTGGATGGTCTAGGTATTTCTAGGTTGCTACCTGAGCTTACTTCTGACTTAGAATCAAACTCGCCGTTTTCGCTAAAGAGGTGATTTTTCCTGGCGGTCGCAGCTTAGAGGGTGACTCTATTCTAAGCATTGGTGTTGTACTTGGTTGGGTTAGGCTTGCTTGTTTGAAATCTATGGCTCCTATGTATTCCAACCAAGCGCAGTCACAATCCATGCGCATGACCCCTCGCTCTATCTTAAAGACACTCTTTTTCTATGGCTTGGAGTCCGCTCATATTTGTTCTATTTCTCTTCCCTCAGTGTCATATTCCACCATGTCTATCTCACCCTCACTTTCATCACTAAAAGAACGTCAGTCTTCATACTTGTCATTGGAGTCATCTTTGTTCGACTGCTCATCATCTCCTAGGTTTTGGTATATCTCTTATCTCTGATCGGGGACTAGGACCCAATTGTACATGAGGTTTAAGTCATGCACCCTGGTCCATTGCCACCTTGGTTCGTCTAACAGATCTTGAAGTGGCTTAAAGTTTGCTACCGGATTGCCAACTATCTTGCCAGTCAAATACTCCAGAATCTCTTGGAGTTCCCTCTTGTTATTTGGCACTTGGAATGTGACAGGTTTAGGTCTCCCATGAAGGGTTCCTGCCATTATGCAGACTGGTACGAAGGATGTGTCTTTTGACTTGCCAACTATCTTCATGGCTTGCTCATATGCCTCATGATCCGAGAATGGCAAGTTGATCGTAGAAAGGACATGCATCCGGTCTCGCTCATCCTCTGGGAATAGGATATACTTGATCAAGGGCCCATAGGACTTCTTGACTTGAGCGTTACCTTTAAGCATCGCAGAGATGACATCCAAGTCGACTGGTGAGGTCTTCCAAGTGTCCATCTCTACCCTAATAGCTTCCATTCTATTGCCAAGGAAGATTAAGCCGTTACCCCAATCTTCAATGACTCTGGCATTAAGCATCCAAGGTCGACCTAATAGGATATCGTAGTTCACTCCCTTCATGACTATAAAGTTAACCGAGAACAGGACACCTGCAATTTTCACTGGCCACTTTTTAAGTATCCCGAATGTTTTCACTCTCATACTGTTTGCTAGTGTTACATTGAACCTGGCGGTCTCGACAAGTGGGTTTTCCCAAGTCTGAAGCACTATGTGGCTCAGTACACTAACCCCCGCTCCTGTGTCTACAATCCCCTTTCTCAGTGTGTCACCTAGGGCTAATATAGGTAAGACCGCATGCATCTTGGTCCCTTCCCAAAAAGCATTAATGTGCAAGGACTTAGGCATAGAGTGTAGTGTCAGACTCGGTATTTGTGTCTCTGCATCATGGTCGTGTAGGTCTGCAGCAACTTGCTCTCGTGATCCTTCAACCCACTGCTTCAGGTCTTGCCATAGGGTGGAATGCTACCTAAGCACGTCTCCCAGGCTTAGCGTCACAGGGGTGGTCACTAGCGTGGTAAGGAGGTTGTTGGCTGCTCGTCTTTCTCCTATTCCAGATTGTCCTAGCCAATGGCCATGACTGATTTGCTGGCCTGTAGCGTCAAGGCTTTGCCTAAGCGGTACCGCTTGCGGCGCAGTCACCTCTCTCGATTTTGGTCGGGGGGTGAGATTGGCGTGCTTATGCTGGAGAGATCTTTGATCTCGCCCTCTAGGATGGGCTCAACATCTTTTAGGTGCTCTTGGACCTCTTTACCCATTCCTTCACTTTCTCAATAGCCTCTAGTTGGCACTTCGGAAAAACGAGTATTCGCCCATCTTAGCACTTCCCTTTTCGACCATCTTAGGAGCTGAGGTTTCTGCCTTTGTGTCAATGACCTTCTTTCAAGTAGGCAGAGTCGTGGCGCTCTCAGTTTTCAGCATGATCTTAGCTTCAGGTTTCTTCTTTCTCCTTCTACGGCTCTTTTTTTCAATCGAGGCTACATCGAGGTTGCTTGGACCTAGCAATGATATGCCGGCCTGCTTCGTCTGTGCTCGGGTCATGGAATGCAATGGGATAGGTGTGGCCTCTCCATCGAGGTTCTTGACGCCGAACAGCCCCAATCGAACAGATGGCACGTTGGCTGAACTTGAGGATGGTTTTTGCTTGGGATAGTCAATGAAGAGATGAGTGATTCCACACTCAGGGCACCTTAGGTCCGCTCTGTCTCTATTTGGTTGCTCCCTTTCAGGACAATGTGATGAGATGTACCTTGAATGACCGCAAGTCCAACATATGATTGGATCCTGCATCTGCCCACCTAGGCCTCTACCTCAGCCTCTTCCTAACGCCATCATCGGTATTGTTCAATAGTCCATAAGGACTGTGTTGCCCTCGTCATCGTGCGAGATGTATAGGTATACATAAGTATCTTCCTCATTTGGCTCCTCCACATAGTGGACTGGAGCGTCACTCGGTGGATGGGTCACGT
This sequence comes from Lygodium microphyllum, assembly GCF_053477565.2. Classification (NCBI taxonomy): domain Eukaryota; kingdom Viridiplantae; phylum Streptophyta; class Polypodiopsida; order Schizaeales; family Lygodiaceae; genus Lygodium; species Lygodium microphyllum. Next base: position 70,210,995 of record NC_141160.1, read on the forward strand.
AGGGACCAAGCGTTCTAGGTATGCCTGTAGGGTTTATGTCCATTCTAAGAATAGCCAGTTTAACGTGGTTAGGCGTAGGAAGGGAAAATGGGGCTCCCCTTCCAAATAAATGTTGGGGTCTGCTTGCTATATATGGCTGGCCATATGGTTATGAGTACGAAAGTCTTCTTGGTAATCTGCAATTAGTGCAAGGTCATGACCTAGGGTCTTGACACTCGGCCGGCAAGTGGTTTTTGCCATAGTACACGCATTGGACATGTGGACGCGTTGGTCATCTCAACATATCCTGCAGTTTGGCTATCTCCATTTTTACCTTAGCCAAGTCTTGGTTTGTCTCAATGGCTTTTCCTTTGTCTTGGGCCATTGGACCTAATCGTTCACTAGAGGCTGACGCTCTCTCTGAACTCCGCCAGTTTGTCTCTTCTGAATTTGAGCTCCTGGAGCTCCTCTCTTTTGGCTGGTCGTCTAATCAAATGGCCTCTTCAAACACCCTAGGTAGCGAATCTCCCTGCAAGCTCGAGTTGCCTGCCAAGGCCTTATATAACTCCTCAGTCCGTATTCCACTGACAAACACGATGGACACCGCTCTTTCGGTAGCTCATTCACCCATGTGGATTCTCTTGAAGAGGCTCCTCACAGGGGTGACATAGTCGCACGGATATCCTCTTTCTCTTTCTGCTTGACATTCATCAGTCTTACTAGTAGATTGTTAGAGTATCCGGGCTCGGAGAATCTCCTGATGAAGAGGTTTTTGAGGCCGTTAAATTTTGCTCGTTCTCTGGCATCTAGACTCATATACCAAGTCCTTAAGCAAAGCCCGAATGCTTGAGAGCATTGAGTCAAGTCGGTGAGGTGGCGTCACAGTCTTGCTCGAATTGCTCTACAAAGCTGTATGGATCGTCGTGGGGTCGGTACTTGTCGAGTTGCTTTGCAACAATTGGGATTTTAGATTGGTCCTTAGAGCCTTGGCTTGCTCCTAATCCTGCTAGTAATGATGTCGCTAGTGTTGCAGCACTCTGCTCCGTTGCTGTGTATTGTCGAGTAGTCACTTAATGAGAAGCTCACTCAATGTCAAGTCTCCTTCCAACGCTCTCTCATCATCGGTCTGATTCCCACCTGCTAGGTTCACCACCCACTGTACCTCGCACAATTCTGCATTCTGTCTTAAGCTCCTAGTACGTTGGTCTTGGTTGTATATCACTATGCCTTGCAACACCTTGTGGACTAGCTTCCATTCCTCTTCCAAGCCTATTATGATGGCCTCTGTCGTTTTGTAGCAGTGCTCATACCAAGCGTCCACATCGTATATGCTCACTAGCTGATAAATTGCATGTGGAAAAACTCCTAAGTCAAGTTCCTCATTCGGCCTGCAGTCTAAGATTTCCTCTGTCATGATCACTTCTCGTGCTCCACCAAGCTATCGATCAGGTTGAGCAAGTTGGTCACATCCACTTCTCTAGCGCCGCTTGCTCGGTCCTACTCTATGCTTTGGTTATCTGTCTATGTCTTGGGATCTTCTCCTATTGGTGGGTTCCTTGAGGTGTTTATCTGAGTGAGTTCCTTGACTTATTGCATCCAATCCTCAATTTATCTCTACTCAGAGTGTGTGTGTTCTTTCCTATGCACTTGTGCTCAATCAAGCTTTCAGTGTCCTTAAGTGTACTTCAAGTGTGGAAATTCAGGGTGCATGTGGAAAACAAGTATCTAAGCGGCTTATGGACTCTCACTTCATTTTAGGCCTGATAGGCTTATGGACCCACTTCTGGCCATCTTGTCAGGTTTTAGGGTTTCTCGCTGCATTGTCTTATCCGTTTTAGGTTTGTTCAGGGTCTTTGGCTTAGCTGGCTGTCGCTAGGACTCTGGGTCTCGCAATAGCCTACTTGAGCTACTAAGTGGTTGCGTTCTACAAATTTGCCTCTTCCTTGCGTCAGAATTGAGTTATGCGCATTGGGAGGACTCATGAAGGTTTATGCGGCCGAACTCTAGCCGGATTTGGTCTAATTTCTTGAAAATTTAAAAAAATCCTAACTTGGCCCAACTCGTCTGAATTGTAGTGGCCAAGTGATGGATTCAGACAGAATGGAAATTGTGGGCCCAGTTGTTGTGGCTGAGGGGCCGAATGGGAATCTCGCACAGGGTGACTTGGATGGGGTGATTCAGACAGGCCGAGGAGATTCACTCGGATGGGCCAAGGGAGTCTATTCAGATGGGCCGAGGCACGTGGGCCGAGGGCCGAGTTTCGATATGGTTGGAGTGAAATTGGTTCGTTCGGACGGGCCGAGGGCCAAATGGGGTAGATTGGCCAAGGACCGAGTTGCGAGTGGGTGGAGTGATATACTCAGATGGGCTGAATTGACTAGTGGGCCGAGTTGACTGAGAGTAAGTGGGCTAAGGGCTGATTCTAGGACTCAGCCCAGAAAATGGCCACTCGAACGAGCCGAACGGCGCATGACGATAGCAACGAAGGCATTAATTTGCTCAAATCTTGCGACACATGCAATTATATCACACAAGAGCTTAGAGATCAATACGAAGGTATAAGGGGAAGGGCTTGATATACCTGGAACATGCGGTAGACTCCCTGGTGACAAGATCAAATCGAATCTCCAAGAGCTCTCTCTCTCTCTCTCTCAATGTCAAGTATGAAATGAGCTCTTCCTTGACCTCTTGGCTCTTAAACCCCTTCCCCAGTAAGGTTTTGATGTCCCCAATCACTCACTTGCCAACATGAAACATCCCAAGCACTCTTTTTTTCCATTTTTGCATGATTTGTGCCTTGTTTTGCCTTGTTTTACAACAACAAATCCTATGCTTTTCCGATCCGATTTCCTAATCTTAACCTATGCTAAGTGCAACAAAGATCAAAGGCAAAAATTGAAATGATTTCTCCATCTTTTTCAATAATCAAACCAACAAAATAACCCAAAATACTTACTTGTTTCAAAGATTAAAAAACCCAAACTTCCTACCTATCTCAAGCTCCATTTCGGGGATGAATCCCTTACTTCCATGCTCGATATGAGGCACGTAAGAGCTCAAGCTTGAATCCGTTGGTCCCGGCAATGGAACCAAAATGTAGTGGGAGCTTATGCTCAACTGCCAAGACCCATGGACTCCTTATTGTTTCAAACGTTTCAAGCAAGCTCTCATGGCTATCTCTCACCTAGCTGACATGCCGTCAATCCTCTGAGGGTATAGTGAGCTTACCTTGATGTCGAAATGAGTTGCATCCTCTCTTGCACATGCCGATTGCTCCACAATCCTAGATGCTAGCTCAAGCATCCTCAAGCCTCTCCATCTCCAAGCTCCATCCACCATAGCCGCGTGCAAGAGAAAAGAGAAGAGAAGAGAAGAGAGAAGAAGAGAGAAGAGGAGATAGTGAAGAGCTTCACCCTCTTGATCCCTCACTCCCACACACTCACTCACTCCCTCACACTCTCACACTTCCTCTCTCAAGAGCACACACACAAGCAAGGTGAAGAGAAGAAGAGAAGAAGAGAGGACTCTTATTAGCCACACACCAAAGAATGAGCTTCCATTTACTTTTTGAACCTTATATACAAGCCCTAAAATCCCATGGGCACCCATCCCTTTTTATGACTGGCTGTGACAAGGTCCCTTTTTCTAATTCCCTCTTCTTGCTTCATGCCCTGAGCCTATACCTATCTATTCTTTTACAAATGGCACAAGAGGGAGCCTGGCGCTCTTTTACAAGAGTGTTTAGAGTTTTTTGAGGCGCCTTTCATTTAAATTTGCACTTTTTGCCTCAGCTTAGCTTTAGGGGCCACCTCTATGCCTTCGCTCTTTTTCAATCCTTTTTCCACTTTTTCCTTCATTTTTCCGCCATCTCGAATTCAGGTTAACAATTGGATCCCAAGCTTTTAATAGAGGTTCAGACAATATAATTTTGGTGGAGAAGGAAGAAGCTATAAGAGTGTTTGGTTTCATGCTTGGATATAGTGGATCTAACGGAGGATAATTTGGAGTTCTTTCCTCTTATTTGCTCTCCCATGTAGGAGATGCCAAGAATTTTAAGCTCCTTCCAGGCTATAGGAAACAAGAGTTCCTGAAATGTAGAGGTCTCGTCGAGTGGGATGAAATAAAAGATTCCCTTAGAGGACCTAGTGAATTCCCTAAAACTAAGGACTCTTCTGCAATAGAGTTAGACTAAAAGATGTTAAGGGTTTCCTGAAACCCATATTTTTCCATCTCTTTGTCTAGTTTGTAACCATTCAGTATATCTTCGCTTTGCACAAGAGTTTAAATATCCCTCTTTTCTTCTTTGGGTAATAGTGGATATAGTCCTTGCCAAAGATGATGTATTACATGATGCGATTGCGTTTTTGAGCTTGAATTTGTGCCAAATTGTATATAGAACTATTGAAAGACCTCTAATAAATTGTTTGCTTCCTATCTTCCACTTCCATTGCTTAATAATGTGATTTTTCCATACCTTGGGTTGACCAAATAGATACATATCCATATTTCT